>NC_140629.1:12781608-13486608 GCF_057382275.1 Copadichromis virginalis
TCAGTGCTAGGATCAGTTCTTTTTACCTTAAGCTGGGCATACACTGTGCGATTTTTTCAATCGCGTTATTCAGCTCCTGCTCAAACTGTATGATTGACTCTCAGGGGTTAGAAGTTCATAGAGAACAATGCAGGGTCTCACACTATACGGCCCGAGTGCTCACACTTGCGTGTGTCTAACACGAAAGTTATAACACAAAATCTGTCTCTCGCTCTCCCTTTCACTCACACATAGACACATCCACCACCACCATCAATGTTGCTAAATTGCTAATGAAAACTAGAAAATCCATTTTCTGAAGAAACTGCAGTGTGATTGCTGATAGCTGAATGTTTTGAGCTGAAATGAAATAAATGCTGAATTTAAGTAAAAAAATGTTTAATGAGATGAAAAATACAGAATTATTCACCTGAAAACAAAAGTGCAGAACTGCTAAAGGCTGATGTTAACACAGAAGAAGTTTGAAAGCAGTTTTGAGTCACAAAGCATCTGAATGAATATTAAAAGTTCATATTCTTTTAATCACCAAATCACTGAAATGTGGGAGAACTCACTACAGAAAGATCAATGCTGTAAGTTTTAATGATCCAGTCAGAAAGGATGATTCTTAAAGTCATCAACTGACTCCAAATGCCCAGGTTTGAACCCCCTATCTGCTAAAAACAAATCCACCAATCAAACAGAAGCCTGAATTTCATGGGCCAATCAGAATGCTTGATCCAGTTGTCCAGGACTAACTACTGATATACAACTACTCTGTGGCAAAACCCTGTCAAATCTGCCTCGGTGCACCTGTTGAACAATTGCTTCTAAATCCAAGACCCTAACTCCCATCAAAATCATTTTCAAAAGGTGAATATCCCGAGGACCTGTTCTACACAACTAATAGTTATGTCTATAACTTCTGTTCCCTGAAGGAGAGGAACAAGGTACAACACATAAGTATGGGATATCACGCCCTTGAGTGTCCTGGCTGAAGAAATCTTTATTCACACCTTTAAGGCAGATGACGCGCACGGCCCCACCTGCACATATAGCCGCTGTCATCACAGTCATCCCTCAGTTCAATAGCCGCTCTTCACTGAGCCAAACTGCTCAGTGGGGCCACCTTGTGTTGTACCTCGTTCCTCTCCTTCAGGGAACAGAAATTATAGACATAACTATTCGTCCCTTTCAGTCGATTCACTCGGTACAACACATAAGTATGGGACATATATACACGCCCCACAGAGCAGCCACCGAACCGGAATCAGACCAAGACATCCTTAGTGAGCGGTAGACCCAGCAGAAAGAACAGTATGAGCCACCGAAGGGGCTGTAACGTCCAACCGATAAAACCGCACAAAAGTGTGCGGTGATGCCCAACTAGCTGCCGCACAAATATCAGCTACAGGCACCTCTTTAAAAAGAGCCCATGAGGTTGTCATCCAGAAGTGGAATGAGCTCTCACCCCCTGGGGCAAAGCAAGACCTCTGGTGCCATATGCCAGTGAGATAGCTTCTATAATCCAGTGGGACAGCCTCTGTTTAGACAGACCTCTACCTCTATTTGGATTAGCGAAGCAGACAAACAGCTGGCCACATAAACGCACATTCTGAGTGCGCTCAATGTAGGTGCATAGCACACGCACTGGACAAAGAGAATGCATCCTCTTCTGCTTCTCAGATGCAAAAGGAGGGGAGCAAAAGCTCAGCAACTCAAACTAAGAGCTATAAGATGCAGGCATGATCTTGGGAAAATAGGTAGCATTTGAACGCAATACGACCTTGTGGCCATCAGGAGAGAACTGTGTGCAGGAGGGATGCACAGACAGCGCATGAAGGTCACCCACTCGCCTTGCCGAAGCCAAAGCGAGAAGTAATGCAGTCTTATATGAAAGAAATTTAATATCCACAGACTCAATGGGTTCAAACAAAGGGCCTCCAGCACCAAAGATAAGTCCCAAGCAGGGACAGAGGGGCTTGAGCACCCGCCCCTTTCCTGATGGGTGCCCAAAGTGCCCTTTTGTTGAGGCAACTTTTTAAAAAAATATATATATATATTTTTTTTATGTGTGTGTGCGTGCGTGCGGAGTCCTGTCTGTGCCCCTCAACAATAATATTTAACTATTAATCACAGTTTTGCTAAATAAAAGGATCTGGCTTGCATCAGTCACATGATCACATTTAACCAATGATCGCCCTTGACGGCAGAACGCGCTGGTTACGAGCCGGGAACGAGCTCACAAAGAGCACGTGCATTTTTAGCGGTCCGGAGCTGTAGGAGAAACACAAGTTAACTCAGAGACACAGACTGATGCGACAAAACCAGTAAGTAGGTGTACAGCGTAAACTGTAGTGTATAGCACCCAGGAGTATTAGCTTATTACGTACACGTTGGTAAGCTGTCTTGTGGCAACTGACGAACTGAAACAAACGAGCATGCTGTGTGTGCAACAGCGCGACAAACATTACCTGTCCTTTTATTAACTGCACAAGTAGTGCTGGTCATAGCTGCTGGCTAACTGGGTAAGGCTGTCATGGGTCTGTAGCTCTGTCCACCGTTTTAGGGAACATATTTAGTTTTAAAGTATTTAGAAACATATTTAGTTTTAAAGTAATTTTCCAGGCTTTTCCTGCCATTCTGGAGGGATTATATTTCACTAAAAAACGATCTAATATGCATGTCCACATAATAATTATTATAATTATAATATATTAAAAAACACAAGCTGTATTTTAAAGAACATACATTAAGAAGCAGATTATATTAGATTTCTATTTTAAATAAGACAAAATTTGGAATTTACAGCAGTAAAATTATTGTATCTCTACAGTTTAAAAATGTAATAAGCTTTCTCCCTGCACAGAGTGGATAGTGAAACAAATGGAATCATCATAAATACATTATTTCATATTTATTACTTCCCCCTCCTCATTGCTTTATTATTTTAGCTCTAGTAATAAATAATAATGTAAGGATTCTGGATCAGCACCATGATGCCCATAGTATATACAGTATTCTGAAGAAGGTCTAAAATGTCACTGTGTGTGCGTGCATGTGTGTGTTTTATTTAGATGGATTTTTAAAAAAAATATTACTCATGATATAACATTGTCCAGACATGCCTGGTAAGGACATGAGGAGGAAACAGCAGGAGCTGTGTGAGGCTACTAAAGGCAGTGCTATAACATTTTTCTGTCATAATTATATTATAGATTAAGTGCAAGAGTTGTTAGGTGTGGATAATTAGATTATAGTTTATTGCAATAGCAAGTTGTGCCTTGTTCTCACATAGCAAGTGGAGAGTGATATATGAAATGATGGAAGGAAGAAGAGAAGCAAAGAGTGATTCACAGGCAGAGCCTAAATTATTTCTCACAGTTTTTTGTCGCCTTATGGTTCCAAGCGCTGTCACCAATCTTTGCATTTTGTTATTATCTCATGACACTTGTTTAATCAGCTACCATCTCTCCTATGGACTTTTTAATGTCTACAGTCTCAGATCAACACAGCCCTGCCCTTCCCATATTAGATTCTTGATGAATGTGTGTTGTTGTTATTCAGCCTGGTTTAATGTGCCCCTTTTTAACTTTGAGCACCTGCCCCTTTAAACCTCTCTGCACGGCCCTGGCCTGGTTGCTATAGTGACTGAATGGTTTTTCTAAATTGAAGTAGTAGGAGTACAAAAAACGTACAGAAGATGGAATAGTAATAGTAAAGATTTGAATAACAATACACTAAATATTGATGAGGCAGCTGTGATTGAGCAGCAATGTCCATCCAACTATTTTCACAGTTGTTGTGGTCGTGATAATTTTGTAAGGCCACATCGAAAAGGCTCAGATGATGAGAAAGTTCTACAAGTTGTGCTTTCATCGCTTGTGTCCAGATTACACACTGCACTGCAGTGCTGCTCTGTCTTTTCACTTTCATTTCTGTGTTTGCATGTGCACAGTGTGGGAGGCTGTGGTGACACCCTCACGACGGCCGACAGGATTTCGAACAGGTTTGATTTTCTTGCGACCAAACAATTGATGATCGGGAGCTGGTTGTGAGGTGTTAATAGTTTCTCGTTACTAGAGCTGGGCGATATAAGATTTTTTCATATCACGATATGTTTTTTTCATTTCAGGCGATAACGATATCTATCACGATATAAGCCAAATAACTATATTTGTAAGATTTAAATGTGCCGTTGCTCACAAGTAAAATGTGAAATAATCAGTAGCTTGTTTTTATTTAAATATTTATTTCCCATAATAAGTTCAACAGGGTAGATGTACTTAAGGAACATGAGACTTTTTCAGATAAATAAAGGCAAATAATGCAAACTACACAAAAGGCAGCCGCTAAAGCGTTTAAGTTTCAAAATAGAACAAACGAAACAGACTACTAAATTGTCAATTCCACTTAGAAATAAAATATTAATTCTAAAAATAAATCTTAGTTTGTTTTACAGAAGAACAGACAAAACTGACTAACTTTTGTCAATATCAAATAAACTGAGAACTAAAAGGAAATTCTCAATCTCTCCTTGTTGTATAGCTTAGCTTTTCAAACAGTTTTAACAGTTACTTTAGTCTGACAATAGCCGAATGACGAATTAGCGCTTCCAGTCAGAGACTGAGGCTACGTCCACACGTACACGGGTATTTTTGAAAACGGAGATTTTCCGTTTTTCGTTTTAAAAAATAATCCCGTCCACACATAAAGGCAGAAATGAAGGAAAACGCTGCTATGAACATGCCAAAGCAGCAGGTGGAGCTAGATTCCTAACCGTGCAGAAATGTTGGCCAATCAGAAGTCTAGAAGCCTCGGTGGGAAAAAGTAAACAAAGCTGGGGCATAGAAGCAGAACCGAGTCGTATGTGTGGAGGGACAGTAACTGTGTGTATATGTAAGCATTTAAACACTGCAGAGAGTAGAATTAACAGCATCAGAATTGTAGAAATTCATTTCACCGAAACAATAACGTGGCGCACAGTGTGACGTCAAAAAATGCGCACACCTTTGACGCTGCGTTTTCTCCGTTTTTCTAGTCCACACGTAAATCCAAAAACAGACTTTTCAAAAATATCCACCCTGGCCGGAGTTTTTAAAAATCTTCGTTTTCAGTGACCAAAAACACCGTTTACGTGTGGACGAAAGGTGCAAACACATAGAAAAATCTGCGTTTTCAAAAATACCCGGGTACGTGTGGACGTAGCACATGCACCAGTTCATTGTATTTCCAGACTTGCTTTCGGCACAATTTACAGTGCACGCTACTCTGTTTTTTGTCAGACTTGAAATAGCCGAAATACCTTCACACTACGGAACTTCTATGGCTCTTCCGTTCGACAATCACTTCTCATTGGAACCATCATCTGTTTTCTCTTCGGTAACCTTCGGTCACGCTCGGTTGATTTTTCTAGTCGGCACACTCATTTCCTCCATTACCCGGGCGGTACGGTGGCTGGCTGCTTCCCAAACAAATACACATGTTGGCTGTACGTAACAAGTCACGTGACGTGACGCTGCGGCTGTGATTGGTTCGGCTCTGCACTACTTAATTTGGATTGGCTGTTCTTTTTGGCTGTTCTTTTTTTTTGTTGTTTTTTTTTTAAGAGGACAAGAGCGGCGAGGTCTATCACAATAGTTTAATTTTTCCATCGAGAAAAAGTTATATCGCGATACATATCGTTATCGTTCTATCACCCAGCTCTACTCGTTACCCCATGTATACTACACGATAAATGCACGACACATGATGAAGGCGAAACTTGGGCCGATCACCACCAGAGGCAGAGCCAGACATTTGAAACACCCGGGGCTTAGCCCTAAAGGGTAGCATGCATGTGGGGGGGTTTTTTGTTTGTTTTTTGGTTTTTTTTGGGGGGGGGGGGGTGCTTTTAATTAAGCAGCAAGGCAGAACAAAATCAGGGCTGTATCAAGACACGAGGACTAAACCCCAATTCAACCAGACCCAGAACTGATCCGGAATTTAAACAGGACTACAACAGTTCAAAATCAGGACTGCTTAGGACTTAACCAAGACAGAACCAGAATCAAAACTAGATTATAGTAGCACTGAAAATCATCATAGACCTGCACTACACTTATTTTTTTATTTCTACCAAAGTACAGATTCAGAAAAGTTTATATAATTATTTAGCCTTGTTGTGCAAACAAGCCTGCATAACTTAATAAATATATAACTTGAAAAATAACAAACCTAAAAAGAAACACTAGGTACAAGATACATGAGTACCTATGATACGGTGATACTTTTGGTAAACAACCATTTGACTAACGTGTGTCTCACCTGCTCTTGTTCCATCTCTGTTCTGTCCTCATTCTCCTCTCTATCCCTCTCTGTTCCTCTCTCTCCCTCTTTGTGCTGACAATCATCAAATATACAGTTGAAACCATAAAGTGTATGTAAATATCTGGTTTAAACTGTGAATATACTGCTGTGTATTGAAATACCTCTTGTTTTGCATAGAAATATACTGAATAACATACAAAGCATAATATATAAAATACTACCAGAGTTTTTTCTTTGAAAGAAGCCCCTTATGTCCATTCTTGTATATCAGTACATTACTGAAATCGATTTATTTAGCCGTGGACTGTAACAACTGAAAATATGAAATAAACACACATGTAAGCTAAGACTCTCTAAAGAAACAGCATTGTTGTTGTTCGGCTTTTCATTTCGCCATTTGTTGATTCACTTGAAGAGCGAGTAATGTAATATGGGTCAGTGATCAGTTTGATATCAATCTTTTGTGATACACCGTCATATTTACATTATTTGTACAGTACAAATGATTTGCTTTGGTACCTGGTCAAACTTCAGTTCTCCTCTCTGTCTGCCTGGCTCCGTTTCTCCAACAGCTCACTGGCAGGCAGCAGCTGCCCCGCCCCGCTTAGTGCCTGAGCTCGGATCATACCAATATTAGGGGGGATTTACGCACAGTTGTAAATTCCCACAGGGTGCACTATGTGCTTCGAATATTGTGTGTAGTTTTTTGTTTTATACAGTTGTCAGCCAGGCATCTAACTATGAAAAAATTACACTCCAAAAGACCCCGGACTTTTGAAAAAACAACCCGGGCTTAAGCCCAGTAAGCCACCCCCCCGCTCCGCCACTGATCACCACAACTGAAAAATCGGCTCAAAATTGGCCAAAAATCGCACAGTGTATGCCCAGCATTATACACACTTCCTTTATGCAGTATCATTAGAAGGCATAGCATACATTTTCACTGCTATGCAGATGATACTCAACTTTATCTATCAATGAAGTCAGATTACACACACTAATTAGTTCAACTACAGCAATTTGTGCAATTGTAACACTGATGAAGCACCAATGAGTTAATACACACAAGGTATTAGGCTCAATATTGGGCTATTATTAATTAACTTGATCAGAAGCCTTAGGAACGGCTTCTGGAGCCTATGGTCAATAATGAGTAAATATATACAACACAATACGCTTGTGCAGGTACCATGCATGTACGTTTTACACCTTTTTCTGCTGATAAAGACTTGTTCACTACTGCAGGAAAGTAACCAAATAACAAAAAGTTTCCTGTTTTTTTTTTTTTAAAAACAATTGTATTACTATTGGCTATATAAATTTGTTTTGGTTGTTTGTTTTTTTAATACAATGGGTCCACAGAAAAGGGCCATCTTCTGTGATTTCATAGAACTTTGTTAAATACAACTTCCGCCTGTAATTTTACACATTTATTCATTACATTTCAAGTTCAAACAGTTGTGCTGACATTTCTTTCATTCACTACAGCAGCATTTTTATATCATGTGGGCAGACTGTGATGTACTGTTGGAACCACACTCATTTTTCTATTAACTGGGATTAAATGTAGATAAACAGCTTTACACTAACAGAAATGGGAGTTTCACCAGTCTGACCAACTCGTGATCAGTGTTGTGGTAAGACTAATTATTTCCTTTGTTCTGCGATTTACAAGACATGGGAGAATAATTCAATTTTAAAAAATTAATTGTGATTGCCTAGAGTCAAAATTAGCTTTCCACCAGTGACAACTTAAGAGGGTCATCTAAGAAGGTGCAGCAACTAGTTGGCTAACTTAATTTACTTTTTGACTAACAATTGCCTACGCTTTTTTATTTGTTGTTTGTTATTTTTGTTTATTTAGTAAAAAGAGAAGAATTTTATAAAAGACATGACCTAAGTGAATCAGCGAGATTAAAGTTAGCAGCTGGAGGATTTTATTACTTTTGGCCAGAGCATCCAACTGTCCCTGCTAATGATTGCTACCAGTAACTTCATATATAACACTAAAGACATAAAAGTCTATAAACACATGTTCATGAATTCATGATTCATGAACACGTGACCTAAAGCTAAACCACCTGTATGTGTATTTTATTATTCATATGCTTTCTTACCTTCATCATGAGTACCACGGTGTTGAGAGCAATCATGATCATGATGGAGTACTCAAACGGAGCTGATACCACAAACTTCCACATCCTGTACTGGAAGGACTGTGTGTTCTCAGGCATGTAACGTGTTAGTGGTTTGGCGTTTATGGCAAAGTCAATACATGCCCTCTGCAACAAAATAAAAATACATATCTGCTTTACTGTTTTTATCATTTGAATGGAACTTCAGTACTCTGTTTTGTATGGATAAAAGCCTGACTTTGCTAGAAATAATTAAATATTTTATTTAGGCACAAACACCACATTTTTTTCATTTTGTAACTTTGGGTAACAGTTTATTTAGGTCCCAGATGCTAAAACTGGATCATTGTTAAGTAAAATTAACCAAGAACAGGTATATATTACAAATAATGTATTACAAAAATATGCATATTTAGTCACAGAAGCCAGATAAGGAGAAAATACTGAACCAACAAATACATAGTGGTCAGTGGCCATACCCTTAATAATGTTTACCAAATGTTACCAAGACAATTTGACCAATCAACGCATGGACCTCTTAAGATTTTGAAAGTGTCTTATGGCTCTTAGCAGCAGATTATATTTAAGACCTTGGTCATTCCATCTGAAATCATCAAAATTTTAGAACATTTCTGTTAAACCATTTCCAATTTGCCTTAAAAATGTCTCAGCTTAGTTATTAGCTTTACAAAATCAAATATAGGACAGCACAGTGGTCTTCATGGGCTCCATTTTCCTCTTACAGTCCAAAGACAGGCAGTTAGTGGAGTTAGGTTAACTGGGGATAAATTGCCCATGTGAGTGAAAATGGTTGTCTGTTTCTCTATCTACGTCCACACTAGCCCATATAGATTTGAAAACAGCGTTTTTGTCTGAAAACGCTCCGCACCCACACTAGCGTTGTCAGTTGTTTTCACAGAGTTGCGCTTCCACATTGAAAATGCTTACGTTCCAGTACTGCGCATGCGACCTGCCTCATTTCTGTCTGCCGTTTATTTACTTTCTGGCTCTTTGAAACGTCCCGGCAAAATGTTGAGGAAAACCACAGAGTTTTTAAAATGGATTAACAATGAGGTGAAGTTGTTGCTGCGAGTAACACAAAAGTACAAAGTTGCAAAAGCAAGTGAAAATTAAAGAATTTGAAGAAAAGCTATCTGGAGCATGTACAGACTGATATTAATCTTTAAGAGGGCTGTCAAAATTGAGAGCAAACAAAACAACTGCTGTATAATGCCCTCAGTTGTCTTTGTTTAATTGGTCACATAGCTGCATCATATGACTGACATGCGTCACTGTTTAGAAAGTCTCCATTTTCGCTGTCCACACTGTGACGCGAAAGCACCGTTTTCAAATGTATGCGTTTTCGAGAGCGTTTTGAAAATGCTGTGTTTTCCATGAGCGAAAACACTGTCTAAGTGTGGATGGAAGGTCAAAACAGAGAGAAAACCATGCGTTTTCAAACGAAAATCCTAACTTTTGTGCGGCTGTCTTCACCACTTAAAGACATGTTCCCACTAGGGATGGGTACCGGTGTCACCGGTTCTGACATAAACGGTAGCAACCAGACCGAAAAGCAGCGCACATTTTGGTGCTTTTTTTTCTTGAGCTGTGATACACTTCTAGCCAATCATTTTACGTTTCCGAGGATAGTAGGCGGGCCCAGGTACGTTCTTTTAGAGCAGAGCTACAGATTAAAAATGCCCAAGGCGAAGCTGTCAAAAGTCTGGCTGTACTTCACAGCAAAATATGCAAACTCAGCAGCCTGCAATAAGTGCTTTAAGCTGATACTGTGATACTGTCAAAGGAGGTAACACCTCAAATCTGATGAAACACCTGGCAATGCATAGCGTTTTTTTTAAAAGCCGAGAAATGCGCCGTATTTGATAGCTTGCTGCGAGACCTCACACCGTGCACATCTACTGCGGGTGGGTTGCCTGTTATCGGAGCCGAAGTTAGCAACATCCCCCAAAAACCCGAAGAGGAGAGTCCTGGCCCCTAGCCCTGCCAGTGTAGCAGAAATGATGACGGATGATGATGGCAGCAGCAGCCGTTCTTCTCTGTGTGAGTAGCTTAATGTTGTTCGTGTGTAATTTACGTTGAGTAGGCTAACCACGTTATTAAATTAATGCATGTAAGGTGAGCTAGCAAACGATACTCCCTTCACCCTGGACAAAAAGGCTAAAATGACCAAAGAATAAGAGAAAAACAGCTAAACATGAGAGGTTTTTGGACAAAGTTTGTGTTTTTTCCATTGTTTAAGCGCTGCTTCCAGTCAAGAGTGATGCCATATATGCCCCATAGCTGCAGAAAAGGCTAACATTGTTATATTTTTACAAAAAAACAGCTGAACATGAGAGGTTTTTGGACCAATGTTGTGTTCTCCATTCTTTAAGCACCGGTTCGAGCACTGTTTAAGCACCGGCACCTTATTTAAATATGAAATATTTTTAAAAATATTTCATATTTAAATAAGGTTAGTAGCCAGAAGTTTATTATTTAGGTCAGTCAACCAACACAAGCCAAATTTATACATATATTAATCATTCTAGATATAACACAGAAAGTTATTTTTTCAATATAGCTATGTTGTTCATTTACAAGTCCATCCTTCTGTGCCTGTCTCCTGTTTCCTGTTTTACTTTGATAGTCTTATGTCCTATGTTAGTGTATTAAGTTTTGCTTCCTCCCCATCTTGTTACATTGGATCTTTCCCAGCTGTATTCCTCCTGTGTTTCTACTTTTCTCGTTACTCCCTTGTGTATTTAGCCCTGTGTTTTTCTCTGCCTGTGTTTTTCTCTGTCCGTTGTCGCGTTGGTATCGTCATTTAACTGTGTGTCTCTCCTGTGGTCTTTCCTGAGTGGTCCTAGGTAACTCCCCGCCCCAGTTTCTTGTTTTTCTAGCTCCCTAGTTTTAGTTTCCTGTTTAGGTTATGTTTTGTGTTTTCTTTGCATGGATGTTCACAGCAAATAAAGCTGCCTCTTTGAGTTATCCCTGTGTGTGTTGAAACCTGCATTTGGGTCCACATTCTGCCTGCCACAGCACAATGCATGACAATGGCATGATCAGGAGTGAGATAAGATGCTGTCCCTAACTCCTAAACAGAATCCCTAACGCCCTGATCTCGTGACCCAACTTTAACCCTAATTCCACAACTGGCAAGAGGGGATCAGTATGCTGATTGTATTTGTAATACATCTTTGTATATTTTAACCTTAATCTGAATTATCAGACTCCTCCGTGGCAGTAGGTGTGAAAATGGTAGGTGGATAGAGTAGGTTTTAAAAATGAAAAATATGCATATATTTAAGAACATTGTTTTCTCACTTATAACAGATGTACCATCTGTAAACTCCAAAATGTTGTTCTCTGCGGGTTAGACTATCTACTGATATTTTTTACTTTTTTAGTATAGTAGTGAGATTTGTTTTCCGGTTAGGCTGGGGATACATTTTCCTGAAAAAAACAAAACAAAAACAATACAAAAAAACCACGCATGGGGGTCCCCCAGTCTTTTTTTTTTAAATTTATATGCTCCACTGCTTATTGACTGGTACACACGAGCAAGACCGTATAACCCCCATATTCCCATCCCTAACTATCTGTCACATTGGGCACTCTGTCCTATGCCTTGTTATTTGATTATGTTTGACACACAGCACTTTGGTCACCAGCTGTTGTTTTTAAATATGTTATAGAAATAAACTTGACACATTTTTTAAATTTATTTTTAAATGATATTAGATAACATCCAGAAGTTATCATTAGTTCTCCTTCACAACGTGTAGTTTTATTATTTATGTGTTATCACACATGGGGATTTTACGGGATTGCTTGATTTTTTTTTTATATTTTAAATGTTCAGACAGTTTTTGATGCCTCTATCACAAATACTGATTCATTTTGATGGAAATAAAGATCAGTGAAAATTTCAACCTTTTTAATAGTTTTTGAGATGATCATGTTCTAACATTGTCTTTTGTTTAAAAAACAGCAACAACAACAAAAAAAAGCATGAAAGTGGGTGGAAGCCTTTTTTTAAAAAAAAAAATGCATAAAAAATTGAGGCTAAAATGATCAATACATACCCAAACTTTGGTTAGTTTGGTTTTTGTGCTGATTTCAGATGGCAAGACCCAAGTCTTCAAAACAAAAAAATCACTTAAATAACAAAAATATCTTCTGAATTATAGCATTACCACTCAGAGAAACTTGGTATTACATGCGGTGTTCCCCAAGGGTCAGTGTTGGGACCAAAACTTTTCAATGTATACATAAATGATATTTTTGATGTTTCTCAAGTACTTAAACTCATACTGTTCGCAGATGACACCAACATATTTTTCAGTAGCGATGATTACACTGATCTTGTAATGACCGTAAACAGGGAGCTAAAATTA
Organism: Copadichromis virginalis; assembly: GCF_057382275.1. Taxonomy (NCBI): domain Eukaryota; kingdom Metazoa; phylum Chordata; class Actinopteri; order Cichliformes; family Cichlidae; genus Copadichromis; species Copadichromis virginalis. The sequence goes on from NC_140629.1 coordinate 12,794,429, forward strand.
ATTTAAAAAATGGATGGATATAAATAAATTATCATTAAATATAAATAAAGCTAAAGCAATGATTTCGGTAATTTAAAATATAATATTGAATTACCAATTATCATTGAAGGTGTACCCATTGATAATGTGAGTGAAAACAAATTTATGGGAGTCATAATTGATAACAAAATTTCATGGAAACCACACGTCAGAGACATAAAACCCAAAATTTCCAGAAGCCTCGCAGTTTTGAACAAAGTGAAACCATACCTTGATAAAGATGCACTTCGTACTCTGTACTGTACCCTGGTTCTTCCATATCTTACATATTGTGTGGAAGTGTGGGGAAACACATATAAAAATACAACTAATCCATTAGTCACAGTACAGAAACGAGCACTGCGTATTATTCACAAGGCTGGTTATCTAGATCATACTCACAAACTCTTTCTTCAGGCAAAGTTACTTAAATTCCAGGATCTGGTTAATTACAATACATCTATAATCTTATACAAAGCCTTTAATAAACTTCTACCTACAAATTTACAAATTATATTTGAAATTCGAGAAAGGGTTTATAATGTGAGAGGCTTCAGGGAATTCAAACTACCCAGAAATTGAACAACCCGTAAAGGTTTTTGTGTGTCTCTATGTGGTGTGAATATCTGGAACAGTCTGAGTTTACTACTGAAACAATGCAAAAATATTCATAGATTTAAATTCCTCTACAAACAGTTGGTCTGGTCACAGTATACTCAATGATGGTTTTAGTGTGCTCTGTAATGTCTGTTCTCTTACCATTGCTGGTATGATTCCAAAAAAAAAAAAGTGTGTGTATGTATGTACATATATGTACATGTGTGTGTAGATTTAATAAATGTATGTATGTATATTTGTCACTATGTAATTATTATTGCCTGTTACCTGTGGTAACGCAATTTATAATTATTATATATTCTGTATTTAGTTATGATGGTTCTGATTGTTGTTTGCGAGCTGCCGTTGAGATGCTTGCATGTGCCCGGGGCTGTTGATGGTTTGTTTGGTTGTAACGATGGGCGTAGCTGTGGGAAGCTTATTGTTTTTTGTTGATGAGTGAGTATAGGGGTGGGATTTAATAAGTTTTCTTCGTCCCACTCCTTTTCAGGTAATTTTTGTTTTTTGTTTTGTGCACTTTATGTTCAATATATGTATTTTGTTGTGCCTGAAATGAACAAATAAATGAATGAATGAACATATTGTAATACTAAATACTTCTGAGCTCTTTACCTCATTTTTTTCTAGGCTGCACTCAGACAAGGCCTTGTCTCCTTGTTCCTGGAAGGTGATGATGATTAGAGCAACAAAGATGTTGACAAAGAAGAAGGGGAAAACGACAAAGTAGACCACGTAGAAGATTGACATTTCTATCCGATAGCCTGGACTGGGACCCTGGTCTTCAAAGGTGGCATCCACGGAGTGCTTCAGAACACTGCGGCAAGGAAGGTACAGGAACATATCCATGCAATCACTTTAAGCTAAGCATTATAAACTATATAACTCAGGCTAGGAAACGTTGCTGTGTGTGTTTCCCAAGAGAACAAAGTGAAACAATTCTTTAGTTAAAGCAAAGTAAAATTAGCTATTAGCTAGAGCAGACTGCAGGATAGTGGGGATTGTTGTGTGTCTTCCCCCTCTCCTCACTTTCACTATCCAATAAAGGCAAATTGCAAAAAACTAAAAAACAAACAAAAAGAAAACAAAAGGTTACGAGAAATAAGCTGTATATACAGTGGGTAAAACAAATACTGAACACGTCACCAGTCTTCTGTATATATATTTCTAAAGTTGCTGTTGACATGAGATGTTGACATGAATTACTACCAGAAGTTGGTAACAACCCATCCAGTTCACACATGCAAAGAAATCAGGCACTGATATCCCTAAATTAAGTTACCGTAATTGTCGGGCTATAAGCCGCTACTTTTTGCACAAGTTGTACGCATTGGCTTCAAATCCTTAAGGTTCTTTTTCTTTTCCATAGATGAGATTGGATTCAGGTTAGGTAATTGACTGCAGGATTCTATCAGTTTTATTTTCTTTCTCTGAAACCAGTTGAGAGTTTCTTTGAGTGTGTGTTTGGGATCATTGCCTTCCTGAAACATCCACCCTCATTTCATCCCCGTCATCCTGTTAGATGGCAGCAGATTTTTTTTATTAACAATGTCTTGATACACTGATACATTTTTCCATTGATCCTTCCTTCAATTAAAATAAGTGGTGCCAGTGCATTATGATGAAAAACAGGCCTCACACCATGATGTTCCTTCTTCTAAACTTCACTCTTGGGGTTGTATGTTTGAGGTGATAAGCTTTCCCTTTTAACCTCAAAATATGGTGTGTATTATGGCATCAAAAGAGTTCAATTTTGTTCTTATCTGACCAGAATATATGCTCCCAGTTTTTCACAGGCTTTTCTAAATGTTGCTCAACTAAGTTTAATTGTGTTTCAACATGCGTTTTCTTTAGCAATGTAGTGATGCTTGGTGAGCATGCATACAGGCCTTGGCAGTTGAGGGCATTTTTTTTCTTTTAAAACAATTATACTTGCTGATTTCAGGTCATTCTTTAGCTCTCCACTAGTGGTCCATGGTTCTTGGACAACTTTTCTGATATTTTTTTTTCACTCCTCTTTTTGAAATCTTGCAGGGAACACCTGGTTGTGGCCAGTGTTGGGGAGTAACGGAATTAATGTACTGCCGTTACGTATTTAAAATACAAAATATGAGTAACTGTATTCCGTTAGTTACCGTTTAAAAAGGTGGTACTTAGAATACAGTTACTGAAATAAAGTGATTACACGGCGGTATTTTTCTGTTTCATATGTTCGGCTATGCCCTCTCTATTTTTGGTTTCCACACCCCAAACAAAACACGCATTAAGAGGCCTGTGTCTCAATCTCGCAGCCCATGTCACCTCTACTTGCGGCCCACATAATGACGTGAAGAAATATTTTTAAAAATTATTCACAAAATGATTTAATATGAAGGCAATAGGCAGAGTGTTACAGGCACAGCCATAAAGAATGTAGCTTCATGGACAGTGTAGTCCCTTCTGCAGGGAGAATGGACTGCCGTACCCGTTATGTGTCTGTGAGCGAGGGAGGGAGCTGTCACCGAGCAGAAACGGGAGCTGGAAGCATGCAAATATAATAATAACCACTGCAGCCAAAAAGAGTGCCTGACGAGCCCAGTTATAAGTAAGCTATTAAGACTCGGCTGTACACTTTTTTCGTGTTTTCCTCCGAAAAAAATAAGTTCCATTGGAGCAGCCTTTCAACGCCTCTCTCTGTCTCTCGCTAGCAAAGTTGACCGAGACATAAAGTAAAGCTAGTTTTCGGCTATGAGACCGACGCGGAACCCGACATATTAGCCAGAGGTCCCTTTACTACGGTTCGGAGCCGCGGACCTGTTTTATATACGCGTGCAGAGGTAGAAAGAGTACTAAAATATTTTACTCAAGTAAAAGTACCATTACTTTGCTGAAATTTTACTCAAGTACAAGTAAAATTACCTGTCTAAAAATGTACTCAAGTAAAAAGTAGCTCATTTAAAATGTACTCAGAGTAAAAGTTACATAGTTACTTTTCTGTCAGCAGGAGGACAGCCGCTTCTGAGTAGTGCAAAAAAAGACAGTGGGATATAAATCTCAAAGTAGTTCTTTTTTTAGTGAAAAGAAAAACTTTACAAATTAAAGTGCCGTGGCAGTTAAACTGCAAGTCTATACATGAAAATGGATAATGGTCACCAAACCAATCAACCAAACTGTCAGGTATCACAGTGTTTTCAATACAAAACCATATCATTCTTTCACATGAGAATGTGTTCTAAACTGTCAAATAAGAGAACAAGTACTGAACTGAACGGCAGCTGCTTTAAAAATGTTTTTTTAATTTTTTAAACTTGGCACCTGCCCTACTGTACCTCTAGATTAAAGTTCCTTTGTATCCATCCTAGAGTGTTACTCTCTGAACTTCCTGTTAATTTTGAGGAGCAGTTGATTTTCAAAGTTAGTAGAGTTCATCCTTGCTCACTTTGCAGTGAACAGTAGTCCAGCACAGCTAAAGAGATGCTCGAAGGCAGCTGAGGCAGGCAGGCCAGTGTTAAGTTTGAGAGAAAGTTTTTTGACGTCCCTAATAAGACATCAATGCATTACATAGCTACCGCTGGTAAAATATACCAATATACCTCGTGTTTTTTTTATTGGACAGTAACAGGCTAGTTAACGGGAGGTTGCAAGTGCCAATTTACAAGTAACAGAAGTCAGCTGTCTTTGACTAATCTAAGGTAAGTGAGCACTCTGTTATTCTTTTGCCTGCAGTGTGAACATATGTGGGTTAAGTAAGAAAGTAGCCGCTTCTGTCTTTAATTTAACTATTTTTTAAAATAAATAATTATTATTAACAAACAGGAAAAACGTAGGTAAACACATTTTCTTTTGGCAATTTACCAACCCAGTAAAAAAAATGTAAGTTGCGTGGACAACAACGTGCCCGATTACAGCAAGTTGCTGTACCAACCAACGTTATCTGTGTTCTTCACAGATGTCTTAACTTAATGTGATTAATTTGAACACAGCCTTTTTGCTACCATAATGGTACGAGTTGTATTTAACTTACCTCTACATGCTTGCGCAGGTTTGATGTGGAATTGTTAAAAGCTGCTAACTCGGTCTCTCTGGGCAAACACAGCTTACACTGCATAATAAAGCTGTTGCCTTTCTTGCACTTGAAGCCGAAATGGTCCCTTAAATACGGCCAGGGGTTCACATCCGTTTCTTCGAGTTCAGGGTCAGCAGAATTCGACGGGGCTTCTTTTTTCACTAGATCCGTGACACCGACGTCAGACTCCATCTTTAATGTGACCTTAGTGCCAAGTTGTTCTACTACCCATCATTCCCTGCAGTATTTCCGAAGCGCAATGTTTTTTTGCTTTGTTTTTTTAATTTACTCAGTAACGGGTGTGATTGAAAACGTAGCGAACTACAATACTTTAAAAAAAATACGCTTAAGTAAAAGTAAAATTACAGCCTTGAAAAATGACTTTAAAAAGTACAAATACACAAAAAAACTACTCAATTACAGTAACGCAAGTAAATGTAATTCGCTACTTTCCACCTCTGATTGTTACTGACATCTTTTGAGAATTTCATGTCAATAGCACATTTCGAAATATATATAATATAAAATTAGTGGCATGTTCAATACTTATTTTACCCACTGTAATGGACTTTGAGAAGAAGTCCTGGCCAAGTGTTATATATCGTTTTACAGAAAATTACTCACAGAACTATCTATGAAATAAAAAGCACTGGAGTTCTTTAAATTTGTTGAAGACATTTCATCTCTCATCTGTGAAACTTCTGAAACTTTCATTTCCACCATTCATTAAAAAAGGGTAGAGAGTTCCAGGTATTTAAACACTAGTGAGAGTTATCCCTTAAAGAGGGTTGTTGACCCACTATTGATCAGACGGCTCATCACATGAGCCAAGGTGTGAAAAAGGGTGTGGGTCATTATTAGCAGAGATTTCAGGTAAACCATTGTGAGACGTTGCCTCACCCTATCATGTGACCTATTGAGATCACCTGATAGAAGATGTGAGTGGGCATTAAGGCACCTGGGAAGGGTTCTCAAAACTGGCAGACAGTTGGTGTTGAAAGACTGTGATGTAACAGTGTTATAACACTGGGAAATGTATAAAAAAATTATTTCTAGGAAAATATTTACAAAAGTTAATCCTGGTTTGTAAAGTCTTATTGACTTGCTATATTATTTTAGCATATTACTTATGTAAGCATTCCCCTTAAGTGTCAGGTCACTAATTATTGGTCCATCTGTGCTCACGCTAATCAACTCTTCACTGGCGTCTGGTATAGTTCCGGTTTATTTTAAAAGTGCTGCTATTCTCCCACTTAAAAAAAACAAAACCTCAGCTAGACCCATCTCTTTGGAGCAGCTACAGACCTATCTCTAAATTACCCTTAATTGCTAAGCTTCTAGAAAAGGTTGTGGCTAAGCAACTTATACCAACTCTGGACAAACATAGCATTTGCGATAAGTTTCAATCCGGCTTTCGCAGAGCTCACTCCACAGAAACAGCCCTTCTTAGGGTCTCAAGTGACATTTTGATGAATAATGATGCAGGAAAATGCTCGGTCCCACTTATGTTGGACCTCACATCGGCTTTTGACACTGTTGACCACCACATCCTCCTCGAAAGGCTTAAATATTGGGTTGGTGTATCGGATACTGCCTTGGAGTGGTTCTCCTCATATCTACATAACCGATCTTTTTCTGTGGTGGTCTCTGATTTTAGGTTATCCTCTGCCTCCCTTACTTATGGTGTCCCTCAGGGTTCGGTTTTGGGGCCTTTATTGTTCTTAATATATCTTCTCCCGCTCCAGCATATAATGGGCTCTTTTGAGGACATTTCTTATCACTGTTATGCTGATGATATTCAGTTGTACATCTCTTTTAAGCCCCAGGATTTATCTAACCTTCAGCTTTTAAATCACTGCTTAGATTCCATCAAACGTTGGATGGCTGTAAATTTCCTCCAACTCAACGAGGGGAAAACTAATATGTGCTCTGGACAGATTTGTATCCCAGATAATGAAAGCCCTTGGTCCTCTTTCTGTGTACCGTATTTTCACGACCATAAGGCGCACTTAAAAGTCTTAGATTTTCTTCAAAAAGTGCGGCGCGCCCTATAGCGCGGTGCGCCCTATGTGTTGTAAGGAGGACGTAGTAGAGAACACCATGAGAACGTTAAAGGGTGAAGTGTGGGCGTTGATCGTATATACCGGGACAATCGCACATACCTGTATAAAAGAACAGGTATGTGCATTATGCAGGACATCGTTGTTTTAACAACCCTGAAAATGGCAAAGAGACACGCTTACGAAGCACAGTTTAAACTGAAGGCCATCAGCTACGCGGAGGAACATGGAAATCGAGCAGCGGCGAGAGAATTTAAGATTAACGAATTGATGGTTCGCAAATGGAGGAAGCTGGAAAACAAGCTCCGGCAGGTCAAGAAAACGCAGCTGAGTTTCCGCGGACATAAGGCGAGGTGGCCCGAGTTGGAGGAAAGACTCGAGCGGTGGATCATCGAGCAAAGAGCGAGCGGGAGAAGCGTTTCGACGGTCACCATTCGGCTAAAAGCAGTTTCACTAGCTGAAGAGATGAACATTGAACATTTCCAAGGAGGTCCGTCTTGGTGCTTTCGTTTTATGAAACGGTGCCATTTTTCCATCCGGACCAGGACTACGGTAGCGCAGCAACTTCCAGCGGATTATAAGGAAAAGCTGGCCATCTTCCGCTCCTACTGCAGCAAACACATCGGCGACAAAAACATCCAGCCCAGCCACATCACAAACATGGACGAGGTCCCGCTCACTTTTGACATCCTGGTGAGTCACACTGTGGAGAAGAAGGGGACCAGCACGGTAGCGATATGCACAACGGGGTATGAAAAGTCTTCTTTTACTGTTGTGCTTGGCTGCCATGCTAATGGACAGAAACTGCCGCCTATGGTGATTTTTAAGCGAAAGACTTTGCCTAAAGAGAAGTTTCCAGCAGAAATCATCATTAAGGCAAATGAAAAGGGGTGGATGGATGAGGAAATGATGAAAGACTGGCTGAGGGAGGTGTATGAAAGGAGACCAGGTGGTTTTTTCCACGCAGTTTCACTAAGAGTGGAAGGCAGCGCCGGGCGAGTTACGCCACAATTTGCCAATGGATTGTAGATGCTTGGGCTAACATGTCTGCTGGCACTGTTGTTCGAGCTTTCGCAAAAGCCGGCATCGTTTCCGAGGAGCCGCACGGCACAGAAAGTGACTCTGACAGTGAAGACAGTGAACCTGGCATGTTTGATGGAGATTTAGCGCAGCTGTTCAATTCAGACACAGAGGATGAGGACTTCGATGGGTTTGATTGATGATAAAAATGTGAGTACCAAACTTTGTTTTGCTCCTGCTTTATTTTTAAATACGCACACTTGTATGCTTGTGTGTTGTTGATGATGACGATTATTGGTAATAAAAATGTGAGTACCAAACTCAGTTTTGCTCCTGCTTTATTTTTAAATATGCACACTTGTATGCTTGTGTGTTGTTGATGATGACGATTACCGGCAATAGAAATGTGAGTAAGGTACCGAATTCAGGTTTGCTCCCGCTTTATTTTTAAATACGCATACGGTACTTGTATGCGCCCTATGGTCCAGTGCGCCTTATGTGTGTGTTAAATACAGTAAGGGCACACATAACTGAGACTGCGCCTTTTAGCACAGTGCGCCTTATGGTCGTGAAAATACGGTATGTTAAATCCTCTATCAGGAATTTAGGTGTCACTTTTGACTCGACTCTCACATTGGATGGGCATGTGAAATCTCTGGTTTGGTCTTGTTTTTATCATTTAAGAAATGTGTTAAGCCCTATTTTATCTCACTCGAAACTGGAGATAGCTATACATGCATTTATTTCCTCACTATAGAGATTGAAAATGTGACGTCATTTCCGGGGTAAAACCGCAAAGGATTGTAGGTACGAGTGGCAAGCGGTACTAGCGCATGCAGGCTTTCACATGAAAACAGTCACACAGCAATAAAAAGAAACACAAAGAATGGCAAGAAGCTGTTGTATTATTAACTGCAATAGCCAGTCGCAAGACAGCCACGGGAAGCTGACGGGTAAAGAGATTTTTTATCAGATTACGTCATGAAAGAGAAACTGTTCAAGCCATGTTTCCAATGTAACAAAGAGCAGACAGATGGCCTGGATTGCAGCTATTCGAAGACCAAATATAACATTCCAGAACACTCCAGCTCACATTTAAGTCTGCTCCAAGCATTTCCACAGAGTCTTCTGTTGTAGTTATTACGTAATTTATCATAACATAATTGTTGATGTAGGTTACAATTAAGCCTTATATTGATTTGAATTGAATTGGTTTCGCTATGCTGCTTTGTTCACTGTGGCTTTGCCTGCTAATATTTGTAGTGTTTTGTAGGAAAACCAGCCTAAATGCTGGAATGCGATCCAGACTGGGAACCCTCTATCAACCTGGGTCATACTAAGTTTAAAGCTGCTACCACAGCGAGATTTGATTGGTTAAGAGAGAGAGAGCGATATCAAAACAGCCACAAAAAGTCCCGTATATACAGTATGTGTCCAAGGGTTGTATTGAAGCAATCAAGTGATGAATAACTGTTTTCCAGTATGTTATTTTGCAATGTTTTTTGGTGTTTTTTGCATTATTGATTTGCTAATAAAGCATAATGGAATACAATTTTGCCTCTTTCTTGTAAGATTCTATAATAGAATGAAACAATATCGCCAGTTATAAATAAAGACAATAAATTGAATGAATTACGAAACACTTATTTTATTTCTATTAGATCTGAAAATGTTGTGTAATACTACAACCTAAAAAGACAAATAGATTGCGTTGGCCTGTACATGAGATAAAGGAAAGAAAATTAACAACAGCTGTGAAATGGAATAGTCCAAATCACCAAAGTAAACTGGACCTGGGCTTGTTGCAGGGATCTGAAGTTGCTAAACATTTTGTGAGTGTATGCATTCACACTTAGGACCATCTAATAATGAATATGTGCGTGATAAAAGTTGGGCAGCACGCTAACGTCCTTACTCCACTCTGTATGCACGTATGGGTTTAACCCTTTCACTCCTTTGATTTTTCCTCGTACTTTTTTTTTTTGCATTTTCGTCAAGTCTGTCTTTGTACGGACCTGCCGTGTTCTCCGTCATTTTGTACATAACTGTTTTTGGGGCAAATAAAATGCAAGTAGGGATTAAAACCGCAGAATTAATGATTACTGGTGCTGGAAATGCTAGCGCTTGATGCAGTGTTTTGATTTTGCTGCCACTCGTACTCACAATGCAATGCGCGAAAGTCACGTGGTCTGTCAATCTCTATTGTAACTCTTTGTTTATGTGTCTAAGCAAAGGTTTTCTGGATCGTCTGCAGGTTGTGCAAAACACTGCAGCTAGGCTGTTGACAAAACCTCCAAGTATTCACATGTGACACCATTGCTATTTCAGCTACACTGGCTTCCTGTTGACTTTAGAGTACATTTTAAGATCCTAGTCTTGACATTTAGAGCCTTAGACTGGCACCACCCTACATCGCCGATCTGCTACAGCCCTATGTCCCTAGCAGGTCCCTGAGGTCATCTGATCAGGGCTTACTTGCTATAAAACAGACTAAGATGAGAACAAAGGGTGACAGAGCTTTTGCCACTGTGGCCCCGAGACTGTGGAACTCTCCTTCATACATTAAGAACCATGGACTCGGTAGTTGTTTTTAAAAAACAACTCAAAACTCACCTTTTTAAAACTGTTTTTGGTTAAATTTCTGCCTGTTTTATATTGTCTGGTTTACCCTTTGATTATTTGTTATCTTAAGTGCAGCACTTTGTGATTCTGTCTAGAAAGGTGCTATACAAATAAGATATATTTTTTATTTATTTATTATTTAAACGTCAGATATTTTAAATTTAGCTGTTTTTTGTTTGGTTCATCTCATTTTGAGTTAGGCACCATTTTGCAGCTTCTTATATTCTCTATATTATTTTACAAGTAGCTTGAAACAAAAGAGGAAGCCCATTCATGGTATGCATAAACTATTTTATTTACAAGAGGTGAAAACAGGTCAGTATATCAGTGGTGACATATAATTTGATGAGTAGCAGGAGTAGGAGGAGGGAACTGATCAATAATTTCTACTCTGGCTTTTACCAGTCGTATCTGCCCCTGTCCAACCATCTCACTCAAGTCACTGTGGCCTAAGCACACTCACATTTTGGCAAGGTTCACTATAAGTTCACTTCTACACCACAGTTTTTTTTACAGGACAGGATGGTCCTCTTACAATACACAACACAGGGGTCGGTGCATTGGTGGTTCTTGGTGTCCGGGGCTGGGCGCTCAGGTATGTACCAGCTCACTCCCGGTGGCTACTTGGCGGGGCCTGGCGCCTGTTGCTCGGTCAGGCCTCTTCCGTGGCGCGGGGGGCCCTCGGGCCTCCGGCCTCTGGGCCTGCGGCTCGGTCCACTCTGGCAGGCCGGTGCAGGCCCCTCTAGCTTCTGCTCGGTGGCTACTGGGTGACCCCTCGTCTGGGGATCCTCAGCCCTTCCCATGAGGGTGGCACGGATGCCCCTCCAGTGGTCCTCCTTGAGCTCTCGCACTCTGGGGCCTCTGGATGTCTGGGGCCTGGATCTCCTCCGTGCCTGCTTCATGCCCTGGGGGATGGGGCTATGGCTCCCTACACCCTCTTGTGGACCATTACATGGGGAAACCATTTGAATACAAGCGCGCTGATCCACACTGGTGTGCACATGGATGCTCACTGTTCGTAGACTTAAATCACACCTTTCTTGGCTGCTACTTCAAAGCACATTGTGCGCTGTCTGTCCTGCGTACTGCACAACAATATTCAATATTTAGTATTTACTGCTGTTTACACTTAGCTAGATTAATGCAATGGTGTTGTGTTTAGTATGTTGCTTTGTTTTGTTTTTTTTGCTTGTTTTCTATTCTTTTTCTCTCAACAGGTGATCCAGGAGATTTTTATTTTTATTTTTTTCCCCTTTCTCACTGTCCCTCTCCCCTTCTGTTTTTCTTTTCCTTCCTCTTTCTTTCTCCCTTTCCTATCCCTCACTCATGTCTGTCCCGTCTGTAACAATTGAAAATAAAATAAAATAAATAATAAAAACAAAGGTCGATCAAATGGACCAATACGGCAATGCCCTGATCATCCATTTGGCAAAATAAATCCATTGGGTATCCTTGTTGGTCTTCAGACAACAATTCTGACGGCTAAAGAACCAAATGGGACAGGCAAAAAACAAAAAAACAAAAACAAATAACCACCTCCCACCGTAAAGGTGCGAGGTGCTTGTGTTGCATTGGTTACCCCCCTTGGTTACAAAAGACAAGGCACTATGTGTGTGTGTGTGTGTGTGCACGTGTGTGTGTGTGTCATGGGGGTGCGTTTGTGTGACCTCCTGCTCACAACTGTTTTTAACAACATCCTTGGTCATAAAGAGGGTAATCTCCCCCACACCGAATATATGGCTCAATTCCTGTATTGGTTCACCATGCACAACACAAGTCTGTGACCTGCCACAGAGAAGGCTCTGTCGCCACAAGAATGAAGTAGTCCGTGGAATTGACAACATGAGTTTTGAACTGGACCTCATGGTTTTCTCTAGAGCAAAAATAATTAGGAGCTCAGACAGGTAAGAAGGGGCTTGGCTGGTAAGTGCCTTAAAAACAAAAAAGTAAGAGTTTAAATTGGATCCTGTAAGGAACAGTGACCCAGTGTAAAGAGGCTGGGGTTATATGCTCCTTCCATTTAGTGCCAGTTAGTTCTGAAATTTCAAGTTATTTTCTCGAAATTTTGAGATAAGTAACACGGAATTTTGAGTTAGTGCTGCCAATCGGTAATCTACGTGGTAATCTACGTGAATGATGTCATTTCCTTGTTACCCGGAAGCTGAAGCCCTCAGCTACAAATGACATGGCTAAGCTACCAGTATTACAGTAGCTTAGCTACTGTAATACTAAGCTACTGTATTAGTATTACAGTAGCTTAGTACTGTAATACTAATGCACAAATTGCTGAGTATTTTCAGTGTGGCTTCAGAAATGCTGAAATCCTTGTGTTATTAGCCGAATCACATGGCATTACTATCGGCAAACATACTCTCGAAAGCACCAATTTGTTGCGATCCGGTTTTGAGTGGGCATTCCTCTGTGCCATATCCTTCCAGGTAACAACAAAATGACATCGTTCATGTAGATTGCTAATTGGCAGAGCTAACTCGAATTTTTTAACTACTTTTCTCAAAAATTTGAATTACGGCCCTGGTCATAATGTCTCTTGGTGGCTGTTTCTTGTTCTGTCTGTGTCTTTAAGTCCCTGCAGGTCCCTGATTGGATAAGCTGACGGCTGCTGATTGGTCCCCTGATCATGGTTGCTTTAAAAATCCCTCACCAGCAGTTGTTCGGGGCAGCAACTGACAGCAGCATAGACCTGACCCTGGCCTCCAAACTTTGTGATATTTGTGACTCTCGTGACTTACTGAGCTTTGTACATAGTATGTACAATAGTTTTCACTTGTAAATAGCACATTGTAAATAGCACTGAAACAGAAGGGGTGAGCTGCCTTATTATTTTCCTTGTACTATTTTCTCCTGTTTATTTCAGTTAGGGAGTTAGGTGTAGCGTTTGTCTTTTGTTTGGTTTTTGTTTCACATAGGGTTTTAGATAGCACCTCCTCACCTGACTTAGCTTGTTTTGTTTGTTATTTTGGCCTTTGTTCACCCCGGAGCTTCATTTTCAGTGTAGAAAAATAAAGCACCGTTCACTAAGAAATTGTGTTTTCTGTGTATGGTTTTGGGGCCCAGGGCGGGTTCACTTCCTTTTTTAACTCTTATGTTACGTTCCTGTACCCCTAGACTGGGACGTAACAATGTGTCTGTGAAGGTTCTCAGTCATCCAGGTCATCGTAGTCAAAGGAGCTTGCAAAGAAAAGCGTCTGGACTTCTTTAAGTTGCTTGAAGACGTTTCACCTCTCATCCGAGAAGCTTCTTCAGTTCTAAGGTCAAATGGTGAAGAGTCCCAGATATAAACCTAGTGGGAGTATCCCCCCCACAGAGGGACAAAAGGACCCCCTGGGACGTAACAATGAAATCCTTGTGTTATTAGCCGAATCCCATGGCATTACTATCAGCAAACATACTCTAGAAAGTGCCAATTTGTTGTAATCCGGTTTTGAGTAGGCATTCCTCTGTGCCATATCCTTCCAGGTAACAACAAAATGTCGTTCATGTAGATTGCTAATTGGCAGAGCCAACTCAAATTTTTTAATTACTTTTCTCAAAATTTTGAGTTAATAAGTCGAAATTTCGAGTAAATAACTCAAAATTTCAAGTTATGGATACTTTTTTTGTGTGGTGGAAAAGAGCTTCCATAATCTTTACCTTACAATATAAACCTTGAAGAGTTTGTTAGTGTCATTTGGTCCTGTATAAATAAAATTGAACTTTATGATGCTATGATCTTTTCTGATTAATGTATTGGGTTTTCTGCTTGTTGGCTTGAACATCATACCAGAGCCTTCTGAATATTTGGATGAACTTCTGTCTTGGTAAGTTTTTATTTTCAGTTTTATTTGCATTTTTAAATAGTTAGTTTTCTCATTGGAATCATGTAAGGCTACATTTATGAACAAGGAACTACATTCCTGGACAAGCCCTGTTTTTCATTGAATACATTTTAATAATCAGACTAGCTGTACTTACGTTGGCCAGCCCTCCCCGGTCGAGACAGTGAAGAGGGTCAAAAAAGCCCACAGCACATTGTCATAATGGAACTCATACTTTTTCCACTCTCTGGGCATGGCGGCCACCTCGTCTTTGTCATAATCTAGGAATTGTCCTCTGTAAGAAATAAAGCAAGTGGAGACAGGCACACAATAAGTAGCATTTGAAAGTTTAGTTACTTAAGCTCTGAAATATGAAGTGAGGCTGTGGGGATTTTTTTTAGACCAACTTGCAGTCTTTCTCCAGGCCTTTGGACTCATCAGTGCAATAAAAGAATTTCCCCTTGAAGAGCTGAACTGCGATGACGGCAAAGATAAACATGAAGAGGATGTAAACAATGAGGATGTTCAGCACATTCTTCAGAGAGTTAACCACACAGTCAAACACCGCCTGAGGACACAAACAGATTTTAAATTTTAAATGAAGAAGATTACACAAAATTTGTAAATACGATTTAATGCTGGTCGTTTTGTTACTATGCTGCTTTCTTAACTAGAGCTATCTACAAAATGACTACTAATTAACTGCTACAGTGCTCAGCATAAATGAGTACACCCCACTACGTTTGTCAGAAAACCTTTAGTTTCCTTTCTATGAGATACTACTACAAAATATTCCCACAAATGTGGGCCATTGATTGCAAACAAGATTTGTTTATTTGTGCACACAAAAAAGTGATTTTCCTAACAAATTCATTCAAGCCCATGTCGCAAAAATGAGTACACCCCAATTAGGAGAAAAGCCACGCTTAAGACTTCAAAATTCGAATTAACAGGCATTCAAGCACAGGTGAGTCTAATGATTCATTTAAGAGATGTCCAGCAGACAGGTGACTATAAAAGGACATTAATTAACAAAGAAAAGCCCTTCCTGGCAGGAATTGGACCCAAACGCAAACTCACTGGAGACAGGACTGAACTCAAAATGGCAGCTTGTATTGCTGAACACAAAAACTCTACAAAATCTAAACTGAGAAGACTCTATCAAAACACACAGGGAGCTACAAGTAGAAACACACAGTCATGAGGGACAACTCGACACTGACTCAGAGAAACACAGGGTTTAAATACACTGGGAAGTAACGAGGGGAATGAGACACAGAAGGAGGGCACAGTTGGGAGAAATCAGGACTGACGAGACAAGCAAAGCAGGATGCATTCACATAAGACACGGACCATCAAAGTAAAACAGGAAGTACCACACAGAGACGCGAACTTGACACAGTGGAGACAGCAACTAAGAAACACAGAGACATAAACCATAAGGCAGAGGTCTAAGAAGACCAACCATGAGAACATAATGCAGAGTGACAGAAAACAAGAAAACTCAAACATGCAAAGACACACAATTACACAGAACAGAGGGGACACAGAGAGACATGAAGGGCAAGGGATCAAAACTAGAAGCCATAGAATAAATCATACACAAGTACAATAATACAAAAATCACAAAGAACTAAAAACGCTGGGTCAGGAGACCCAGGACCGTGACACTTCCCATTTCATGCTGTCAGCAATGGCTCCACATGGAAGAGAAATGTCACAAAATCTGAGAAAGGAAATAATTTCTTTACACAAAAAAGGTGAGGGCTACAATAAGATCAGAAAAGCTTTACATATCAGTCAAAGCACTGTAGCAAAAGTGATCCAAAAATTTAAAAAAGATGGAATTGCAACCATTGTACAGAGACGTCCAGGCTCTCCACGTAAGTTAACATCTTGACAGGAGCGTCTTCTGATGCGCACACTTCAGAGGAATGGCATGCATGGGTATCGTCCATGAAGAAAGCCTCTCCTAAAGTCCATGCACAAAAAAGCACGCCTAGAATTTGCTATGGCCCATGCTGAAAAAGATGAAGACTACTAGGACTCTATAATCTGGAGTGATGAGACAAAGATCACTGTTTTTGGAACTAATGGTTTCAAAACTGTATGGCGTGGTAAAGGTGAGGATTTCAAAAAGAAATGCATGGTGCCTATAGTGAAACATGGTGGTGGCAGTAGTGATGGGATTTCCGGCTCTTTTTAGAGAACCGGCTCTTTCGGTTCGGCTCACTAAAAAGAGCTGGCTCTTTCGGCTCCGAACCGGCTCTTCAGGTTGTTTTGTTGCTTTAATTAATTAATTATTAACAATAATATAAAATTATGCACAAAAGGAATTACTAATGTAAAATAAAAAAGTGGTTTTATTTATATATTTTTATATATAAATATATGCGGTGGCCCCTAGAGATGAAACATGTACAAACTCCAAAACACATTTCTAGCATGAACTGAACTTCCAAAACAGAGCTACCTAGATCACTTAAATTACACAATTGAAAGCATGTGTGTATTGTTTGTGTATTTATACACAAGCACTCATATATATTCAAATAATTTAAAAAAATGTTCATTTACCTGTTATTACCACACACCAAATCCGGTCGTTGGTACTTCCTGGCTTGTGTAGCCACTAGGTAACAAAAGCTCAACATTGCACCTAGCATCCTGGAGCACTTCTGTTGTCTTTTGTATGTGCTTTAGAGTTCATACCTGTTTTGAAGTTTGTACATGCTTTGCCTGTAGGGGCCACCGTAAATATACTTTTATTTATTCACTCCACAGAAAATGTAATAAATAAATCATATAATACAAAAATCAACTATTCACATTTCAACTTTTAACAATTTAAATTTTCAGCTTTTTCCTTTTACAAATTTAAAGTGAAACAACACAAAACACTGCAAACCACAACACAATTAAATATAAATTAAAATATGAAAACAAAAAGAACATGCATATTCTCTGTCATATGGACCTGCATGAATAAACTTTCTGAATCCTTTATCATCTGCAACTGAAAATAGTTGTGGATGATTACTATACCTTTCTAATGTGACGTTGTTGTCCCTGGCTCTTTCTCTTTCTCTCCCTCCCGGTCTGTTCCTGTGCTACTGAGTGTAACTACCGCCCCTCCCCCCTCATCCCAGCGTAAAGCACAAGGCTCGCATGCGGAGTGAAGCGGAAAAAAGAGAAAGAAAAAAACCCCCACAGTTCACGATAAGGAGCCGGCTCGCGTTGTTCACATCAAAGATCCGGCTCGTTCACATCAAAGATCCGGCTCTAAGAGCCATTTCGTTCGTGACCGACAGGTGGCAGTGTCCTTATGTGGGGCTGCATGAGTGCTACTGGTGTTGGGGAGCTGCATTTCATTGATGGTATCATGAACTTAATGTTGTGTACTGCTTTATAATGAAGGAGAAGATGCTGCCATCACTGCGTGCACTTGGTTGTTGTGCACTTTTCCAACACGACAATGATCCAAAACACACATCTAAAGCTACTGTTGCATTTCTGAAGAAGAACAGGGTGAAGGTGATAGACTGGTCAAGTATGTCTCCTAATCTGAACCCAATCGAACACCTGTGGGGTATTCTGAAGCAACAAGTTGAGCATCACTCTCCGTTCAGCATCCAGGCTCTAAAAGAGGTTATTCTCGAAGAATGGAAAAAGATAGATGTTGCAATATGTTGCCAACTTGTTCTTACCATGCCTAGAAGACTTGTGCTGTCCCTGAAAATCACAGTGGCAATACAAAATACCAGATGTAGTAGTTTTTGTTGCAGGGTGTATTCATTTTTGCTTCAACCAATTTGAGTAAAACTGAAGATTTTGTGATCTAAGTTATATTATTAACCTTATTTTCATGTTATGGAGTGTTGACTAAAACTCAGCTTTGTGAAAATTTGGGAAAGTGTTTTTTTGTTCATTGAGCTACTGATTAAATTTGTACTTTTTAAAGGGGGTGTACTCAAGTCCTAGAATTGAACCTCAAATTCAAATTTTATTTGTCACGTACACAGTCATACACAGTACGATATGCAGTGAAATGCTTAGACAACTGCTCGTGACCTAAAGAAAAAAAAAAAGAAAAGGCTATGAATAAGATAGGAAATAAATATGAAAAATTAAAAAGGGTAAATTTAACTAGGAAGGAATAAAATAAAATATAAAAAATTAAGGTTAAAAATGAAATAACGGTACAACACAAATTAGAATGAAGGGTAAATTTAACTGGGAAAAAATAAGATAAAATATATAAATTAAAGTTGAAAATAAAATAACTGTACAACAAAATACACAATACACAGTATAGAACTATATAAGAATGTATGAAGAAATATAAATATATATATACAATAACAGCAGCTGTACAAGTATTAACTGGAAATGAAGAATATAGTGACCAGTGTTGTGCAATCCACATTATTTAGTGTCTTGTGCAGTGCAAATATGCTTAAAGTGATTTAAGTGATGAAGTGAAACCTTGAGTTTTGGCAGGCGCTTGATGGTCTTCAGAGGCCTGAGAACTCGAAGAACCCTCAATGACTTGATAGTGCTGATGTCCTTGCCTTTGGTTCCCCTATGAACAGCAAATATGTTTAGACCACACAAAAATGTATCCACAAACAATATGCAGTTAATGTAATCTTTGTCAATATTACTAACAAAAGCCATATCTGAAATTAGACCGTATGTTGTAACAGGGTTTGATTGTGGTAGGATGTGAATGAGGTGTGTTTAGATCAGCTGGGTGACAGAGAGATGCAACAATAGCCTTTCTGGATATGAAGAAAACATTGAAATATTTTTATGAAAGTTTATTAAGCTCGATGCATGATGGTCAAGAAGTACAGATCAGCGTAGACCATAAACTATGTGGCGGTGTTGTACTGGGTGGGCATCTGTGATAACAGGGTGAATGCTCATACATTAGACTCAGAGTTGTCTGCAAATCAGAGTGCCTGAAGGGGATTGTGGAGCAGGAGGAGATGAAACTTAACAACCAGGGAAATCTGGCAACTAGCCCCCTGCATATTACCCTCAAACTTATTATGATTATACAGTTTTTAAAAAACTTTAAACTCCATAATTTAATAATCAATATTAACCCTTTAATATATAAAAAAAGAAACTGAACAGTTTTGATTCTTATATACTGAGACATGGGCTTATACATGAAGGTATGACTTCTAACAGACCACTGGATAATTTTTTTTTCACTGCAAGAGTCAGAGAACATTCAGTGCTTGATGACAAGATGAATATCAGTGCCATGCTTGTAAATGCAGTGCTGCAGTCAGGACACATTCCAAGAAAGTTGGTGAGCGTCTAATCGAAGAAACAAAGAGCCACTGTCCTGGCAAAGTAACATGACATATCTTAAAAGCTTCAACCACACTGGAAGTCACGTGGTCACCAGAGACCATAAAAAGTGAATGCCATTTGACAACTTTAAGTGACTACAGGCAAAATGACTGCTGAATACTAGCTACTTCAATGTCATTTATATAGCACTAAATCATAACAGCTCTTTATATTTTAAGGTAAAGACCCCTACAAAAATAGAGAGAATACTCAAACAATCAGACAACCCACTATGACCAAGCACTTGGAAAGCAAAATCTCCCTATTAACTGGAAGAAACCTCCAGCAGAACTAGGCTCAGGGAAGGTCAGCCAAGAGAGACAGGACAAAAAGTGTATGCAAAATTTGATGCAAAGTGTGAAAACACACAGAGTAAAAACAGGTGAAAAAGATGCAGCCAGTACATCATCATCATAAGCTTAATCTTAAAGATAGAGAGATCGTCTGTCTCCCAAATCAAAACTGGGGACTAGCTCTAGTGGGGCGATCGTGGCTCAAGAGTTAGGTGTTCGTCTTGAAATCGGAAGGTTGTCGGTTCGAGCCCGGCTCCGGCAGTCTCGGTTGTTGTGTCCTTGGGCAAGACACTTCACCTGTTGCCTACTGGTGGTGGGGTGGCTGTAGCTCAGGTGGTAGAGCAGGTCATCTACTGATCGGAAGGTTGGTGGTTCGATTAGTCTGCATGCCAAATATCCTTGGGCAAGATACTAACCCCAAATTGCTCTCCGATGCATCCATCGGAGTATGAATGTGTGTGAATGTTAGCTATTAGAAAAATGTGCTTGTGAATGGGTGAATGCACACGTTGTGTAAAGCGCTTTGAGTGCTCAGATGAGTAGAAAAGCGTTATATAAGAACCAGTCCATTTACCAGAGGGTGGCGCCAGTGTCCAGAGCGCCCCAGGGCGGCTGTGGCTACACTGTAACTTGCCATCACCAGTGTATGAAAGGGTGGATGATTGTGTATAGTGTAAAGCGCTTTGGGGTCCTTAGGACCAAGTAAAGCGCTATACAAATACAGACCATTTACCATTTACTCTACAGAAGAGGGGCCTGAAAGCTGAAGACTGCCTACTATTCTATTTTTAAACACCTTAGAAACCACAATTAAAATCAAAATTTCATGATATGGTACTATGACGTCTTAAAGATGAGATGGGGCCTTGAGGCAAATGTTGTTGTGATTTAGAACTATATAAATAAAACTGATATGAAATTGAATTGAATTTTTCAAGACGTTGCATATGACAAGAAGAATTTTAAATTTATTCAAATCACTTTTATTGTCACATCACATGTGCTCGTACACTGGTACAGCACATGCGAGTATAATTCTTGTGTGCAAGCTTCACAAGCAACAGAGGTGTGCAAAACACAATAGCATAAGAACAAAGCAAAATATAAGAATAGGAATCTGAGAATTATAAGAATAAATATATGTACAAATATAAGAATGTATGCGCATTACTGAATAAGTATGTCAAATATATATATATATATATATATATATTTATATATATATTTATATACATATACATACATATATATATACATATATACACATATATATATACATATATACACATATATATATATACACATATACACATATACATATATACACATATACACATATATATATATATATATATATATATATATATATATATATATATATATATATGAATACCCCCATGAATACCAGAGGCGCAAAACACCAGCTACTGGTAGACAGAACAGTCAGCCGAGACTGCAAGACCAGACTGACCAACCTGTGCACTGCCTGGATTGATTACAAGAAGGCCTATGACTCAATGCCCCACAGCTGGATACTGGAATGCCTAGAATTGTACAAGATCAACAGGACCCTAAGAGCCTTCATCAGGAACTCAATGGGGATGTGGCGTACAACACTAGAGGCCAACTCCAAGCCCATAGCACAAGTCACCATCAAGTGCGGGATCTACCAAGGAGATGCTCTGTCTCCACTGCTGTTCTGCATAGGCCTGAACCCCCTCAGTGAGATCATTAACAAGACTGGCTACGGATACCGACTACGGAACGGAGCAGTTGTCAGCCACCTCCTGTACATGGATGACATCAAGCTGTATGCCAAGAGTGAACGAGACATCGATTCACTGATCCACACTACCAGGCTATACAGCAATGACATTGGAATGTCGTTCGGACTGGAGAAGTGTAGTCGGATGGTAACAAAGAGAGGGAAGGTAGTCAGAACTGAGGGGATTGAACTACCAGAAGGCAACATTGCAGACATAGAGGACAGTTACAAGTACCTGGGGATCCCGCAGGCAAATGGGAACCATGAAGAGGCCGCTAGAAAGGCTGCAACCACCAAGTACCTGCAGAGGGTCAGGCAAGTCCTGAGGAGTCAGCTGAATGGTAAGAACAAGATCCGGGCCATCAACACGTACGCCCTGCCCGTGATCAGGTACCCTGCTGGGGTAATAGGCTGGCCAAAGGAGGAGATAGAAGCCACTGACGTAAAGACAAGAAAGCTCCTTACCATGCATGGAGGGTTTCACCCCAAGTCCAGCACCCTGAGGCTGTACGCTAAGCGGAAGGAAGGGGGCCGGGGACTGGTGAGTGTCAGCACCACAGTCCAGGATGAGACAAGGAACATCCAAGAATACATTGGGAAGATGGCCCCAACTGACCGAGTGCTCAGTGAATACCTCAGGCAGCAGAAACCCAAGAAAGAGGAGGGAGACGAGGAACCATCATGGAAGGACAGGCCCCTGCACGGTATGTACCACCGGCAGATAGAGGAGGTGGCTGATATCCAGAAATCCTACCAGTGGCTGGACAAAGCTGGACTGAAAGACAGCACAGAGGCACTAATCATGGCAGCACAAGAACAAGCTCTGAGTACAAGATCCATAGAGGCTGGCGTCTATCACACCAGGCAAGACCCCAGGTGCAGGCTGTGTAAAGATGCCCCAGAGACAATCCAGCACATAACAGCAGGGTGCAAGATGCTAGCAGGCAAGGCATACATGGAACGCCATAACCAAGTGGCCGGCATAGTGTACAGGAACATCTGTGCTGAGTATAACCTGGAAGTCCCGAGGTCAAAATGGGAGATGCCCCCAAGGGTGGTGGAGAATGACCGAGCTAAGATCCTGTGGGACTTCCAGATACAGACGGACAAAATGGTGGTGGCTAACCAACCGGACATAGTGGTGGTAGACAAACAGAAGAAGACGGCCGTAGTGATCGATGTAGCGGTTCCGAATGACAGCAATATCAGGAAGAAGGAACACGAGAAGCTGGAGAAATACCAAGGGCTCAGAGAAGAGCTCGAGAGGATGTGGAGGGTGAAGGTAACGGTGGTCCCCGTGGTAATCGGAGCACTAGGTGCGGTGACTCCCAAGCTAAGCGAGTGGCTCCAGCAGATCCCGGGAATAACATCGGAGATCTCTGTCCAGAAGAGCGCAGTCCTGGGAACAGCTAAGATACTGCGCAGGACCCTCAAGCTCCCAGGCCTCTGGTAGAGGACCCGAGCTTGAAGGATAAACCGCCCGCAGGGGCGTGCTGGGTGTTTTTTTATATACACTCAACAAAAATATAAACGCAACACTTTTGTTACTGCTCCCATTCCCCATGGGATGGACTTAGAGACCTAAAATTCATTCCAGATACACAATATAACCATCCCTCCCAAACAGTGGTCACAAATCAGTCCAAATGTGTGGTAGTGGGCACATCTGCTATATTGAGATAATCCATCCCACCTCACAGGTGTGCCACATCAGGATGCTGATCTGACATCATGAGTAGTGCACAGGTGTACCTCAGACTGCCCACAACAAAAGGCCACCCTGGAATGTGCAGTTTTGTCTCACAGCAAAATGCCACAGATGCCACAAGCAATGAGGGAGCGTGCAATTGGCATGCTGACAGCAGGAATGTCAACCAGATCTGTCGCCCGTGCATTGAATGTTCATTTCTCAACCATAAGCCGTCTCCACAGGCGTTTCAGAGAATATGGCAGCACATCCAACCGGCCTCACAACCGCAGACCTCGTGTAACCACACCAGCCCAGAACCTCCACATCCAGCAGGTTCACCTCCAAGATCGTCTGAGACCAGCCACCCAGACAGCTGCTGGAACAATTGGTTTGCACAACCAAACAATTTCTGCACAAACTGTCAGAAACCGTCTCAGGGACGCTCAACTGCATGCCCGTCGTCCTCATCGGGGTCTTGACCTGACTCCAGCTCGTCGCCGTAACAGACTTGTGTGGGCAAATGCTCACATTCGATGGCGTCTGGCACGTTGGAGAGGTGTGCGCTTCACGGATGAATCATGGTTCACATTGTTCAGGGCAGATGGCAGCTGAGAATGTCCCAGTTCTTGCATGCCCAGCATACTCACCGGACATGTCACCCATTGAACATGTTCGGGATGTGCTTGACCGGCGTATACGACAGCGTGTACCAGTTCCCACGAATATCCAACAACCTCGCACAGCCATTGAAGTGGAGTGGACCAACATTCCACAGGCCACAATTGACAATCTGATAGACTCCATGCGACGATGTGTTGCACTGCATGAGGCAAATGGTGGTCACACCAGATACTGACCGGTTCTGGGTCCCCAGACCCCCAATAGAACAAAAAACTGTAAACTTCCAGGGTGGCCTTTTGTTGTGGGCAGTCTGAGGTACACCTGTGCACTACTCATGGTGTCAGATCAGCATCCTGATGTGGCACACCTGTGAGGTGGGATGGATTATCTCAATATAGCAGATGTGCCCACTACCACACATTTGGACTGATTTGTGACCACTGTTTGGGAGGGATGGTTATATTGTGTATCTGGAATGAATTTTAGGTCTCTAAGTCCATCCCATGGGGAATGGGAGCAAAAACAAAAGTGTTGCGTTTATATTTTTGTTCAGTGTATATATATATATATATATATATATATATATATATATATATATATGTGTGTGTGTGTGTGTGTGTGTGTGTGTGTGTGTGTGCATGTGTGTGTGTATAAATATATAAAATTACGTAAAATAAACTACTCAGAGGTTTAACAGAGAGCCAATGAAGAGCAGCTAATATGGAATAAATATACTCTCTCTTTCTAGTACCTGTCAGTACTTCTGTTGTAGGATTTTGGATTAAGTGGATTAACTTTCAGGATGATTTTCGAACAACCTGATTGTAAATTAGAATAGTCCATCCTAAAAGTAATAAATGCATAAACTAGTTTTTCAGTATCATTCTGAGACAGGGTGTTCCTAATTGTAGAACTATTGAACAAATGCAAGAAAGCAGCCCAGCACATTTGTTTAATTTGTTCACTGAAAGACCAATGTCAAAATGACTTCAAGATTCCTCAAAGTGTTACTGGCCAAGACAGAGTAAGCACCTGGTTAGATACCATGTTTCTAAGATTTTTAGGGCTGAGTACAGTACCCCCTGTTTTATCTGAATTTAGAAGCAGGAAATTATAAGTCATCCAGGTTTTTTTTTGTCTTTAAGAGCTTCCTGCAGTAATTGGTGTGTTATCTAGCTTCATGTATAGATAAAGATAAATTCAGTCCACTGTCAGAAGAAGACCATAAGAAATTATACCTACATCATACTCCAATCGCTGTAATAAAATATTATGTTCAACAGTATCAAATGCTCTACTAAGCTCTAGTAGGATAAGTACAGAGGGAAGCCCACTATACACTCCTCAAATCAGAGCCAGACATTTGAAACACCCGGGGCTTAGCCCTAAAGGGTAGTATGCATGTGGGATTTTTTTTTTTTTTTTTTCTTGGGGGGGGGGGGGGGGGGGGGTGCTTTTGGGGGGGTGCTTTTAATTAAGCAGCAAGGCAGAACATAATCAGGGCTGTATCAAGACACAAGGACTAAACCCCAATTCAACCAGACCCAGAACTGATCCGGAATTAAAACAGGACTGCAACAGTTCAAAATCAGGACTGCTTAGGACTTAACCAAGACAGAACCAGAATCAAAACTAGATGATAGTAGCACTAAAAATCATCATAGACCTGCACTACACTTATTTTTTTTATTTCTACCAAAGTACAGATTCAGAAAAGTTCATATAATTATTTAGCCTTGTTGTGCAAACAAGCCTGCATAACTTAATAAATATATAACTTGAAAAATAACAAACCTAAAAAGAAACACTAGGTACGGGATAAAAGAGTACCTATGATACGGTGATTCTTTTGTAAACAACCATTTGACTAACGTGTGTCTCACCTGCTCTTGTTCCATCTCTGTTCTGTCCTCATTCTCCTCTCTATCCCTCTCTGTTCCTCTCTCTCCCTCTTTGTGCTGACAATCATCAAATATACAGTTGAAACCAGATATTTACGTACTCTTCAGATGAAAACACAAACACTTTTTTAATTGTAACATCAAATCAGACTAAATGTTTATTTTTTTTAGATTAATAAATATAAAAAACATATTTGTTAACTTTAAGAGTAAAGAGAGAAACTATCTGCATTTCTTAATTGCAAATGGCACCAAATTGTATTCAAAATTGAGCCACACTTATGGAGCTCCACAATTCGTTTCCTGGTGTTTTGGTTGACATTTCTTGATTTTCCCATTTCAAAGAAACAGGCTCTGTGTTTTGCCTTATATGCATCCACAGGTGTGCCGCCAATTTACTCACATGGACTCTACTAACCTCTCAGAAGCTTCTTCAGCTCAGAATGGAATCGTCTGGAGTTTTCTTATTAATTAACAATAAACTTAGTTTACATGTACTCCTAAATTTGATGAAAGTGATAAAAAAATAGAAAGCTCTGTCTCTCTTTATTCTGACATTTAACTAATTCAAAAGATATTTCAATATTTATTTATCCAAAACAAAACAAGTTTACTCTAAATTGATGTTGTACAGTAAAAAAATGTTCTTCTGTTTTTTCTTTTCTCATTGAAAGAAGCCCCTTACGTCCATTCTTGTGTATCAGTACATTACTGAAACCGATTTATTTAGCCGTGGAGGGTAACAACTGAAAATATGAAATAGACACACATGTAAGCTAAGACTCTCTAAAGAAACAGCATTGTTGTTGTTCGGCTTTTCATTTCGCTATTTGTTAATTCAATTGAAGAGCAAGTAATGTAATATGGGTCAAGTGATCAGTTTGATATCAATCTTTCATGATACACCGCCATATTTACATTATTTGTACAGTACGAATGATTTGCTTTGGTACCTGGTCGAACTTCACTTCTCCTCTGTCTGTCTGGCTCTGTTTCTCCAACAGCGCACTCGCAGGCTGCAGCTGCCCCGCCCCGCTTAGTGCCTGAGCTCGGATCATACCAATATTAGGGGGGATTTACGCACAGTTGTAAATTCCCACAGTGTGCACTATGTGCTTCGAATATTGTGTGTAGTTTTTTGTTTTATACAGTTGTCAGCCAGGCATCTAACTATGAAAAAATTACACTCCAAAAGACCCCGGGCTTCTGAAAAAACAACCCGGGCTTAAGCCAACCCCCCCCGCTCCGCCACTGCTGCACTGCACAGCATGCACTATGGCACACCTGTGAGGTTTAATTCCATCATCTACCTTCTTCCACTCGGATATATTTTTCGTAAATATAATATTCAGTTCCACTGCTACGCCGATGACACCCAGCTCTATCTCTCTACCAAACCTGACTCTACTCTTCCTCCACCCTCCCTTATCCTCTGTCTAGCTGAACTCAATTCTTGGTTCTCCTCCAACTTTCTTAAACTCAACAGCAATAAATCGGAACTTCTTCTGGTTGGCACCAAACGACTGCTATCCAGAATTAACAATTTCTCTCTCACCATCAATAACTCACTGGTCCCTATCTCTCCTTCTGTGAAAAGCTTGGGTGTCATTCTCGATAGCACATTATCCTTTAACTCGCATATCAATAATATTACACGTGCAGCATATTTCCAACTCCGTAACATTAATCGCCTCCGCCCCTTCCTCACACCTTACGCCACTGCCATTCTCATCCATAATCTTGTTATCTCTAGAATTGACTACTGCAACTCATTATTATTTGGCCTCACACAAAAATCTATCAACAAGCTCCAACGTGTCCAGAACTCTGCTGCCCGTATTATTACTAGGACTTCTTCTACCCACCACATCTCCCCAATCCTGAAGCAACTTCACTGGCTCCCAGTCAAATTTCGCATCCATTTTAAAATAATTCTGTATACGTTCAAGGCTATTCACTCTCTCTCTCCACCGTACCTCTCTGACTTATTACAGATGAAGCTCCCATCCCGCTGCCTCAGATCTTCATCTTCTCTTTCTCTCTCTGTTCCCTCTGCTCGTCTGATCACAATGGGAGGGAGGGCCTTTAGTTGCTCTGCCCCTCGACTTTGGAATTCCCTACCCCCGGACCTCAGAAATATTAGCTCATTCTCTCTTTTTAAGTCCACCCTTAAAACTCATTTGTTTAAAATTGCCTATTCTTAAATTTCTGTATGTTTTAACTTTTATCTTCTATTCTTATCATTGTGTATATTTCCAGTTTTTATCTGTTGTACAGTGTCCTTGGGTGCTTTGAAAGGCGCTATTTAAATAAAATGTATTATTATTATTATTATTATTATTATTATTATTATGTTGTTTAGTTTGTGTTTGGGAGTTGTGTCCTTGGGATGAACCAGTTTTTGTAGTGGCTGGGTTTGACATGCACTGGGATGTCGTGCTTGGAGAAGATTCTCCCTGAGTTTCTCTGATAAACCTGCGACATAAAGGATGACAATGTTGATGTCTGACCATTGTTACTGTGCATCGTTATTGATCTGATGATAGCCCAGTTGGGATAACCGCATTTTTTAAGAGCTTTCTTTACATATGTGTGTTCCTTTTCTTTCCTTTCTGGCTTTGAGTAATCAAGATTCTGCAACACCATCAGAAAACATTTCCTCTATGTTTGTGTTCCAGAGTGTGGTGGGAGTCAAAGGTACTGGTCTGCATGCACGGGCTTACGATAAACTAAAATAAAATAAATAGACTTATTAAAAGAGCCAACAGTGTACACAACATTGTGTTAATGTCTGCCAGGCATGCATTAACCCAAGTCAGCTGACCAATGTGAAGCACATTAAAGCAGTCAATTAACCACAGCACATCAGCTGATCACACTGTTTAAAACTGCTACTACCCAGCTCATTAATTAACTGATTTTCTTCTACATATCTCATTGTCAAATCTCAAACTGGGCATTTGAGCTGCTGTAACCTGCATACAGTTGCTGTTACAGAATTCCCAGTACCCCCTACAATTGCTACACTTGCGTAACTCACTGAATATCATCAGTCATGTTTTGTCACTTATCCCCACTCTGTGCTTATTTCTGCTCTCTACCACCTGCTTTCCCATATACATATATATGAGCATGTAGGAGTTAGCTCGTGCTAACTCATGTTAGCAGTTACTGTATTAGCAGTGGAGCTGGCAAAGAATCAACTAAGGGATAACTGCATCTATGCAAGCATTCAACTTGAGGTGACACTAAGGCAAAACACATGTGTAGCATTCTTTCATTTCATGGAGATATGTCACGGTCATTTAGCAAAATACTCATCTGATGCTGAAAAAACAGTCTATGCGTTTATCAGCTTTGGGCTGACAGGGACTAGTACTGACAGGGACTAGAAAGAGAAAGAGTATTTCTCCCATACTGGCTTCTTCATTGGCTCCCTGTTAAATCCAGCAACTGAATTTAAAATCCTGCTCTTCACATACAAAGTCTTAAATAATCAGGTCTTATAAGTGACCTTCTAGTGCCATATCACCTCATTAGAGAACTTCGCTGTCAGACTGTGGGCTTATTTGTGTTTTCCCATGATGCATTGAATGTCACCCTTTTCACTTATACTATGTGTTTATACAATTCTCTGTTCTCAATTTAATTATTAGTTATTATTAATCTCTGGCTCTGTACCACAGCGTGTCTTTGTCCTGTTTTCCTCCCCTCACCCCCAATTGGTCATGGCAGATGGCTGTCCCTCCCTAAGCCTGGCCTTGCCGGAGGTTTCTTCATGTTAAAAGGGAGGTTTTCCTTTCTACTGTTGCCAAAGCACTTGCTCATACCGGGTCATATGATTGTTGGGATTTTCTCTATGTTCTTTTTATCATTGTAGGGTCTTTGCCTTACAATATAAAGTGCCTTTAGGCAATTGTAGTTGTGATTTCATGCTATGTAAATAAAATTTAATTGAAATTTTCATACTGTTTCTATTCCTTCTCTGCGCAGAAGTCCATTTTGAATTAGCTTCTTTGAATCCGCTACTGACAGTTTTATCCAAATGAAATTCAAATGTGAGAACATTATCAATTCATTTACAACTAAACCATTCACAGGTTTTCTATTTTGTTCCCAGGTTGAAATGGGGAAAAAAAATCAACACGTGAGCCTTAAACTATGTTTTCTATATTCATGATTTTTTTTTTAAATAAAATTACGTTATCCCTACAACTGCATACACACTGGAAGTGATTCACAGTGACGTGGCAACCAGGAAAGTAAAGGAAAATCTACAACTTCAAGTGACTATGGATGAAATAACTGCTGGCAATGCGAAGTGTGTGGGACCCAAGATAAATGTTTCTCAACTTCCAGGTGAGTCAACCAGTAAGAGTGAAAAATAAATGTTTGACATATGACCAGGTAGTAATATCTTCCACAGGATAGCTAAGCACCTGGAGCCTGGAATGTATGCAAACAACAAGCCATCAGCTTCAAAGCAATGTGCGATAAACAAATTATTTCCAATCTATAGGCACCTTAGTTGGGTTATTTGGGACTTAATTGATGTTATGGGATTGAAATACAAGAAAATACAACAATGAAAAATGTCTGTACAGCTAATTGAAATGTAGTTAAGGGTTTTGGTAAGTACAGGCAGGTTTTAGTTGATGGCACTCAGACACATTACTGTTATGTTTAAAAAGACATTTGTTTCACTGAAGCATGAGTTTAATAATTTATACATGAAGCTGATCTAAGCATAAAAAGAATGGTGGTTAAAAGGGTGTATTAGGATGAGGTATAAGGTAAAATGGGGTGGAGTAGGATGCAAGTGGATTGGGGTTGCATGGGGGGTTCCCCACCTGGTCACACCTTGTTGCAATCTACTTGGGGGAGAACAGTGGTAAAACAGGGTACAAAACATTTATGGATGCTTCACATACATAAACAAAATAAGGCATATGTTTGCATCAACTGACAACAGCATAGTTTCAGAAAGAAAGAAAGAAAAAAAAATGTAACAATAGATTTTTTTGTTTGGTAGCAGTTGATAAACTATTTCATTGACAGCACATAGTGAAAACAAGAGTGAAATCGTAGGTATGATTGCGTTCTAAGTGCTATTTCTAGAGGTAGCCTTTCACTGAAGTAATACACAAATAGTAACTGTCGTATTAAAACAGGCAGCTGCTATGTCCTTGTCTGTAATATACACACAACAACTACTGAGTCTCAACCAAAATATCAAATGAAGAGATCAAATAAGAAAAACAATGGCCTTTTAGGAAATTGTCTATATAATAATAACGGCATTTAGAATAAAACTAATTAAAGAAATGTTACATGAGTCCTAAAAACTGGGTTATCACTTGCATCTGAATCCAACATTACAAACCAGTATTGCAGTTTGCTTCATCATGTTTAATGATGCAGTCTGAGTAGTTCAAGAAGGTCAAGTCACAGATTCAAAGATTTGGCCTTGGATTCAGGTTTGTTGTCCATGCGACAAGCACTTGATCAAATGAATGGTAGGCAGTTCAAGATTCATGCATGATGAGAGAATGACAGCTGACAGTCAAACAAGGCTTGGTATAAGATAGCGACAATACGGCAAAGACTGAGCAAAAACCATCCGCAAATTACTTGTTTTGATTTGACTAAACCTGCTGCAGAAACAAAAGGAACTCAATTCATAAAGACAATTTAGAATCACATCTACAGAGATATCAAGTATTTGATATTCTGTAAAAGGATCAAACATGAAATAAAATGCAAGAAAAAAAAGAAAATATGACCATAAAATAAGAAAACTGGAATTAAAATTCATCCTGCTTGTCTTAAAACGGTGGCTTTCTGCATTAACAGCATTTGATCAAATGGAGAGCTTTTTACTTGTTGGTAATTATCTAATTAAACTAATTAAATTAACACACATTAGCTCCTTTATGTTGATAAAATAGACTCAATTTGACTTTAAAGTATTTCAAGCATAAAATTATGCAGTGTGTTTTTCTTTAAATCATTCAAAAGGCTTGTAAACAAACGTGATACAATATTTCTTTTAAAGCTGTCGTAGTGATCTGCAAAATTGGAAACAATATTGCTCTTGTATTGCAGTGTAGAGCTATAGGTAACTAGGTATAGGTAAGTCTCATGTGTGAGAAACTAGTCAGATTAGGTTATACGTGATTTTATTTGTATGCTGAGCTTACTTTATAATTACTGAATCCTTTCACATTACATAATAAAGAGCTTTTGAATTTGGACTGGCTGATATTCATCTAAAAAACCTACATTTAGCATTTTTTGTTGATATCAGCTGGTATTATCTCAGTTCTCTTTCTCCACAAATCCAGTAAATATATCTAATATAGTATAAACTTAGTAGTAGCATCCACATCTACGCAGTACATGAGCCAGTTATAAAAGTAAAAAATAGTAAAAATTAATTAAAAAACAGATTTTCAATTATCTTTCAGTTTATGAGCTATCGAAAGTAATTAAATTCACTGTGATAGAAGGTAAAGCTTATATGTCCTCTCCATCTTGGTTGTCTATTACCTATTCTGGGAGAGGTCTCTTCTCTTCTCAAGTTTGTGTAAGTTTTTTCTTATCTGTCCTCCTATCCCGTCTATTTCACTGTTTCTATTATTTTTACTTCATATTTAAACCCCCCCCCCCAGAAAAGAATAGAATAAGTAGCTGTTTCCACAGCTAGTTTCATAAAGTTTAATTTATTTTCTACTGAAGCCAGCGATGCTCATTAGTCACTGAAAACATTAAACATTAATTTAACTAGTATTACTTTCTGAGCACAGGTCTGGAACAAATCATCCACAATGATGATGATTTAGACAGATGTCTGTCAAGGAACATAATGTACACTGTTGTGCAAAAGTCTTGAACCACACCTCACTTCTTTATGTTTTGCTTCCATGGATCCAGATTTTCTTGTAATGTTTTTAAAATGGTCTTCAGCAATAGTTTTCCAGATTTTCTGAAGGTCTTTTTTTAAGTTTTTTGTTTTCTTGGAAAGTTAGCTGCATTTTCTCCAATTTTCAGAAAAAAAACACCAACAATGACACAGTTAGGCAAAAATAAATATTATATTATCTAAATATTATTATATATTTTCACCAACAGGGTGATTCCCAAAGAGCATTGGCAACAACCTGGACACAGGACCTGAGAGATACAGCTGGCCATTCAGTTCATCCATTTACAGTTCACCAAATACTCCTAAGGAAGGAAATGCTAAATTACACAAGAACTAGACTGAATGTCCTATGGAATGATGAATTCACATGTCTATAGCCAACTGTAAAACATGTTGGAGGCTCTGTTGTGAGTTGAGTCTGCATTTCAGCCAGAGTTTTCATTATGATAATGATCCAAACCACACTGCCAGCGCAGTAAAAGTATACCTGACAGAAAAACACTAAATGGATTATCAGCTACAGCTTAGCCTTGATCTGAACATTATTTAAGCAACATGGGATCATCTGAACAGAGAATGGAACAAAAGGCAGTCAAAATCCAAAGAGGAGGGTTTTTTTTAAAATGTCCTTTAGGAAGCCTGTAGAACTATTCCTGAAAACTACAGAGAAATTAAAAGAAAGCTTGCCTAAGATGGTTAAGTGCCTCTTGACAATAAATAAAGATGTTAATACAAAAATATTGGCTTTTTGTACAAACATCATTTTTGCCTTATACACCGTATTTATATATTTATAAGTATACTGATAAGTGGGATGCAAAAGTTTGTTAATAGTCATTACTTGCCGGTATAAATCTTTGGTTGTTACAATAAAAAATGTCAGTTAAATATATCATATAGGAGACACACACAGTGTTATTTGAGAAGTAAAATGAAGTTTATTGGATTTACAGAAAGTGTGCAATAATTGTTTAAACAAAATCAGGCAGGTGCATAAATTTGGGCACCACAAAAAAAATAAAATAAAATAAAATCAATATTTAGTAGATCTGCCTTTTGCAGAAATTACAGCCTTTAAACGCTTCCTGTAGGTTCCAATGAGAGTCTGGATTGTGGTTGAAGGTGTTTTGGACCATTCCTCTTTACAAAACATCTCTAGTTCATTCAGGTTTGATGGCTTCTGAGCATGGACAGCTCTCTTTAACTCACACCACAGATTTTCAAAAATATTCAGGTCTGGGGACTGAGATGGCCATTCCAGAACGTTGTACTTGTTCCTCTGCATGAATGCCTTAGTGGATTTTGAGCAGTGTTTCAGGTTGTTGTCTTATTGAAAGATCCAGCCCCGGCACAGCTTCAGCTTTGTCACCGATTTCTGGACATTGATCTCCAGAATCTGCTGATACTGAGTGGAATCCATGTGTCCCTCAACTTTGACAAGATTCCCAGTCCCTGCACTGGCCACACCACCATATTTTACTGTAGGTAGCAGGTGGTTTTTATTTTGGAATGCTGTGTTCTTTTTCCTCCATGCATAACGCCCCTTGTTATGCCCAAATAACTCAATTTTAGTTTCATCAGTCCACAGCACCTTATGCCAGAATGAAGCTGGTTTAGCATACCTCAAGCGGCTCTGTTTGTGCTGTGGGTGGAGAAAAGGCTTCCTCTGCACCACTCTCGCATACAGCAACTCCTTGTGTAAAGTGCGCCGAATGGTTGAACAATGCACGGTGACCCCATCTCCTGCAAGATGATGTTGTAGGCCTTTGGTGCTGATCTGTGGGTTAACTCTGACTGTTCTCACCATTCGTCGCTTCTGTCTATCTGAGATTTTTCTTGGTCTGCCACTTCGAGCCTTAACTTGAACTGAGCCTTTGGTCTTCCATTTTCTCAATATGTTCCTAACTGTGGAAACAGACAGCTTAAAGCTCTGAGAAAGCTTTCTGTATCCTTCCCCTAAACCAGACCTTCCCAAAGTGTGGCGCCCGCCCCCTAGGGGGCGCGCAGAGCCATGGCAGGGGGAGGGCGCGGGATGACAAGGGGGGGAAAAAAACAAAACGCTTGGACACTGCGAGCACGGGGCGCCTACAGAAACGCAAAGCAGGAGATGAAGCATAGCTGAATATGTTTCCAAACCAACTTCATTCTAAGCCAAAGACTAGAAAATATGGTGAAGCATATCTTCCCTTTGGTTTCACCTGCACAAGTGCCGAGGTAGGTCTCCCCTGCAGAATTGGTTTTCCCTTCGTCGGGAGCAGCGCTGGGCTGTTTAAATCACGGTCAAACAGTATCTCACATTCTTGATTTTTAGTTCACAAACACTTCTTGTATTGACTAACTACTCCTGACATTTTGGAGATATACATACTATACTATACTTTATACAGTAAAGTTACAGTGGGATACAAATAATATCAGGCAGATCCTGCCACGATTTGTTCCCTCGGTTCAAATCACGGACAAACAGTATCCCACAGCTGTTTATGTTTTTAAACCTATTTTGCACAGAGAGGCATCTTTTGAAAAATGCATTGATAGCAATGTTGAATATTATTACACAGGAGAAAAAAAAACAACTACACGTAAAATAATCACACCGTGACGCCTCTGCCTTTGTAAATGGAGGGACAGTAACTGCGTGTGTATGTAAGCGTGTAAAACCTGCAGACAGTAAGATTAACAGTATTTTGTCTCTATCTGCCATTCTGCAATTCATCTTCAATCTCCGTTTTCGGTGATTCCCAACGTCGTTTACGTGTGGACGAAACAGCTGCGTTTTCAAAAATACTCGTGTAGGTGCGGATGTAGCGTAAAAGAGTTAGTAGTTTATTTTCTTACTACCTGCAATTTATCGCAGATTACTTGTATTTGCTTAATTGTTTACTAAATGTTTGAGGTGTGAAAGAAACCGCAATGGAGCAAAATATGGGTGTGTGTGGTTGGAGGATGTGTGCGTGTGTGTGCGTGTACTCTTCAGAGAACATTAAAAGAGGAGGGAAACTTACAATTGACCCCCTTAAATACTCTTTCTCATTATTGGATTCACCTGTGTATGTAGGTCAGGGGTCACTGAGCTTACCAAGCCAATTTGAGTTCCAATAAATAGTTCTAAAGGTTTTGGAATCAATAAAATGACAACAGTGCCCAAATTTATGCACCTGCCTGATTTTGTTTAAACAATTATCGCACACTTTCTGTAAATCTAATAAACTTTATCTCACTCCTCAAATATCACTGTGTGTCTCCTATATGATATATTTAACTGACATTTTTTATTGTAACAACCAACGATTTATACAGGGAAATAATGACTATTAACAAGGTTGCCCAAACCTTTGCATCCCACTGTGTACTTATATACTGTATTTCAATGTATATGTCCACATGATTTAATATAAGACATTGCACCAATTTTTATCTACGTTTAAAATATGAAGAAATAAGGCAGGCTCAAGACCTTTGCAAAGTACTGCCTATCATTTCGGTGTAGATGGAAATCATGTGACACTACAGTCACAGGAATGTCATTTAACACCTCTATTTACGAGCACGCATACAGTCACATGGTACTAGCATGCACACTCTAATCCGCATGCTACGAGCTCAATATTCTCTGACGACTACTCGTGCCCACTGGCACCAGTTTTCTTGTAATGTTAACAAGTCTCTGCTGAACAATTAATATGAAATTAATGTGATCATTCCAGTCTAACCAAAGCTGTGGCAAAACACAGTGCTGATAAAAACACCTCTCAAAGGCTCAGGGAAGATACGAGATATGAGCACTATCGTGCCATGTCCCCAAATAGCACAAATGGCTATAGAGCAAGGACCTGATGCCAAGCAACACGATACACTGCTGGAACCAGGTTCTCAATCTGCATGACGCATGAATAGCTGGTGGACCAGATGCGTGTGTCCCAAACAAAACATTACACACTGCCAAAAAGATACATTCTCACAAGCAATTTCACTACATATACTGCTTACTGCTTAAACAAAAACAAACAAACAAAAGAAAATAAAACAAAACAGATAAGGGTGGTAATTTGTCATTCTGACATTGCTGATTGTTTCCTTCAACAATCACTATTTTACAATCTTTTTAATATAACTGTGTTCTGTGTAAAATGGATTTGCCCTAGCTTCTGGCATGATTCAAAACAAGTGGGCAATTTTAACAGAAAAATATTTTTGTTAGCAGTTAATTTAATCTTACTCACAAAAGGATGCTGAAAAATGTATTGGCTTAAATTTCTATACAGTTTGAAAATTGTGTTTGTCCGGTTTCCCTCATAGAATTGTGGCCAAATACATTTCCATATAGTAAACAGGGTAGATTGTTGTTATGTATTGTTGTGTATTAAAAAAGACAAATTTAGATTATTTGACTTTAATTTTAACTTTAATTTCTTTATACTTTGTGACCTAGATGTCAAGAAGTAAGACCGAGTATGTGAGGAAATTACTTGTTTTTGCAGTGTAAGCCATGTATGTTTTCTTTCTCACATACATACACACTGATAATGACACAAACAGGCAAGATGAGAGAGGTAGAGGAGGCATTACCCCATGAAGCTCCTTCAAAACGATAACAGGACAGAAACAGGGAGAGGATTATGTAAATTAGCACATTGTACAATATCATAACACACACACACACACACACACACACACTCTCATACACACCTCTCACACATACATAAAGAGGTCATCTGCTTTTGTAAGGTTAGTGTATGTGTATAGTGTTTGTGGTCAAGGCAAACGTTTTGGCACAGGAACAAATTTTGTGTTTCATACATTTTGCCATTTGTTTCAATGATATAGTGAAAAATAATCGCAATCATTTCATAAGCTTCAAAGAGTTCCTTGGCAAAAAACAAACAAACAATCAAATTCATGCAAAGAGACAGTACTTATAGTTATGACACCTCTTCTTTATAATTTCTCCAGTTTGCTGTGGCATGCTCAATATCAGCTTCTGGACCAAAACCTGAATAAAGGTGACTCAATCCTGCCTTATCAGTGCTCAGAGTTGATCAGTTTGTGAGCTTTTCGATTGTCCAGCCACTTCCAGTGAATAAGAAACAATTTGCTGAAATTATGTGAATCTGTACTTAGTGATAACTAAGTGGCTGAGAGAGCATCAAACTAACATTTTGGATCCATACCTAAGAGAATCTTTAAAAAAACAGGTAAACAAGCAAAACATGAAATGTAAATGATTGTTCTTCACTTAGAAACATGTAAAAATAATTAAATGAAAACTGAACCAGTACAGTATATAAAACACAGTTTTTGCCACTATCAAAACTTGACTGTAGCTATGACTGTATATTTGGCTAACCAAAGGTACGCACTATCATTTAAATTATATGTCATCTCTCAGTGTAGTGTGGTATTTGATGTATATTGCACATAACACACCAGATTCAGGATTAACAATATCTGTAAATGTCTCATTTTATCACAGAAAGACAGAAGCTGTGGAACTTACGAAAAAGCAAATGCCACCAGTGCCCCACTGACCACTATGAAGTCCAGGATGTTCCACAGGTCTCTGAAGTAGGATCCAGGATGAAGCAATAGCCCCAGGTCTACCATCTAAACCAAGAACAGGTAATTTATGTTCTTTTGCTTATTTTGTTTAACTTAAAATTACCTATTAAAATCAACTGTTATAAGGACTTTCTTCTGTTTATACTTTTGCTGATAATGAGTATCCACTATTACAATGGTAATAGTGTATGACAAAAAATAAAAAAATAACAAAAAAATGTTAGAGACAGCAGTGTAATCACTCTCGCTGGCAGAAGAGTAAGACAAAAGTCATGAACTGCAGATTTAA
This sequence comes from Copadichromis virginalis, assembly GCF_057382275.1. NCBI lineage: Eukaryota > Metazoa > Chordata > Actinopteri > Cichliformes > Cichlidae > Copadichromis > Copadichromis virginalis. The sequence goes on from NC_140629.1 coordinate 12,833,034, forward strand.
ATGAATATTGAAATGCGATTAAATATGGTGTTAAATTCCTCACTGACAGAACACTGTCAGATTTAAATACTGTGGATTATACATATAAGAACCATAACACAGCAGATATACTGAGTGAACTGCACTGGTCACAGTGAGGTACATTCCTGCCTCAGTATCGTATTATAGTATTACTTATTTGGTTTCTGCAAGTAAAAACTGAAATGACTCACCAGTTTGCTTCTGATAAAATATAATGAAAACACATACTAAATACAGTGAACAATAGTGAATTTCAAATGGTATTAGTGTTTACCTTGATCACCATTTCAAAAGTGAAAACACCAGTAAAGGCATAGTCCAGATATTTGAGCACCTGTAAAAAGACTCGATTATTACTGACAAAGACAACAGTAGAAAAGAAACTGTAGATACTATTCTGAAATAGTTCTACTTGCGTAATAATCCAGTATATAATAATCTATCATAGATGTATGGCCCCATTTTTAGGCGCCACACACAGACAAAAAATATATATAAATGTATATAAAAAACCTGACTCAGGCAGAAGAAAAGATAAGAAAATATACTTCTCTCAGTTCTGTATGAGTACAGTGGGTATTGTATGTAGTTTTATTACTGTGTACTCTGTGTCTCACATTGTTGCGGGGTGCATTAGTCCAGACAGGGTCCTCTGCTGCCAGAGCAATACTGCTCATCGCAATGACAACCAGGATGGACATCTCAAAATAACGCAGAGTCACAATATAGTGACACAACCGCCTCACCCTGAGGAAAAAGAGGCCAAGAAAAAAGAAGTAAGTACTTGCTGTTGCTTCACTGTTCTTGTCCCTTCCCACACTCCAGCAGTGTTAAAATGCTATATACAACTGGTGCCTGTCAGCACTCATCTGTACCATGAGATTGGCTTTTAGTAAGACATGCAATATGTTCTTTTTTACAGATATGAAATAAAATACCACCCAAGAGCTACACTGGCTAACATTCACAGGATGTTGTGATGGCTCAGTGTGGTAGCACCTTATAACCATATGGAGGGAGGAAGCAGAGCTCAGAACTCACGGATTGGTCTGTCCAAAGATGAACATTGAACTGTAAGGCAGGATGGGTTTAGGCCCACTTGGGCCTAGATCCTCCAGGGTCTTCTCATTTATGGGCACTGTTTCACAATCAATACTGTTCACTGCAAAGAAAGATCATCAGACCGTGATAATGCTCATTAGTGGCACTGAATATCATCATCATCAAGATCACTATTTCTGTCATATAATGTGTTTCTCAGAGCAGCATTGAAAAATGAATACAATGTCTTTCAGCACCAACACGAGCGAGGGAATTATCTTCCACGGCACTGAAGGAACCCTGAAAATGCTGGCTAACGACAAATGTAAATTCTGCAAAAATATATAATTCATGTTGGCAAGAATGTCAATTGCAGGCAAGTAAAATTAACATTGAATCAGTGTGCAACTTTGCTACAACAATGCCGGACTCTAGAGCAGGGCGATATTACCAAAAATATTTATCACGATATACATTTGAAAATTTGCGATAACAATATAATTAACGATATAAGTGACGATATAACTGACACTAGGCAAAATACTTTACAACTCCACAACTTTATGCGTGCAAAAAAAAAAAAAATCAATTAAAAAAGCAGCTGTTTTTTATGTGCATTAAAGTTATATAAAAATTTAACAGTGCAAATGCAAAATCCTTGCTGACAGTTTAACCAAAAGGCATTTCCAGTGGAAATTGGCCGACATATCCTCAGCATAACCATATATATATTTAAAAAGAGGTTATACACACACAATACGGTAATATTATGTTGAAGCACAGTGCGTATCACTCCGTTCGTAGCTTAGCAAAGTCGTATTAAAACATTTTCCAGCACCGTGTACCACAAATAATCGTTTCGAATTCAGTAAACACAACCAGAATTCATACATAAGGCACATGGGATTATAAGGGGCACTGTCGATTTTCGGAAAACTCAAAGGATTGATTTTAAGTGTGCCATATTTTCCAAAAAACATGGTAATAACGACGGCCCGCTAGCATGCGCTACCAAAAATAGTGCTTTGTTGTGTATCTGACGGACGAAAGCTAAAACAGTGCGACACCACTGAAGTTGCAACATAGAACCAATTCTGTTTCATCCGTTTCATTCACCGATCCGCTTTCGCCCTTCTCATTCTCTGTTGCCGGCACGCTTTTTCTGCCATTTGCGTATGAAAACAAAGGCACTGCGCATGCGGGTTTTACCCATATTCTATCACGATATTTCATTTTCTTATTGTTGCCCGACATTATGACATTGTTGCCCGGTATTACCGTGAACGGTATGGCCCAGCCCTACCGGACTCTGCAGTTTTTTCTGGTCCCCACCCAAACTGGACCATGTGTGAGATATTTGGCATGTTCTCCCAAAATTGCTGACTGTCTAAAACCAATTTGAGCTTTATTGATGACTGGAAAAGTTTCTCTGGAAAAACTGGTCTTAGGAACGATTACATCCATTTCACTTTGGATGTAGCAGCCTGCCCTCCCCCCAAAAAAAACAACAACAACAAAACAAAAAAACAAAAAATAACAAATATCACATAACAAAAAAAAAAAAAGACTGTACAGAGTTGGGACCCGGAAGCAGAGTTGCAGAGTTACACACACCTCTCTGCAGCTTCTCTCCTCTTGTTACCACATTTAACAAACCATGTTATCAACTCCATCCCCATAGACACTATCTGCTCACAGGCCACCAAAAACAAACCAAACATCAGCAAAAAATAAATGATTTAAACATTTAAAAAAAAATCACAAAAAAGTAACAATATACTATTCAAAACTGCAATGAAAAAAAAACTGTTGTGGATTAACATCAGATATCTCTCTTCTAAGTCCATGTTAGTAAATTAATTAATAATTCATCAACATATTGATTTACTCTGCTTTACATAAACTGGGTTACAGCAGGATGATTATGTTAGTTTAAATGAATTAACATGCCTGACTAATACTAACTGATAGCACAGGCTGGGGTGAGGGAGTGACAGCAATCTCCACTACTCCACCTTAACCATACATCAGAGTTTTAATTAATTTTTAAAGCCTGACACTTAGCCTCGTGCATCCTGACTGGAAAACTCGAAAATCTGTTTTTAGTTGTTGTCTATCTATTGTCCGCCTGGTCCACACTCAGAGTTCATATCTGATTCTATCTGATTTCTATCTGTCTTTCTCCAGCTGATCTTCAGTAATTGCTTCCTACAACTCAAAGATGTCATGCCATTGCGACATATATCTTAATTTTAAATATGATCAACCTATATCTATTAATGGGCTACGTACCAAAGGCCTTTAAGCTGGGAGTAACTCAACCATTACTTAAAAGGCCATCACTTTATCCAGCTAGGGGCCAATTTCCAACCTTCCTTTTAATCTCAAAAAATCTTTAAGTAGTTGTAAAACGGATAACTGATCATCTTTAGAGAAATTGTTTATTTGAAGAGTTTCACTCAGGTTTCAGAATTCATCACAGTACAAAAAAGCATTAGTAGGGGTTATAAATGATCTTCTCATGGCCTCTGGCAGTGGCACGTCTCTGTGCTTGTCCCACTGCTCAGTGCAGAATTCGATACTGTTGACCACAATATTTTGTTACAGAAATTAGAGCATACCATAGAAATTAAAGGCTGCGGTGGTGTCAGTCACATGTAACAGGCTCAGAATTTTTCATTTAAATATATAGTCCTCTTCAAGCATTAAGTTTATTTCTGGAGTTACTCAGGGTTCCATGCCAGGACCAATATGGTTTACATTATGCATGCTTCCCTTAGGGAGTATCATTAGAAAGCATATACACACACTGCTGCTGTGCAATTTTATCTTTCTGTCTTAGGTGCACCAGCGCAAAAATTAGGTGCACCTAAATTTTTCAACCACATCACTTAACAACGCAACTTTAGATGTTCATTTTTTTTAAAAATTGCTGTCCTTACTGACAATATTAATTTGTAAATGATTAACTAACAGTCTTGTCAACACAACGTTCTTTATTTGGAGCACATTTCTACAAGGAAGATAAATTACCGTATTTTTTGGACCATAAGACACACCGGATTATGAACTTTAGTCAACTCATTCTTCTTGCTTCCTCCACTTCTATACCATTGATTCATGAATGTTGAATTCTCTCGCAGCTGCTTTATTCTCATGTTCTACTTAGTGACTGATAAGAGTTTGAAATCCGCTTTGTAAGCATGTCTCTTAACAGGTGCCATTTTTGGGGTGCACAATAAACAGAATATAGTAATATTATGTTGAAGCACAGTACGTATTAATCTGCGACGCTCCTGACTACAGTAGCCGTAATGCTCCAACAACGTAGGATTTTTTTTTGTCGAACCATTGAGAAATTAGGTTGTATTTCCGACCAAATTGGTCGCATTCTAGAGCCCTGTATAGCGTCAAATCAATCATAGAGCACTCCACTCTTGGCCTGCTGCCTTATATGTGGTTTTTAGGTTATTTAAAGATAGAATGGAAGGCAAAGCCTTCAGTTTTTAGGCCCCTCTTCTCTGGAACCAGCTCCTAGTTTGGCTTCGGGTGACAGAAACTCTTTCTACTTTGATGATTAGGCTTAAAACTTTACTTTTTGAAAAAGCTTGTAGTTATTAGATTACCCTAAACCCTCCCTTAGTTATACAGGGAGTGCAGAATTATTAGGCAAATGAGTATTTTGTCCACATCATCCTCTTCATGCATGTTGTCTTACTCCAAGGTGTATAGGCTCGAAAGCCTACTACCAATAAAGCATATTAGGTGATGTGCATCTCTGTAATGAGAAGGGGTGTGGTCTAATGACATCAGCACCCTATATCAGGTGTGCATAATTATTAGGCAACGTCCTTCCCTTTGGCAAAATGGGTCAAAAGAAGGACTTGACAGGCTCAGAAAAGTCAAAAATAGTGAGATATCTTGCAGAGGGATGCAGCAGTCTCAAAATTGCAAAGTTTCTGAAGCGTGATCATCGAACAATCAAGCGTTTCATTCAAAATAGTCAACAGGTTCGCAAGAAGCGTGTGGAAAAACCAAGGCGCAAAATAACTGCCCATGAACTGAGAAAAGTCAAGCGTGCAGCTGCCAAGATGCCACTTGCCACCAGTTTGGCCATATTTCAGAGCTGCAACATCACTGGAGTGCCCAAAAGCACAAGGTGTGCAATACTCAGAGACATGGCCAAGTTAAGAAAGGCTGAAAGACGACCACCACTGAACAAGACACACAAGCTGAAACGTCAAGACTGGGCCAAGAAATATCTCAAGACTGATTTTTCTAAGGTTTTATGGACTGATGAAATGAGAGTGAGTCTTGATGGGCCAGATGGATGGGCCCGTGGCTGGATTGGTAAAGGGCAGAGAGCTCCAGTCCGACTCAGACGCCAGCAAGGTGGAGGTGGAGTACTGGTTTGGGCTGGTATCATCAAAGATGAGCTTGTGGGGCCTTTTCGGCTTGAGGATGGAGTCAAGCTCAACTCCCAGTTCTACTGCCAGTTTCTGGAAGACACCTTCTTCAAGCAGTGGTACAGGAAGAAGTCTGCATCCTTCAAGAAAAACATGATTTTCATGCAGGACAATGCTCCATCACACGCGTCCAAGTACTCCACAGCGTGGCTGGCAAGAAAGGGTATAAAAGAAGAAAAACTAATGACATGGCCTCCTTGTTCACCTGATCTGAACCCCATTGAGAACCTGTGGTCCATCATCAAATGTGAGATTTACAAGGAGGGAAAATAGTACACCTCTCTGAACAGTGTCTGGGAGGCTGTGGTTGCTGCTGCACGCAATGTTGATGGTGAACAGATCAAAACACTGACAGAATCCATGGATGGCAGGCTTTTGAGTGTCCTTACAAAGAAAGGTGGCTATATTGGTCGCTGATTTGTTTTTGTTTTGTTTTTGAATGTCAGAAATGTATATACACACATATATATATATATATATATATACACATATATATATATACACATATATATATACACATATATATACATATACATATATATATATATATATATATATATATATATATATATATATATATATATATATATACATATATATATATATGTCGGTGGGCAAGAGACGAAAACAGGGCGTTGTTGGAATGCTACTATGCAAGTAACCCCGGCGGAAGGGGCTACATGAATAGGATGAGGGACCTATGGATTCTTCGATACCCAACATCCACAATGACGGCGAAACAACTAGTAGCTCAGTGTTCCAACATTCGAAAGAAGGGACTGCTCTCACAGCTAGAGATTGACGAGGTACAACACAAATGCTACGGCAAGGAGGAGTCAGGACGCCAGGTCAGGGGGGAGATATCATCACCCCCACCCGAGATTGGGTACATAGCCCCAAGTGCGATAGGAGAAGGATCGTTGAGTGCGAGAGGAACTGACCTGAAAAATAGGATCATGGCCAAGCTTGAAACCTGGATCCCGCGTAGCCGGTTACCAAGATTACGTGAAGTTCCCTCAGAAGGTCTGCTAGATGATGTTAATGCAGCACTACGGGCAATACCTACAACCACGATTACCGACACTAACAAGCTGATCTACAATACGGCAACAGTGATCAGTGAGATGCTTGGCTACAAGTTGAACAGCGACAAGGGGCAGTACCCTCCATGGAGAAGGAGGCTAGAGGGCAAGATCAAAGTAGCACGGAGGGAGGTTAGCCAACTAACGGAGTTGCAGAAAGGTGCGACAAATAAGGTGCCTAAGAAATACAGCAAGCTGTCCATACCTGAGGCCTTGGAAACTGCCAAGCAAAGACTCACAGCCTTGGCCAGCCGCTTGAGGAGGTACACCAGAGAGATAGAAGGCAGGAGAATAAACCAGCTGTTCTCCACAGAACCAGCAAAGGTGTACTCTCAGTGGCAAGGGAACAATAAGAGAACAGCACCACCAAGGCTGGAGACGGAGCAATACTGGAAGAGCATATGGGAGAAGGATGCAACCCATAACGGCAATGCTCAGTGGCTAGAGGATCTGAGGGCTGACCACAGCGACCTCCCTGAACAGGGTCCAGTAACCATCACAGTGGCAGATATCCAAGAAAGGGTCTCCAGTATGAAGAGTTGGACAGCACCAGGGCCCGACATGGTTCACGCCTACTGGCTGAAGAAGCTGACTGCACTCCACGAGCGTCTGGCAGCACAAATGAACCAGCTGCTAGTTAACGAAAGACACCCGGAATGGCTAACTGAAGGCCGGACGGTCCTGATCCCCAAGGACCCCAAGAAGGGACCGGTCCCCTCCAACTACCGACCAATAACCTGCCTCAGTACTACATGGAAGCTCCTGTCAGGCATCATATCGGCTAAGATGAACAGGCACATGGGTCAATACATGAGCGGGACACAGAAAGGAATTGGCAAGAATACCAGAGGTGCAAAACACCAGCTACTGGTAGACAGAACAATCAGCCGAGACTGCAAGACCAGACTGACCAACCTGTGCACTGCCTGGATTGATTACAAGAAGGCCTATGACTCAATGCCCCACAGCTGGATACTGGAATGCCTAGAATTGTACAAGATCAATGGGACCCTAAGAGCCTTCATCTGGAACTCAATGGGGATGTGGCGTACAACACTAGAGGCCAACTCCAAGCCCATAGCACAAGTCACCATCAAGTGCGGGAGCTACCAAGGAGATGCTCTGTCCCCACTGCTGTTCTGCATAGGCCTGAACCCCCTCAGTGAGATCATTAACAAGACTGGCTACGGATACCGACTACGGAACGGAGCAGTTGTCAGCCACCTCCTGTACATGGATGACATCAAGCTGTATGCCAAGAGTGAACGAGACATCGATTCACTGATCCACACTACCAGGCTATACAGCAATGACATTGGAATGTCGTTCGGACTGGAGAAGTGTAGTCGGATGGTAACAAAGAGAGGGAAGGTAGTCAGAACTGAGGGGATTGAACTACCAGAAGGCAACATTGCAGACATAGAGGACAGTTACAAGTACCTGGGGATCCCGCAGGCAAATGGGAACCATGAAGAGGCCGCTAGAAAGGCTGCAACCACCAAGTACCTGCAGAGGGTCAGGCAAGTCCTGAGGAGTCAGCTGAATGGTAAGAACAAGATCCGGGCCATCAACACATACGCCCTGCCCGTGATCAGGTACCCTGCTGGGGTAATAAGCTGGCCAAAGGAGGAGATAGAAGCCACTGACATAAAGACAAGAAAGCTCCTGACCATGCATGGAGGGTTTCACCCCAAGTCCAGCACCCTGAGGCTGTACGCTAAGCGGAAGGAAGGGGGCCGGGGACTGGTGAGTGTCAGCACCACAGTCCAGGATGAGACAAGGAACATCCAAGAATACATTGGGAAGATGGCCCCAACTGACCGAGTGCTCAGTGAATACCTCAGGCAGCAGAAACCCAAGAAAGAGGAGGGAGACGAGGAACCATCATGGAAGGACAGGCCCCTGCACGGTATGTACCACCGGCAGATAGAGGAGGTGGCTGATATCCAGAAATCCTACCAGTGGCTGGACAAAGCTGGACTGAAAGACAGCACAGAGGCACTAATCATGGCAGCACAAGAACAAGCTCTGAGTACAAGATCCATAGAGGCTGGGGTCTATCACACCAGGCAAGACCCCAGGTGCAGGCTGTGTAAAGATGCCCCAGAGACTATCCAGCACATAACAGCAGGGTGCAAGATGCTAGCAGGCAAGGCATACATGGAACGCCATAACCAAGTGGCCGGCATAGTGTACAGGAACATCTGTGCCGAGTATAACCTAGAAGTCCCGAGGTCAAAATGGGAGATGCCCCCAAGGGTGGTGGAGAATGACCGAGCTAAGATCCTGTGGGACTTCCAGATACAGACGGACAAAATGGTGGTGGCTAACCAACCGGACATAGTGGTGGTAGACAAACAGAAGAAGACGGCCGTAGTGATCGATGTAGCGGTTCCGAATGACAGCAATATCAGGAAGAAGGAACACGAGAAGCTGGAGAAATACCAAGGGCTCAGAGAAGAGCTCGAGAGGATGTGGAGGGTGAAGGTAACGGTGGTCCCCGTGGTAATCGGAGCACTAGGTGCGGTGACTCCCAAGCTAGGCGAGTGGCTCCAGCAGATCCCGGGAAAAACATCGGAGATCTCTGTCCAGAAGAGCGCAGTCCTGGGAACAGCTAAGATACTGCGCAGGACCCTCAAGCTCCCAGGCCTCTGGTAGAGGACCCGAGCTTGAAGGATAAACCGCCCGCAGGGGCGTGCTGGGTGTTTTATACATATATATATATATATATATATATATATATATATATATATATATATATATATATATATATATATATATATGTCTACGTTTTGAGGTTTAAGAAGGTTTTTACCACAGACCTAGCTCAGCGGAGGGACAGCAGCAATCTCACATGGCTGAAGATCGCTACTGCCCTTGATCCCAGGTTTAAAGACCTTAAATGCCTTTCCAAAGATGAAAGAAGAGAGGTGTGGGCATCAGTACATGACCTTCTGATGTCAGAGACGGATGCACACCAACCATCTGCTCAGACAACAGAGGAACTCTCACCAAAGAAGAGCAAGATGTCCATCTGCTTGCTGGGTTCTCCTAATTCAGATACAGAGGAAGAGGATGATGCTATAGACTGCTGTCTGAATCTGTACAAAGCAGAGCCCAAAATTGACATAGGAGAGTGTCCACTACAGTGGTGGTTAAAGAGAGAAGGAGCACATGCCAGGCTGGCACCTATTGCACGCAAGTACCTGTCAACCCCTGCAACTACAGTGCCTTGTGAGAGATTATTCTCACTCTCAGGTCACATCATTCAAAAGAAGCGTGCTTCTTTGTCATCAGACAATGTAAACAGAATAGTCTGCCTCAGTAACTGGCTGAGTGCAAAGAAGGACTAAGCCAGATCGCTCCTTTGAAGTGAAAAATGTTCAACATTCTGGGTTTTCAGCCGTGTCTTTTTGTGTTTTAAATACTGAGTTTTGTGGACCCTTTATTGTTATAATATTCACTTTAACCTGTAGGCCTGGGTTCGGTCACTGTTGATGGCCTTAAAGGTTTTTTGTAAGTTTTCACTGTGTTAAAGATTGATGAAAACTATTAAAATTCTCTTTGAATTTCAGCATACATTCTTTGTGTTTATTCAGCATTTACTTCATTGTGTTGCATAAATGTCTGTTACAATCTTAAAATATAAAGAATAAAAAAATGTAATTGGAGCCTGGCTATTAATCAAGTAATTGTGATTAATCGCAATTAATGACAGAAAATTGTGAGATTAGTTAGTTAATTTTTTTAAATCTATTGACAGCACTAAAAAATACATCACCTGGATCACCTGTTGAGAAAGAAAAGAGAAAACAAGCAAAAAAAGAGAGCAATATAATAAACAACATCATCGCGATGATCTATGTGAATATAACAGTAAATACTAAATATTGAATATTATTGCAGCACATAGGATTGACAGCGCACAGTGTGCTTTGAGGTAGAGGCCAAAAAGGGTGTAGTTTGTGTCTGTGAGCACCCGTGTGTACACCTGTGAGCATGAGCGCGCTTGTATTTAAAAGGTTCCTTCATGTAATGATCTGCTAGAGGGTGTGGGGGGCCATAGCCCCATCCTCCAGGGCATGAAGCAGGTATGGAGGAGATCCAGGCTCCAGACATCCAGAGGCCCTCAGAGCACAAGAGACCGAGGAAGATCAATGTAGGGGCAACCATGCCACTCTCCTGGAAAGAGCTGAGGAGAGCCCCAGATGAGGAGTCACTCAGCAGCCACGGAGCAGAAGCCAGGGGGGGTTGCAGTGACGGGCTCGTGAGCTCCGCCGGCAGCCAGCTGTGCCAGCGTGGCCGAACCCCAGGCCTAGAGGCTGAGGGTACCCCACCCCCGAAGGGGCCTGAGCGAGCCCCAGGCTCCAGGCCCCAACAAGCAGCCACCAGGAGTGAGCCGGTGCGTGCCTGGACGTCCATCCCCGGACACAAAGAACCACCAATGCGTCTGTCACTGGCAGGGGGAGTGGTGGGGGAAGATAGGCCTCTATACCTTGGAGGGCTTGAGATGTCCCTGAGCTTCTGTATGTTATTGTAGGATCTATCCCCCTACAATATAAAACTCCTTGAGGTAACACTTGTTGTGATTTGGCTCTATATAAATAAAAGCAAACTGAATTTAAAGTTGAGTTTCTTTTTCTCGTGTATGATACCAAGTGTACTGCGTATCATACTATTTTAGAGTTCTTCACTAAAACAAAAAGAAATCAGCTAAATACCCACGTTAATTTATTTGTTCACATTTCAGATTTCTTTTCATTTCATTTTCTGGCTTATTTCTTGTCTCTTTAACACTCAAAATCAGTGACAAGAGTTAAGAAAGAATATGTAGCTAATATCCTTCAACTGTGAAAACTAAACCATTTCATTGTGGGCTCCTCCTGTGCAACAAAACTACTTCCAAGAGAGCTTCAAGCCATAAAGAGCCAGAGCTAATATTAATTTCAAAGACACAACCCCTGGAAGAGCTACATCTGACAGGGACTTTTGTTTAGTTTCCTGGGGATGTTGTGGTATTTTTAAAATCAGATTTAAAAGCCCACAAAGAACCATACAAAATTAGCATTGGTAACAACTGAACTAAACTTAATCATATACAGTGGCTTGCAAAAGTATTCGGCCCCCTTGAACTTTTCCACATTTTGTCACATTACAGCCACAAACATGAATCAATTTTATTGGAATTCCACGTGAAAGACCAATACAAAGCTGTGTACACATGAGAAGTGGAACGAAAATCATACATGATTCCAAACATTTTTTACAAGTAAATAACTGAAAAGTGAGGTGTTTGTAATTATTCAGCCCCCTTTGGTCTGAGTGCAGTCAGTTGCCCATAGACAGCTGCTCTGTGACAGCCTCAGAGGTTGTCTAAGAGAATATTGGGAGCAACAACACCATGAAGTCCAAAGAACACACCAGACAGGTCAGGGATAAAATTATTGAGAAATTGAAAGCAGGCTTAGGCTACAAAAAGATTTCCTAAGCCTTGAACATCCCATGGAGCACTTTTCAAGCGATCATTCAGAAATGGAAGGAGTATGGCACAACTGTAAGCCTACCAAGACAAGGCCGTCCACCTAAACTCACAGGACGAACAAGGAGAGCACTGATCAAAAATGCAGCTAAGAGGCCCATGGTGACTCTGGACGAGCTGCAGAGATCTACAGCTCAGATGGGGGAATCTGTCCATAGGACAACTATTAGTCATGCACTGCACAAAGTTGGCCTTTATGGAAGAGGGGCAAGAAGAAAGCCGTTGTTAACAGAAAACCATAAGAAGTCCTGTTTGCAGTTTGCCACAAGCCATGTGGGGGACACAGCAAACATGTGGAAGAAGATGCTCTGGTCAGATGAGACCAAAATGGAACGTTTTGGCCACAATGCAAAACGTTATGTGTGGTGGAAAACTAACATTGCACATCACTCTGAACACACCATCCCCACTGTCAAATATGGTGGTGGCAGCATCATGCTCTGGGGGTGCGTCTCTTCAGCAGGGACAGGGAAGCTGGTCAGAGTTGATGGGAAGATGGATGGAGCCAAATACAGGGCAATCTTGGAAGAAAACCTCTTGGAGTCTGCAACAGACTTGAGACTGGGGCGGAGGTGTCCGGTGCCATGATGGCACCGGTTCTGACATAAACGGTAGTAACCAGACCGAAAAGCAGCGCACATTTCGGTGCTTTATTTCGGTGCTTTTTTTCCCTGAGCTGTGATACACTTTAGATTCTAGCCAATCATTTTACGTTTCCGAGGATAGTAGGCGGGGCCAGGTACGTACGTTCTGTTAGAGCAGAGCTACAGATTAAAAATGTCCAAGGCGAAGCGGTCAAAAGTCTGGCTGTACTTCATAGCAAAATATGCAAACTCAGCAGCCTGCAACAAGTGCTTTAAGCTGATACTGTGATACTGTCAAAGGAGGTAACACCTCAAATCCGATGAAACACCTGGCAACGCATAGCGTTTTTTTTAAAAGCCCAGAAATGCGCCGTATTTGATAGCTTGCTGCGAGACCTCGCACCGAGCGCATCTACTGCGGGCGGGTTGCCTGTTATGCAACATCCCCCAAAAACACGAAGAGGAGAGTCCTGGCCCCTAGCCCTGCCAGTGTAGCAGAAATGATGACGGATGATGGTGGCAGCAGCCGTTCTTCTCTGCGTGAGTAGCTAATTTACGTTGAGTAGGCTAACCACGTTATTACATTAATGCATGTAAGGTGAACTAGCAAACATCATCATAGCTACATGCGGCTGTCTTCTTGTTTGATGGCAGATACTCCCTTCACCCTGGCTAAAAAGGCTAAAATGACCAAAGAAAAAGTGGAAAACAGTTAAACATGAGAGGTTTAGGACAAAGTTTGTGTTTTTTCCATTGTTTAAGCACTGCTTCCAGCCAAGAGTGATACCATATATGCCCCATAGCTGCAGAAAAGGCTAACATTGTTATATTTTTACAAAAAACAGCTGAACATGAGAGGTTTTTGGACCAATTTTGTGTTCTCCATTCTTTAAGCACCGGTTTGAGCACCGTTTGAGCACCGGCACCGTTTCAAAAGTACCGATTTGGCACCGGTATCGGATAAAACCTAAACGATACCCATCCCTAGCTGTAATTGCAGCAAAAGGTGGTTCCACAAAGTAAAGACTCAGGGGGCTGAATAATTACGCACACCTCACTTTTCAGTTATTTATTTGTAAAAAATGTTTGGAATCATGTATGATTTTCGTTCCACTTCTCACGTGTACACCACTTTGTATTGGTCTTTCACGTGGAATTCCAATAAAACTGATTCATGTTTGTGGCTGTAATGTGACAAAATATAGAAAAGTTTAAGGGGGCCGAATAGTTTTGCAAGCCACTGTATATGTTAATAGGTTAGGTACTGACTTTGTATTAGGGTGGTCTCTCCAGGTGGGGAGGTGATAGTCACAGGAGGAATCTGGATGGAGGTTTGCCTAGTTCGTCTGACATTCCTCTGGTTATCTGAGTCTTCTATATGGTCAGGAGGCCAGCTAGTGCCCCCAGAGCCTTGCTGGGGGGTGATAGCCAAGGACTCACCCTCTGAATCGCCAAACCTGTGCCAAAAGAAGAGATATAATCTTAGTTCCTCTACTGTGTACTGTGTAATGTTGTGACTTCTGCAGGAATTGTTCCTTGTTCTGGTTGAGACTCAAGGAAACTCTGGTTCACACATTATGCCTATAACTAGGCATAATGTGTCCATGTAATTCACCTTTATTACTGAGAAAAGGGGGTGTCTGCCTTTTTATTATTTTTTCCCACAATAGAATAGAACACCTCTTTATTGAATTATTTTAAATTATGTGTGCTCCATGCCAACTGTGCCAATAAAATATAAATAGTAAGACAGCAGGAATTAATAATAAACAGGAGAAATATATAAAATTAAAGGGAATATATACAAACTAGTAGAATATATTTCAAACAAGAGAGACGTACATTGGAAAACAAAGTGCTTGGAAGTAGTGCAAAGAACTTGGTCTAACTAGAGTCTGTGTGTGGGTGGCTCGAGTGATGAGGGTTACTCAAACCATGGCTCATATTGGTGAGGTGAGTTGTCAGGGGCAGAGTGAGATGAGTGGTCAGGGGCAGAGTGTGAGCGGATAGTGTTTGTTATCAGGCCGAATTGCCCAGGGAAGAAGCAGGTTGTGAGTCTGGAGGTGTGGGACCTGTGCCGACCAGAGGGCAGCGGGTTAAACAAATGGTCCTGTTTTTTTTTTTTTTTTGATACAAGAAGATCCGGTGATGGCCTCCAGGGGTAGCAGAGGGTAGCCAATTTTTGGAGCAGAGTTAATTACCCTCATTTTCATTGTAGATATGAAATATTATAAATTTATCGTTGAACACTTATAGGTAACCTCCTTGGGCTCAAATTCCAAGCTCCAGCCTTTTTATAGTGTCACTGTCAGTGTCACTGTGTAGTTGAAATCAAATAGTGAACAGAACAACAGTATTACCATATGTAACCATAGTTTTTACCTCTGACTATGGGTCTTCTCTCTGTCATTAGATTCTGTGGAGTGTCCCCTGGATCCGTGAATGCGATGCCTTCTTCTCTCTCCACTGGCACCACTGCCTCCTCTGGAATTCCTATCTCCATTCCTGTTAGACAAATGTCCATCTTTGTGGCGAGATCTTCGCTCTCCCCTCCCTCCACTACTCACTGTCCCGTTGCCACCTCGGGACTGCCGGTGTGAATGATGATGGTGGTGATCTCTCTCGCCTACGTTCCCCCAACCTCCACTGTCATCCACTGAACACTGATGGCGGTGCTTCCTGCCTCCCTCCCGGCTGTGGGACCTCTCACTCTTCCCCCGTTTGTCCCGGCTGCTGTCATGGTTTTTGGAGCGGCTGTGATGGATGTGATGTCTCCCATTATCATTAGTTTCCTGTTTTCGTTCTCTGTCTCGGTGGTAGTGCTGATGGCGGGGCTGGTGAGGCACAGGGGGAGGTGGGTCCGAGGCAGTGTCAGCCTCCTCTGACAAGCAAGTCTTCTTGTGGTGGTGCTGGCTGCTGCCACTGTGGGGCTCAACAACCAACGGCCGGTCAAGGTGAGTCTTCATGTCTGGCCGCATGTGTAGGGCTGACGCTATGTGCAGTCGCTCTTCTGAAGTTAGCTCACTGTACAGCGCCTCACAGCTTGCGTGGTTCTGTTTTCTCAGTTGGCTGGCCCTTTGTTCCCACACCGACATCGTCTTCACTGACCTCTGCTGCTCCTTACTAGAGAATGGAAAAAGAAGACAAATTATAACCACTGTAACATTAATTTTACAACCTAAAATAGTGTATATATTCTGAATCATCAACATCAACTTTTAAACCAATGCAATAGTCACAATAATCTGTAAGTTCAGCAAATGACAAAACCAATTCCAATGGACAGGTAGAGTATCCATTGTGACAAATTCAGTATGTATGCATTTTATAATTCATAGCACATAAAATTAGCTGTATACGCTATTCAGTGTTGGGAAGGTTACTTTTAAAATGTATTACACTACAGATTACAGAATACATGCACCAAAATGTATTTTATAACGTATTCCGTTACATTACTCAATGAGAGTAAAGTATTCTGAATACTTTGGATTGCTTAATATATTGTCATGCTTTTTTACAACTACATGAATGTACTATTGCTGTGTGATTTTTTACTATTACTGAAGGTTACTTGCCATACCAATACTAACTAGATTTTTAAATGTTAATATAAAACTATTCTGCGCGTATATAAAACAGGTCCGCGGTTCTGAACCGTAGTAAAGGGACCTCTGGCTAATACGTCAGGTTCATGTCGGGCTCGTAGCCGAAAACTAGCTTTACTTTGTTGTCTGGGTCAACTTTGCTAGCGAGAGATAGAGAGAGGCGCTGAAAAGCTGGAACTTATTGTTTTGGAAGAAAATACGAACACAGTGTACAGTTGAGTCTTAATTGCTTACTTAAAACTGGGCTTGTCAGGCACTCTTTTTTGGCTGCAGCAGTTTTTATTATATTTACATGCTTCCATCTCCCGTTTCTGTTCGGTGACAACTTGTACTTTCGACTCTCCTTTTTCTCCCTCCCTCGCTCACAGACACATAACGGGTATGACAGTCCATTCTCCCTGCAGCACGGACTACACTGCCCATGACGCTACACATTCTTTAGGGCTATGCCTCAAACACTCTGCCTATCGCCTTCGTATTGAATAATTTTTTGAATAATAATTTTTACAAATATTTCTTCACGTCATTTATGCGGGCCACAAGTAGAGGTGACATGATTGAGACACACAGTCTCTTAATGAGTGTTTTGCTTGGGTCCAAAAATAGAGAGGCCTAAAATATGAAACAGGAAAAAAACGCCCTGTAATCTATTTATTTCAACAAAGTAACTGTCGTGGGTTTAGGAGTAAATCTTTGGATGAAAGGAAAGCTTATCTTAAAGAGAACAATATTTGCTTTAAGTGCTGCGCTTCATTCACTCATCCAGCGAAAGACTGCCACAAAAATGTTCAGTGCAGAGAGTGCAAGAGTGAGAACCACCTTACTGCGCTACACCCAGGGCCTGCCCCCTGGATATCAGAGACTCCTGTAACCACAAGAGAGCAAGGCGGGGAGCAAGGAGAAGAAGCACCTCAAGCTGTCACAGCAAAATGCACAGACATTTGTGGGACTACCGTCAGAGCAAAGTCGTGCTCCAAAATCTGTCTTGTCAGAGTTTATCCAGCTGGCCAGAGGGAGAAAGCTGTTAAGGCGTACATTGTTCTCGACGAGCAGAGCAATAAGTCCTTGGCAAGAACAGAGGTTTTTGAGCTCTTTGGAGTTACAGAGGGCACGGCAGCATACACCTTGAAGACCTGCTCAGGAGTTATTGAAACAACAGGGCGCTGAGCCAACAATTTCATCATGGAGTCATTAGATGGTAAGACTACTCCCCACCTTAATCGAATGTGACAGGCTCCCTGATGATAAGTCTGAAATCCCCACACCTGAGATCGTCAGACATTATCCACATTTCAAGCGGGTTGTGGATAAAATCCCGGCTATAGATCCATCAGCAAGCATCCTGATCTTGCTCGGTCGAGATGTACCACAGGCACACAAGAGTGATACAATGGACCCCACGATGCCCCCTACGCCCAGCATCTCGACTTGGAATAGGTGATTGTGGGAGAGGTTTGTCTCGGAAAAGCCCACAAACAAGAGTTTGTAAACGTCTATCGGTGCAACGTGCTGAGTAACGGTCGTACATCTCTGTTCGACCCTTGCACTAACAGTCTACTTATCAAAGAGAAGCTTGACACTCCAGAGCAGCATCGTCAGTTTCCAGGAGCTAACGCATCCGAAATCCTATTTGATGGGAAAGACAGCCTTGGTAAAGGGGTCTTCCAGCAAACGCCACACGACAACAAGCCTGCTATGTCTGTGGAAGACAAAGTCTTTCTGGAAATAATGGACAACGAGGTCTTCATGGACGACTCGAATAGTTGGGTGGCACCACTACCCTTCAGGTAACCAAGGCGCAAACTCCCTAACAACCGAGCCCAAGCAGTCAAGAGTCTTTTGACATTACGGCACATGCTGGAGAAGAAGCCAGACATGAAAGAAGATCTTTGAGGCAGGTCATGCTGAACCAGTACCACCACCCACTGGTGAACAAGAGTGCTGGTATTTGCCAATCTTCGGAGTTTATCATCCGTGCAACCCAGGTCAAGTACGGGCAGTGCTCGACTCCAGCACTAAGCATGATGGTGTCTCACTGAATGACATCCTGCTGAGTGGCCCTGACTTGAATAATTCACTTTTAGGAGTCCTCATCCGCTTCCGCAAGGAACCTGTAGCAGTGGCAGCAGACATAGAACAGATGTTCTATTGCTTCAAAGTCTGCCATGATCACAGAGACTTCTTACATTTCCTCTGGTTCGAGGACAATGACCCCACCAAGCGCATCACGGAGTATAGGATGACCGTGCACGTATTCGGCAACAGCCCCTCTCCCGCTGTTGGCATATACAGCTTGAGAAGAGCAGCTCTGCAAGGACAGGAAGACCACAGTGCAGAGGCAAAACAGTTTGTTCTAAATAACTTCTACGTGGACAGTGGTCTTGCTTCCTTCCCCACCAATGACAACGCCATCCGAGACCTGAAGGAAACCAAGGAGATGTTGGCTGATTCCAACATATGGCTATATAAGATAGCCTCCAACCACGACGTAGTAGTGGAGGCGTTTCCACCTGAGGAACGTGCTAAAGAGCTGAAAGACCTAGAGCTAGGTGTGGATCCGTTGCCTATGCAGAGAAGCTTAGGTCTCAACTGGCACCTTCAAACCGACAGCTTTATCTTTCTTGTCTCCCAGGAGGAGAAGCCGTTTACCCGTAGAGGTATTTCTTCCACAGTTAACAACATATTCGACCCGTTGGGGTTTGCAGCTCCTATTATAGTCCAGGGCAAGGCTATAGTCAGAGAGCTATGCACTGAGCATTGCGATTGGGACACCCCAATACCTGCTGAAAAAGTGGCACAGTGGATGTCTTGGAGAGACTCACTGAAGGCACTCGAGCAAGAGGAAGTCTGGGAAAACAAAAAATGTCCAACTTACCTACTGATTGGTTGACCCAATCTCCTCCTTTCACCCAAGTTGGTTTGAGAAAAAATGATAGGGATGACTTGCCGCATTTTGGATAGTATGTTGCTCAAGATGCATTCCCCTAGTCTTTCACACAAAGTGCTCACCACGCTGATGGCAGAGGTCGCAGCTATCATGAATGCCCGGCCAATAGTCCCCGTGTCTTCCAATCCAGACATCCCAACCATACTCACCCCTGCTATGCTTTTAACACAAAAGGTGGACTCTGTGTCTGCTCCTTTGGAAGACATTGACCTCAAGGATCTCTACCAAAGTCAGTGGAAGCAAGTTCAAAGCCTTGTGGATTCCTTCTGGAAAAGATGGCGTCAAGAGTACCTGATGACACTCCAGCCGAGAAGGAAATGGCAAGCAGAACAAGCCAGCCTGCAAGTTGGAGATGTTGTGCTCCTAAAGGAAAAAGAGGTTAAACGAAATCAATGGCCCACAGGACTTGCGGTAAATACCTTTCCGGGTCAAGACAGCAGGGTCTGGAAAGTGGAGGGTAGAGTTGTTCAAGGAAGCACCCCCAGGGTGTATTCGAGACCCACCACTGAAGTTGTGTTGTTACTAAGAGGGACATAGTGGTATAGTACTCTATACCAGGCAGGGAGTGTGCTGCCCCTTTAAGGCAGGCATGATAATTTGGGTGTGTGTTTTTTGTACCAGCCGACTTGCCAGGGAAAAACAGTCCTTTAGCCAAACTGTTGTCTGTTCCACTGTTCGTTTGCTTTTTCTTGCTGAGCCTGAGAGAGCACATGCCTGTAAGTAGTTGCTATCTATTTTGTAAGCTTTCCAGCGTTAGTTTTGTGTAGCAGTTTAGAGTTTTGTGTGAGAAACTTTCTTTTGTGAGGAAAAACGGCCGTGATGCTAACACGCTAGCCCGTCTATGGGATTTCCTGTGTAATGTTAGCATTAAGCTAATAGCTAAATGCGTGGGCCTAATAAACAGTGAAGTCTAGATATGCTCGTGTTTATGTGTTATATACATTGTAATTCATGGCTTGATGTTTGATGTTGTAAAGAAAATGCAATTACAGCAGAAATGTAATATTTTATTTTTGTTTCCGTACCAGTTTTACAGTGCTTCTACAGTAAACATCTAAAACCTATCCGCTGACTCCTGGATGTTTATTGTGGACCTGTTAGCTATCTGCCAAGCTTCTGCCAAGCTAGAAACCAGCTTCACACCCTAGTGAGGGCAGAATAGTAACTATATTCTGAATATCACCATTTAAAACAGTAACTGTAACGGCATACAGTTACTCATATTTTGTATTTTAAATACGTAATGCCGGTACATGTATTCCGTTACTCCCCAACACTGACTCTAGTTTACATCATGGCAGACAGAGTACCTACATGCAAAATAATTTACTGTATGACGAAGGTGCAATGGAGCTTTCAACAACAAGCTAAATTTATCACAGTATACTGTGGAGACAGCTCATTCATGAATATGCCTCAACTGGCCAAGCATGGCTACATTACCATGCTTTGACATCCTATGATTTTTTTGTCAATTTGTGTTTAATACGCGGCTTTGAAATGGCTGGAAGCATACACTGTTCAAAGTGTATGACCTACACTGAACCATTTAGATTATAATAATGGGAAATTATATATTTCAGTGTCATTAATGTCAGGAAGCCAATCTGATCACAACACAGTTAAGGACAAACTTTATCCCAGGTTTTTAAAATGCCATCATCCTGCAAGTGTATTCCTTGTGCTCAACACATTGCACTACACTCATGTTAAGAGGTGGATGGAAAACATGGAACTGGACTTGTTGGATGAACAGAAAGCCTGCAACATAGTATGTATGATGAGAATGCAGGGCAGCTGTTTTACTTAAGCATTCTTGCTTTCAGAATGTCAATGATGACACTATGATCATGTATGCATGTAACTGGCACTGTCATCCACCTTGTTCACAGACAACTGGGTTTTTACCTCAGGTAGTGATGGACTGGGGTGCAGACATAACTCCTACAAACACATAAAGGGAGCAACATTGAAATACACAGAGGGAGAGAAGGAATTTCAAATGGACAGAAAAGGCAAAAGCACAGAGAAGGCAAATTAGCTTTAGGGAAACTCATAGGAGGAGGAACATGTAGATCAAAGACACTAAATTGCACAAGGAGAATGTTTTCCTGAAAGTGAGCAAGCGAACAAGTGAGCAATTTAGGTGTTCAGAGAGTGATATGATTGCATTAGCAATAAATTTAATAACACTCTATATTAACAGTTACACACTATATAGAACCACTTTATAGAATTATATTTGTTCGCAGATGTTTGCAGCTATCAGCAAATAGTTATCAGCTATTTTGAAACAAAAAAAAACCCCACTTTTTATCCATAACAATACTATACAATACAATTTTATTTATATAGCACATTTAAAAACCCGAAGGCACACCAAAGTGCTTCACAGTAATATGTAGAGTCAACATAAGTCAATAAAAGGGTACAAATTGGGCACTAGCACAGACAGGATAGAGGCACTAACAGACCAGGAGAGTTAGATAAATACAAAATCTGCTAAGAAGACAAAAACAGCAGTAAAATTAATAAAAAATAATAAATTTAATAAAAGATTTAAAAGTTTAAAATTTAAAGGATTTAAAAGGGTATTAACTGGTCAGGAAAGCAAAGTCAAATAAATATGCTTTTAATCTTGATTTAAAGGATTGGATAGAGTCCAAGGCTCGAATAGAGGCTCTCCCACCAGGGGAGAGGAAATTTTAGACTTACTGTATGCTAACGTCAAGGATGCATACAGCTCCTCCTCCCTCCCCCCACTTGGTAGGTCAGATCATAACCTGATTCACCTCACCCCCCGCTATGTGCCAATTGTGAGGAGGGAACCTGTGACCACCAGGACTGTTAGGAGGTGGTCAGAGGAGGCAATAGCGGAACTACAGGGCTGTTTCGAGGTGACCGACTGGGAAACACTCTGTGAGCCTCACGCCGAGGACATCAATGGGCTTACTTAGTGTATCACAGACTACATAACTTTCTGCACCGACTCCATTGTTCCAGCTCAGACTGTTCATTGTTACCCAAATAACAAGCCGTGGGTGACTAAGGACATCAAAGCCCTCCTCAACAACAAGAAGAGGGCTTTCAGAGGGGGCAACAAAGAGGAGGTGAGGAAGATCCAGGTGTTACTAAAGGACAAGATCAGAGAGGCTAAGGACAATTACAGGAGGAAGCTGGAGTGGAAACTCCAGCAGAACAGCATGAGAGAGGTGTGGAGGGGCATGAAGACCATCACTGGATTCAGGCCAACCAACAGCAGGGGAGCTGAGGGAGGTGAGAATAGAGCCAACGAGTTGAATCTGTTTTTCAATAGATTTGACACCACAGTGTCTGCTCCCACCCCCACAACCTCACCTGTAGTCAGCCTGGAATCCAGAGCCACACCACTGTGCCAGCCTCTCTCTTCACATGGCGCTGTTGCCTCCTGTGAGATTCCTGACACCCCTCCCCCACCCATCACCTTCACTCAATACCAGGTTGAGATGCAAATGAGGAGACTTCACTCAGGCAAGTCTGCTGGACCAGATGGAGTGAGTCCCCTTGTCCTCAAGACCTGTGCCCCTCAGCTGTGTGGAGTCTTTCATAAACTGTTTATGCTGAGTCTGAGTCTGCAGAGGGTCCCAGTGATGTGGAAGACATCATGCCTCGTCCCTGTACCAAAGACGCCACGTCCCAGTGGCCCCCAGGATTACAGGCCCGTGGCACTGACCTCTCACATCATGAAGACCCTGGAAAGGCTCATCCTGGACCAGCTGCGACCCATAGTAAGACCACATCTGGATCCCCTTCAGTTTGCTTATCAGCCTCGTCTCGGAACTGAGGACGCCATCATCTACCTGCTCAATCGTGTCTACACCCATCTGGACCAGCCGGCGAGCACTGTGAGAGTCATGTTTTTTGACTTTTCCAGTGCTTTCAACACCATCAGGCCGACCCTCCTGGGTGATAAGTTAGCAGCGATGCAGGTGGATGCTTCTCTGGTGTCCTGGATTGTTGATTACCTGACAGGAAGACCACAATATGTACGTCTCCCACAGTGTGTGTCTGACAAGGTGATCAGCAACACAGGGGCACCACAGGGGACTGTCCTCTCCCCCTTCCTCTTCACCCTCTACACCACAGACTTCAGCCACTGCACAGAGACCTGCCATCTTCAGAAGTTTTCTGATGACTCTGCGGTGGTTGGATGCATCAGCAGGGATGATGAGACAGAGTACCGGGCTGTGGTCGACTCCTTTGTCACGTGGTGTGAGCAGAATCATCTGCAGCTCAACGTGGCAAAGACCAAGGAACTGATCGTGGACTTCAGGAAGACCAGGAAACACTTGACCTCTGTTTCAATCCAGGGGGTCAGTGTTGACATTGTGGAGGACTATAAATACCTTGGAGTACACATTGACAATAAACTGGACTGGGCTAAAAACACCACAGCACTTTACAGGAAGGGCCAGAGTCGTCTCTATTTTTTGAGGCGACTGAGGTCCTTCAACATATGCCGGAAAATGCTGAGGATTTTCTATGAGTCTGTTGTGGCCAGTGCGATCCTCTATGCTGTTGCATGCTGGGGGAGCAGGCTGAGGGTCGCAGATGCCAACAGACTCAATAAACTAATCCGTAAGGCCAGCAATGTTGTGGGGATGGAGCTGGACTCCCTCAAGGTGGTGTCGGAGAGGCGGATGCTGTCCAAGATAAAGACAATGTTGGATAACACCTCCTACCCACTCCATGACATGCTGGTCAGTCACAGGAGCATGTTCAGTGAGAGACTGAGATGACCGAAAAGCACCACTGAATGACACAGGAAATCTTTCCTGCCTGTGGCCATCTCCCTGTACAACGCATCCACTTAACACACTGTTTGCTGCTATAACTACACATGTTTCTTTTTCAGCTATTTATTTATGAGTGACTTATGTATGTATGTATGTATATATATGTATATATTGTACTATTCTTAGTTAGTGTATTGTCTGTCTTGTCTTAATGTTGGTTTATAATGGAGCACTGTAACAAAAAATAATTTCCCCCAGGGATCAATAAAGTATTCTGATTCTGATTCTTAAGTTTGTTTTGCAGAACATTTCAATACGAAAAAATAAAAAAAGGTAACAACCTTCACATCATATATAGATCAAATATCTGATTTAACAAGTAAGGACATTACATGTGCTTTAAATTTCCACTTCACTGAATAGCACTGAGCAGTCCTTAATTTTAAATATGACCTACTGTCCTGACCTTCCTCTCCTGCCCTGTCGTTCTTACAACTTTCTCCATCTTTGAGTGGCAATATCTTGCACCCTCCCTGGGAAATACAGCAGCTGTATCTTCAGCAAGTATCTTCAAAATGTTTTAATTTAAATTACCCACCACCTAAAAATGTTATTCCCTTTGTACTCTCTACCTAAATGCCGAAGAAATGCAACCACAACTTATGAAGATCTGCATGAAAAACAGTTGAAAAGTGATTTTTTGTTGTTGTTGTTTTTATGTGTTTTTGTATGTCTAATATGTTTGCTTATATTGGTGAACGGGCTGTAGTCGACTGGATTTATGAAGGGGTTACATATAAAATAAAGAAACTATTTGCTTTGCAAGCATCATAATGACTCTGACTCATTGTGGATTATTGTGCCTGCATTAAAACCAATCCAATCCAGAAAACAAATGTGTGAAGCCTGTACTAACACTGCATTATTTTGGTCACTCTTCTCCTTTATCCACTATGATCAGTTTTGAATTTCTAATTTGCACTGCTCTTGGTAGAATGCTGGTCATTACTGAAATAAACTTGTTACAACTTTGTTTAAAAGTCTGAACTTTGCGTACCCATCATCAGTGTACCTGACATGGGTAACTTGCACATCTGTAGAGGTACTATTAATAACATATTCAGGTGCTGGAGTAACACAAGCAACCATCTATACTAGAGATGGCACGATACCACTTTTTTATGTCCGATACCGATATCATAAATTTGGATATCTGCCGATACCGATATGAATCCGATATAGTGTTTTTTAATCAACAAAACTGTTTTTTAAATATCTTGCTGCATTTTGTATAAGTTCATACTCAAGTTTAAAACAACAACTACACTAAAGCTATTCTGTTATACCTGTATGCAAAAAAAAAAATTTCA
This sequence comes from Copadichromis virginalis, assembly GCF_057382275.1. Classification (NCBI taxonomy): domain Eukaryota; kingdom Metazoa; phylum Chordata; class Actinopteri; order Cichliformes; family Cichlidae; genus Copadichromis; species Copadichromis virginalis. The sequence goes on from NC_140629.1 coordinate 12,858,467, forward strand.
TAGTTCAGCAATACTGATCAATCTAATAAACTTAAACCTACACCATCCTCCCTATTCTGGTATTTTAAAGAGTACTTAGCATAAATATTAAGCAACCTAACTAATAGGGTTCCAACTCCCAGCAACAACAAAAATAAATAAATAAAAAATAGGGAACCACCCCTCACGCTCCACCTCATGATGCTTAATCGACGTAATCAACCTTAATTTGATGGAGTGTGAAAAAAAATGCACAGAAATCAATTCTTTTTCAAGAAATATTAAATAGATTCAACATCTTTCTTCAACAAAATTGCAGACTGCACAGATGGTACCTTCCCAAAGGAAAAAGTACTATAGCTTACTAGGGTATATATATTAGACTTAATAGTTACTATATGCAGTAATGGACTTCTATACATTTTACATCAGATTAAAACTTTGGGTGTAAGATTCAGATAAATATTAAATAATTAAAAGCGAGACATTTTAAATGAGAATAAGAAAGAAAAGTATGTCTTTGTGTCCCCTTTTCCCTGTTAATGCCCTATCGGCCCCCCTGGCTAAACTTTGCTAGATGCGCCCCTGCACAGTTACCAGCGTCAGCTACGTAGAAAAAGATCCTGGAGTAGAAAGTAATATTAAATACATTCTAACAACAGCTGATCAAGCTTAAACGTGCTGCTGTTGTTCAGCCGCTGGTTTCCTCTTTCTGGTGCAAAGTGGGCCAAAAGCAAACAAGAGACACAGACTCGCGACAGAAAAGCCGATCAGCTGATCATTAAGCAGTTTCATGATTGAAGTAGCAGCCGGAGAGCGAGAGGCAGTCGCTCGTTAAGCTTAATGCAGGAATGCTTTACAAACATTCAGAGATGGACTTACACACTTGCTTTACTTCTCTCGGGGATAACTTTGTCGGAGATGAAATGCCGGGTTGCTAGCGAAGCTCCAAATGCTATCCAGACCACCGACAGGTCCCGCATGCCACAGCCGCTCTATCACGTGATGCATACTGCTCCGACGTGCTAACGTTCTGAGGTGAGTTACGGCGTGTTGCAAGTTTTGTGAGGTGCTTTCGTGATATTTAATGGATCGGATTACATTTTTTATTTTTCTCCGATATCCGATCCAGTAATTTAGGTCAGTATCGGACCGATACCGATACGTAATATCGGATCGCTCCATCTCTAATCTATACAATGTCTTTTTGTGAAGAACTCCCTTCATTTAGCAAGACAAAACACAAATAATTTTGTATTACAATAATTCAGGTGCTTAAATATCTCGACTGCAATCACCCACTTAAATCTTGCAGAATTATATTCATAACAAAAACAACAAAAAACCACTACATTATAATTTGATATTTTAAGTTGTGATTAAAAGCTATCATTGTTCATAAGTGTCAGTTATTATCTTTCTACTATTTAAATTCAATAACTAAATATCAGGTTTAAATTATTTCTAAACCACTGTACCTTTACATTTTACACTATGCCCCAACATACACTGAACAATAAAATAGCCAGCTTGGAAAATGAGTCAAACCTGCAGTTATACATCCACATACATGGTTTAAGCAGGAAATCTAAACTGTACAGAAGAGGTAGGGCAGACACTGAAAAGAAATCAGCAAAAGGTGATGATAATAAAGAGTTAAGAGCTGACAGTCACTCACGACACTTGTCGATTACAAGTAAAATCAGTAAAAAATACACACGTAATTTTACTGACACATACAACTCTGTCACAAGGTATGAGTGATAAGAGCCCCCATGTCATTTTAGGCACAAAGGCAGAATGACAAAAAGGTTTACCTGATAAGAGTACAGTGTTTAACGTCAACAGGAGAGGGATGTGGGGACGTTAATGACAGAACTTCAAAGTTGTAAAAATAACTCACAGTGAGCTAATGCTGCAGATGGACGAGCTGCTAGAGTGCACGTTACTTCAACTGCATGTTAGAAAACTGCACATGCACAAAAAAAAAAAAAGGGGAACGTGGGGAAAACATATAGCATGAAGTCAGAGAAACAGCCAGACAACATTCAATTATTATCTGTCTACTCTGTCTATTAGTATCCTATCAAATGAGAATGAAATGAGGACTGGGCTGGTTTCAGTCATTATGCAAATGTACTGTTTATAAGATTAGGGAAACCTGCAGTCAGCTGAGACTGAAGAAATCACTTCGATGAGTGACGAAATGTTTCTCCCACTGAAAACGCTACGTCCACATGAACAGAATCAACTTTTGGAGACAACCTTGAGATTCAAATTCTCAAGCCAGAGGTCCACTGACACTAACAGAGTCTAACCCTTAGAGGAGGTTTGGCAAAATTATACTTTATTCAGATGGGTGGTTTTCTTGATCATCTTGACATTTCCTAACTACATATAGGATAATGTGCAAACAAGGGGAATCAATTAGGTTTTAATTAAGGTTCTACAATCCCTTATCCTGGTTGTTATTTACATGACAGTTTAAGAAACTGGTGCAATTGTTGGTTATTTAATATATGTTATGTTAATATATCTAATTAAAGAACATTCTGACTGTGACTGCCATGGTGCCTCCATCCTGCTTGGCTGTCTACTCCAGGTTTTGTTCTTTGTCTGTTTTTCTCTTAGTATTTAATGTTTCTCCTTCTTGTTTCTCTGTGCTTGTTTTTTATGTTTATATTTGTTGGCGAGATTCATCACATCTTGCTGAGGCTAAGGCTCTGTTTTTATTGGACCTGCCAATCATCTCTGACAGAACAATACAACCACAAAAATGGACTGAGCTGACTCTTGTGAGCTGTGCTTTCACTTCAAAGGAAGTGGACTGGCATGAGCAAATGCTCCGCCACATTATTGGCGAACCATGATCGCTGAAGAAATCGCAGAGGTAAAAGGTAGTAAAAAGGTATGGTTAATCCACCATTTTCAGCCTCTATCCCCTCACCTCCTCAGATCAGAGAACTGACTGTCTCTCCACTCCCGAGGTGTTCAAGGGTGAGTTTAGCAAATGTGCTGGATTTCTTACACATAGAGTTTGCTAGTATTCAAACAAAAAAGGGCATATGAGTCAGATTGTTCCAAGATTGCTTTTTTTGTGGAGATATTTTAAGACCAGGTGCTAAAATGGGCACAGGCTGTGCTAAAAGCAAGCCCCATTCTTTCGTTTGAAGATTTCATTCCTAAATTTCGGAATGTTTTTGAGTCTAACCCTGATGTTGGCTGCTCATCAAGTAAATTTGCAATGTGTAAAAATTGATGACCATGTCCGCAAACACAGGTGAAAATTTAACTTTCCCAGAATGCTCCTGGCTCTTATTCTCCCCCGCACTAACAATGTCCCAATAATGTCCCTCTGTAAAGTATTTTAAGTCATGGCCCTGGATGGAAAAGGACCTCCCTGATATCACACAAGACTCAGACTGTCTCACTCACTCTCTCTGGCAACCACACTGAAGATGTGAGCTTCTGTGTTTGAAGCCCTTCTTACTCCTCTGGTCCTTGGTCATCCCTGGTTACGTAATCATAATGATTACGTAACCAGGGATGACCAAGGATTCAAGGTTACTTTATTTATACCTGTAAGTAAATTTGCTTGGTGGAGTATGCCCATGATGTCATGACATGCCATAGAAGGTGAGCTTGTCGTATGGCATAATCTATGCAGTTGGCACTGCCACTGGAAGGCTACCTATGCTATCCTGCTAAGGACCATGGAGCAAAATAAACGTCTTACCAATCGCAATAGAATCCCAGTGCCGGTCTACTGTCCTGTACTACGTGGGACTGGAAGAAGGGCAACTTTCATATTCTACACAGTGAGTCTTCCTTGGCTTGCACATCAAGGTTTTGTTTTTTGTCTAGCTCTCCCTTGTGTTTCCCCTCTCTCCTCTTTTTACGGGTTCCCAACTCTGGCCAGGCACACCTGCTCTAATCACCCACATGTTTATCAAGAATCCACTACTTAAGGTAGTGGATGAGGATAACTCTTTGTTTGGTAATTGGGCTAATCGGTTAGCTGAAACCCTGGCTCCTGCTACTCTGTTTTTGCTCGGATTTTGACTGTCTGTTTCCTGTGCACAGGCCCCTGGATTTCCTTCCCTGGTGTGGTGCGCTTAATCCTCAGTTGAAAGGGAGTGTGAACTGTAAATTTTGGATGTGTTGATTCGCTTTGTTCCTGGACTATTTCCCTTTTCTTGTCTTACTGAACTGTGATCTCCCGAGCGCTGTGCTAAAGTCTACCATCCTATTAGCCTTGACAATGGTCAATCCACACTATCCATCCATCCATCCATTCGCTTCCGCTTATCCTTTTCAGGGTCGCGGGGGGCGCTGGAGCCTATCCCAGCTGTCATGGGGCGAAAGGCAGGGTACACCCTGGACAGGTCGCCAGTCTGTCGCAGGGCTAACACATAGGGACAGACAACCATTCGCACTCTCATTCACTCGCACATTCACACCTAGTGGCAATTTGGATTATCCAATTAACCTATCCCCACAAGCTGCATGTCTTTGGACAGTGGGAGGAAGCCGGAGTACCCGGAGAGAACCCACGCAAACACGGGGAGAACATGCAAACTCCACACAGAAAGACCCCGGCCTGATGGTGGAATTGAACTCAGGACCTTCTTGCTGTGCGGCAACAGTGCTAACCACCGTGCCACCGTGCTGCCCGTGCAATCCACACTAATACTTTCTAAAACGATGTCTCAAAGAAAAATATTTTCGGATTAAAAGTTTTAGATATAAAACATCCACGTACATATATTTCAGATGACCATTCCTCAAGTGGGTAAATCTCCACAAGATGTAAGCGCTAGCATAGATAACAAAGATATTGAGAAAGTCTCATTTGAATTAACAAACAGTAGTCAAGGATGTTTTGTGTTCCAGATAATGACCATGTAATGAACTGTTTACATATAAATATGAATAAACAATTAACACATTCTGAACCATATGCATGATTTGATTTGTTGGATCAAGCAAAGTTTAAAGTTTAAATTTTTCTGCCACACTGGATTTGACGTTTTTGTTTTGACAAACATTAACTTTTTTTTAGTCACAAATGTATTTCCCAGTATTTATCAGTAGGCAGGGATGATTGTCTCATCAAGCCTCACAAAATGATGTTTTCTGAACATGTGTCACAGCCAATCAAAGTGATTTTGCAACAGCTGAACACTAGGGAATGCTAGTATCCAACCTGCACAGATCTAATAGCTTTGGAAATACTATTCTGATATTTGTTAAGATGGTGTTTGTTATATCACAGAAGAGTTGAGCATTGGCTTTGGTCTGCAATCTCAGAGAACCATTCTAGCTGAGTTGTTTTGTGCTAAGCTGTTACATATTTCTGCTTTTTTTCTATATTTGTAATGATATTTTGTGGACAAAGATTTAATATGAACATCAAAAATGCAAAAATGTATTCTGTGTGTTGAATATTGACACAGGATGGAAGGATTTAGACTGCATACTTGTAAAGTGGTCCTTAATGTAGCTAAAGGAAAACCACCCACAATTCTTGGGAGTCACTACGATGCAGTTTATCAAGTCAGGACAAACATTAAAGGAAGTAGACTTACGCTGTGATGGAAATGTTAGCAGCTGACATGGGGCTGACTTCCTTTACCTCCTTGGCCTTCTGGAGGGCAAGTTTCTTATTAATAGCCTCCTCTTGCTCCTCTTCATCCTATAGGTATAGAAAAAAACATACATGGACACATATTTTAACTTGTGTTTATTTCAGGACTATAATAAATATCAGAATCAGAAACTTTATTGTCATTGTCATGAGAACAACGAAATTAAGAATGGTCCCCGATCATTGCATCATCCCTAGCAATATCAAAATATAAATAAAACAATAAAATTCAATAAATAAAATAGATAGAATACTTAAAATACTAATAAGATATAACAGTAAAACATTCACATACATTCCCACACACATGCTTCAGACCGTGCATAGATTAACACAAGAGTGGCGTGATGGACATTTTTTTGTAGTATTCAGATGTGTTATTGCAGTTGGATAACAGCTGTGTTTGAGTCTATTAGTCCTTGCTCTGATTGCCCTGTACCGTCTGCCTGAGGGCAACAGTTCGAACAGGGAGTGGCCAGGATGTGAGGTGTCTTTTATGATGTTTTGGGCCTTTTTAAAACAGTGGGCGTTGTGTAGAACTTCCAGTGTGGGGAGAGGGCAGCCAGTGATCTTTTGGGCGGTGTTAATGATCCCTTGGAGTGCTTTCCTCTGAGCCCCTGTGCAGCTAGTGTACCAGATGCATATGCAGTAAGTTAGAACACTCTCAATGGTGGCTCTGTAGAAGGACACCAGCAGTCTCTGCGTGATGTTATTCCTCCTGAGAATTCTCAGGAAGTACAGTCTCTGTTGGGCCTTTTTCAGCAGCTCGGAGGTGTTGTCACTCAATACACTGAGAAGTCCTTTATAATATATTTATTTTACTGTGACCATTGTTGATAGAAGGTCCACTATTAAAGAACAAGGCAAATTTAAGTCTAGCAGGAGCATTCAGAATATGGATATATTATAAGGGTAAAATCACTGAAGATTACGAGGTTCTTTTTTCTTTTGCCAAAACCTGGGCTTGCCATCTTAGGGCATTTTGACATCAATAGCATCTTTAGTCTGTTCCAAATCACTTTTCCTCACCTTTTACATGTAATCTGGTTTTCTTTCACACAGACAAAAATCGAACACATGGCACAAAGAGATAAAAGGACAAGTTTGATCTAAACGGACTAAACACCAACAGTGTGAAAACACCCTTAATTAAACCTCTGAGGTCTAAGCCACCTATTGATGACACCAGCCTTCACCCTAATTCTAACTCTAACACCCAACAATAAGAATATATCATTTTTTGTCATATTAAATAGTGAAGTTCTGGCAATCAGGGACAAATAGATAATTCAAACTGAAACCTTTCCCTTTTAATTATTAAAAAAATCTATCTTGCCTTTCTTCTAAATATAGCATAGGTTTAGACCTTAGTTAAAATCAGAATTGTGTTTGTTTGTTTGTTTTACATCAAAAGCTTTAGGAATGATGATAAAAACAGAATAATTTTATAATATAGAATAATAAAGAATTTTTTTTCATTTTTGTGACAAAAAAATTAATATTTCATAAAAAAAATCTTTATTTCATGAGCAAATATCACAAGCTATACCACAAAACAAAACTAAAAGTAAATATTGCAACCCAAATAGAACTAAATTCTAAATTTCTACTCAATTACTACTCAAGTTAGCTAAATATATGCATGTGTTTCATTTTCAAGACCTGCTTTAAATGGCTACCATTTTGACAAGCGCAGCCCCGGAAGATTATGAAAACTCTGGTTAAAATTTAGAAGCAAGATATGCATATATTTAACAAAATTATTTTCTCAGTTATAACTAGAAAACTATAACATTAACTATTTCACATTATGTATGAAAAAATGAAAGTGGGTCAACCGACCTTTGTTTAAATACATATGTTGAAAAGTATTTGATATATGAAGCTAAGTTTTCAGAAGTATCATTAGTATATTATATATCTAACAGGATAACTTAGAATCATAACATTATAGTGAATATGGTTTAACAGAAAATGATAACTGTGAAGATTATCAAAAAATGATCATTTGAAATGAAAATAAAAAATATGCACATTAACTAAATTAATTAATTAGAGTACCATCCAGAAACGGCCAAATTTGGTTCTACTCTGATTACACTATCTAGCAATATTTCTTATTCTTTTGTTTTTGTGATACACTTTTCCTTCAGAAAAGGCTTGAAAATGCCTAGAACTTCATAAAAAATATTTTATGAACTATCCATCCATCCATCCATTTTCATCCGCTTTGTCCGGGGCCGGGTCGCGGGGGCAGCAGCCTAAGCAAAGAGGCCTAGACCTCCCTCTCCCCAGCCACCTCCTCCAGCTTATCCGGGGGAATACCAAGGCGTTCCCAGGCCAGCCGAGAGATATAATCTCTCCAGCGTGTCCTGGGTCTGCCCCGGGGCCTCCTCCCAGTGGGACATGCCTGGAACACCTCACCCAGGAGGCGCCCAGGGGGCATCCTTGTCAGATGCCCGAACCACCTCAGCTGGCTCCTTTCGATGTGGAGCAGCAGCTGCTCTACTCTGAGCCCCTCCCGGATGGCCGAACTTCTCACCCTATCTCTAAGGGAGAGGCCAGCCACCCTTCGGAGGAAGCTCATTTCTGCCGCTTGTATCCGCGATCTCGTTCTTTCGGTCACTACCCACAGCTCGTGGCCATAGGTGAGGGTAGGGACGTAGATCGACCGGTAAATTGAGAGCTTCGCTTTTACACTCAGCTCCCTCTTCACCACGACGGACCAGTGCAGCGTCCGCATTACTGCAGCTGCAGCCCCAATCCGTCTGTCGACCTCCGGCTCCCTTCTCCCATCACTCGCGAACAAGACCCCGACATACTTGAACTCCTCCACTTGGGGCAGGAACTCATCCCCGACCCGGAGTGGGCACTCCACCCTTTTCCGGCTGAGAACCATGGCCTCAGATTTGGAGGTGCTGATCCTCATTCCCGCTGCTTCACACTCGGCTGCGAACCGCTCCAGTGCGAGCTGGAGGCCCTCACCCGATGAAGCCAACAGAACCACATCATCTGCAAAAATCAGAGATGAGATTCTGAGGCCACCAAAGCGAAAGCCCTCCGCCACTTGGCTGCGCCTAGAAATCCTGTCCATAAAAATTATGAACAGAACCGGAGACAAAGGGCAGCCCTGGCGGAGCCCATCACCCACCGGGAACGAGTCCGACTTATTGCCGGCAATGCGAACCAAGCTCTTGCAACGGTTGTATAGGGATCGAATGGCCCGTAGCAATGGGCCAGACACCCCATATTCCCGCAACACCCCCCACAGGACACCCCGAAGGACACGGTCGAATGCCTTCTCCAAGTCCACAAAACACATGTAGACTGGTTGGGCAAACTCCCATGCACCCTCAAGTATCCTGGAGAGGATAAAGAGCTGGTCCAGTGTTCCGCGACCAGGACGAAAACCGCATTGTTCCTCCTGTATCCGAGGTTCGACTAACGGACGAACTCTCCTTTCCAGCACCCTGGCATAGACTTTCCCAGGGAGGCTGAGGAGTGTGATCCCCCTGTAGTTGGAACACACCCTCCGGTCCCCTTTCTTGAAGATGGGGACCACCACCCCGGTCTGCCAGTCCACAGGTACTGCCCCTGATCTCCACGCAACATTGCAGAGGCGTGTCAACCAGGACAGCCCTACAACGTCCAGAGCCTTCAGGAACTCGGGGCGGACCTCATCAACACCAGGGGCTCTGCCACCAAGGAGTTGTTTAACTGCCTCAGTGACCTCGCCCCCGGAAATTGGCGGGTCATTCCCCTCATCCCCAGACTCTGCTTCCTCCTCGGAAGACGTGTCAGTGGGATTAAGGAGGTCCTCGAAGTATTCCTTCCACCGCCTGACAATTTTCTCAGTCGACATCAGCAGCGCTCCGCCAGCACTATACAAAGTGCAGGTAGAGCACCGCTTTCCCCTCCTGAGACGTCTGACGGTTTGCCAGAATCTCTTCGAGGCAGCCCGAAAGTCTTTTTCCATGGCCTCTCCGAACTCCTCCCACACCCGAGTTTTTGCTTCAGCCACTGCCCGAGCCGCATTCCGCTTGGCCTGTCGATACCTGTCGGCTGCCTCCGGAGTCCCACAGGCTAACCAAGCCCGATAGGACTCCTTCTTCAGCCTGGTGGCTCCCTTCACCTCTGGTGTCCACCATTTGGTTCGGGGATTACCACCACGGCAGGCACCAACCACCTTGTGGCCGCAGCTCAATGCAGCAGCTTCGGCAATGGAGACGCTGAACATGGTCCATTCGGACTCAATGTCCCCAGTCTCCCTCGGAATGCTGTTGAAGCTCTGCCGGAGGTGTGCGTTGAAGATCTCGCGGACTGGGGCCTCTGCTAGACATTCCCAGCACACCCTCACTACGCGTTTAGGTGCACCAGGTCTGTCCAGCGTCTTCCCCCGCCACCTGATCCAACTCACCACCAGGTGGTGATCAGTTGACAGCTCAGCCCCTCTCTTTACCCGAGTGTCCAGAACATATGGTCGCAGGTCTGCTGATACGATTACAAAATCGATCATTGACCTACGGCCTAGAGCATCCTGGTGCCACGTGCACTTATGGACACTCTTATGTTCGAACAGGGTGTTCGTTATGGCCAAACTGTGATTAGCACAGAAGTCCAATAACAGAGCACCGCTCAGGTTCAGATCAGGGAGGCTGTTCCTCCCAATCACGCCCCTCCAGGTCTCGCTGTCGTTACCCACGTGAGCATTGAAGTCTCCCAGCAGGACAACAGAGTCTCCAGGTGGAGCACCCTCCAGCCCCCCCCCCCCCCCCCCCCCAGGGACTCTAAGAAGGCTGGGTACTCTGAACTGCCACTCGGTGCATAAGCGCAGATGACAGTCAGGACCCGTTCCCCGACCCTAAGGCGCAGGGAACAAACCCTCTCGTCCACCGGGAAAAACCCCAACGTACCGGCAGCAAGCCGAGGGGATATTAGGATACCCACCCCAGTCCGCCGCCTCTCACCAGGGGCAACTCCAGACTGAGACAGAGTCCAGCCCCTCTCCAGGAGACTGGTTCCAGAGCCCAAGCCATGCGTAGAGGTGAGCCCGACTATATCTAGCCGGTACCTCTCAACCTCACGCACTAACTCAGGCTCCTTCCCCACCAGAGAGGTGACATTCCATGTCCCAATTGCCAGTCTTGGCAGCCGGGGGTCAGTCCGCCAGGGCCTCCGCTCCTGACCGCCACCCGGCACACAATGCACCCGACCCCTATGGCGCCTCGTGCGGGTGGTGGGCCTGCGGGACGATGGGCCCATGTCTCCTCTTCGGGCTCTGGCCCGGCCACCAGACGCTCGCCCTCGGGCACCCTCCCCGGGCCTGGCTCCAGGGCGGGGCCCCGGTAACCCTATCCCGGGCAGGGTAAACTGTTCCCTCGATGTCCTTTTCATAAGGGTCTTATGAATCGCTCTTTGTCTGGTCCCTCACCCAGGGCCAATTTGCCATGGGAGACCCTACCAGGGGGCAAAAGCCCCCAGACAACATAGCCCCTGTTATTATGTTCATAATAATGAACATAGTTCATTATTATGAACTAATAATGGCATAACACAAAAATTGGCTTTTGTATTACACCAGGTGTTATAGCATTAGCAGGGGACTTTTTCTGAGAAATCCAAGATAGTCAGCGTTATAAGCATTTGGCCAGTTGACATGGAATGTCCCTGAGGGCTAAGTAAAGAAGATTGCAAGAGTTCTTCTACACCTTCCAGTTATCTAAAGAACTCGATCCTTAATCTAAGGATGTCCATCAACCTACTCATCCAAGATTATGACATCATAATGATTACATCATAATCTTGTCAGTGCTGTGTCTTAACCCTCTGTCATCACACCATGGCCCTTTATTTAGAGAAAACAGGCATAAAAATAGATCAAAAATCTGACTACCTTTAGTTAAAGTTAAGACTGAGGATGATTCAGAGGATTAAGAAAAAATGAAGTAAAGGCCATGGAAGATTTTACTAAGGGTGAAAAATTAAATGAAATATATAACAATATATCGTACCTTAGTGAGCTCCTGGGCATTTGCAAGATTATCAACAGCAATGGCCAAGAACACATTGAGGAGGGTGTCTGGTTATTTATGTTCTCAGGAAAACACCAAAGGATTGATAAACACAGAATCAGTATTTACAGGTCCAGCTAATCTTCAAATCAATAATAAAAACTTTGGCAGGGCTATAAAGCTGCCTGGTGTCAACAAAGAGAATCTATCTTGATATATGAGGCAGGATACAATTTCCAAAGAGAGTAAGTACGATGAAATAAATGGAAGAGAACATTCCCCCATGCACACCCCCCTGGGATTCAATCCCATGGTACATGACTGCGTTCCAGTCCTCTCCAGTTAGGATCTGCAGGGGAGACAGAGACTGCTTTAGGGGTCCAGTTCAGTGGTAGTATGAAAAAATATAACATGACTTAATTGATCTTTACCTGGAAGACGGTGAGAATGGCTGCTGGGAATGTGTCAAAATTGGTTGTCGGTGTTTCATCTTCAAAATTAAACCTGCAGGGAGATGAATAGTCTCTGACTGTGATTAGTCTACAAAGCCTCAGCACTATACCTCTCACTCATCCTCCACCTCCTGCTGTATTGAGCAACTTATTGTCCTCTCAATTACACTCCTGTAAATTATTCCAAATATATATGTTTATCATTAAATTTGAGTCATCTGAGGCTGTGGGACCTCGTGGTTGATCACTGACTATTTTTCCTTCTCAAATTTAAGAGGCTTGTAGTGGTGTCTGTCAACTGGGACTTAATTACTTCAAACCCATTGTAGGCAAAAGATAATCATGCAGGGTTCTTGGCTAGCATTGCGTTAGCATGCTGTTTGTTCAGAGGCTTGCAAAGAGCCAAAGTTCTGTTAGCAGTATAACGTGTTTTGTTTTTTTTAATTAATCATTGTTTCCACTTTGCTGTCAGTTATCCTTTTGTGCAACCAAAATATATGTAATATTCACATCTCCATTTCTCAATCCTTGTATCTCTATATTGCTTCACCATTGTCCTCCACCTGCACACCAACCTAAATCAGTTGATTGTAGTGGTAGCGGTATGAAAAGGGGGGTGGAACAAGACGCTTGGACACTGATAGCACGTCGCGCTCACAGAAACGCAAAGCAGGAGATGAAGCATAGCTGAATATGTTTCCAAACCAACTTCATTCTGAGCCAAAGACTAGAAAATATGCCTCTGCCTTTCTAATATTGATGGGTCGGTCGCGAACGAAATGGCTCTTAGAGCCGGATCTTTGAAGTGAACGATGTGAACCGGCTCCTTATTGGGAGCCGTGGATTTTTTTGTTTGCTTGTTTTTTTCTTTCTCCTGCCCTCTCTTTCACTTTTTTTTGCTTCACACTGCAAGTCACCCTTGTGTTTGCGCTGAGCAGAGACGGCAAACAGAGCCTTGCGTTTGCGCCCCTCCCCCCTCTGCACAGCACTGAGCTGAGGGGGCTGGGCGGTAGTTACACTCGCAACAGCAGTAGCACACAACAAGAGCAGGAGGGAGAGGGAAAGAAAGAGAGCCGGGAGCAACAAGAGACAACACCGTCACATTGGAAAAGTACAGTAAAGAAAATGAGTGACACAAAGAAAAGAAGCAAAGTCTGGAACCAGACGTCAATCTTATTGACAAAAAAAAGGCAGAGTGTCTACAAGAAAAGGATATCATATAGAGCCAGCTCCACAAACAACATGCACAGGCACCTAAGAACTGTCCACCCATCAGTGCAATGGGAAGATAAAACGCAGTCAGTTGAGTGTGATATTAATATTTCTAAATGCCAACCTTTCCCTTAATTAAAGATCTGGGCGTTCTTTTTTTCCCCATATTTTAATTTATATTTTATTGTTTTGTGGTTTGCAGTGTTTTGTGTTGTTTCACTTTGAATTTGTTTAAAAGGAAAAAGCTGAAAATTTAAGTAGTTAAAAGTTGAAATGTATGAAATGTAAATAGCTGGTTTCTGTATTTTATAATTTATTTATTACATTTTATGTGGCGTGAATAAATAAAAGTATATTTACAGAGACAAAACACGTACAAACTCCAAAACACAACGGAAATGCTCCAGGATGCTAGGGGCCGTGTTGAGATTTTGTTACCTAGTGGCTACACAAGCCAGGAAGTACCAACAATCGGATTGAGTGTGTGGTAGTAACAGGTAAATGAAGTTTTTTTTAAATAATTTGAATATATATATATATATATATATATATATATATATATATATATATATATATATATATATATATATATATATATATATATATATGAGTGTTTGTGTATTAATACAAAAACAATAGACGTATGAATTCGATTGTGTAATTTAAGTGATCTAGGTAGCTCTGTTTTGGAAGTTTAGTTAACGCTAGAAATGTGTTTTGGAGTTTGTACGTGCTTTGGAATTTCTAAGTGCTTTGAAGTTTGTACGTGTTTCGTCTCTAGGGACCCCCATAAATATTTATATATAAGCATACATAAAGAAAACCACGTTTTTTTACATTACTAATTCCTTTTGTGCATAATTTTATATTGTTGTTGATAATTAATTAATTAAAGCAACAAAACAACCTGAAGAGGCGGTTGGGAGCCAAAAGAGCTGGCTCTTTTTAGTGAGCCGAGCCGAAAGAGCCGGTTCTCTAAAAAGAGCTGGAAATCCCATCACTACTTTCTAAATGGAGGGACAGTAACTGCGTGTGTATATGTAAGCATGTAAAACCTGAAGACAGTAAGATTAACAGTAACAGTATTTTGTCTCTATCTCCCATTCTGCAATTCATCTCATGTAAACGTGGCGCACAGCGTGACGTGAAAAAAGGCACATACCTTTGACGTTGCGTGATGAACTCTGTATTCCTCACCCACACGTAAACGGAAAAAAATGAGTTTTAAAAAATCTCAGTTTTTGGTGATAGGAAACGCCGTTTACGTGTGGACGAAACAGCTGCGTTTTCAAAAATATCCATGTTGGTGTGGAAGTAGCCTAAAAGAGTTAGTAGTTTATTTTATTACTACCTGTCATTTGTTGCAGATTACTTGTATTTGTTGAATTGTTTACTAAATGTTTGAGGTGTGAAAGAAACCGCAATGGAGCAAAATATGGGTGTGTGTGTGGTTGGAGGATGTGTTTGTGCATGTGTGCATGTACGTGCAACAAGGGGGGGGGGGGGGTCGCGAACATTATTCTTGTAAAACAACCCCCTTTGTTTTACAGGAAAAATGTTCGCAAACTTTTTTTGCTAGGCCCCCCTGCCTAGCAAAAAAAAGTTTGGGAACCACTGGTCTAATTACTGGATTTAGTACAGTAATGTGCTCCATCATTGCCTTACCGAAATGCTGCTCCAGCTAATTTTTCCTGCTTAGTAAATCCTGCCAAGAGTCTTGTCATTAGCTGCATCACAATAAATAAATAATAAATCAGCAGAAAAAATCTACTCACTGGCCACCAAAGAGCTGCATACCCAGCAGAGCAAAGACCACGATGAAGAGGAAGAGCAGAAACAGCAGGCTAATAATGGACTTCATGGAGTTGAGTAGGGATACCACAAGGTTCCTTAATGAGTTCCAGTACCTACACAAAGACACACCAGTATGAATCCATTGTGTAATCCAGTTTTACAGAACACAGACAAACATTTCCATTTACTCACTTGGTGACTTTGAAGATCCGGAGCAGCCTCAGTGCTCGCAGGACACTGATTCCAAATGAAGCCCCAGGCTTCATGGCTGCCCAGACCACCTCAAAAATACTGCCAATGATCACCTGTGAACACAGTTTGATAAATCAAAACCGTCTGAATTTCTTTCTTCAATAATTTGCTACATTTCTTTTCTATAGAACTAGTTCTGAATCATGCTAGTTTCCCTATAAATGTTCTCAAAATGCACAACAAATTGACGAAACAGTCAACTGAAGTGGGCAACTCACCCCGAAGTCAAAACAGTTGAAAGAGGAGTGAAAGTAGTTCTGGGGTCCAAGACCATACATTTTCATGGACATCTCCACCAGGAACAGGCCCAAAAATACAAACTCCGCAAGGTCTGTCCAGAAGAAATAGATATAGCTGATTCTATAGCAGCTATGCCAACAGTGAATAAGACACAGAAAGAGACTATTTGTGTATTACAAAACGCTGTTTGAGTCATGTGTGTTTACACGTGTTGCTGCAGCACAGAACTACAGGAATTAGAGTACTAGTAAAAAAAAAAAAAAAAAAAGCAGATACAGGCAACGGCAATTTTGTATGCAAGAAAGATGATCTCACCAGGATCATAATAAAGCTGGTACTATAATTCTAATGGAATGCTTCAAGTGAATGGAAGGATGATGAGCAACATGATCTTTAAAGCCTCAAACCTCCACCAGCATCCAAATATGGCACCAACAATCTTAGTTGCAGCTATTTTTGGACATTAACATTATAAGTCAACTACACAAATGTAAGAAAAAAGTCAAAATATAGTTGTACATTTGAAAATTTAATAAATATTTCTTCATTTTTTTATGCACTTCATTTGGAGTGCTTAATGTTAGGGTGAATTAAATTATTTTCATCCCTTTTCCTTTTACATAAAACAAGATGACATAGCCTAAAACATAATGTAACAGAATGGCACATTTTGAGAAGAAACAGCAGAGTGACCTAGTGTTGTTAGTTATGCAGCAATCTTGAAATTTGCTCATGCTTTTTGCCCTCTATACAGGGAGTGCAGAATTATTAGGCAAGTTGTATTTTTGAGGAATAATTTTATTATTGAACAACAACCATGTTCTCAATGAACCCAAAAAACTCATTAATATCAAAGCTGAATGTTTTTGGAAGTAGTTTTTAGTTTGTTTTTAGTTTTAGCTATTTTAGGGGGATATCAGTGTGTGCAGGTGACTATTACTGTGCATAATTATTAGGCAACTTAACAAAAAACAAATATATACCCATTTCAATTATTTATTTTTACCAGTGAAACCAATATAACATCTCCACATTCACAAATATACATTTCTGACATTCAAAAACAAAACAAAAACAAATCAGCGACCAATATAGCCACCTTTCTTTGCAAGGACACTCAAAAGCCTGCCATCCATGGATTCTGTCAGTGTTTTGATCTGTTCACCATCAACATTGCGTGCAGCAGCAACCACAGCCTCCCAGACACTGTTCAGAGAGGTGTACTGTTTTCCCTCCTTGTAAATCTCACATTTGATGATGGACCACAGGTTCTCAATGGGGTCCAGATCAGGTGAACAAGGTGGCCATGTCATTAGTTTTTCTTCTTTTATACCCTTTCTTGCCAGCCACGCTGTGGAGTACTTGGACGCGTGTGATGGAGCATTGTCCTGCATGAAAATCATGTTTTTCTTGAAGGATGCAGACTTCTTCCTGTACCACTGCTTGAAGAAGGTGTCTTCCAGAAACTGGCAGTAGAACTGGGAGTTGAGCTTGACTCCATCCTCAAGCCGAAAAGGCCCCACAAGCTCATCTTTGATGATACCAGCCCAAACCAGTACTCCACCTCCACCTTGCTGGCGTCTGAGTCGGACTGGAGCTCTCTGCCCTTTACCAATCCAGCCACGGGCCCATCCATCTGGCCCATCAAGACTCACTCTCATTTCATCAGTCCATAAAACCTTAGAAAAATCAGTCTTGAGATATTTCTTGGCCCAGTCTTGACGTTTCAGCTTGTGTGTCTTGTTCAGTGGTGGTCGTCTTTCAGCCTTTCTTACCTTGGCCATGTCTCTGAGTATTGCACACCTTGTGCTTTTGGGCACTCCAGTGATGTTGCAGCTCTGAAATATGGCCAAACTGGTGGCAAGTGGCATCTTGGCAGCTGCACGCTTGACTTTTCTCAGTTCATGGGCAGTTATTTTGCGCCTTGGTTTTTCCACACGCTTCTTGCGACCCTGTTGACTATTTTGAATGAAATGCTTGATTGTTCGATGATCATGCTTCAGAAGCTTTGCAATTTTGAGACTGCTGTATCCCTCTGCAAGATATCTCACTATTTTTGACTTTTCTGAGCCTGTCAAGTCCTTCTTTTGACCCATTTTGCCAAAGGAAAGGACGTTGCCTAATAATTATGCACACCTGATATAGGGTGTTGATGTCATTAGACCGTACCCCTTCTCATTGCAGAGATGCACATCACCTAATATGCTTAATTGGTAGTAGGCTTTCGAGCCTATACACCTCGGAGTAAGACAACATGCATGAAGAGGATGATGTGGACAAAATACTAATTTGCCTAATAATTCTGCACTCCCTGTACACTTTAATACTCTGATTCCACAGAACAGGGGCCTGAAAACTGAAGACTCTGCCTCTACTTCTCCCTTTAAATATCCTAGGAACTACAAGTAAGCCCGCACACTGAGAGCAAAGTGCTCAGTTGAGGTGATACTGTACTATAAGGTCTTTAAGACCTGCTGGCGCCTGATTATACAGTACCTTCTATGTGAGGAGAAGAATTTTAAATTGTATTCTGGATTTAACAGAGAACCAATGAAGAGAAGCCAATAGAGGAGAAATATGCTCTCTCTTTCTAGTCCCTGTCAGCACTCTTGTTACTGAAGGCTTTCGCAGGGAGTTTTTAGGACATCCTGGTAGTAACAAATCACAGTAGTCCGCTCTAGAAGTAAGAAATTCATGAACTGGGTTTTCAGCATCACTCTGAGACAGGATGTTTCTAATTTTAGAAATATTGAAGAAGAAAGCAGTCCTACATAATTGTTTATTACAGTATGTACATTGAAGGACATATCTTGGTCAAAAAACTACTCCAGGATTCTAGAGGCCAAGGCAAAGCCACCCAGAGTAGGGAATCTGGTTAGATACCATATTTCTTCACTTAATTCCCTGGACTCCCATTATTCTTACTAAATGTCCAATTAGTGCAAAATCAAGTTAAAACAAATCCTTTTTATGCTATCAAAGACATACTGGTTCTTGTCAATCATGATCATTAATGGCAATTTAATAGATGTTTACTGTGTCAAGTTAAAAGACATTGTTCAACCTTTAGCACCACTTATTACAGACTTGTGAGTGTGTGCACATATTGAGCCTATATGTATATGTTTCATATTCTGTGGATTTAAAAAAAAATTAAACCAAATTCCAGCTTGTGCACCCAATTCTTGCTTTTTAAAGTCATTAAATGTGTATGTTGTACAACAATTCCATCCAGGCGAAAGAACTAAGAGTTAAAAGAAATCACCGAAGGCTCAAAATTACCATGACATTCATTCCCATAACGAATGAATGTAAACATCTGACCACAACTGTAATATTGATTTGTTATAACATTACTGGTAACACGGAACCAACAGGTGTAAGCTATCTACTTTAGGTGGTAAAGAGTGGCATGAGTATTTATGTTTTCATTTTGAATGGCACACTTGCAGTTACTTTCATGTAAATACTGCTTCAACTGTTGATAATGGTCCTCTTCGTGGTTTAACTGGCTAAAAAGCGCTCCATCTCAACAATGAGTAGAGAATCACTTGAAATCCATTTTGACAACTATCATGTTTCAAGCTGTATCATGGCCAAAATAAAATAATAAAGCCATCCATGCACTGATATGAGAATTTTTTATATCAAGTAATGGCTAAAATACATTTAATATTAAGCAACTAGTAACTATAGTTAAAATTGATTTTGAAAACGTACAGGTCCATGAAAACATACAGGATTACAAGAAAATTATTTAAAATGTATAGAACTGTTGAATACTTACATAGTGCATAGGTAAGCCACTCAGGCTGGTCATAGTGTACTATAGCTACACACAGTGTATTTAGGCCAACCAGACATAACACTGTCCAGTAGAAGCTCTGGGATTTAACCAGACGCCGGATGGTGAAGCGAATCCTCTTCTCTTTCCTCCTGAAGTAAGATGAACTCTCATTCTTGCTCTTCACACTTGCCCGAGCATATGGCGACCCTGGGGGGGCAGTTGGAGCAAAAGATACAAAATTGCAATAAAGTTACCAAGTCTAAAAATGAGGTGCTCCTTCCAAATCAAGATATGTTTGATTATAATCAGCTAGAGCCATGGATCTTAAAGTAGATTAAGACTGATCATTCTTACTGACAGATTACAGAATTGGCTTAGTATTCCTGGCACTTCTCATTATATTTATCCTCATCTTTACTTTATTTGGCCCAGACAGCTAAGGAGGTCTGCTTTTACACTTAGCCCAAGGTTAACAACATCAAATCAGCTGTTAGGAAGCATTGTATTATTTTTGACCAGTGTTTGTTTTGAATAGCACCTCTCAAAGATCATCCAGTCTTATTTCTTTAATTTAAGAAACATCCCAAAAATCAAACTGAAACCCAATAATATGTAACTTTTAGTACGCACTAGTGGTGGGTTTAAAAAATCGATTTCCCAATTCAAATTGATTTTAGTTTGAGCAATGTGATATCGATTGATTAAATCCTAAATTGATTTTTTAAACACAAATGTATTTTGGCAGAAACACCAGAATCTCAGGTTAAAGCTTACAAAACTAATTCTAGTTTTTACCCTCAAACAACTAAAACAGCAAATGAGAGCAGGTAAACGGATTCTACAAAAAGACGCAAACACAAAGAGCATATCCCAGTTTACCGGGCATGCCGTCAAGTGCTGAACGCCATCTCACAGTACATCTCACAGATTTTGGAGTGGAGCTGCAGGTTTTGGTTTTGGTTTTTGGTTTTTAGTTTTCTCCAACCAAATTTAACTGAACAAGTAGCAAAAGAAGATCAAAACTACGCTTTACATTTGATAAACATTGTCATGAATTCCCTCTTACTTTTGCTTTTACATCCCCCACCGCTCTCACTCTCAGTGTACTCAGAGGCCAATTTACCATCAAAAAATTGTATTTTCTGCATTATTCACTTACTTATTGTGCTTCCAGGCTTATTACACACCAATTTACTGTTGTGCACAGTGCTTGTTTGTTCAAAAATGACCTCCAACGAGAAAGCATGATTCATGCTGTTCAATACCAAAGAAATTTAAATTTTTACAAATTATGCCAAATTGCAAAGCGCTTAGCTTTGTCTCTAATAAAACCTCTGTAACTTTCAGCAGCATCAGGTAATGTTCATATATTGATTCATGGTTTTCTTCTGTTTTTTTTTTTTTTTAATTCTTTCTTGTTCCTATTTAGCCTCTACTATATTAAACTTTCAGTAACTTAAATTAAGCCCAAATGTCAAGTGGGACTGGACAAAAAAGGAAAGGAGAAAAATGGTTCCATTAGAATTTCATTACTGGCACAGGAAGACTAGTGGGATAATCATTTCCTGTTCTATTTTAAACCCGACCTGTCATGATCCTGGGCCATGTTGGCCCAGCATTCTTAGTTTTCATGTATTTTTGTATTTTGTTCTTTATTTAGGCCATGGCTCCTGTGTTGCTCTGTTAAGTTGTTCCTTATTTGATTTCCCCTTGTGACTTTTATGTGCATGTCTCCCTCAGTTCAGTGTCGCGACTGTCTCCTCCCCGAACATGTGTGCCTTTTTGTGTTCCCTCGGTCCTCAGTTAGCATTCCCAGTTTAGTTCTGTTTCTTTGTGAAGCCTGCAATAAAGCAGTGATTTTGAGTTCAGCTTTTTGTCTCCGTGAGTTTTGCGTTTAGGTCCTCATCTGCCTCCACACAGCCAGTTTATGACAGTACGACGCGACCAGTCATGGACCCAGCAAACTCCTTATGGAATCGGCAGCGTGCAGACTCCGCCTTTCCTAACGAGAGGAGAAGGCAGGAGGCTCGGCACGCCCGCGAGCGCGAGTCTGCCTTTTATGCAGGGCTCTAGAGTGCGACCAATTTGGTCGCAAATGCGACCAAATTTTTCAGTGGTGCGACTAAAAAAAAATATTTGGTTGCACCTGTGCGACCAACTGTTCGGGTAGCAAAAAAAAAAAAAAATCTGCAAACTTCCCTGTGGTCAACAACAGACACACATTATGCCCCTATCGTGGACTAAACCAATCAGAGATAGTAAGGGGTGGGACCTCTCTGATTGGCCGTGGTCCAGTTGAAAGTGCAGGTGGAAGTGAGAGGTGATTCCTTTGGAAAAATAAACCCCCACGTATAAGCTTAAAAACACTACAAAAGACCAAGGATAAAGGAGGACTAGAACTGCCTAACTTTCAGCACTACTTCTTAGCCAACAGGCTTCAGTTTATCTCAGGATGGCTAAAACATACCCTCTTAGATGAACCTTGGCTAGATGTAGAACAAGCACTTTGCAATAATCTAGAGATCTCAGATCTACCATTTATCAGCTCAAACATCCAACGACATGAATGCTTTAAAAGCATCAACATCAGCTCTTCTCTGACAGCATGGTGGGAGTTTCTAATATTGACGGCGTCTTCATTAATCCCATGCAAACGTACACCTATCTGGAACAACCCTGACATATTACAAAACAATAATATGATAAACTTTTCAGATTGGAGTGGTAAAGGAATCAAATATTTAGAACACATACTAGAAAGAACAGAATTTATTTCATTTGACGGACTAGTTACACAATATGGGATCAACAAGAAAAGATTTTTAGAATATCAACAAATTAAATCCATAGTAAAAAAGAAATTTAAACCGGGTCAAGTTGAACTACAAACACCACCAAGTGTGGTTCAATTTCTTACTCTTAAAACCCCCAAATTACTATCCAAAATATACAGAATGCTTTCTAAAACAGATGAATCAATATCACTTCCTATTGCACAATGGGAAGCGGATTTATTAGTTAACTTTGACCTAAACTTCTGGTCTCAGATTTGCTTAAAAACCTTTCATCTAATTAGAAATCCCAGTCTTCAATTAATTCAATACAAAATATTACATAGAGTGCACTATACAGGTCATCGGATGTTCAAGATGGGCTTTACGTCTACCAACAACTGCTCACACTGCCAAACCAATTCACCGGACAATTATATCCACGCTCTTTGGTTCTGTCCACCAGTTCAGAAGTTTAGCGCGAGATATGTGAAGACTTATCGAAGTGTCTGAAATGTAACATTCCAACTTCCCCCTTAGTGTGTTTGTTGGGTAGCTTAGATAATGTCACTTCAGAAAAGAATATCGCCCATATGCATAGCCAAGAAAACAGTCCTCATGAACTGGAAAAATAAAAATAATCTTAATTCTAACCAATATAGAAATTATCTATTAGATTACATTAGTCTTGATACAGCCTCTGCCATCACATCAGATCAATTGCTCTGGGCTCCTTTGATCAGCTCCATCACCTAGTGGGGGTGGGGGGTCATAGTTTGGTCCCGCCTTTACTGTTGTGATTGGTGTGGGGGTAGGGACAGGCTTAGGGCGTCGGGGGGTTCCCCGGAGGCATCTTCCTTGGGGGGCTCAACCCGGGGTAGCGGTCATGTCCGGTTAGGGGCTCTGTTGGCTCTCAGGTGACTGTTTCCTCGCGGCTGCGTGCAGCGGGGTTAGGGGAGGGTCTGTGCTGACGGACGTGGGTTACTGGCTGCCCCTGGGTGGGTCTGGGATGGGCGTGAGGTTCTGGGGTCGCTCCGTCTCTGGGCTGGGGCCCGGGCCGGGCCTCGGGGGCTTGGGTCCTGGTTGGTGTGTTGCCGGGGTTGTGGGCGGGTGGGTGCATGGGGGCCCAGCCCTGGAGCAGGGTGCCGCCGGTGCATCGAGCCACCTGGGGGGCTCTTCAACTGGTGGGGGAGATTGTCACATCTTGCAGGAGCTTTCCTCTCTTCAGGAGCTCTCTCTGCAGGAGGGGGAGATACAGGAGAGGTGGAGGAAGATCTCAGCCTGGGTGTTTATTGTCTTATGTAGTCTGGAAGATGAGTGGATGGTGGGGTGGGTGCAGTTTTCTCTGTGGTGGGGTTGGGTGGACTGTCCCGGGTTCTGTGGGGCCGGGAGGCGCTGCTGCACTGTTCCCTCTTCCCGCTCCACCACAACCACCCACACATGCAGGACCTTGGAGTAGAGGTATGTCACCAGGGTGCAGAGGAGGCTACCCCCCCACCCCCCCTCTGTCCCCTTCTGGCTGCCTCTGCCTCAATTTTATCCCACAACTTAGACATTCACATTACTCACACTCTCATTAGACATACATATAGGATCTTGTGGGTGGGCACGATACACGGAATCCAAAGTACCATCAGGGTGTAATAATAATAATAATAATGGATTGGATTTATATAGCGCTTTTCAAGGCACCCAAAGCGCTTTACAATGCCACTATTCATTCACTCTCATACACTGGGGGAGGCAAGCTACGGTTGTAGCCACAGCTGCCCTGGGGCAGACTGACAGAAGTGAGGCTGCCATATCGCGCCATCGGCCCCTCTGGCCAACACCAGTAGGCAAGTAGGGTAAAGTGTCTTGCCCAAGGACACAACGACCAGGACAGAGAAGCCAGGGATCGAACCGGCAACCTTCCGGTTACAGATGCAATTCCCAACCCCCTGAGCCACGGTCGCCCACGGAATCCAAAGTACCATCAGGGTGTACACCTCACCCCTGGCGTCGTTGCCCACCTCTCAATTTTAAATACACGTAGACATTGAGGGCTAGCAGGAGGGACCATGCGCTTACCTGCTGCTCTCTGGCAGGTAGCTCCATGCCCTCCTGGGTTTTAAATGCACCTTAGAACACACATGCATCAACACTACAATGAGTGGGTGGAGGGAGGTTTGGAGTCTTCTCTCACCCCCATTCTCTGCGGCCTGCTGGAGCGGGGGGCTAGGAGGAGGAGTTGGCCATCCGACTGCGGTCTGGAGTGTGGGGCCTCCCTGCTGCTGCGGAGTCGGGGCGGTCTGCCTCCCCCCACCGCAGGGAAAAGGGTAACACCACCTGGGTCTGGGTGCAGTTCCCCCCTCCAGGGGCAAGGGTACCTAGACCCGGGTTTGTAGAGTAAGCTTGGGGGGTGTGATCGTGTGTACAGCGTCTCTTTATGTCTGTCTCCACGTTGGTTGAGTGTGGAGTAAGTGCATATGAGAGCATGAGGGTGGGAATGGATGTTTGTATATGTGTGTGCCTGTATGTCTGTGTCTATATGTCAGGTTGGGTGTCAGGCGCCACCTCTCTGGGGACATCTCAGGCCCTCCAAGGTTTGGAGGCCTATCTCCCCCTACCACCACTTCCCCTGCCAGTGGCGGACTGCTGGAGCCTGGGGCTCGCTCGGGCCACTTCGGAGGTGGGGTTCCCCCGGCCTCTCGGCCTGGGGCTCGGTCACTCAGGCACGGCTGGCTGCCGGCGGAGCTCACGTGCGCGTCACTGCAACTCCCCCTGGCTTCTGCTCCGCGGCTGCCAAGTGAGCCCTCATCTGGGACTCTCCTCAGCTCTTTCTGGGACAGTGGCGCGGCTGCCCCTCTGTTGGTCTTCCTTGGTCTCTTGTGTTCTGGGGGCCTCTGGATGTCTGGAGTCTTGATCTCCTCCATACCTGCTTCATGCCCTGGAGGACGGGGCTGTGGCCCCCCCACACCCTCTAGCAGATCATTACATGAAGGAACCTTTTAAAAAAACAAGCGCGTCCATGCTCATAGGTGTACACACGGGTGATCACACCCACAAACTACACCCTTTTTGGCTCCTACCTCAAAGCACACTGTGTTCTGTTGATCTTATGTGCTGCACAATAATGTTTAATATTTAGTATTTACTGTCATATTCCCATATATCATTGTGATGTTGTTTATTCTATTACTCTTGTTCTCTTCTGCTTGTTTTCTTTTTTCTTTCTCAGCAGGTGATCCAGGTGATCGATATATGCATTTTTTTTCTTTCTTTTTTTTTCTGCCCGTTCTGTTGGTTTTTGTCTTTTGCCCTTCTCCCCCGTCCCTCTTCTCAGCTGTTTCTCTTTCCCTCTTTCTTTCCCCCAGTCAAGTCTGTCCCGTATTCAGTAAGTGAAAATAAAATTTAAAAAAAAAAAAAAAAAAAAAAAAAAAAAAAAGGAGGTGAGTAGCTTAAATAAAGTGATATCAATTTATTAAATCCTGAATCGACTTTTAAATATAACTGTGTTTTGCCAGAAACGCCAGATTCTCAGATTAAAGTTCACAAAACCATTTCAACATCAACCAAACAGCAAATGAGAGCAGGTACACGGATTCCACACAAAGACGTAACACAGAACGGACCGACGCATCAGAATCAACTTTGTCTTTCTCGGCTTTCTCACCCGACGGCCCGTAGATGGACACGCTGTCGGAGCTTAGCGATTCTGATGCGTGCGGTCCGCGCTGTGTTTACGTCTTTTTGCGCTGATTCTGAGCTGCAGGTTTTGTCTCTCTCCAACCAAAATTCACCGAGTCAGCAGCAAAAGAAGCAGCAATGTCGTCATGAATTTTGCTGTTTTGCTTCCACAACAATTAAAATCACACTTCATGCACAGCTAGCTCTCTCTCTATCTCTCTCTGTACTTCAAGAACAGTTTCCCGTCTCCAATCTCTGTTTTCTGTATTATTCATTCGCTTACTACCCACCAGTCTACCGTTGTTTACAGCACTGTAGGCTGCTGTCTTTTTCTTTTCTTTTTTTCACTTAAATGACCTCGGACAAGAAAGCCTATTTTTCTGTTGTTCAATACTGAAGAAATTTAAACTTTATATGCAGAACATTGTAGAATATTTTTAAGGTTATCTGCTATAAAAAGCCAGACCAGACTCCTTCATGTTTTTCTGTGTTTTATTCTCAGTTACTTTCACACAAAGGCATCTGCTGTGATGTTCACAATTCTGAAGAAGTCAGTACTGATAAATGATCAGAATTATAATATTTCTGACTGTCTGAGGCTAAGTTGAATCGAATCGGGACTTTGAAAACTGGAATCGAATGGATTATAGAAATCAGTGATGATATCCAGCCCTAGTGAGCAGCCTAGCACGACAGACGTGGATGTAGCTGTAATAGGAAAAGAACTATTGCTAACTTTTCTGTTAAGTTAAGGCCTGATCCTTCTGAAATTCATAGCCAGTGCTCGGACACGGTGTCATCAATCTTTGAATGCTGAAAAAGCACAGTGTATCCAGAAAAACACATTATATAATATAAATTATTCTAAAATTTGTGTGCGCAAGCCTGTGTGCCTTTCTGTGTTCCCTCGGTCCTCAGTTAGCATTCCCAGTTTAGTTCTGTTTCTTTGTGAAGCCTGCAATAAAGCAGTGATTTTGAGTTCAGCTTTTTGTCTCCGTGAGTTTTGCGTTTGGGTGCTCATCTGCCTCCACACAGCCAGTTTATGACACGACCTCTGACTCATACTGTATCACCTAAGTGACTACATTATCCAGTTTTATGTTTGTCTCTACTTAGCTGTTATTGACACTGTATACTGTACAACAAGCCTTATCAAATTTATTTTAAAACTTTGCAATATTTCTTTTAAATTTAAGCCAAACTCAAGATGGAACTATAACTCAAAAGTTAAAATCTGTGTTTTTCAAGAAAATATGTTGACCTCAAATCAAAATGAAGAATAAGGTAAAGTTAAAGTATTTTGTGGCGATTATGCATTTAGTCATTTAAAAATGTTGTTGCTAAAACCACCAGTATTCTTCATTATTCTAAAGCCATTTTTCATTAACATGCTACTTTTATGAAAAGCCCAATAGCCTGCCAGGCCTAAATTGACTCCTATTTGGTCTGATTTAGGAGTTTTTGATATAAATTATTGTCAATTAATTAAAAAAATTAAGGGTAATGTTTCAAATCATGTATATATCAGGATAGAGTTTGGTGCTCTCCTACTTTAGTGTATAGTCTTCTGAATTTGACTGTCATGGGCCTGTCTGGGGGCCCATGTGTTTTAGGTTTACCCTGGGCTGGCGATCCTTGCGGGTCACCCTGCCCAATGGTCTAGTTAAGCATATTCTGTTGTCGTGTGTAGTATTTTGTTGTTCTATCTCCTTTTTTCCATCTCCCTGTAATGTGCATAAAAGTTGATGCTCACGCCCCCGGAAATATTGGGCGCCGGGTGATCCTTTGACCCAGAAGTGTTCTCGTGCTGGAGGCAGCCACACCTGCTGCTCGTCAGCCGCCGCCAGCTGCTGCTGATTACCGGCATCAGGAGCGTCTTATTTAACAGTGTGGCTGAGGTCCAGTTGACACTCGATCCTTCAGTTTACCTCGTCAGTACAGCCATGGACTTGCTTTTGAAAAACCTTGCTTTGAAGACGGATTGCCTAGCTGACTTATTGTGTTTATCTTTACTAGGAAACAGGAGCAGAGTCACAGATTGGATATGAGTTTGGATATATGCCATTCCAATGTTCACGGACGCGAGCACTGTGTGGGGATTTTGAAGATCACCACCTTGGGGTGTATATACAAGTCCAGTTCCAGGACTTGTATATGTTTTCCCTATTGTTTTTCACTGTAGATACAGTAAATTCACTGTTTTCTCTCTGAAGAGACCTGTGTTTGGGTCCGCTTCTTAACACCTTTATGTATGTTTTCCGCCCCGGACCAAACACAGTCTTTAAGCAGTCAAAGTGCATAATCTACATGTGCAAATTAAGCTAAAACAGCAGCACCAGATACTGCAGTGACTTGAGTTAAAGCATTTAAGACCTGTAATAGATTTAAGACCCGATTTAAGACCCGGGCAGCACGGTTAGCCCTGTTGCCTCACAGCAAGAAGGTCCTGAGTTCAATTCCACCATCAGGCCATGGTCTTTCTGTGTGGAGTTTGCATGTTCTCCCCATGTTTGCGTTATCCCCGGGTACTCCGGCTTCCTCCCACAGTCCAAAGACATGCACTTTGTGGGAATAGGTTAATTGAAAAATCTAAATTGCCCATAGGTGCGAATGGTTGTCTGTCCCTGTGTATCCCTGTGACTGGCGACCTGTCCAGGGTGTACCCCACCTCTCGCCCTATGACAGCTGGGATAGACTCCAGACCCTGCAACCCTAAAAACGGATAAGCGGAAGTGAATGGATGGATGGATGGATGGAGATTTAAGAGCCTTTAAAGACACAGAAAGCCCTGATAAACAGTATAATCTTTTTCATCCTCTACTTATGATTTTCTTATTTCACTTTCTGTTTTTCTGCAATCAGCTTAACAGAATTAAAATAACACCATCTACCGAATGATGTTTGTCAATAGCAAATCTTAACTCCTTTTCAAGTATCCATTACATAGTATTGATTTAAGACAGTATAAGCAAGCTTGACTGATGCTTGATTTTGCAGGTCTTGACAATGATTTTCAGTACTGATTGGGTTTATAGATAAAACTATCAGCAACAATATTAAAATTAATTTTGGGTTGATACCCTTTTTATTACCAAAGCATCTCTGACTTATTAAGGAAAGGGTCTATTGTTATCTCCTTTAGTGTCTGATATATTAATCTTGTGGGTTCAGTGGGTCTCGAAATTAGGCTTGTTGTGGTGCATCCCTGAGATCATCTGGGAAGTGTGGAGGCCAACTAAGTAAGGCACTGACTCTTTTTTGTTCCCTCAGAACATTCCTATGCAGTTTGTGCTGTGTGATGGGGAGTATTGTCCTGCTGCTGGAAGGCACTGCTGCCTACAGCAAAAGGGTTTCCTGAACATGACAGCAAAACTGTCTGAAACGATTACAGACTGTTCAGTTCAATTCGATTCTATTTTATTCACAAAGCTGTAGTGTCATTTCAAAACAACAGCTGTGTGAATTAACTTTATATTGAAAGATAAAGAGATAAATATGAAGGTATCATATTTGTAAACTTAAATTGATTTTTGCTATTCTTTGATTTGGCTTTTGATAGTATAAGAAAAGTATCAGTCTCTATGGGAATGAGATATTGGAGGAGTGGGGAGGAGCAAAACTTCAGAGATGCATGTAAAATGTAAACTCAAACTTTGGACAGTCACATTTTGGGGTGTTTGATAAATTCATCTAGAATTCTAGAAGTGAGAGCTGCTCCATGTAAAGTGTGATGGACACAATTTCTCCCAAAAAAGTCCAGTGTTTCCAAGGATATTTCCCAATTATCTATGAAGCCCACTTCATTTTTGGACACCAGCCAGAGAGCAAGCAGTTTAAGGACACCATGTGGCTAAACATGTCCCTGCTGGTACAATTATGGAGGGGACCAAGTCCTACAAAGTCCAACATTTCAAAGCAACAGCCATATAAAGACCCAAGGTCTTCCAGCACGATATTGCAGTTTAACAAATAATCCAAATTAATCACATAACCTGTCAGTGGTTTTAATGTTACAATTAACAGATGTAAATGTTTGCAGTGGGGACAATTGATATGCTGTGTGTTTAACATACAGAACCATCACAAATCTAAGGCACTGTCCTCACCAACAGATGAGATGTCAGTAAAGTGGTCCTCCCCTTCCTCTGCATTGATGAGATCATTCTTACTCTTCCTGGTCCGTTTTAGCACTGCAAATACATCAAGGAAACACAAAAATAAAAAAGGAATATGAACTAAGTCAGAAAGCAGCTCATATACTTTAATATTATATTATTAATAATATATTAATAGTCTTCTGGTTTTGTTTTGTTTTGGGGGGTTTCCTCACTCTGCCACATGCCACGCAATATTCAGTTTTTCAGCTATTGTGCCTTGACAGAACTCAATAATCCAAAGGAGGAAATCAAAGTTGATTCTGTGTCAGGGTTCCTGGGTCGTTGACCCAGTGATTTCAGTTTGTTCATGTTCAGTTTGGTTCGCCACATTAATGTTCTCACTTCCTGTCTTTTCCCGTGTCAGCTTGTCTCCCGTGTCATTAGTCAGATTATGTTCAGCCCTGTACTCACCTGTTTCCAATCATTGTCATCATCCACCTGTGTATTTAAGTTCCTCGGTTTCACCAGTTCTCTGTCGTGTCATTGATGTTAATGATGTATGTCCGATGTCGTCTGTATGTCCAGTCAGTCAGTCAGTCCTTAGTTCATTCATTCAGTCAGCCAGCCATTGCCTCCCTCTGTACTGTTTGCTCACTCCTTCGGCAATAAACATCCACCTTCACCTACCTGCCTGTGAGTCCAGCGTTTGGGTCCTCCTCCTCTCGTCCACGACACTACCCTTGACAGAATGACACGACCACGCGTTGTGGACCCAGCGGACCCTGAACTTTTCGAGCGGCAGGAGGCAGCGCTCCTTCGCTGGACGGAGGGGCTTCGGGGAAAACAGCGGCTCTTCGCGGAGAGAGAGCGCGTCTTCGAGGGGACTCGCCTGGCTCTGGGCGGGCCTCGGAGACGCCACGTTCCCCCACCTGCTGCCTCAGCTGCACCGGAGCATTCGCCGTGGAGAGTGGGCGTCACAGCCCAAGCTTCGGCCGCTCGCTCTCCCGCCGCTTCGCTCCTCGCTCGCCCGCCAGCCTTTTCACTCTCCAGCCTTTCCGCCTCGCCACGGCACAGCGGCTACACCTCCCATCTCGGCTCAGCGGAGGCTACCGCGCCAGAGGCTCAGCCGTTTACCCGGCCCGCTTCCTCTTCCCGGGGAAAGCGGCGCACGCGCCGCCATAAAGCGGACTCTGTTCAGCAACTCCCGGTGGTGAGTTCCAGTGACTGTTTTTCACACCTCTCATCTGATTATCCACTTAAAACACACAACAGACTCTCTTCTGATTCATGGGGAGTTTCCCTCCTTGAGGATGATGTGGACTGGGAAGGTTTTTTCTGCTCTGGCTCCCCAAAGCCTGTTCAGTCAAAAACTGTAAATAGTGGTGGCAGAAAGACCAGAATACAACCCGATAGACCTGTCAGTGTCACTCACCCAGTCGTTATTTCCACTCCTATCAGTCAGCCTACACCCACTCCAGTGCCAGCTCCCAGGAGGAGGGCAGCTGCGACCCAGTCTACCTCCACACCCGCTCCTGTTTCTCAGGTGGGGGTGACTGGTGTCCAGCCACCTTCTGTGTCTGTCCCAGCGCCCAGGCTGAGGGCAGCCAGAACCCAGCCTGACCTCCCTGGAGGCTTGGAAGAGCTAACCGGTCCACCTCCTACTTCACCCTTTCATCCACCTCCTGATCCAGCTTTTCACGCCCTCGCAGTATCACTGGTTAGACTAGCTGAACTGTCCCCTGCTCAGGCCCCAGCTTTATTAGCCCAGGCTACACTGTTGTCCCCTTCACTAGCTCACTCTTTAGCTCAGCCATTAGCCTCACCGGCCTCTGTTTATCCATCAGTCTCCTTAGTCCAATCAGTTCCCTCACCTGCTGTTCAGCTTTCACTCCAGTCGGTTCACTCACCTGCTGTCCAGTCTCCTGCTGCCCTCCAGTCAGTTCGGCCACCTGTAGCTCAGTCTCCACCTGTCCTCCAGTCACCGGTAGCTCAGTCTCCACCTGTCCTCCAGTCACCGGTAGTCCAGTCTCCACCTGTCCTCCACTCTTCTGTAGTCCAGTCTGCCGCCCAGTGCTCTGTAGTCCAGTCGCCTCCTGTTTCCCAGTCACCTGTCCACCATCCCGTCCAGTTCCCGGACCTGCAGCCACAGCACCCAGAGCCAGCTGTGAGCCTTCCTGCTTCTCAGCCAGGGGTTTCCGCACCCGCTGGCCCGGCCGCTCCTCAGCCAGGGGTTTCCGTACCCGCTGGCCCGGCCGCTCCTCAGCCAGGGGTTTCCGTACCCGCTGGCCCGGCCGCTCCTCAGCCAGGGGTTTCCGTACCCGCTGGCCCGGCCGCTCCTCAGCCAGGGGCCTCCGGGCCTACTGGCCCTGCCTGTCTCCGGCCAGAGGCCTCCGCGCCTGCATCGCCTGGTCAGGCCTCTGCCTCAGCTGCACCCACGCCCGGCCCGGCCTCTGCCTCAGCTGCACCCACGCCCGGCCCGGCCTCTGCCTCCGCTGCACCCCGGCCCGGCCTCTGCCTCAGCTGCACCCCCGCCCGGCCCGGCCTCTGCCTCAGCTGCACCCCCGCCCGGCCCGGCCTCTGCCTCAGCTGCACCCCCGCCCGGCCCGGCCTCTGCCTCAGCTGCACCCCCGCCCGGCCCGGCCTCTGCCTCAGCTGCACCCCCGCCCGGCCCGGCCTCTGCCTCAGCTGCACCCCCGCCCGGCCCGGCCTCTGCCTCAGCTGCACCCCCGCCCGGCCCGGCCTCTGCCTCAGCTGCACCCCCGCCCGGCCCGGCCTCTGCCTCAGCTGCACCCACGCCCGGCCCGGCCTCTGCCTCAGCAGCCTCCACGCCCGGCCCGGCCTCTGCCTCAGCAGCCTCCACGCCCGGCCCGGCCTCTGCCTCAGCAGCCTCCGGGCCTTCGTCTGCTGCAGCCTCCGGGCCTTCGTCTGCTGCAGCCTCCGGGCCTTCGTCTGCTGCAGCCTCCGGGCCTTCGTCTGCTGCAGCCTCCGGGCCTTCGTCTGCTGCAGCCTCAGGGCCTTCGTCTGCTGCAGCCTCAGGGCCTTCGTCTGCTGCAGCCTCAGGGCCTTCGTCTGCTGCAGCCTCAGGGCCTTCGTCTGCTGCAGCCTCAGGGCCTTCGTCTGCTGCAGCCTCAGGGCCTTCGTCTGCTGCAGCCTCAGGGCCTTCGTCTGCTGCAGCCTCAGGGCCTTCGTCTGCTGCAGCCTCAGGGCCTTCGTCTGCTGCAGCCTCAGGGCCTTCGTCTGCTGCAGCCTCAGGGCCTGTGCTTCGCCTGGTCCCGCCTCGACTGGTCCTGTGCCCACCGGGCCTCGGCCAGTGCACCTGACACTGGGGAGCCGCCGCCGCTGCCTTCCGCGCGGCCGGCCCCCTGAACTGCACCGCCATCGCCTGAGTGGCCGCCGCTGCCTTCCGCACGGCCGGCCCCCGGACCGCCATCGCCTGAGTGGCCGCCGCTGCCTTCCGCACGGCCGGCCCCCGGACCCTCTTCGCCTGAGTGGCCGCCGTCGCCGCCGTTGCCGTCCGCACGGTCGGCCCCCTGAACTGTGTCCTCGTCGCCGCCGTTGCCGTCCGCGCGGTCGGCCCCCTGAACTGTGTCCACGTCGCCGCCGTTGCCGTCCGCACGGTCGGCCCCCTGAACTGTCTTGGTGTGGACTCCGTCCCTCCGTCCTGGGCCCCCTCCGCCCGCCCTGTTCTGGGTTTTTTTTTTCTTTCTCTTTTTGCCGTCGGGTGCCGGCCTTTGGAGGGGGGGGTACTGTCAGGGTTCCTGGGTCGTTGACCCAGTGATTTCAGTTTGTTCATGTTCAGTTTGGTTCGCCACATTAATGTTCTCACTTCCTGTCTTTTCCCGTGTCAGCTTGTCTCCCGTGTCATTAGTCAGATTATGTTCAGCCCTGTACTCACCTGTTTCCAATCATTGTCATCATCCACCTGTGTATTTAAGTTCCTCGGTTTCACCAGTTCTCTGTCGTGTCATTGATGTTAATGATGTATGTCCGATGTCGTCTGTATGTCCAGTCAGTCAGTCAGTCCTTAGTTCATTCATTCAGTCAGCCAGCCATTGCCTCCCTCTGTACTGTTTGCTCACTCCTTCGGCAATAAACATCCACCTTCACCTACCTGCCTGTGAGTCCAGCGTTTGGGTCCTCCTCCTCTCGTCCACGACACTACCCTTGACATTCTGTTTGTCTGGAGACGGCATTTTCAATGGGAAAAATGTTTCATCCAGCACAAGCCATAATAATATTAAATGCAAAAGGGTTTGCACAAAAAATAATTTCTATATAGTCCTTATATATAGTCCTGTAATGGGCCTACTTCCTCCCTATCCAGTATATTGCACTGATCACTAAACAAATGGCAACTTGCCTGTAGGTGTAAATAGGCACCATAAGTGTTGCTCTTCTGTGCTGTGCCATCTGCTTAGCCAATTTTTTTTTTTTTTTTGTTTCTCCATGGTATAATTCACACCAATTCTCTTGGCAGTTGTGTATACCAGTGGAGCTAATCCTTGGGGTGGACCAATTTTGGCATAGAGGGTTGAAAGCCCAAAGAATACTCTATTTTGAAAAAAATGTGTCTGACCTGCTCCAATACTCCTCACAAATAAAAACTTACCAATAGTGTTTACTTTAGGAGCAATGGTCCTTCTGTCCTAGATTGCCTGGATCATTCTTTATGCATGTTCCCGACTTTGACAAATGCCCAGCTGGGATAACCACATTTAGTTATGAATGATGTTTATCAATAGCAAATCTTAACTCTTTTTCTGATGCTTGACTTTTCAGGCATTGACAATGATTTTCAGTACTGATTGGATTTATATATAAAACTATCAGCAACAATATTAAAATTTACAATTTTTGAAAGTCTGAAAAAGATTAGGTTCAAGGACTGGACTGAGTGAAAGAAGCCAATGTCCAAAGAAAAAAAGTATAAAGGAGCTTTAGCAAGGAGAACTATTCCTCTAGACCACAAGAGCGTCTTTTGAAGCAGTATATAAAGAACTGAGGTGTGGCTCAAGACTTTTTCACAGTACTATAACTGAACTAATGAATATGGAGAAAATAGAGAACTACAGAGCCATTAGTTCATTTACAGTACTTTTACTGTTAAGTTAGCCAGGTGAAATTGGGAAGCTGATGGTGGATCCATGTTTCTCTCTGTCTGTCCCTTGCATGTGAAATAAAACTTAGTTCCAAGAGCAGACATATTTGGTTGGTGTTGAGGGTGTTCCTGTTGTGAAGCGCACCCTTCACAATCCTGTAATGTCTTAGAGACTATGTGCACTGCATCAGCAACTGGAAGGCAAAGTGAAAAGAGACATAACATCCTAAGAGGCAATTGTTTCATATGCCTCCATAATGGTGTCTCCCACATTCTCCATTCCTGTGTTCAGGAATGTGGTGTTTTGGAGCCCTCTGGGTTGAGGACCAAATCCAGAACCTTGGAGAATTTTGGGGTGACAGAACTGACAGTATACCTTTAACAGTTCTTAAACAGTTATGCCTTTTTAAGTATCTTAGGAAAACCATACAGACTAGGTGTAGTTTCCCCTGTGTTATAGGGTCTGGTGAATAGCATTGTCTTTTTCTGCTTCAGACTGTCTATATGACAATAAACATTATCTAGATCTTAGGAGAACAAAACAACCTCTGGGTAAGTGGATGGCTTAACACAGAAGATGTACGTCACCAGACCAGGAATCTACCATGTATCTGCACCTTCAGGCAGGCTGCCATATTTCCAATTGCAAGGGTGTCCATACCCAGGACAGAGAGGAACACTGGTTTGACCATGAGTGATTTACCGTATTATTCGGACCATAAGGCACACCAGATTATAAGGCACGGGTCTGTTTTCATACATAAAGTGCAATGGATTATAAGGCGCATTAAGCGAAACAAAACAGTCAGATAGGTCAAACTTTACTGAACTCATTCTTCTTTCTTCCTCCTCTTCCGTACCATTGATTCATTAATATTGACTTCTCTGGCAGCTGCTCCATTCCCGTGTTGTTGCAGTATATTAATGACTAACCACGTATTGTGGATGGATTACCTCAGTTGTTCTCCTGATTCCTGACTGAAGTTTGGGCCGTTTATAGCATCCTGCCATGCCATTGCATTTGTTCCTAACCATCGGGAACCCTCAACTTTTATTGAGTGGAAAAAAGTTTGAATTCCTCCAGCTTCACTGTGTTTATATTATACTAACATAAACACAGTGAATGCTAAGCTGTGTTGTCTGTGAAGGTTCTCAGTCATCCAGGTCATTGTAGTCTAAGGAGCTTAGAAAGAAAAGTGTCTGGACTTCTTTAAGTTGCTTGAAGATGTTTCACCTCTCATCCGAGAAGAACTGAAGAAGCCTCTCGGATGAGAGGTGAAATGTCTTCATTGAGAAAATTAAAGGATTTTAAGTGTGCCTTATAGTGTGGAAGATATGGTAAGTGAAAAGGAAAACAACCATAACTAAACCAAGGAGGCAGCCTTACCATACATATAAAACTTAAGAGGAAAAAAAACAGAGGCCTCCAGTTTGGTTTATGCAATATTTATCATAAAAGACATAAGAATTTAGGTTGTACAAATATTTTCCATTCTGCTGACATAACACCCAAATTTGCTCTACTGCTGTTGGCGTTCTGTAAAATAACACAGTTCAAGTTTGCTATTGAGAATTTCTTAAAAAGGAAGAGTAAAAAACAGGACGGTATTCAAATGACAGAAAAGTGAGTCACAGCTGCATGAAGGGCACTCATATTACAATGCTAACTTCAGTGAGCCTCCTTCTCTCTCCTGCATTTTGATCTCATTGGCCTTCCACCTTTATAACCATAATAAAGGTTAATTGTAATCCTGGGTGAGTTGCAGATGAGAGCTAGTCTGGTCTATGAGCACACATGTAAACATACACAGGCACATGTATGCACAGCCACATAGCCACACACAAAGCTATAATAAACGTAAATAGTTTTTTTTTAAAGCTAAAAAATATGGGACCTGTAAGTCTTATAATGTGCATCCAAAGATTTTTAGATTTCAGCTCACTTTTTATATTTAACTTCTTAATGATGGTTGCATGTTGTTCTAAATGTAAATGTTTTCAATGTTGAAAACTGATTCTGAAGATACCAATCCTCACCAGAGTTGTTGTGTTTTCGTTTGTACCATGCTCCATCCAAAGATTTCTCTTCTGCGTTCTTGTCTTCCTCAGCCAGCATCACTTCTTCTGCAACACAAATTATGATAAACAATTATGTCATAATAGTGCTAACATCAAGTAAAGCAAAGCTGTTATTGAAATCCAACGGTAAAAATCAGTATATAACTATATATATAAATATATATATAAATAATATATATATAAATAACTAAATTTACACCTGCAGTGTAAAGATATGATTGTGTTTCTGACCCGCTTTGCAGATCCACTCCAGGTACCCAGTTAACTCTCTCTCTATTTGCTGTTGTCGGCG
The DNA here is from genome assembly GCF_057382275.1 of Copadichromis virginalis. Lineage (NCBI taxonomy): Eukaryota > Metazoa > Chordata > Actinopteri > Cichliformes > Cichlidae > Copadichromis > Copadichromis virginalis. The sequence goes on from NC_140629.1 coordinate 12,895,847, forward strand.
AAGCTTCAAGAATTCTTGCCTCTTCTCCACACGCTCTCTCTCCTTCGCAAATTCCCTGAAAAAAACACAAATACACACACATGCACACACACACACACAAAGAAAAGTTATTAAAACTGACAAGTCAACATAGACCCTGGAGCATTCAGCTGTTGATGGGTACACAGACGGCGGTCTTCCAGCAGGTAAGGCAAAGTCCCTGTCTAACCCTCACACTAAACTGAAAAATGGTCTTATACTGAGACAACCAAATACTATCTGTCACAACGGTAAAACACACTGTTCTTTCTTTTACTAATTGAAATGAGATTATCTCAAGTCACAGTCTGATGATGTTTGACTTGGCCAGTTTTAGAAAATATTTGCAATTTAAAACCAGTGACTTCATCTTCTCCTCATGGGCCAAGACAGAAAAAAGATAAGCTAAAAATAACATGCACATTGGACATACTCGTGCTTTCAGATAGAATGGGTTCCATTAAATACCCTGCACTGTGAACAATATATTTGTTTGTATTTGTGATAGTATAGCTGATGATAGTAGCATACCACAATGATGGGGTTTTAAAAAACCCACTTTAAATTTTACACGGAACTGAAGTTTCCAGCCAGTCCTTAAATACTGAAATACTGCTGGTGACTGATGATAGCAAGAAATTATTGCCAAATTCTTTGACCACAAGCAGCTGGAAAACCTCTTACACAGTAAATGTTAGTTTTCTGTTGTCCTGTTTCAAGATAAAAGATTTATTTGCAACAATGGCAGTGGATTATTTGAGTTTGTTGGACTAAGGTCTTATTGGATTCTAGGGAGACTGGAGGTCAAGTAAATACCTTTGTGGTGTTCCTGAAGCACCTGAGTAGTTTTTGAGGTATGGCATTTTGTTCTTTCTTGCAGACTCCTGCTGTGAGGAGTACCAGTGGGGAGTGGGTACATTTGGTTTGCAGCAATGTTTTTAGTGGGTGCTAAAGGTCAAACTAATGACAAGAAACAGGGTACAGGGCTCTGGGCCACTGTGCTACCTGTCAAGTAGGGTGGCTGTCAATTCATTATTTGTACAGTCAGCATACTCACATTAAAAGAAAAGAGAAGCATATGAAGGAGAAAGAAGGAAAAGGAGAGAATTCTTAATGTCATGGAAAAAAGCAAAAAGACACTGATGATAGCATGACTCGAAACTGTTTCACTCACATCTGGAACTAAAAACTGCTGTCTGTGAACTGTAAAATGCATTTATGACAGTGTGTAAATCTAAGTAGCTCTAGAGCAAGTGGATTTTATTTATCTTAACAAAATAACTGATAAGAAAACATCAATAAAGATTATCATCACTGGTAGACCTACACCTTCTCATCGAGACACACAGGAGGCAGCAAAGAGGTAACGTAGGGAAATTTTCAATCAAAAGTGTTCAGGCAGGCATCCAATCTTTATGTAGTGTGCATGTCCTCTCTAGCCCATAGCATCCCCAACCACAAGGTGCACTAGAGAGGTTGCATAAAACTGCCTTGACTCTGAGAGAGACTGGGATGAAGGTCTGCCTTTCCTGGTGTGTGCTGATTGCAAGGCGAAGCAGGAATATCACGATTTTAGTGTGTAGTATTTAGTGTTTGCACATAATGTGCGAAGGCCCCTCAAAGTGTTGAAAGAGCAATTATTGGCTGTCAACGCACCTCCTCAGACTAACGTCCTTAATTTCGTCAGAGTTCAGAGAACTGTTGCACCATGTCTGTTTTTTTAATTCACTCTACAGTTTAGTGTTTTCTTTTCTTTCCTGGAAGAGTGGAGTTGTAGTAGGTAGGTAGTTGTAATTAGCTGTTTGTAAAATTGTAAAATAAATGTATTTAACACACAGTTGTTCTTTGGAGACTCAGCTTATGTATGTGTAACCCAGTGTTAAAAACGGGATTAAAAGCATAAATATTGATATACTTTTGATTAAAATACTCATTTCACAATGGGAATAAATATTGATAAAAAGCAATTAAATATAATAAATACTGATACAAAGCATGTAAACAAAACATAAGTTTAATTAATATGTGGATAAATGGTGTGGAGGCAGGACTTTTAGAGCGTTCTTGTCAGACACCCTTGGCTCCTACGAATCTAGAATCTGTCTGATCTGGCCCATATTTCCCTTCTGTTCTGGTATTGTTGTTAAAGGTAACTATACTGCCTATACTACATACAAAGAAGGCAAGAAGTAGTGCTAACAGGCCTTACATGCCCACTACCAGTATTTCACCACCAGTGCTACATATGGCTTGTGCTGTTGCCCTCATGTCCCCTCCCCTTAAGCCCTTGCAGATATGGGTCCAAAAAGCTTAAATGTGAAGAAAAGTGCTCCCATCCACCACTGCTTTGTTTTCCACAGTGGCAGAACAACTAAATTAAATCCAAGCTGAAACTAAATCTGCCTGCATAAAAACAAACTGATAGCTGACTTTGTCACTATCTTTAAATTTGTCCTGTAAGCTTTGCGCCAGACTGACAGCAGCCAAACGCCTTTCTTTCCCTTATATACTTGCCACATGCAGTGGTGCATCTAAAAGGTCACTCACGGTGTATTCCACTAAATGTATTTTTAAAAGTAAAAGTTAAACATCTTGTTTTTCAGATATATAATTAATGTTAATTATGTAAGTCTACTAGTAAATGATGATATAGATTTAAACTGCCTAGTTATACACTGACCAAGATGTGTGATGTAAGTCTGTAAAGGTTCTCATTCATCCAGGTCATTGTAGTCTAAGGAGCTTGGAAAGAAAAGCATCTGGACTTCTTTAGGTTGCTTGAACTTAAAGAAGTCCAGACACTTTTCTTTCTAAGCTCCTTAGACAATGTGTGATGTAAGAAACTTTTAATCACCTATTTACCACATTAATATGAAAATTTTAATCATAGGCAGTGGAACTCGTGTTATGTCCTTTTGAATATAACAGGCAAATTGAATAAGTGCAGGTTTAACCAACAATTTCAAATTGGTAAAGTAGTCTAACTATAGTTAGACTTCAATTCAATTCAATTTTATTTATACAGCGCCAAATCACAACAAGAGTCACCTCAATGCACTTTATATTGTAAGGTAGACCATACAATAATACACACAGAAAAAATCCCATATGCTCATATGATCCCCTATGAGCAATCACTTTGGTGACAGTGGGGAGGAGAAATTCCCTTTTAACAGGAAGAAAACTCCAGCAAAACCATACTCGGGGAGGTGCAGGGCCATCTGCCATGACTGGTTGGAGAGAGAGAAGGAATACGGATACAAAACATGCTGTGGAAGACAGCCAGAGATTAATAACCAAGTGTGATTCAATGCAGATAGGTCTATTAAGTGAGAAAGGTGACTGAAGAAGAAATACTCAATGCATCATTGCGGTCTTGTCGAGTACTGACAGGGACTAGAAAGAGAGTGTATTTCTCCTATATTGGCTTCCCTTCATTGGTTCCCTGTTAAATCCAGAATTTAATTCAAAATCATGCTCCTCACATACAAGAGAAAACCGCAGAGTCCAAAATTGCTTTGGCAAATATTAATTCAATATTAATTTTAGTGACCTCCAATTGTAAACGGGTGTCATAACTGCCAATGTGATTAATTTTATTGAATTTACATTTAGCCTTAGCCAGCAGTTTCCCTCAATGTCGCCTGCTCTGGTCCCTGGAAGACAACTGACTATGGTTACTGGTGTCTCTTGCTTCTCATGTCTCAGAACAGAATCACTAATTACCAGAGTTTGATCCTCGGCGGCTGTGTTGCCGAGTGGGGGAAAGCAGTTAGACACATGAACAGCTTTGTCGTGGACCAGGGGCTTCTGTTTAAGACTATACTTCGTCCTTACCATCACCCAACCACCCTTTTCTCTGGCTGCATGGCACAGTCTGCCAGGGGACAGCTAGTGGGCCTATGTTACCTTCTGCTGTAACTATAAATTAGGCAGTGAATACACAGAGAGTGTGCTTGGAAGCATGTGGAGATTACACTACAAAATAAAACGTTATTAATAAGTTTTGTATTAAATTGCTACGCAGATTAAGCTACACAAAAACACCACTGTGTGTTTATACAATTCTCTGCATTTAATTATTAGTTATTATTAATCTCTGGCTGAGTTCCACAGCATGTCTTTGTCATGTCTTCATAGACTCATCCCCAACTTGTTGCAGCAGATGGCTGCCCCTTCCTGAGCCTGGTTCTGCTGGAGGTTTCTTCCTGCTAAAGAGACTTTTTCCTCATAGTGCTCTACTAATGATTGTTGGGGTTTTCTCTTTATTATTGTAGACACTTTCATTATAAAGCGCACTGAGGTGAGGCAACTGTTGTTGTGTGCTATATAAATAACATTTAATTGAAGAATTTTATTCAATTAAGTTCTCTTGCTACATTAATTTAAATTAATTAATTTTTATTTTAATTAAAATAATAGTAACTTTTAAACTGTTCTCATTTATATTGTTATATACTTAACATCGTTTTTTAAGTCACCAAATGCCACTGGTATGCAAATATAAGGTACATATTCAAGGATAAGTCTTTAACAGCAAGTGTAAAAAAAACTTTACCAACATTCTTGACATTTTTAAGTTTAGTCAAAGAATGCTGCAATTGTTCATTTAGTTTTTTGTCTTTGAATATTGTATATTAATCAACAATCACAACTTAAAATTTATTGTTATATTTTGATGGAATAGTATAAATATTTCAAAATAAATTATTTTCTACATACTAGTTTTTCTTCACTGTTTTTGAGCAATCCTCTGACTTTCAGGTAGGACAGAATGAGACTCATAAGTGCCTACCAATGATGCCAAATGACAATATAACAATTAAGTGCATCAGCATGAGGAAAAATGTCATGATTTATGATGTAGTTTTAATCAAATCATGTAAACATAAAATAATTCAAATTCTTGGATGACAAAAATGGGAATGTCTGTCCTGCAGATGGCCAAAACTGCTTTTAAATTAAAACACATTTATATGTTACATGTTGCAAAAAAACATATTATTGTGAATCATGTATTACCAGGTATGCTTTTAATAGGCATTATAAGGCACTTGTTATTACAGGATTTACACATATAAACATGTTTGATTCAACCAAATTAAGCAACCAATGCCAGATATATGTCATCTATCTTTGTTACATTCACTAGGCTAACTGCTGGCATGCTGGCTATTATTATATGTAACAACATATTTAGCAATTACATTACTGATGACCAGAGATGGGCAGTAACGCGTTACTGTAATCCGATTACTTTTTTCAAGTAACAAGTAAAGTAGGGGATTACTATTGCAAAAACGGTAATTAGATTACCATTACTTTCCTATAGGAATGCTGCGTTACTGCGTTACTAAAACCGTGGGCCTTTCTCAATATGCGTACTTATGCGTACTTGCGTTCTCGTGTACTCGTGATACGGCATCAGTCGGAGACCAAGTACTGTTGAAATTCGAAGTACGCATCAAGTCGAGAACGCGAAAAAGTCCCGGATGTGTTCTCGCTCCGCCCGTTTTATCGAGCATGCATCGGTGTTGACTTGTGGGGATTTGGTACAGCTTAATATCCCAGAATGCATTTTGTCCAAAACTCAAACGCGGCAATGGCGGACGAGCGGGGCTAAAAACTTTTAAATATTACTCCTTCTGGGTCACAAAATTATTAGTTATTTTCAAGCGAGAATGTAGCTGTGTAAACTTCAAATATCTGCTCGATTTATCGAGATATCATATATTTCGAAACGCGCTCCGACGTTTTCGCAGACGTCTGTGACCCGCCAGCTCCACAGCAGACAGCGAGGTGGAGGATTATTACAGCTGGACTCCCGGCACATCGTTTTCAACCCCCCCGCGGTCTTTCGCTACTCAGGTTAAACAAACCCCAAACCCCAGTAGCTGTCTATTGTATTGAGTGTCCACTAAAACAAAAATAAAAGCGTTCTAACATCTCACCTGCTTGTTTTTATTAAGGTATGTACATGTATGTACATGTACACTATTTTTATTAATAGAGATTTCACTACTGAGGTTAAACATGATATACAAGTCACTTAGATCACTTCTAAATGTTAATGTTTGATTTATTTCAGTGTTTTATTTGTTCCTGAGTAAACCGGTTTGGCTGTGATTAAAGTTAAGCTTCATTACATATTACTCACAGTTAAATTAAGAGGGGACCGCAGTAAAAACTCCGGACCTGTGACCAATGTTCCCTCTAAACTGCGCACGTGCGCAATTCCGCATTGCTGGCACGGTCTCTGCGCACAGAAAATCTGCATTGCGCACAAAAAAAAAATCTAACCTGAATTGAAATTAAAATTAAAACTTTAACAATTCTGTTTTGTAATGTTAGTCAGTAAGTGACTGGCTGCTCCCGTATGGGATTAGAACGATGCCACCTTATCCCATAGTTTAGCCGATGCGTATATACGCAGCGAATCAACGGCATTGACAGGCTATGACAGCGTCCTTACGTGTCGACACCGGTGTTTTAGCTAGCAAAGCGGCGTGGCTGATGTGGACTGAAGCCACGTTAATGACAACGTGTACAACCATTGGAGATGTGAGCAGGACAGACAGAACAACTGACGGAAAAAGTGTGGACTTTATACCAGTTTTTAAATTGTGTTTATAGGCCACGTAAAACCAGAGTTATGATAAAAATATCTGCAATGTTTGGTTTCCTTCCTGAATACTGTCGTTGTTTATATTTACTGCGGGAAGAAACGGTAAAAACGGCGTTTTATAAGAAAAAAGGCTTCAAAGCCTGTGAGCAAAAACAAACTCCACCCCCCTCTCCCTTTCCTATTGGTCCAAAAAAGTACCATGTCGACCAATCAAAAAATGATATGGCAATGTGGCATCTAGTTGTTAAGAAACGGGGGGAAGTTTTAGGAGTGAGGTGGTGTTTTGAGATGTGAGAGATTTGAGACGTTTAGCGCAAATATTGTGTAGTTAGTGTGTAGTGTAGTCAATAGTTTTGTTGTGTGTGTCAGAACAATGAGGCGACTGCTGAATGTTACAGGTGTTACAGCAGTGATACATCTCCTGTTGTCAGGCCTGCAGGTATCAGGCTGTTGTTCTCCTTTATCTCATAGTGGACAGAAATTATTTTTGGAGTGGCACAAATAATTTGTGTGGCATCAAATTTGATGCAGAACAGCTGATTGTTCTCTAAATAGTTTGAAATGTTTATTTAAAAACGCCTTGCCTGCGTTAAAAAAAAATAGCTGTAAAAAACTTTGGTGTTTGCCAAACTCAGTTACTTTTTTGAAGAAGTAACTATATAATTAACTGCCCAGCATTGGTCATTATATACTATATTTTGCAGACAGATTCACAGACTCTCTCCCAGACCACAGACTCATAATACAAGTCAGAGCTTTATAAAAAAGAAAAAAAAAGAAAAAAAAAAGTAGTAAGTTGTGTTTTCGAAATTGGAGTTCAAGTTATTTTTTACTTCCAATGGTGTTAACATACTACACAGGACTAGATTTTTTTTTTTTTAATTTTCATTGTAAGTGGGCCAAAGCAGTTAATTAAAAGTATTCTAACATAAATGTAAATGCTGTAATTTGATTATTTTAATAAACCATGTAACTTGGATGGATTCGATGCTGGCATGACCACAGTGCACACGTCTGCTCTCGCTCACAGTGGTCCAAGGGACCGCTCAGGGAGTTTGTGTGTTTCGCTCAGACACGTGAAAAATTAGAGGGAACATTGCCTGTGACATCATCAAGTACATGAGTCCATACTCGCGTTCTAGGCAAGTCCGTACTCCCGTGCGTTCTCGCCGAGAACGCGAGTACGTACTCGCGTACTTGAGAATTGAGAAAGGGCCTGTGATTTTTTTGCGAGAATGTCTCATGACAGTGACGTAAGCAAGTGCGACGTTCGTAATAACAGCTGTGTGCAGATCAACAATGTGATAATATATGCAGCGTTTAAAGTGTAGAAGTACTGACCTTATTTTGAGTTTGATTCCATAAAAAGTGACAAAAAAACATTAGTGTCCATTGTGCGTGGGAAGAAAACTTCTTTTTACAGCGAAAATATACCCCTAAACTTCCAAGCAAGCACCGAGTGCGCTAAGACATAATGGGAAATTCACAGAGAAACTCACGGATTCTTCCACTGACCACTGCGGCACACCTGCACCAGGGTAAACCTCCGCCTACCCTACTCCTGCTTTACTGGTGAAAATCACCGTAGTAAATAAGCACAAAAACAATTGAAACTATTCCATACCGTCACTGTCATTATATTATGCTGCTATTCATACTGTCATTATATTAATGCTGCTATCCTGTATATATTGTACATACTATTGTTTGAGTACTTACGATTGTTTTTTTGTACTTTTTATATTTTACATTTATATTTATTATTGAAACTTGCACCAAGGGAGTGGCACTCCAATTTCGTTGTACTCTGTACAATGACAATAAAGGCTATTCTATTCTATTCTATTCTAGAGCAACAGGACCGCTAGTCTTTGACTTTATTTATTTTCTGCTGTGTTTTACTTGCATCTATTTGAAAGAGTGAGTGTAAACACACACAAAAAAAACATTTTATGTGCTGGAATGTGCAGAAAATAGGTTTAAATATTAAACAAATTTCTTCCAGTCAGAGAATGTTGCATATAATCACATTTTTGCTTGATGCATAAAGTTAAAAGATTAAACGAATAAAGCAAGTTTTAAAAAGGGACTTTTCCATTTGATTACATTTTGTATGATCGAGTATGCAGAAAAAGTAGAACTGGGCTGAAAGATCTATCGCTTTATCACCTATTCAGGTTGTAAATCGTGTTTTTAAAAAGTAACTAAGTAACTAAGTAATTAATTATTTTTGAAAATAAGTAATCAGTAAAGTAACGGGATTACTTTTTTTGGAGAAGTAATCAGTAATTAGTTACTGATTACTTTTTTCAAGTAACTTGACCAACACTGCTGATGACTAAAATTAGTATTGTATGACATTATACATAAGTGAGTACCTTGAAAGTGCATCACTCAAGAGTTGTCTGCCACACTTGACGTGATACCAGGGGATACAGGAAAATGTCTATTTCACAACTGATTGGAAGTGATTTCTGGACGTTCCTGGCTGTTGTTGGGTAAAATCAGTTGAAAGTGCCATAACAATAAACTTGGGAGTGATTGCTTTAGAATCAGAATCAGAATGGGTTTTATTGCCAAATGTTGAGCAGGTTTACAACATTAGGAAATTGCTGCGGTGCTTCAGTGCAAACATGCTGTCATAAATTGCGCTTAAATAGACATGAAAAAATAAAAGTAAGAATAAGAATTAAAAGTGCTACGTAGAAAGATATATGCATGAGATATACATGAGATATATACATGAGAATAAGAATTAAAAGTGCTACGTAGAAAGATATATACATGAGTGCAGGTGGTGATCAGTGCCAAAACATGGAATGATGCAGTGAACACAGCGTAGGGTCATGAGTTAGTGGCGGGGACAGTCGTACGTTTATTGTTCATGTGTCCAACAGCAGAGGGGAAGAAACTGTTCTTATGGCGAGAGGTTCTGGTGCAAATGGACCGGAGCCTCCTGCCTGAGGGGAGCAGGTCAAACAGACTGTATCCAGGGTGAGAAGGGTCAGCTGAGATCCGAGCTGCACGCCGCAGTGTCCTGGAGGTGTACAGGTCCTGCAGAGATGGGAGTCTACAGCCAATCACCTTCTCAGCAGAGCGCACAACACGCTGCAGTCTCTGTTTGTCCCTGATAGTGGCTCCAGCGTACCACACGGTGATGGAGGAGGTGAGGATGGACTCGATGATTGCGGTGTAGAATTGCATCATCGTCCGTGTTGGCAGGTTGAATTTCTTCAGCTGCCTCAGGAAGTACATCCTCTGCTGGGCTTTCTTGATGACGGAGGTGATGGTGGACTCCCACTTCAGGTCCTGAGTGATGGTGGTACCCAGGAAGCGGAATGAGTCCACAGAGGTGATGGGGGTGTCAGTCAGGATGATGGGGGGGAGTGGGGCTGTGTGCTTCCTGAAGTCCACAGTAATCTCCACTGTCTTCTGGGCATTCAGCACCAGGTTGTTGTGGCTGCACCAGGACACCAGACGTTCAACCTCCCTCCTGTAGGCAGACTCATCCCCGTCCGAGATGAGCCCAATAACGGTGGTGTCATCTGCAAACTTGATTAGCTTGACAGACTGGTGGGTGGAGGTGCAGCAGTTGGTGTACAGGGAGAAGAGCAGAGGAGAAAGAACGCTGTGTTCTTTCTCCCGGAGGGGAGCCGGTGCTGATGGTCCGAGAGTCCGAGACATTCTTTCCCAGCCTCACATGCTGCTTCCTGTCCGTCAGGAAGTCAGTGATCCACCGGCAGATGGGATCAGGCACATTCATCTGGGATGAGCATGAGCAGATTGCCACAGTCACCTGTAATTTTCAGAAATTATTTCCCCAGCAAGTACTATCAATCTTCAGCAACCACTCACAAGTTAGTGGTCAAATGTCAATGGACTAACTTTAACTAATGTTATCCAGAAGAAAGACAGCTTACATGCTAAAGCAGATATATTACTTAATTAAGTTATCACAACCTGGAGACAACATAAAACAACTATTTCTTGTTTTGTCCTCATGTGGAGTTTTGGGATCTATGTTGTGGTCTTGTTTATTGATATTAATGATTAGTGAGGAATCGCTGACTGCTGACACTAAATGGAGAGGAGGGACACTGAGGTATGGTATTCAGGAGAAAACTATGCTTTGGACTTCTGAGGAAAGTCTGACCCAAGTACTTCGTATAGAAATATGCCCATAGGCTATGAAAGAAAACCAAGAGTCAGGGAATGTCATTTATTATATTACAGTCTATCAAGTAAATGTAATAAATCTAAACAGATGTTATTCTTAATATAGCAACATTTCTTTGTATCGTCTTTTTTGATTTTTTGTTACAATACTTATTTGTCTCTTCTGCCCCTCAGTTTCTTCATCTCTGTAAAAACAAGCTAAGTGGAAAATGAGATATGCAGGAGAAGAAACAGAGAAGGGGAGGTCAAAAAAGAGAAGGTGGAGGTAGACAGAGAGACTTATAAAGACACAGAGAGAAAGACAGACTACTGAAATAACAGAGTGAGTCCACCCCAATTCAGCGTTGATTGGTGTCTCCCACACAGTGGAGGGGGAAGCTCTATTCTGCATTGCAGTGGCTGTCTGCATACCTTCCTGAGGTTATGTGTGTGTGTTTGTATATGTGTGTGCAGGTATGTCTAAATCTAATTTTTGTGGTTTTATATGTGTCTCTATATATCTGTCTCTCTGTGCATTACACAGAGTCTATATTAAACTTCTAAACTCATGCAGAACAAATATTTTCTTCTCTGGTAAAAAGAGGACATATAAAATAAAAATTTGCATATGCATAAAAACAGACCAGACTGTCCATGAAATGCTGCTACAGTATGTATGCAGATATACATTTTGTAGGTATACTTCAGGTAATTCAGTTCAATTCATTTTTATTTATAGAGTCACCTCAAGGTGCTTTACCTTGTAAGATAAAAGCCAACAATAACACAGAGGCAACCCCAAAAATTAGACAACACCCTTTAAGCAAGCACTTGGTGACAGTGGAAAAGAAAAACTGTCTGTAGCAGAAGTAGGCTATATATGGTAGAAATATGTTCTCTCTTTCTACAGTACCCTCGCTGCATCTGAGACATGATGTTTCAAATTTTTTGAGATATTTCACAAATGCAAGAAACCATTTCACTTTTCACAGTGTTAGTAGAGGCCAAAGTATTGCCATCCAGAGTAAGTAAGCATATAGCAATGAGCTTGCCTTTCCATGATGGCTCCTCCTCTTTCTTGGGTTTCTGCTGCCTGAGGTATTCACTGAGCGGTTGGTTGGGGCCATCTTACTGATGTATTTATGGATGTTCGTTGCCTCATCCTGGACTGTGGTACTGACGATCACTAGTCCCTGGCCTCCTGCCTTACGCTTAGCATACAGCCTCAGGGTGTTGGACTTGGGTTGAAACCCTCCATGCATGGTCAGGAACTTCCTGGTCTCTACGTCAGTGGCTTCTGTCTCCTCCTTTGTCCAGCTTATTATCCCAGCACAGTTCCTGATCATGGCAGGGCGTAGGTGTTTATAGCCCAGATCTTGTTCTTACTAGGGATGGACCCATCCAATATTACATATCGGTGTCATGTTTCGGCTGTGTGGCAGGCAGGAGAGTACCCAAACGCAAACTCACGGAGACAAAACGTAACCTCAAAACACAGCTTTAATGCTGGCATAAAGCGAAACACAAAAACAGTACTAAACTAAACTGGGAAAGCTAAACATAAAGTATACCAGGAACCACGGGGAGAATCACACACAGCTATGAGGGAGACTACGACACTGACAAAGAGAAACACAGAGCCTAAATACACAGAGGGATAACGAGGGAATGAGACACAGAAGGAGGGCACAGCTGGGAGAAATCAGGACTGACGAGACTTGTTTGTTTTTGGCCCACTTTGCACCAGAGAGAAGAAGGCAGCAGCTGAACAACAGCAGCACGTTTAAAATTAATAAGCTTTTGTTAGAATTTATTTAATATTACTTTGTACACCAGGATCCTTTTCTACGTAGCTGATGGCTGGTAACTGTGCAGGGGCGGGTCTAGCAAAGTTTTGCTAGGGGGGCCGATAGGGCATTAACAGGGAAAAGGGGGATACAAAGAAATATTTTTCTTTCTTATTCTCATTTAAAATGTCTAGCTTTTAATTAATAAATATCCGAATCTTACACCCAAAGTTTTAATCTGATGAAAAAATGTATGGTCCATACTGTATATAGTAACTATTAAGTCTAATATATACCCTAGTAAGCTATAGAACTTTTTCCTTTGGGAAGGTATCATCTGTGCAGTCTGCAATTCATTTGAAGAAATATGTTGAATCTATTTAATTATTGTAGAAATAAAATTAATTTCCATGCATTTTTTTTACACGTGCATTAAAGTTTAAAATTACGTCAATTAAGCATCACAAGGCGGAGGGTGGTTCCCTATTTTTTTTGCTGGGAGTGGGCAACCCTATTAGTTAGGCTGTTTAATATTTCTACTTAGTACTCTTTAAAATACCAGAATAGGGAGGATGGTGTAGGTTTATTAAATTGATCAGTATTGCTGAACTATGAAATAGTTTGGGTGCAGTGTATTTTTTGCATACAGGTATAAGAGAATAGCTTTAGTGTTTTGTTTTTTAAAACTTGAGTATGAACTTATACAAAATGCAGCAAGATATTAAAAAACAGTTTTATTGATTAAAAAATACGGGAGTCATATCGGTTTCGGCAGATATTCAAATTTATGATATCGGTATTGGACAAAAAAAAGTGGTATCGTGCCATCTCTAGTTCTTACCATTCAGCTGACTCCTCAGGACTTGCCTGACCCTCTGGTGCGTCCGCCTTCCCTGCATGGCATCCGCAATCAGGCCTCGCCGACTTAAATATTGTACTGGGTCCTGTGTTTGGGGTTGTTGGTTGTGTGTTATGTTGAGCTGGCAGCGGGAGAGCTGCAGCTCTGGGTGTGGATGTACAGCAACAGTCAAAGTATTAATAAAGTATGCTGCAAAGCATGAACGTGCACCGGGGTCTGCTGTGGGTTTGTTACAGTAACATTGGACTCTTTTTGTTTTTTTGTTTTCCCTGTCTCTTGCAGAACCATGCAGTACCATTTTCTCTTTGTTTGTTTGTTGGAGTCTGTTTTTTAAATTGAGTTCTCCTGGCTTTTCTTTGCTACGATTTCCAGGTAGGAAGTTTTGGTCTTTTCCAGTTCTTGTTTTAAGTTTTGCACTTTCAAATATTTTTTTTTCATAAAGGGCTTCACTGGTGCAGAGTTTGGTTTTGAATGGAAAGTGTTAGGGTGATTGTGATAAACGTTGTCATTGTTGTACTTAAAGTTGTGGACCTTGTTTTAAACTGCATGGTCAAAGACATTCTTTTGTTTCCATGTGTCCCTGCCTGTTGGATGGTGGGGGAGGTTATGTTGTTTAACTGCAAGCACATTCTATGTAAGGTTCTGGTTTCCATATTTAGTAAGGGATGTTTACTTCCTGCCCTTTATAGGCTCACCTATGCTTGTATATGATGGATCGTTAAAGGAGTTGAGCCATATACAGGGGTAAGGGGAGATGACCCGTTTGTGATCAGTAGGAAGTCACACACACACACGCACACGCACACACTTTGGGGTTGGCTGGGATCAGATGAGGCGCTTTCGGCACCGAGACCCTGATCCGACAGGCTCCCCTTGCAAGTTGAATTGCATCAATCTCTGATTGTCTTGCTTTGTTCACGGGAATAAGTCTCTGAGTCAGCGAGTCACAGTTCTTCCATTAAAAAAAAACAAAACAACACAACACAACAAAACAAAATATTTGTTTTACAGTATAATCACTATAATACTTTCAGAAATATAAATGATTGTTTACTGGCCCCAAATGTATTCTGCAGCAGGACAGTAACCCCAAACATACAGCCAAAGTCATTAAGAACTATCTTCAGTGTAAAGAAGAACAAGAAGTACTGGAAGTGATGGTATGGCCCCAACAGAGACCTAAGCTCAACATCATCGACTGGGTCTGGGATTATATGAAGAGAAAGAAGGATGTGAAGAAACCTACATCCACAAGAGATCTGTGGTTAGTTCTCCAAGATGTCTGGAACAACATACCAGCTGAGTTCCTTCAAAAACTGTGTAGAAGTGTACCTAGAAGAATTGATGCTGTTTTGAAGGTAAAGGGTGGTCACACAAAATATTAATTTGATTTACATTTTGCTTTTGTTCATTCACTGCAGTTTTTGATTGACAAAAACAAATGATTACCACTTTCATTTTTTGAAAGCATTCTTTGCTTACAGCATTTTTTCACACCTTCCTAAAATACATACATACATACCTACATTGCCCCCTGTGAACCACCTGTCCACCTGCTGGAGCAGTTTTATGGCCAAAACCAACTTTCACAGACAGGTAAGAGAGTGCAGATATTAACATTATTCGCATCACAGCAGATTCCTTTGTCACACAAGTCACCATTAAAACAGCACTCCCTGGCCCGATGATTACATGATGAGGACATTGTTGAAAAGATGATTCCAAGGAATTTGGTAGTGTGAAGATATTCTGGTTATTTAAAATTTGGAAAAAGAACCAACTATCCCGTTGGAGCTAATTTGCCTTTTTTTTTTAATTTGGAAAAGAGATAAATGGTAAATGGCCTGTATTTATATAGCGCTTTACTAGTCCCTAAGGACCCCAAAGCGCTTTACATATCCAGTCATCCACCCATTCACACACACATTCACACACTGGTGATGGCAAGCTACATTGTAGCCACAGCCACCCTGGGGCGCACTGACAGAGGTGAGGCTGCCGGACACTGGCGCCACCGGGCCCTCTGACCACCACCAGTAGGCAACGGGTGAAGTGTCTTGCCCAAGGACACAACGACCGAGACTGTCCAAGCCGGGGCTCGAACCGGCAACCTTCCGATTACAAGGCGAACTCCCAACTCTTGAGCCACAATCGCCCCAGATACTGTCAGCTTGGTTATACCACAAGTATAAGTTAGACAAAATGGAGATATGAAAGAGATTCTAAAAGAGATATGAAAGAGTTTCTAAAATAGATAGTTGTAGCTTCAACTTTGACTGCAGTCATAGCTCATCCCAGCTTGCCCATACTGAATGAATTGATCTGACTTCCACTGGGGGTCTCCTGCATTCTCTGAGGCTCAGATTGTGCCCTTCAGATCTTTGCTCCTCCCCTTTGTGAGTGTGGACGCTTCATCTCTTTGCTCTTGAATGCTTTGCTTCTTATATTGATTTTTATTGATTTTTATGCTGATTTTTTCCCTTTTTTCCGTGTGAGCTTACCTGCGATAACTTCTGGACACTTGTAGATCATTAGGACTAGAGTGTTCTTAACAGAAACAGCAACATTTTATGGTTACCTTGTCCTCAGCGCTCCGTGTGTCTGTGGCCTAGACACAGCTGAAGCCTGATTACAGCGTCTGGGCACCGAGCAGCCTCAATAGCCTGGAAAGGTGCTAACCGCTAGGCTAACTAGCAACAAGATGCCTTCCCTCTCCACAGATGACTACCACAGCCTCCTGCAGAAGATTGCAGTACTGGAGACAAAAATTCATCGCTTAGAAGTAAACGTGGAGGTAAATGGACTGTGTGGAAATGAAACAACCTTGCCTTTGATTCAAAACAATGGCGATGAGCAAGCTAGTACACAGCTAAGGAGCACAGATAACATGACCAAGAAAGTAGACTCTGTGCATTATTATAAATCCTCAAGTGATAATCCCCCCTTAGACTGTCTTGGTGCAAAACCAAGACATAAATCATGTCTCCTGGAAGGGGGAGGACGTATCACAGGCAGGGCACAGCGAGCTGAAATCTCTGAAACCGACTGGCCTTCACTTCCTACGAGACAGAGAAGCTCTTCTACCCCTGTATACGGGAGGAAACAGGACTGGACAACCGTGAATAGGAAGGTTAACAACAAACCTCCAAAACAACTGAATGTGAAACTGCAGAACAGATTTGCTCCACTATCAAAGGACCCTGGATCTATATCGGACAACCATCCATCTAAAAGCAGCGAAATAAGGTCTGAAAATCTGTTGAAAAGTGAAAGGCCACAGGGAAAGCTAAAGGCTAGGCCTGAAACTCTGATTGTGGGTGACTCTGCCGTAAAGGATGTACAAAGGATGTGCGGTAAGAACACTAAAGTCCTCTGCTTTCCTAACGATATGGTCAACAACCTGAAGGAGAGAATTCTTCAAATTGCAGATGAATATCCAACTGTGACAAACATTGTCCTGCATACAGGGTCAAACGATGTGTCCAAACAACAGTCGGAGGTTCTGAAACGGGACTTTCAGAACCTCCGATAAATACTGTAAACTCTCTGAATGCAGCTGTATTCATCAGTGGACCTGTACCGCCGGTCAGAGGAGGAGACGAGAGATTCAGCAGGTTGTTTACACTGAATAAATGGCTTATATCAGCATGTGCTGACCACTCAGTGCACTTTATCGACAACTTTAATATTTTTTGGGAACGCAGGCATCTGTTCAAAGCAAATGGATTTAATTTTAACAAGTCAGGGGTGAAACTGTTCACCTCCAACTTGTTTTATTCCATACGTCATCCATCCGTGCTTGGTGCCAAGGCTGAGATAAACGAGGAGTTATCTCATAAAGAGGAACAAACAGTACTCCAAGAACAGACAAAGCCCAGCAGAAACCTTGAGGAGGAGCTCCATTTGCCCCCACCCGGGAAGAGCCTCAGAAAGGAGAGACATCCATGGCATCTGAGAAAGAGCCTCAGAAAGGAGAGACATCTAAGGCAAGAAGAGGGGTCCCTATTTGCCTCCAACTCTCTCAACAACAACACCAACGACCAGGACAAGGGACCACGACCTTCCCCAGTCCCCCAAACCCCTGACAGGCCATCACCCTCCTCCCCCTCCCTTTCTCCCTCCTCCCCACACCTGAAATTCACTGAGGAGATGATGGAGCGGGTCAATGCTGGGCTCAGATCTACCCCCCATCCCAATCCCTTTTTGTCCCCCATAAACTCCCCACCAGAGCGGCCAAAGGTTTGCCATCGAGCCCCACCCTCAACAGAGCAATCGAAGTCACATTGCCCAGCCTCGCCCCCCTTAGTTCCTCTTCATGCCCTGTCTCCGCAGTCTGATGCGTGATGTGTGAAGGGTCCGGGCTGTGAGGATTATGGCAGTGATGACTTTTCCCAGGAGAAGCTGGGACCCTGTTTACTAGAAGGTTTTAAAATTTCTGTACTTTTAGGTGACAGGAGACATGTGGCCTGGTCAAAACACAGAGAGCTGCACTCTAAAAGATCTTTAAATATAGTAAACATACCTTGTGTGCCACAGACTGCTCCCAAACACGAGGGGACAAGTAATACCTCTAAAACACTTAAGTTGGCTTTATTAAACATTAGATCTCTAGCTGGGAAAACATTTTTAATTAATGATTTAATCACTGAGCACAGGCTTGATTTTATGTTTTTAACTGAAACTTGGTTGGACCAAAGTAACAGTGGAGCTGTTCTCATTGAGACGACCCCTCCTAACTACAGTTTTATCAGTGAGGTCAGGGCGAGCAGGAGAGGAGGAGGGGTCGCTGTCTTATTTAATGAATCATTTCAATGTAAGCAGCTATCTCCTGGAAGTTTTCAGTCTTTTGAATATGTGGCTTTACAGCTGAAGGCCCCATCCAAAGTTGTGTTTCTTAATGTTTACAGGCCTCCCAAATACTGCACAGACTTTTTTAATGACCTCAGTGAACTGCTGTCTGTGATCTGTGTTGATTTTGACTGTGTAATTATTACTGGGGATTTTAACATTCATGTGGACAACCCTCAGGACAAAGGGACTAAAGACCTGAGTAACACTCTGGGCAACTTTGGGCTGACTCAGCATGTAACAGAGGCCACACATAATAGAGGACACACTCTTGACCTACTGATCTCCAAAGGCCTGAGCATTTCAAAGGTTACTGTGTCTGATGTGGGCGTGTCTGATCATTACTGTGTTTTCTTTGAAAGTAAAATCTCAGCCCACACAAATATATCAACAACAGTGATCACAAAACGGTGTATAACTGAACACAGTAGTGCAATTTTTAACCAGGTCTTCCCATTAACACCTGACCTGTCCAGAGGGTCAGTCAATGAGCTCGTCAATAGCTTCAATGCTAACATGTTAAATGTAATGGACACTATTGCTCCCATTAAGGTGAAGGTTATCTCTGGAAGGAAAAAGTCTCCATGGAGAAACTCCACACTGGTAAAAAATGAAAAAAGAGAGTGTAGGAAAGCTGAGCGCAGATGGAGAAAAACAAACCTCCAGGTTCATTATGACATTTATAAAGAGAAACTTCACAATTATAATTTACAACTGAGGAATGCAAGGAGGTCCTACTTCTCTGACATCATCACTAAAAACAGCCATAATGCTCGGGTCTTATTTTCTACAGTTGACAGGCTAACAAACCCTCCTGTGTCAGTGGCAGCTGAACTTCATTCGACCATGGCCTGCAATGACTTTGCCAAATTCTTCACTGAAAAAATCCAAAAAATTAGACAAGCAATTGGTACATCAACAGCAGATCCAGGATATGTACTGTGTCCACCAAAAAACTGTTTAAACACCATGAAACAGTTTCACCCTATTAACAGCAAAGACCTGGAGGACATCTTAGGTCAACTGAACTCCTCCTCCTGCTGTTTAGATGTCCTGCCAACAAGTTTTTTCAAAAAGGTCTCAAAGACTTTAGAGTCAGACCTGTTACAGATCGTCAACTTTTCTTTATTATCAGGTGTGTTTCCAGAATCACTAAAAACTGCTGTAATCAAACCTATACTGAAAAAGGACAATCTTGACAAGACACAAATGAACAACTACAGGCCGATCTCAAATCTCCCGTTTTTAAGTAAGATCATTGAAAAAGCAGTTTCTCAACAGCTCAGTTACTTCTTAAAACAGAATAATTGCTACGATGCCTTCCAGTCAGGTTTTAGACAGAACCACAGCACTGAAACCGCTCTGACCAAAGTGTTCAATGACATATGTCTGAATACAGACAGTGGAAAAATGTCAGTCTTAGTTTTACTGGATCTCAGTGCAGCATTTGATACAGTTGACCACAACATATTACTCAAACGACTGGAGAACTGGACAGGTCTTTCAGGAACTGTACTAAACTGGTTCAAAACATACGTAGAAAACAGGAAATACTTTGTATCAATAGGTAACTTCACATCTGAGCAGACAAGTATCACATGTGGAGTTCCCCAAGGTTCCATCTTGGGACCCCTTCTGTTTAACATCTACATGCTCCCACTGGCACAGATTATAAACAACAACAAAATAAACTATCACAGCTATGCAGATGACACACAAATATATATCACAATGTCACCAGGAGACCGAGGCCCTGTACAGGCTCTTGGTAAATGCATTGAGGAAATCAATGACTGGTTGTGCCACAATTTTCTCCAGCTAAACAAAAACAAAACTGAGGTAATAGTCTTTGGCGCCAAAGAAAAACGATTACAGGTCACCAGAGAACTTCAATCTATACATCTAAAAACCACAAACCAGGCGAGAAATTTGGGTGTAGTGATGGATGCAGACCTAAACTTAGAGAAACACATTAAGACAATAACAAAGTCAGCTTACTATCACCTCAAGAATATTTCAAGGATAAAAGATCTGATGTCTCAACAGGACCTGGAAAAACTAGTCCATGCATTCATCTTTAGTAGGCTTGATTACTGTAACAGCATCTTTACAGGTCTACCTAAAAAATCAGTCAGACAACTACAGCTCATTCAGAACTCTGCTGCTCGAGTCCTCACGAAGACCAAAAAAGTGGACCACATCAGTCCAGCTCTGAGGTCCTTACACTGGCTGCCTGTCCGTCAGAGGATAGACTTTAAAGTTCTGATGCTGGCCTATAAAGCTCTGAATGGTTTAGGACCAAAATACATCAATGACCTCCTGACCCAGTATGAACCATCCAGATCCCTTAGGTCATCTGGATCCGGTCTTTTATCAGTTCCCAGAGTCAGAACCAGACACGGAGAAGCTGCATTCAGCTTTTATGCTCCTTATATCTGGAACAAACTCCCAGAAAGCCTCAGATCAGCTGAAACACTCAGTTTATTTAAATCCAGGTTGAAGACTCACCTGTTCTCAGCTGCATTTGAATAAAGCACCAAATCCACACTTTAAGCTTAAATTTCAAAACTTACATTAACTACTGATTTTATCTACTGTTCTGATTTTATCTGTTTTGATTTTATATACTGTTGTTTGTTTGTTTGTTTGTTTGTTAATTAGTTAGTTAGTTTATTTGCTTGTTTTAATCAATTTTAAATCATGCTTTTTATTTGTTCTTGTTTCTAATGTCTCTGTAAAGCACTTTGAATCACCTTGTTGTTGAATTGTGCTATACAAATAAACTTGCCTTGCCTTGCCTTGCCTTTAAACAATGACAACCCCGCACGGCGATGTCAGACTGCATTCGTCACCTTCCATGTTACAAGTAACTATAAAGCTATGTGACAGTTTCTATGGCAGGAAACAGACAACATAATCATAGAGAGGAGCTATGTGTCCCTGAATGCTTTTGTCAAGCCTTTATGTCCGCTTATACAGTACCGATGTACAGGATAAGTATGTTAGGAAAATATAAAAGGATATTAACAAGAGACAATGAAATTAAATGAAAAAAAGTCTAAAAACACTCTTCTCACCTTAAAACAATGTGCACCTAACAAAGTGATTGTAATCTCCATCAAAGTTCTTACCATTTTAAAGTGTATGCCACGTCAAGAAACACTTGTATTACTTAGCTTACATCACAAAATTGTTTTTAGTGATATAATGTACAAATATGCTACTAATACTACTATACTAATACAACTACAGCTGCTGTAAATAAACAGGATAGGAATTGGCAAGCAAATTTTGCCAGTGATCACAGTACCTGGACGGGGTTCTGTTCATTTTCCTTTGTTTTTATTTCTTTGTAAACTCCAGGTAGCTGGCCATTGGCTGGAGATTGAATGTGTCGGGGCCCAAGGCTGACTGAGCCACCGCTTACATCCTGGTTCCAACTGGACAGGCTGAAATGTATTGACTTTTGTATAGTATTTTTCTCTCTCTTATTTTCTTTACTAAATGTACCTGTATATTGGGCGACCGTGGCTCAGGGGGTTCGGAAGCGTATCTGTAACCCGAAAGTCGCCGGTTCGATCCCCGGGCTCTCTGTCCTGGTCGTTGTGTCCTTGGGCAAGACACTTTACCCTACTTGCCTACTGGTGTTGGCCAGAGGGGCCGATGGCGCGATATGGCAGCCTCGCTTCTGTCAGTCTGCCCCAGGGCAGCTGTGGCTACAACCGTAGCTGCCTCCACCAGTGTGTGAATGTGAGAGTGAATGAATAGTGGCATTGTAAAGCGCTTTGGGTGCCTTGAAAAGTGCTATATAAATCCAATCCATTATTATTATTTACTTGTTTGAAATAAATTAACAAACAAACAAGCAAACAAACTGGACCATGCTTGTTGTTGTTGTGTAATAAAGTAGAAGAGCTAGTTAATTATTTTAATTATTATCTTCCTTTAAAAGAACAGACCTGGTATTTATACAGGTGGAAGTCTTTTTCTTTTAATAACTTTTCTTCTGTTTAGACCAGAAATGCAGGCAAGAGGCTATATTTAGGATTTGTTTGTTTTGTTTTTTTTGTCTGTGTCCCCCTGAAGTTTTCAACCTTGAGAGATAATTAAACTTGCTTGTTTGTGACTAGAAACCACACTGTAGGAGTGGAAATGAAAGGAAATGAGCCACTGAAACATGTTTCTTTGATCAAGTTAAAAAACAAAAATGGTGTAAATGGCTTTAAGCTGCTTCAGTCACATTGTGGATATACCTAAACCTGCCTACTTTCAGAACTTACAAAACAGCAAGAATAAAAACACAAAACTAGAAAAAAGACATTAAAAAAATATCTCCATTGTGAAATAAACAAATGAATGACTCTGGCATGCTGACTTGCTGTCCAACTTAGGTAAAAAAAAGAAGTCAACACATTATAGCATTCAAATATACAGGGAGTGCAGAATTATTAGGCAAATGAGTATTTTGTCCACATCATCCTCTTCATGCATGTTGTCTTACTCCAAGCTGTATAGGCTCGAAAGCCTACTACCAATTAAGCATATTAGGTGATGTGCATCTCTGCAATGAGAAGGGGTGTGGTCTAATGACATCAACACCCTATATCAGGTGTGCATAATTATTAGGCAACGTCCTTTCCTTTGGCAAAATGGGTCAAAAGAAGGACTTGACAGGCTCAGAAAAGTCAAAAATAGTGAGATATCTTGCAGAGTCAAAATTGCAAAGCTTCTGAAGCGTGATCATCGAACAATCAAGCGTTTCATTCAAAATAGTCAACAGGGTCGCAAGAAGCGTGTGGAAAAACCAAGGCGCAAAATAACTGCCCATGAACTGGGAAAAGTCAAGCGTGCAGCTGCCAAGATGCCACTTGCCACCAGTTTGGCCATATTTCAGAGCTGCAACATCACTGGAGTGCCCAAAAGCACAAGGTGTGCAATACTCAGAGACATGGCCAAGGTAAGAAAGGCTGAAAGACGACCACCACTGAACAAGACACACAAGCTGAAATGTCAAGACTGGGCCAAGAAATATCTCAAGACTGGTTTTTCTAAGGTTTTATGGACTGATGAAATGAGAGTGAGTCTTGATGGGCCAGATGGATGGGCCCATGGCTGGATTGGTAAAGGGCAGAGAGCTCCAGTCCGACTCAGACGCCAGCAAGGTGGAGGTGGAGTACTGGTTTGGGCTGGTATCATCAAAGATGAGCTTGTGGGGCCTTTTCGGCTTGAGGATGGAGTCAAGCTCAACTCCCAGTCCTACTGCCAGTTTCTGGAAGACACCTTCTTCAAGCAATGGTACAGGAAGAAGTCTGCATCCTTCAAGAAAAACATGATTTTCACGCAGGACAATGCTCCATCACACGCGTCCAAGTACTCCACAGCGTGGCTGGCAAGAAAGGGTATAAAAGAAGAAAAACTAATGACATGGCCTCCTTGTTGACCTGATCTGAACCCCATTGAGAACCTGTGGTCCATCATCAAATGTGAGATTTACAAGGAGGGAAAACAGTACACCTCTCTGAACAGTGTCTGGGAGGCTGTGGTTGCTGCTGCACGCAATGTTTATGGTGAACAGATCAAAACACTGACAGAATCCATGGATGGCAGGCTTTTGAGTGTCCTTGCAAAGAAAAGTGGCTATATTGGTCGCTGATTTGTTTTTGTTTTGTTTTTGAATGTCAGAAACGTATATTTGTGAATGTGGAGATGTTATATTGGTTTCACTGGTAAAAATAAATAATTGAAATGGGTATTTATTTGTTTTTTGTTAAGTTGCTTAATAATTATGCACAGTAATAGTCACCTGCACACACAGATATCCCCCTAAAATAGTTAAAACTAAAAAACAAACTTAAAAACTACTTCCAAAAACATTCAGCTTTGATATTAATGAGTTTTTTGGGTTCATTGAGAACATGGTTGTTGTTCAATAATAAAATTATTCCTCAAAAATACAACTTGCCTAATAATTCTGCACTCCCTGTATACACGAATTAATGTTGAGTAAGAAAATATTCTGCCAATTACTTTGCAACAACAACAAATTACTAGGGTCTTTGAGGGACAGTCTGACTTGTTTTCAAAAAGAAACTGTGAGGTAGATTTGATAATAGGAGGGGAAAGTTTACATTAAGAGTAAGGACAGAGTCAATCCACAATGCTATGTCTTAAAAAAAATCACCTTAACTGCTGGAAGCTGGAAAATTAACATGAATGCCACTCTGTGAGTCCATCCTTAATTTGCAAGATATGTGAAGACAGTGCAAGGGGTACTGTGAGACCTGCATTCAAATGTGACACACAAGATTTCTGCACTGGCTTTTTAATACAATCAACAAATTTACTGATGAATTTTTAAATTATCTGAAAGCATAGTTCTATTCTAGTTCAGCTAGGCATCTTTAGTGTTAATGCTCATATTCAATTATGTTTTAAAGCTGTGTTACTGAAAAGAGCTTCAGAAATGAAGTTAAAAATGACATAAAGTGTAAGAGTAACAGTGCAATGTGCTCAGCATCACATATGGGAGAAGAAAAGTTGTAATCAGGAGTAACAGTCTGACAGCCTGTGTGCTCCCTGATTAAAACAATATTATTTGCTCTGTACACCATATTTGCACACATTTTGAAATCACATGCAATGCTTTTGAAGACCGTTTGAGGACTTCAACACAACTTTTTATATATATAAAACAAATCTGAATAACAGAACAGATTTTAACTATAGCTGACTTAAAATTGTGATTAATTATACTTTACAAAACTAGTGATTTATGACTCCCCCCGTTAATAAAAAAACCCCAAAAAAACCCAAAACGTAAAAGCGTAAATCCTAGTATCTGTTTGTGACTGCTGTTTAGTGCTGAGAAGGCTTAGCTGTATTTGTAAATTACAATGATGTAAGAAAAATTTGCGAAAAGAATTATCAGCAAAGCTGTAAGCTGCCAAACAAAAGCACCAAGCTAAAAGAAAACAACACAAATAGAGAAACTGATATTAGAGTCACACTAGGAAAAACAGTAGTTGGACGCCACAGACAACCAAAATTAGATCCTTCAGCTGTTCAAAATCCCACTAGGCTGGCCGACATGATAAATGATGGGCAGGGCTGTGTTTTTTTGGAACACAATATGGACAAGATCTTGGAGAAGTTCATGGCTCTGCAATATGGATAACATCTTGAAGAAGAACAACGGGAATTGAGAAACCTGGTGACCAGTGATGGACATTAGACTACTGTAAAATTGGAAGCAGTTTGTTCGCACTAACCAAATCAACTACCATCATTTCTTACTTGGCTCTCGGTGAAGGCGGTCGCACTTTTCTCCTCTCCTCCTTCCCCTTATCTTCCCCTGCTTAGCCTCTTGTGTCCTGTCTTGTCTCGCGTGCACTACTTTTCCCTTGAACAGTCTCTCACTGTCGTTCTCTAAAACCTAACAGAGAATTATGGATTTGATCAACTGGTCTCTGAACGCTATTGACACCCTCTTCTCAACGAGAAGTCTGGGCTCGGGAGAGCCCGAGTGCCCTGGAGGGACTTTCCCTGCCGGATACACGATGGATGGGTGGCAAACCTGGAGGATCTTGTGCCTGGCGGGACTGTCTATCGAGGACGCTGAGGATATTTACCTATTCGGAACCATGATAACAGGGTTCTTGCTGATCGGAGCTGGCTTGGCCCTGACTTATCGGAGAAATAAGAGAGCGGAACCAGCTGTTCAAACCCCCCCTAAGCTGACCGCTGGAATTGAAGCGATGGGACGAGGCGCGGCCTCCCACACCGAACGCAGCATGGTTAACACCTTGGAGACGCTTACAGCTGCCGTGAAGACTCAAACTAACACCATTGAGCGTATGATGGGATACATCAGAGAGGGGCCTGCTCACAATAACACCCTTGAGCGAAAGTTGGATAACATCGCAGAACGGGTCACTGCAGCTGTGGGGTCTCAGAACCAAAAGAATGACAACACCACGGAACAGAAGCTTGATACCATCATGGGGAGGCTCGCAGCGCTCCAACGGGAAATCGAGGCCCCAGTGTCAGAGTGCTAAATTCGCTGCTCGCATAAAGGAGAAATCAACAATATTCTACATTTGGACACCACGGTGCCAGCTGCTAGGCCCAAGGCTGGAGCCCACCAAAACAACTCCCTGATAACGACTGTGTGATGACTATTCTTCCCATCCCATGAAGGACACCTGGATCGGCTGGAGGACTGTTTACTTAGCCTGATACAGCGAAGGACACTGTCTCAGCTGAACTATGGACACGCACACACATACACTTACACTGATAAGCACGCACTCATCCCCCTCCCTTCCAAACGCCTTCGATGCTTGTTCCTGCGGGGGAAGGCAGCGGGTCTGCGTGCCGCGCTGAAATGATAGCATGGTGCAGGACGACTGCTGTGTTCCTTCGAATCACCCCCCACCCCCCTATCCATCCCCTGTGGCTTGTCATGTGCTCTGATGTTGTGATGTGGACATTAATGT
Organism: Copadichromis virginalis; assembly: GCF_057382275.1. Classification (NCBI taxonomy): domain Eukaryota; kingdom Metazoa; phylum Chordata; class Actinopteri; order Cichliformes; family Cichlidae; genus Copadichromis; species Copadichromis virginalis. The sequence goes on from NC_140629.1 coordinate 12,922,634, forward strand.
GCTCTCTGTGCAGAGGAGTTTTTTTGTTTCCTGTTCTCATGCTGTCCTCCCATAGGTTGCCCAGCGTGTGAAGAGGTCTCTTTTTTTCCTCTTGTACTTTTCCCAATGTTGTGTAATTTTTTCAGTGTTATTCTCTCAACGCTGCCGGTCTCCGACTGTATTCCCATGTGATGTCTTGTTGTTGTGTGTGTAAGTCGGGGGGGGTCCTATTCCTCTGTGGGGCAACCTGCATATGGCCAATAAAGCATTCATTCATTCATTCATTCATTCATTCATTCATCTTCATCTCATGTGCCCCCCCCCCCTGGCGCCAGCTGGATGCTCAAGGCAAAAGCTGACAGGAATAACAAATTCTCCTTTTTTTCTCTTCGTCTTTCCTCATGTTGTGCATTTTCCATTGTTATACCCAACCTGTCTTCCACATATGATGTTTGTGTAATGTATGTATGGTCGGAAGGGTAAGATGGCTCTGGCAAAGGTCGGCAGCCTTAACCCAATTTCCTTTGGGGTCAACCTTCAGGATCAATAAAGTTTTATTGAATTGAATTGAAAATGAATTGAATTGGTAATGCCACTGTGGTTATGTCTTTGTTATAGTCTACAGCCTTGAAAAATTCTCAACTGAAATGTAGAATTTGTATGTTTAAACACACAGGTAGACACAAATGCTTTGTGAGAACATGCCCTTTCTCAACATGGTATGACTCAAAGAATATTTAACTACTTGCAGCAATGAACCAGTACAGGTTTCTGTTTCCCCATTTTATCTTATCTTTGGCAAGCCAACAAGGTGCAGCGACTTGGTAAGATAAAGCTGGGTTCAAATATAAGGAATAGTTTTAGGAATTTTTATCTCAGACCATCCTCATAGTTTGTACTCACCCTGACAGCACACCTAGCACCAGGTTGAGCATGAAGAAAGAGCCGATGATGATGAGAGGGATGAAGTACAGCCAGTTCCACATGTTCCCTGAGGCATCATTGGCCTGAACACATAAACACATAGAAACAAAGACTAGAACTGTAAATACCACTCTGTGATTGTACTTATGGGATAAGACTGATTTATGCATGTTTTTATGTCTGCTCTGTGTGTATTTTTCTTCATTTCAAGCAATCTTCTAAAAATACTAACACCAACCTATATGTTTGTTCATCTGTTAGTATTGACAGGTTTCTATGGGCTCAAATTGTGGTCATAAATATTTTATACTTGTAAATCAAATGCGTAGTTGTGAACTGAGTTTTGTAACCCTGTAAACCAAAATGTGTGAAAGTTTTCCGTTTGCTTTGTATCTATAACCAGACCTCAATGAAAAGAATTTGTAACTCGTGTTCCCAGTGAAGAAGTAGGAGCCTACCAGTCAAAAGTTTTAGAACATCCCAATTTTTCCAAGTCCCTTGAATAGGTTGACAAAGGTAAGTGGTGAACTGCCAGAGGTCAAAAAAAAAGAAAGAAAAGGTAAGCTCACCCAAAACTGAAAAATAATGTACATTTCAAATTATACAAAAATGCTTTTTTTTCCCAACACAACACAAATTGGGTTAACAATTTAAAACTGTTCTGCAGCAATGGAGGTTGATCAAGCTGTGAATGCTGGCTCTAATAATTCCTACAGGTGTTCCAACTTTTCTGGATTACTTACAACCTGTCTGCATAAAAGTGTTGCATCAGTTGAACAGTATTGTAGGGCTGCACAATTAATCATTAGAAAATCGCAATCTCAATTCATACTTATGTGTGATCACATTTCTAAATGACAACAATAACAAAAAAAAAAAAAAGTGACGATTGTACGGCATTTTGATCCGGGACATAATCTGCAAGAAAACAAGCGCTCACTCTTCCTGCTCAACAAATGACAAGGGCGGAGCCTTATACCACGTGATTCAGAAGCCAGCTGGCAGGAAAAAACAACGGAGAGCACGTGAGAGAAACTGCCTGAGGGGAGAAAACACAGTGAGCGCAGAGGAAAAGCTCACTGATGGCAGTGAGAATGAAAACCCAACTGTAAAATTAATTCCAAGAAAAGGTTCTCATTCCCCTGTGTGGAAGTTTTTTGGTTTTATAGAAGACAATGAGAGTCAAAATTATATCATTTGCAAGCTGTGTTTTGCCATAGTAGCAGCACCACAAGCTAACACTACGAATTTGTATAACCACCTTAAATGTCACCATAAAGTGCAATATGACAAAGCTGTAAAGGCCAAGAAAGTGACAGGAGAAAATCCGTCCCAGTCAACCACCCAAACATCAATAATGGGAACCTTATACAGCGCTTCCCCATACCCGTTGAACTCCCGCAGGCACAAAGAAATTACGGAAGCTATCACTTATCACCTGGCTAAAGATATGGCTCCCATCAACACTGTGCAAAACGAGGGATTTAGGAAAATGCTACACAGTGCCGTCCTGCAACTATTTTTCAAATGTTGCACTACCTGGTCTATACACGCAGTGTCGAGCAACGGTGGAGATGGAATTACAAGCAGTACAACATTTTGAACGATCTCTACCGCCATCGGAGCCATTTTCTGGTGAGTTCCACAAGTGTGCTGGTTTCCTAACACAGATCACGTTGCCTTTTAGGCAGCTGCGGCAGAATTATGAAAGTGATGGAGCAAAAATTGCCTTTTTTGTTCAGTTACTCCGCGGTCAAGCCTTAAACTGGGCTCAAGCAGTGCTACAAACCGACCAGGAGATTGCTTATGCTGAATTTCTCTCAAAGTTTATAAGTGTGTTTGAAAGGGGCACCGGAGCAGAAGCAGCGGGTCACTGTTTGCTGAACTTAAAACAAGGAAGACGGTGTATGGCGGACTTCTCTGAGGAGTTTTGGACACTGGCTGAGGAGACTGGATGGGGGCAGCCCACGTTGATAAGTACTTTATTAAACTGTCATGGTCCTGGGTCATTTTGACCCAGTGTTCTTAGTTTTCCTGTAGTTTTGTATTTTGTTCCTTATGTCCATTAGATTGTTTGGTTTGGTATTTGGATTCCCCCTGTGTCCATGCTTTTATTGTGGTGTTTGTTCTGGTACCGTGTTCCCGTCCTTTGTGTTCTGTGTTCTCGTCATCCCCTCGTATTCATCCTTGTTCTCTGCCTCTCTCTCTCTGTGCTCATCTCTGTGTACTGTGTTGTGTTTAAGGTCCACATCTTGGTGTCAGTATTTTCAGTTTCGTGTCCTCCCTGCTCGGTCATGAGTAATTGTCTTCAGCTGTGTTCCCCGTGTGTTCCCACTTCCCTCGTTACCTTCTTGTATTTATGTCAGAGTGTCCCTTTGTTCTGTGTTGCGTCGTCCCTCTAGGTTGTGTGCATTTCCCGTGTCTTCCCAGCGCCTCAGCTTTAGTTGCTCCCAGTATAGTTTTTGTATGACTTCTTATCAGAGGTGTGGACTCGAGTCACATGACTTGGACTCGAGTCAGACTCGAGTCATTCATTTTATGACTTTAGACTTGACTTGAAAAAATGTTCTAAGACTTGTGACTTGACTTGGACTTTTACACCAATGACCTGGGACTTGAATTGGACTTTAACCGGTTTACTTGAAAAGACTTGATATTTCACCCCAAATATAAAATTTAACATGCATATTATATAGAGATTGAAAATGTGACGTCATTCAGGGGTAAAACCGCAAAGGATTCTGGGAACTCGTGGCAAGAGGTACTAGCGCACGCAGGCTTTCAATTGAAATCAGTCACACAGCGATAAAAAAGAAACACACAAATGGCAAGAAGCTGTTGAATTATTAACTGCAATAGCCGGTCGCATGACAGCCACGGAAAGCCGACGGGTAAAGAGATCGGTTGTTATCGGATTATGTCGTTGAAGAGAAATTGTTCGAGCCATGTTTCCGAAGTAACAAAGAGGCGACGGATGGCCTGGATTGCAGCCATTCAAAGACCAAATATAACGTCCCAGAACACTCCAGCTCACAGGTTAGTCTGCTCCAAGCATTCCCACAAAGGCAAGTCTTCTGTTGTAGTTAATGCGCCATTTTCATAACATAATTGGTGATATAGGTTACAAGCAAGTCTGGCGCTGAACAGAAATTGTCGCGCTATGCTCCTGTGTTTATTGTGCATAAATAGTGAATTATCCTGACACAATATTGCGTTTCGCTTCTGTTATTATGGTACATTGACAAAAACATATACTTTTATTCACAGGATAAAACAGGTTTTTTGTATCACTAATTGCCCAGTACGATTACAGCATACAGTATTATTGTCACTGCTACATTTCTGTAACGCGTACCAGAAATTATTTCCACTGCTAATTAATTACCGTTGAGCGTAAAGGTCCTATTAATAAACGGTTAACGAATGTGTATTTATGATGACGATTTGTGAGACTGGTAAACTTACCTTTGTTCATACGATGGTCTTTCGTTCTACACGGTGCATTTCAAGGTCCTGTACCCATCCGTCGGTAAACTGTACCTGGGCTTGTTGCAGTGACCTGAAGTTACTAAACTTCATGAGTGTGTGCACTCACTCCAAGAACCGTATAATTATAAATATGCATATAAATATGCTACAATGAGATAGCTGACTTCATCTAACTAGCAAATGTTGTCCAGGCTACGTTGGTGATGCAGTTTTTTTTAATATGTATGATATTTTTGTCATGCGATTTTAAAGCCGGTCCTACAACCGCATCCAAGAATAACATGCAGCTTGTCTCAGAACTGTCGGTGAAAATTATTCTTGGAGCTAGGTTTAATTGAGCTGCATTTTAAAGAGGTGCAATTTCACAATTTGTGTATATTTTCTAAGTTCACTATTTTGTCATGTGTTGAGAAAAACACAGATTTAAAAATTACATGGTCTAATATTTACATTTAGCATATAACTGCAACATTCTTTTTTCGTTTTTTTTTTTTTTTTTAAGACTTGAAAGGACTTGAAATTCAAAATTTCAGACTTGTGACTTTACTCGGACTTTTGCACCAGTGACTTGAGACTCGACTCTGACTTGCCTGACATTACTTGAGACTTGACTTGAGACTTGAGGATAAAGACTTGAGACTTACTTGAGACTTGCAAAACAATGACTTGGTCCCACCTCTGCTTCTTATGTTCCTGTTAATAAAGACCTGCCTTTGAGTTCATCCCCGTGTGTCTAGAGCCGTGCATTTGGGTCCTCTCTTGCCTTCACACAGCCGCCGCATGACATAAACAATGTTTGTGATGAACTCAAGGGTGAAATACTAATGAGAGAATTGCCCAAAACCCTGTCGGAGGTGATAACCTTATGTGTGAACGTAGATGAACATATGAGGGCGCATCGCTGCACCGGCAACTACAGTTCCCGGAGGCCCGTGGGGCGAGCGGAGACAGCTTCTAGCGGAAGCGGAGGTAGAGATCGGGATGTGGATCGCGGCGATGAGCATGAGCAACCAATGCAGATCGGACGCTCCCAATTCTCCCCGGAGGAACGAGCCCGCCGACGGAGGGCCGGTGAGTGCTTTTACTGCGGCCGCAAGGGCCATATCGCCATTGTCTGTCCAGCACGGCCAAAAGACCACGTCCGCCGGTAGAAAGGAGGGTACGGGTGGGCGAGGTCTCCTTTTCACATTCTCCTCCACGTTTCATGCTAGCTGCTAAAGTGACTGTCCACTCTGCCTCCCACTCCCTTCAGTAGCTGATTTGACTGGAGCAGAGTTTCATGGATGCTTCCCTGGCTCTTGAACTCAAAGTTAACACACAAGCATTGCCCCACGCCTTGCAGGTTACCACTTTAAATGGTCAGCGTCTTCCCAATATAACTCTTATTACAGAACCCGTGTCCCTAACTCTATCTGGTAATCACAGTGAAATGTTACAGTTTTATGTTTTTCAAGCTCCTCTCACACCCTTAGTGCTGGGATTTTCATGGTTGCGCCAGCATAACCCCGTACTCGACTGGAAAGAGGAGAGGGTTCTGGGGTGGGGTGAGGAATGTCACATGACCTGTTTAAAAGGTTAAGGTTAAGGTTAAGGTTCTTTATTTGTCACATGCATAGTTATACAAGTATAACACACAGTGAAATGTAGCCTGACACGCTCCTCGACAAAAAATGGGGGGGGGGGGGGGGGGTGTAGAGGAAAAACATTAAAGCTGCTACTCCTGTAAAAACATCATGTAACCCACCACCACACTAGTCCCCTGACCTTTCAGCCATTCCGTCGGAGTATCATGATCTCAACCAAGTGTTTTGTAAGGACCGAGCCCGCTTTCTTCCTCCTCACCGCCCGTACGTTTGCAGTATTGATTTGCTCCCAGGTGCACCCCTTCCCACTAGTCGCTTGTACAGCCTCTCTCAACCTGAACGTGAATGCATGGAGAAGTACATCAATGAATCCTTGGCTAATGGATTGATTTGCCCCTCTTCATCCCCTGTGGCTGCTGGGTTCTTCTTTGTGACTAAGAAAGATAAAAGCCTCTGGCCATGTATTGATTTCCGGGGCCTCAATAACATCACCATTAAGAATAAGTACCCTCTGCCATTCTTGTCATCCGCTTTTAAACTCCTGCGGGGGCGACCATCTTCACTAAACTCGATTTGCGAAATGCTTACCACTCAGTCAGGATAAGAGAGGGAGACGAGTGGAAAACAGCCTTCAACACGCACCTGGGCCATTTTGAATACTTGGTCATGCCGTTTGGACTAACTAATGCTCCCACTGTTTTTAAAGGTCTAGTAAATAATGTGCTCCATGATTTCATCAATCGTTTTGTGTTTGTGTACCTTGATGACATTCTCATCTTCTCCCGCTCTCTCTCTGATCATGTACACCATGTCAGACAAGTCCTGCAACGCTTCCTGGAGAATCGCCTGTTTGTTAAAGGAGAAAAGTGCGAGTTTCATGTGAGTACTGTGTCATTCTTAGGCTACATCATTGACCGGGGCGATTTAAGAGCCGATCCAGCTAAAGTACAAGCAGTCTTGGACTGGCCCACTCCACCTAATCGTAAGCAGCTTCAACGGTTCCTGGGTTTCGCCAACTTTTATCGGAGGTTCATTCGTGACTACAGTAAGATTGCTTTGCCGCTAACTTCCCCTAAGGTACCTTACTGCTGGGATGATCGAGCCCAGGAGGCCTTCACGCAGCTAAAGAAACGCTTTGCTTCGGGTCCCATCCTCAGGCAGCCGGATCTCAAGCGGCAGTTTATTGTAGAGGTGGACGCCTCGGATATAGGAGTTGGAGCCATTCTCTCCCAACAACAAGAGGGTAAGCTCCACCCTTGCGCTTACTTTTCCCGTCGTCTCCCTCCCGCAGAGCAGAACTATGACATCGGGGACCGGGAACTGCTAGCAATCACACTCGCCCTGGAGGAGTGGCGCCACTGGCTAGAAGGCGCAGCGGAACCCTTTGTAGTATGGACAGATCACAAGAACCTCGAATACATCCAGTCGGCTAAACGGCTAAACGCCCGACAAGCCAGGTGGGCTCTGTTCTTTACAAGATTCTGCTTTACAATCACCTACAGGTCCGGTTCACGGAACGTGAAACCCGATGCTCTTTCCCGCCTATTCACCGCCTAAGAGGATCAGGCCCGTGACTCTCCTATTCTCCCTCCCACATGTGTAATCGGAGTCCTGTCATGGGAGATCGAGTCCCGGGATCCCAGCAGAAATAGTCTCGGACCGGGGTCCACAGTCTCTCGTCAGGTTTTCATCCGCAGACCAACGGTCAAGCAGAATGGGCCAACCAAGAACTCAAGGCAGCTCTCCGCTGCTTGACGTCCACTAATCAAATCACCAGGAGTGACCAACTGACGTGGGTGGAGTATGCCCACAACAGCCTTACCTCATCCGCCACTGGCGTCTCTCCATTCGAGGCCTCCCTGGGGTCTCAACCCTCCCTGTTCCCAGCAATCGAAGGTGAGCACTTTGTGCTCTCTGTTCAGCAGCACCTGCAGCGATGTCGGCGTGAAAGGCGGGCCACTAGAGCTGCCCTTCTTTGCACTGCAGACAGAAACAAACAGCTGGCGGATCGCCACTGGACCCCCGCCCCGGCATACTCCTCTGGACAGAAGGTTTGGCTCTCGACTCGGTATGTACCTCTCAGGACTGAATCACAAAAACGTTCCCCCACCTTTATTGGACCATTCAAAGTAGACTCCATTGTTTATCCCGTTTCTGTGCACCTCAAGCTCCCCAGGACCATGCATATCCATAATGTGTTTCATGTCTCACAAGTTAAGCCCCATTGTTCCAGTCCTCTGCGTGTAGATCCTGAGAGTAACCCATGACATCTTTCCTACAGAGAAATTGCAAAGAATGTCAAGGTGTCAGTGAGTACAGTTTCCTTCACCATCAAAAGGCACTCAGAAACAAACTCTGGCAGGAACAGGTCAGGGATACCCAAAGCCACAACTGAATCAGAGGACAAGTTTCTGAGAGTCAACAACTTGCGTGACAGGTGGCTCACAGGACAACGGCTTCAAGCACAGCTCGATAGTGGTCATAGTAAGTAAGTCTTAGTTTCAACTTTCAGGTTTGACAGGATGAGATGCAGCAAGAAAGCCATTGCTAAGCATAAGACAAACAGACTTCCCTGAGCCATGAAACACTGCCACTGGACTACTGAAGACTGGAAGAAGGCATTGTGGACTGATGAATCAAAATTTGAAGTCTTCAGTTCATCACTTTGTATGTCTTTGAGTAGGTGCCACAGTGTGTGGCGTCAACTGTCAGACATGGAGGAGGAAGTGTGATGGTCTGGGGTCGGTGACTTGTACAGAGTGAGAGGGACCCTGAACTGAAACAGCTACCACAGCGCCATGCAGTACTTGTGCAAAATGAATACCAAAAAAAAAAAGAATTTAAAAAAGTAGTGTAGCAGCATATACTGGGAGAAAAAATAAAACAAAGTTACATTAATATTAATCCTAAAGGTCATCTATAGAGTGAGGAGTTGTACAGTGTTATTGCCACAGGTAGGAAGGATTTCCTGTGGTGGTCAGTTCTGCATTTTGGGGAGATGAGTCTTTTGCTGCGTGTGCTCTGATAATCGAGGCGTACATGGGGTGAGAAGAGTTGTTCATGATACTGAGGAGCTTTTTTAGCATTGTCCTCTCAGACAATCCACCAGGATTTCCAGTCTGACACCCAGGACAGAACCAGCCTTTTTAACCAGCTTGTTCAGCCTGTTGGCATCAGCTGTCTTCACCCCACTGCCTCAGCACACAGCCGCAAAGAACACAGCACTCTCAACCACAGAGTGATTGAACATGGTCATTTTCCTACAGACATTAAAGGACCTGAGGCGCTTCAGTAGGAAAAGCCGACTCAGCCGATTCAGTGTTCTTGGACCAGTCCAGTTTACAGTCAATGTGTATCCCCAGGTACCGGTAGTCTTCCACGACCTCAGCCCCTTTGATGGGGAACAGGGGTAGGAGGAGGAGCAGGCTTCCTAAAGTCCATGATCAGTTCCTTTGTTTTTATGATGTTATGTTGTAGATAGTTTGTAGATAGCTCACACCACTCAACAAACCTGTCCGCCACATTCCTGTATTCCTCCTCCTGTACGTCCCTGATACAGCCCAGAGTCATCCGAGAATTTCTGCAGATGACATGACTGAGACTTGTACCTGAAGTCAGATGTGTAGAGGGTGAAAAGGAAGGGTGACAGGACCTTCCCCTCTGGCACCCCCATGCTGCTCAGGATGTTATCCGACCAGCAGCTCTTCACCCTATTTAACAGACTTGTTAAATAGTCTGTGATCCAAGCTACCAGTGGGGCATCCACCTGCATTTCTGTGAGCGAATTCCCCAGCAGTGATGGTCTGATTGTGTTAAAAGCACTAGAGAAGTCAAAGAACATGACCAGTGCTCCCAACAATGTCCAGATGAGAATAAGCATGGTCCAGCAGGTAGATGATGGCATCTTCCACACCGATACGGGGTCGATAAGCAAAATGCAGGGGTCCAGCCAAGGCTGCACCAGCGGACGCAGGATGAGTCTCTCCAGCATCTTCATAACATGTGAAGTCTGAGCCACTGGCCTGCAGTCACTGAGGGTCGACAGATTGATCTTTTTGGGGACAGGGACCAGGCAGGATGTCTTCCAGAGTGATGGAAACCTCTGCAGGTTCAGACTCATGTTGAAGATCCGATGTAGAACTCCACGCACAGCACCTTGGGACTGACACCATCAGGGCCTGCAGCTTTACTGGACTGGAGTCTGCCCAGTTCTCTTTTGATGTCATCTGCTGAAAGGGACAGAGTGAGACAGGCTGAGGGGGGAGGAGAGGGGGGAGGAAAATATGGGAAGAGCTAGGAGTGGAGACAGGAGACGCAGGGCAATCAAACCTATTGAAGTGCAGACTTAGGTTGTTGTTGAATGTGCATTCAACGTCCCCCTCCATTCCCACACCTGTCTTTTGTCTCTGGCCAGTAATGGCCCGCATTCCATTCCACACCTCCCTGGTGTTGTTTTCTTGGAGTTTGCTTTCCAGCTTCCTTCTGTAGGACTCCTTTCCCTCAGCACTCTTGGCTTTCAGCTCCTTCTGCACCAGGTTCAACTGTTCTTTGTCCCCGTTTCTAACAGCTCTCTTTTTCTTGTTTAGTGTAGCTTTGATGTCTTTGGTTACCCAGGGATTATTGTTGGAGAAGCAGCAAATGGTTTTTTTGGGAACCACCTTGTCTACACAGAAATTAATATAATCTGTAACACAGCCTGTGAGATTAGCTATATTGTCCCCATGAAAGTCATAAAGAAAATCCCAGTCTGTTGACTCAAAGCATCCCTAAAAAGTCTAACAGTTTTTATGGCTGGAGGTTGTCTCTAAATGGCAGGTTTGTAAAGGGGCTGGAGGTAGACAAGGTTGTGATAAGGCCTGCCTAGAGGAGGGAGAGGGATGGAGGTGAATGCCTCAGTAGCATTGGTATAAAACAGGTCTAGTGTTTGATTTTGCAGTCCACATAATACTTGAATGTAGGTAAAAAAGTGGAGAGGTTAGTGTGGTTGAAATTGCCCATTACAGCCACAAACATGGAGGGGCTTCGATTCAGAAGGTCTGCTGTCGCAGAGCTGATGATGTCATAAGCCTGCAGCGTGTTAGCAGCCATGTCTCTGTGAAAAACACAACACTGCATTCTCAGAAAAGTTTCTTCGTCCTCGTTAGCGTCACGAGCTTGTCCATTTTATTTAGCAATCGGTCTGACGTTACCAGTCACTACTGACGGGAGAGCAGGACGAAATCTTTTTCTCTTCAGTTGTCGTTCCTTCTCGGCTCTGCAGCCGTGGTAAATCCTTTTGATCACCGCGGGGACGCCAGCGGGGACGCCAGTGGGGACGCCAGTGTGGCTAAACTGCCGAAGTCCCAGTAGCTGATCTCGACTGTAAACAAAGGGGCAGTGTGGCGTCGCGGTCATCTCAGAGGACTTGTAGTTTTGAATTACTTGTCAAATGGATAGAATTACTTGCCTGTGCAAGTATACTGAAGAAAACACCCTACTCAGTAGAAAATACGAAAATGACAAATAAATGACAAATACATAAAACCAGAAGTAAGGACACTGGCCCTTGAGGACTGGAGCTTGACACCCGTGGTGTATAGGATCACAGTCTTAGGCCTTTTCCACATTTAAAAACTAAATTGTTTTTTTTTTTAAATGCGCATGTCCAGAATCACTCCCTTTCCCTGTTAGAAACTACATTAGTAATTAAACCGTTTTAGTATTTTTTTTTCTTAACAAGTGACTTTTTGTCCTGACTCTTTCTTCAATGAACTACAATTATGAGGTGTAGAAGTTTATAACTAAGAAGAAAGGCTAAACTTTTTCTTTGAAGGAGAATCTATTGGCTAGCACTGCTTGCATCTTCTGTATACCAAGCTATTCAAATGTGAGGATATTTGGGAAAAATTGAGTCAAGCAAGAGATTAAAGATCCCAAGGACACCAGCAAACCTATAACACAATTGCTAGAAAAGAAAATAATCAAGGTGTTGCAATTCATTCCCTTAACCAGATTGAAATGCTGTTACATTGTTTTGTATCACCAAATACTCGCAACATTCAAAGAACTGAAGAAAGATTCTATAGAACAAGAGGTCATAATTTTCCACAACTGATAATATAATCTAGAAAACAATTACTTCAGTTGCTGTTGGGTAAACTTTTTCACATTTCATTTTGTTATTTTTTTCAATTTGTTTTTTAATGTGAGCTCACATTTTGGGGGGATAGCTGTGATGGGGTGTGGCTTAGTTGCAGAGGAGTGGTGGAGCAGTGGATTCAAGGTGTGGTGTCAGTGGGAGGCTGCTGTCAGAGGAGGTGAACATCATCTAATCATGCCTTCCCTATTTCAGTAGGCACCGGGGCTGGAGAGAAGAGGTCTAAGCAGCTGGCGGCATACTGTGAGTACTGTGAGTTCCCTCCAAAAAATACAAAAAAGACCCTTTTCTGATGGGGACTGTTTAGTGGCTAAACTGCAACAAACTCTAAGATGTATACTTAATTACTTACATGCAAGTTGTTCAGAGAGAACCAAAGACCTACATGTGGCCCGTCAGCCATACAGTTGGTCCACTTTAATACAGAAAGCAGACAATCACAGTGACTACAGCCATACACCAATCTTGCCACGGTTCTGGGTCAGTTTCGACCCTGCGTTTTGTGTTCTTATGGGGCGACCGTGGCTCAGGGGGTTGGGAATCGCATCTGTAACCGGAAGGTCGCCGGTTCGATCCTGGTCGTTGTGTCCTTGGGCAAGACACTTTACCCTACTTGCCTACTGGTGTTGGCCAGAGGGGCCGATGGCGCGATATGGCAGCCTCGCTTCTGTCAGTCTGCCCCAGGGCAGCTGTGGCTACAACTGTAGCTTGCCTCCACCAGTGTATGAATGTGAGAGTGAATGAATAGTGGTATTGTAAAGCGCTTTGGGTGCCTTGAAAAGCGCTATATAAATCCAATCCATTATTATGTTTTGGTTTATTTTTGAATGATTGTTTTGTTCTCTGAGGCTACGATGATTGTTATTGTTAGAGTTCCATGTTTCTGTTTATTTGTGTTTCAGGATTTGTGTCTCATGTTTAGCATTTAGGTTCCATGTGTTATATTCAGTCTGTCTCTCAGTGTCAAGTCGGCGTCTTTGTGTAGTGAGGTCTTGTTTCCTGTTTTATTGTGAAGGTCTGCGTCTCTTGTGAATGTGTTTAGTTTTACCTCTTGTCTCATCCTGTTAATTACTCCACCACCTGTGTGTAATCTCCCTGTGTTTCTCTGTGTGTATTTAAGTCGCGTCCTCTGTTATTGTAGTTGCTGGTCCGTCTGTGTATCCACCGTGCTCCTTCTGTGTGTTATCCCTGCTGTCATCCGTCGTCATTCTCCGCTGTGTATCCTCCTTCATGTTCATGTCCTGGTTTGTGTTCACTAGTTTAGTTGTTTTCAGTTTAGATAGCCTTCTGTTCCTTTTGCCGTTTGCCTATTTTTATTTTGTGTTTAATAAACCACCCTCACACCTTTACAAGTGCCTGCATTTGGATCCTCCTTTTCTTTCTTCCACACGGCTCACTCAACTCGCCGTGACAAATCTAATCTTTTTCAGTTTAAAGTTGATAGATACATTATCCATCAATAAAGGTATTTGTATTATATTAGTAGCAGTAACTTATTCAATATCCAACCTGCAATGAATAATGACACACACACACACACACACACACACACACACACACACACACACACACACACACACACACGTGGAACTACTTCCACTTATTCCATTTTATTTTTACAGATAACGTGGAACCTCAGCTACTTCTATGTAAATAATTCAAAACATTTCATCTTGAAAACTAATGAAATCAAGGAGCTGCCGAGGGACATTCTGTGGGAGTCTATGAAGGTTTACATTAGGAGCAAATTATCAGTTATGTAGCATATAAGAATAAAGTACACTCTGAGGATGTTAAAACGCTGGTGAGGAACATGGGAGATGTCCATAGGTGACATGAGGTTCACCCACACCAGATCTGTTCAACGAAAAATTATTACTACAAATGGAACGAAATATTCTTATGATGGAGAAGGTGAAAAAAATATATACTAAAATCCAGACAGATTTATTGTGAACATGGAGATAAAGCAGGTAGGCTTCTTGTTCTTCGGTTTTAAAAAAAAAGTCAGCCGGGCAAATGATTACAGGAAGTGAAATGGATCCTGGCTTAATATCATACAACTATCACGACATTAATGATTGGTTTAAACAATATTATTCTAACCTATACCAATCAGAAGTAGAGGGTAATGCATCAGAAACAGACCTATTTCTCAACTCTCTGGATATTCAAAAATCTCTCTAGAGGCTCAGTCATCCTTAAAGCAGCCACTGTCACTTGAGGAAATAAGTAATCCTATTAAGCTATCTCGAACAGGCAGTGCACCAGGCACATAATGATTTCCCATCGAGTTTTACAGGGAATACCCTTAAAGCTCGCACCTGTTTTGAAATCAGTTTACACTGTAAAAACAATTGTAATATAAAAGTATTTTACTGTGTATTTTACAGTTCTGTACTGTTCTTCTGGAATATCATTAAATTTACATAAATAGACTGTGAACATAATTTTCTTGTTTTTAAAATGTATTTGTCTGTACATATGCATATTTAGTTTGTTAAAATACATTCACAAATGTATCATAATTTCATTATTCCATTATTTGAAAGATTGAACTGTTAAATTCAAATGCAATGCTATGGAGAAAAATATATAAAATGATTCTTATAAACTTTTTTTTACATCAAATAATTATTATTATTCTTGTTATTTAGGGTGATTGTGGCTCAAGAGTTGGCAGTTTGCCTTGTAATCAGAAGGTTGCCAGTTCAAGCCCCGGCTCGGACACTCGCGGTCGTTGTCTCCTTGGGCAAGACACTTCACCTACCACCTACTGGTGATGGTCAGAGGGGAATTATAAAGTGGAATTGTAAAGCGCTTTGAGGGTCTCAAAAAGCGCTATATGAATGCAATCCATTATTATTTAAACCAACTGTTAACTGTATATTTCTGTACATTTAAGTATTATTATTCATATTGCCGCATTCATTGACCTTGTTTATAGGTAAGTTCATTGTTTAATCACATTAAAATGTTCCTAATTTAATGTTTAAAAACACTTGAAAAGGGGCAAAATCGCATGTATAATTAGGGCAACAAACTGTATTGTAATTATTGGAAATAACCGTATTTTCATGAAAAGGTTATTTTCTGTTATTTTCTGGTATTATTTTAGCGCCCCACTTCCCAGAAATTACTGGTTTTTTTAGGATTTTTTTTTTTTTACGGTGTATAATGAATCCCTGGAAAACGGAAAGTAGTCAAAAACACTTATTCAGGCCATAATCTCAGTCATACTTAAAAAAGATAAGGACCCTGTTCAGTGTAGTTCAGTTCCTCCCCTCACTCAGCAACACAGTCTGAAGTTGTTCTAAGTGTTGATGCTGAAAAGGCATTCACAAAATAGAATGGACTTACGTATTTATACTTCTAAAACATTTTAGATTGGGGCCAAAATTTAATAGCTGGATTACAGTTTTATACTCAGTACCTATGGCTGCATCAGTACAATGCAAGGCTGTTGCCGTGCTCCTTATCTGTTTGTAATCAAGCCATTGGCAATCGCTATTAGATCAGACAGTAGGATTAAGACTACTGTCCAGGGTCAAGGTAAACCACAAAATTCTGCTTTATACAGATGATCTACTTCTGCTAATATTAGATCCAATTAGTGGCATGTCCTACTTCTTTATCTGTTTCAAAATAAATAATTTAGCAAGGTAAATCAACTATAGAAATTTGCCCTTTAAAATTGAAAAAGGATAAATTTACCTCCCAGGGATTAGAAATAACTGGTTCAATCATCTCTATGCATCCATACAATTACAAGTCTATTGTAGGAGTAAGGCTGGGCCATATCATACAGTTCACGGTAATACCGGTATAATGTTAGGCAATGATAAGAAAATGAAATATCGCAATAGAATATGTAAAAGACTAGGTAAAAGACTTTGTTTTCATACGCACATGGCGGAAAAAGCATGGCGGCGACAGAGAATGAGAAGGGGGAAAGCAGATTGTTGAATGAAACAGATGAACCAGAATTGGTTTGTAAAAATGGTGCAACTTCAGTGGTATGGAACTGGTTTGGCTTTCATCCGTCAGATACACATCAAAGCACATTTTTTGGTAGAGCATGCAAGCTGGCCGTTGTTATTAGCGCTATTACAGAACCGATTTTATCTGGTACACGGCACTCAAAAATCTGTCAAAAAATGTTTTCGTACGACCCTGCTAAGCTACAAAGATGCCTTTTGGTTAAACTGTCAGCAAGGAATTTGCATTTTCACTGTTACATTTTTATATAGCTTTAAGGCACATAAAAAACAGCTGCTTCTTTAAGTGAAAATACATTGATGAAGTTTTTTTGCACTAATAAAGTTGTGGAGTTGTAAAGTATATTGTCTCGCGTCAATTATATAGTCAGTTATATCATTATCGCAAATTATCAAATATATATCGTGATAAATATTTTTGGGCATATTGTCCTGCCCTACTTAGGAGGAACCAAAAATGACCTAGATAGGTGGTCAAAATTGCTATTGTCCTTAGCAGGATGGATAAACACAGTAAAAATGACTATAATGCCCAGGTTTCTGTATTTATTTAAAATGATTCCTATTTTTCTTCCAGTTAGATTGCAATATTTCTTTTATTTACATGGAATAAAAAACCTGCACGAATAAAGAAGTCATGTTTGGAGAGGATTAGGTTTGCCTAATTGTGTATTCTATTGTTGGGCAGTTTATATTTTTAAGTTAACATAATGGATTACCAGGTTTGCAGATAAAGAGGGACCTGTCTGGGTAAATATGGAACCAAAAACAACAGTTCACCTATTTCAATTTTGACTGCCCCTCTTCAGCTAAATATTGGTGTGCCTGGTGGTCCAAAATTTTATAAAGATTTGGCGCCAATTTGGAAAGTACTTTAATTTGGATATTTAATTTCTCTCCAGTAACATCTAATCATCTTTTTGTGCCATCCCAGACATTTCTGGATTGGAATAAAAAAGGACTGATTTATTTTAGCGATCTCTTTAATAAAGATGGTTTTGTCATTTAAATTCCTTTGTGAAAAACATGATCTACCAAAGTCACATTACTTTAGATATATTCGTGTTTTACTTCTAAATAAACTGGTGACTCTCAAAGTGGAGCCAATCAGAACCCAATGAGAATCGACAAGAAAATTGATACGGAATCAGTCAGTACATGATATCGATAATGGAATCGGAATCACTAAATTCTTATCAATTTCTATACCTATATATCATACTGCATGTGATGCTTTTTTAGTGTTTGCCAAACAAAACATAGCTCACTGTGTTTTATCGTGTAAGAATTATGTGAAATATAATTATAGCCCCAGATTGCATGGGAACATTTTTTCTCAAGTAACACTTATTGTGGGCTTTTTTTTTAGTGCTGTGTAGTAATCAGTGAATGCCTATTCTGACGCTGATATAATACCCTGTATTGTATACACATGTACATATGTTTTTTAACACAATAAAATTATGATACTGCTGCCCTGAGGTAAACCAACAAAATATATGGCCAAAGATCTTTTTTTATGTCCCCACAACTGGACTCACATTGTAGAGGATATCCACCCATCCCTCCATTGTAATACACTGGAAAACGGTGAGAACAGCGAAGAGGATGTTGTCAAAATTGGTAATGCCAAAATTGGGTCCAATCCAATACTCCCTACAGACAGTGCCGTTGGCACAGGTCCTTGCTGGAGCTTCATAGCCACAGGGGAAATCTGCAGTCTGCTCACCTGTAACCACAAAGACACACATTGACAGACTAAGGTATTTTTTTAGAAATTGTCACAGTGCGCTGTGTGGCATGCAGGATGTGGACCCAAATGCAGACTCCAAGACGTGGAAAGTAACTCCAAAACTGCTTTATTGCTGACACAAGGAAAAGAATATACTGGGACATGAATAACTCTAAACGAAGAGGCACACAGGGGACCACACAGCTGGGTATGAGGGAGATTGTGAGGCTGGGGAGAAGAAAACAAAAGGTTTAAATATAGGGGGTGGGTTTCAATAATCAATTTATTGATTAAAATCGATTTTAGCTTTAATAAAGCAATATTGATTCATTAAAATCCTGAATCAATTTTTAAATATAAATGTGTTTTACCAGAAACGCCAGAATCTCAGGCTAAACCTCACAAAACAATTTCAACAACCACCAAACAGCTAAAACAGCAAACGAGAGCAGGTAAACGGATTCCGCAAAAAGACATAAACACAAAGCACGGACAAACACATCAGAATCAGTGAGATGTTGGCTTTCTCACCCGGCAGCACGTACACAGACATGCGGTCGGGGTTGAAAGCCGACAGCTCACAGATTCTGATGGACAATGTGATTATTTGGATTTTATTCTTTAAATTTATGTAAGAGAAAGTCTGACTGATGATATAAAAGAATATCACACACATCACAGGGAACATATTTTACAATTAATTGTTCGTTCTCCTGTTGGAGCTTGCTTCACTGCATAATTTCTATTACAATCATATTTTTGTTTATATGGGGGGAATTCAAAATGTGTCACTCAACCCCTTATCTTCATTAAAAAACACATAGGAATGGTTAAGGTTCTATAACATTTGCTCACTTGTGTTAATCCGGAAACAGGTGCGATGAAATTTCCCCATGTAGAAGTCAAGGCCGATGATGGCAAACATGAGGATGGCAAAGAAGAGCAGCAGGCCAATCTGCAACAGTGGTACCATAGCTTTCATGATGGACTTTAAAACCACCTGAAGA
Organism: Copadichromis virginalis; assembly: GCF_057382275.1. Lineage (NCBI taxonomy): Eukaryota > Metazoa > Chordata > Actinopteri > Cichliformes > Cichlidae > Copadichromis > Copadichromis virginalis. The sequence goes on from NC_140629.1 coordinate 12,941,482, forward strand.
CCTGAGGCAAAGCAAGAGAAGTAAGATTAGCCATAGCCATGATTGATTGCATATGTAATGTAACATACAAGCATACCATAATGCTATCAAAATATATTTGCAGTAATTCTGTGTATGTTCTCAGTCATTCAGTCATGATAATCTAAGGAGCATGGAAAGAAAAGTGACTGGACTTCTTTAAGTTTCTTGAAGACGTTTCACCTCTCACCCGATAAGCTTCTTCAGTTCTAAGACCAAATGATGAAGAGTCGCAGGTATTCAAGCCCTAGTGGAAGTTGTCCCTTAAGAGGGTCGTGGACCCACTGTTGATCACGTGATTGCTATTGAAAAGTCTTTGAGAAACATAAAGAACTCCAGTCATTTTTCTTTCCAAGCTCCTTAGATATTTACAATATCCTTTGAATTTTTCTTTTACAACCAAGTCTCCTTGTCATTTTGCCTCTGTCCAAAAGATGCAGAGGAACTGTAGTGCTAAGGAAAAATATTTACTTGTTAATCTAAGGAAGACGTTTCACCTGTCATCCGAGAAGATTCATAAGTTCTAGGGTCAAATGGTGGAGAGTCCCAGATTTAAAACCTATGGGAGTATTCCCCCAAGAGGGAAAGTGGACCCCCTCCTATTTTTACACCAGATGTTTTTCTTGAGTGTGGCTCTTGGCACTGAAAGTGCACTCTTATAAACTGTATGGATGTACTTCAATATACTGTATAGAAATGCTCATATACACTGTAGCACAGTACTCCTATACACTGTATAGTACACTGGCTTAAGGTATACACCACTAAAATTAAAAAGCTGTGAAATTTTGCAATTTATCTTCAGAACAGATGTTTTTGCAGTATAGTAGTTGTTTGTTTGTTAACCTATTATAATGCTGTAACATGCTAACCACATCATGACCATTAGCACAGACAGCACATGTATTAAAATGTGAAGTGGACTTACTTGGAATCCCGGAGACAAGTTTGAGTGGTCGCAGCACTCTCACCGCCCTCAATGTTCTCAGATCAAAGTCAGCCCCCACAGTGGCCAGGATCCTACACACAATAACAGCATGGATTCAACAATAACATTAAGCTGTATAGTTTATAGCCTTGTTTTGGTATGGTACCATCACAAAAAAAGCTGGTATAATTTAGCAGTGGGATGTTCTTTAAACTCACTGACCAAAACCCATGTTGTCTAGTTATTTAACTGGAAATTTATGAAAAGTGCATATGTTCCCTTCTTCCAATTCACAATTATGGCTTGTATTGTGCTTCTGGGGCACACAAAGCTTTAGAAAAGGTGTCATACCCTTGTACTGATTTATGTCGCAATACAGTGTGATCACAGACATCTACAGACTTCTTTTAACCTGACATGAAGTGTGAACTGTGGGATCTTGAAATACGATGAATTAAACTGTGTCCAGTTACTTCAGTGAATTGCTACCTTATCGTGGTGGAGGGGTTTGCGTGTCCCAGGGATCCCAGGGGCTATGTTGTCTCCCATAGCAAATTGGTCCTGGGTGAGGGACCAGACAAAGAGCAATTCAGAAGACCCTTATGAGAAAAACATGGAAGGAACAGTTTACCCTGCCTGGGGAGGGTGCCCGAGGGCAAGCGTCTGGTGGCTGGGCCTTAGTCCATGGGGCACAGCCCGAAAAGGGGACATGGGCCCATCCTCCCGCAGGAGCGGAGGCCCTGGCGGACTGATCCCTGGCTACCAAGACTGGTAATTGGGACATGGAATGTCCCAATTGCCAGGACTCCGTCTCTGTCTGACTCTGGACTCTGTCTCAGTCTGGAGTTGCCCCTGGTGAGAGGCGGCGGGCTGGGGTGGGTATTCTAATATTCCCTCGGCTTGCTGCCGGTACGTTGGGGTTCTTCCCGGTGGATGAGAGGGTTTATCCCTGCGCCTTAGGGTCGGGGAACGAGTCCTGACTGTCATCTGCACTTATGCGCCAAGTGGCAGTTCAGAGTACCCAGCCTTCTTAGAGTCCTTAAGTGGGGTGCTGGAAGGTCCTCCACCTGGAGACTCTGTTGTCCTACTGGGAGACTTCAATGCTCACGTGGGTAACGACAGCAAGACTTGGAGGGGCGTGACTGGGAGGAACGGCCTCCCTGATCTGAACCTGAGCAGTGTTTTGTTATTGAACTTCTGTGCAAATCACAGTTTGGCCATAACGAACACCTTGTTCGAACATAAGAGTGTCCATAAGTGCACGTGGCACCAGGACGCTCTAGGTCGCAGGTCGATGATCGATTTTGTAATTGTATCACCAGACCTGCGACCAGAAGTTCTGGACACTCAGACAAAGAGAAGGGCTGAGCTGTCAACTGATCACCACCTGGTGGTGAATTGGATCAGGTGGCGGGGTAGGACACCTGACAGACCCGGTGCACCTAAACGCGTAGTGAGGGTGTGCAGGGAATGCCAATTTCCGGGGGGCGAGGTCACTGAGGCAGTTAAACAACTCCTTGGTGGCAGAGCCCCTGGTGTGGATGAGGTCCGCCCCGGGTTCCTGAAGGCTCTGGACGTTGTAGGGCTGTCCTGGTTGACACGCCTCTACAATGTTGCGTGGAGATCAGTGGAAGTATCCCTGGACTGGCAGACCGGGGTGGTGGTCCCCAGCTTTAAGAAGGGGGACCGGAGGGTGTGTTCCAACTACAGGGGGATCACACTCCTCAGCCTCCCTGGGAAAGTCTATGCCAGGGTGCTGGAAAGGAGAGTTCGTCCGCTAGTAGAACCTCAGATACAGGAGGAACAATCCGGTTTTCGTCCTGGTCGTGGAACACTGGACCAGCTCTTTATCCTCTCGAGGATACTTGAGGGTGCATGGGAGTTTGCCCAACCAGTCTACATGTGTTTTGTGGACTTGGAGAAGGCATTCGATCATGTCCCTCGGGGTGTCCTGTGGGAGGTGCTGCGGGAGTATGGGGTGTCTGGCCCATTGCTACGGGCCATTCGATCCCTGTACAACCATTGCAAGAGCTTGATTCGCATTGCCGGCAATAAGTCGGACTCATTCCCGGTGGGTGATGGGCTCCGCCAGGGCTGCCTTTTGTCACCGATTCTGTTCATAATTTTTATGGACAGGATTTCTAGGCGCAGCCAAGTGGCGGAGGGCTTTCACTTCGGTGGCCTCAGAATCTCATCTCTGCTTTTTGCGGATGATGTGGTTCTGTTGGCTTCATCGGGTGATGGCCTCCAGCTCGCACTGGAACGGTTCGCAGCTGAGTGTGAAGCAGCGGGAATGAGGATCAGCACCTCCAAATCTGAGGCCATGGTTCTCAGCCGGAAAAGGGTGGAGTGCCCACTCCGGGTCGGGGATGAGTTCCTGCCCCAAGTGGAGGAGTTCAAGTATGTCGGGGTCTTGTTCGCGAGTGATGGGAGAAGGGAGCCGGAGATCGACAGACGGATTGGTGCTGCGGCTGCAGTATGCGGTGAAGAGGGAGCTGAGTGTAAAAGCAAAGCTCTCAATTTACCGGTTGATCTATGTCCCTACCCTCACCTATGGCCGCGAGCTGTGGGTAGTGACCGAAAGAACGATATCACGGATACAAGCGGCGGAAATGAGCTTCCTTCGAAGGGTGGCTGGCCTCTCCCTTAGAGATAGGGTGAGAAGTTCAGCTATCCGGGAGGGGTTCAGAGTAGAGCCGCTGCTCCTCCACAAATCGAAAGGAGCCAGCTGAGGTGGTTCGGGGATCTGACAAGGATGCCTCCTGGGTGAGGTGTTCCTGGCATGTCTCACCGGGAGGAGGCCCCAGGGCAGACCCAGGACACGCTGGAGAGATTATATCTCTTGGCTGGCCTGGGAACGCCTTGGTGTTCCCCCCGGATAAGCTGGAGGAGGTGGCTGGGGAGAGGGAGGTCTGGGCTTCTCTGCTTAGGCTGCTGCCCCTGTGACCCGACCCTGGATAAAGCGGAAGAAGATGGATGGATGGATGGATGGATAGACATGCAGTGTGAACTGTGGGATCTTGAAATACACAAGTGTATCCCTTTTTAAACTGTGTCCGGTTACTTCAGTTTGCCAGCTGGACTCAAATCAACTTCAAGACATTACAGAGTGTGCATGAATCTGAAACCTTGACATGTAGAATAGCAATGGTGGATTTTTGGTATGCAGAGTGGAGTACAGCAGGGAGGAGGGGCAGCCCAAACAACAAACACCACTTCTAAAAGTAAACTTCAATTGGTCACAGCAGAACATCTTATAAGCTTAGTGTGACTTGTGGCTGAGCTGCTACAGAACTCTCATTCAATCAATCAATCAAAAATTGTTTAGAGTCACTGATCCTATGAAGAGACATTTTTATTCTAATAGAACTGCTCACATCAAGACTCACAATGCCTCCATCCATAGGACACGAGGGCTCTGAATGAAGATGAAAAATGTGTAAGACAGCAGTCTCCTCTATTAATACTTAAGTGTCAGGTAAACATGTTAATAAGACTTTTCTTATGACATAATGTCTTAATCAACAAAAACACTTTTGTACGCTGATCAAAGATGGTAGCCACTGGCTCATGTGCAATTTAAAAAAAAACCTGCCTATGAAAATAATCAAGTCCATAACAATATTTGCAACAGACTAGCAGAATTGTTTACTAAAGCATTCATCCATCATGGGCTTATTATTATTAGGGTTGTGGAGGGGATTGGAACCTATCCCAGGTATTAGAGCAGAGCAATATGGCCAAAAATATTTATCACAATATATATTTGAAAAGTTGCGATAACAATATAACTGACGATATAATTGAATTATAATATATTATAATAGGTTAACAAACATAAAATATAACTCCATAACTTTACTAGCGCAAAAAAACCCATCAATTTATTTTTACTTAAACAAGCAGCTGTTTTTATGTGCATTAAAGCTATATAAAAATATAACAATGCAAATGCAAATTCCTTGCTGAAAGTTTAACCAAAAGGCATTTCCAATGGAAATGGGCTGACATATCCTGAGCATAACTATGTATAATATCCACTAACATTAAACTGCAGCGTGCCTAATAATAAGTCAAATAGGTATTTTTTGGACCATAAGGTGCACGGGATTATAAGGCACATTAACAGAAACAAAGCAGTCAGATAAGTCAAACTTTATTCAACTCATTCTTCTTGCTTCCCCCACTTCTGTACCATTGATTCATGCTGTATTCTATCACAGCTGCTCTATTCTCATGTTGCAGTATACAGGGAGTGCAGAATTATTAGGCAAGTTGTATTTTTGAGGAATAATTTTATTATTGAACAACAACCATGTTCTCAATGAACCCAAAAAACTCATTAATATCAAAGCTGAATGTTTCTGGAAGTAGTTTTTAGTTTGTTTTTAGTTTTAGCTATTTTAGGGGGATATCTGTGTGTGCAGGTGACTATTACTGTGCATAATTATTAAGCAACTTAACAAAAAACAAATATATACCCATTTCAATTATTTATTTTTACCAGTGAAACCAATATAACATCTCCACATTCACAAATATACATTTCTGACATTCAAAAACAAAACAAAAACAAATCAGCGACCAATATAGCCACCTTTCTTTGCAAGGACACTCAAAAGCCTGCCATCCATGGATTCTGTCAGTGTTTTGATCTGTTCACCATAAACATTGCGTGCAGCAGCAACCACAGCCTCCCAGACACTGTTCAGAGAGGTGTACTGTTTTCCCTCCTTGTAAATCTCACATTTGATGATGGAGCAAAGGTTCTCAATGGGGTTCAGATCAGGTAAACAAGGTGGCCATGTCATTAGTTTTTCTTCTGTTATACCCTTTCTTGCCAGCCACGCTGTGGAGTACTTGGACACGTGTGATGGAGCATTGTCCTGCGTGAAAATCATGTTTTTCTTGAAGGATGCAGACTTCTTCCTGTAACACTGCTTGAAGAAGGTGTCTTCCAGAAACTGGCAGTAGGACTGGGAGTTGAGCTTGACTCCATTCTCAAGCCGAAAAGGCCCCACAAGCTCATCTTTGATGATACCAGCCCAAACCAGTACTCCACCTCCACATTGCTGGCATCTGAGTCGGGCTGGAGCTCTCTGCCCTTTACCAATCCAGCCACGGTCTTGACGTTTCAGCTTGTGTGTCTTGTTCAGTGGTGGTCGTCTTTCAGCCTTTCTTACCTTGGCCATGTCTCTGAGTATTGCACACCTTGTGCTTTTGGGCACTCCAGTGATGTTGCAGCTCTGAAATATGGCCAAACTGGTGGCAAGTGGCATCTTGGCAGCTGCACGCTTGACTTTTATCAGTTCATGGGCGGTTATTTTGAGCCTTGGTTTTTCCACACGCTTCTTGCGACCCTGTTGACTATTTTGAATGAAACGCTTGATTGTTCGATGATCACGCTTCAGAAGCTTTGCAATTTTGAGACTGCTGCATCCCTTTGCAAGATATCCCACTATTTTTGACTTTTCTGAGCCTGTCAAGTCCTTCTTTTGACCCATTTTGCCAAAGGAAAGGACGTTGCCTAATAATTATGCACACCTGATATAGGGTGTTGATGTCATTAGACCACACCCCTTCTCATTACAGAGATGCACATCACCTATTATGCTTAATTGGTAGTAGGCTTTCGAGCCTATACAGCTTGGAGTAAGACAACATGCATGAAGAGGATGATGTGGACAAAATACTCATTTGCCTAATAATTCTGCACTCCCTGTAATTCCTACAGGTGTTCCAACTTTTCTAGATTACTGGATTACTTACACACCCTTGTGAGCATCAGTTGAACAGTATTGTACAAGTTTACAAGCATTGTACAGAGTAGTGTGTTGCTACAAAAATGGCAAGGAAAGGGCAATTAACAATGCAAGTAAGTAACATTTATTTATATAGCACATTTCACAGATAAAAATCACAAAGTGCTTCACACTAAAATCAGAAGTACAACTAAAATAATATAAAACAGTGAAAAAATTCATTAAAAGCTTGTTTGTATAAAAATGTCTTCAGCTGCTTTTTAAAGGAGTCAGTAGAGTCAAGACAGCGTAAAGACAACAGCAGGGAGTTCCACAGCCTTGGTGCCAGTGCCTGATAAGCCTGATCCCCACGTGTTTTAAACCTAGTACATGGGACCACCAGTAACCTCTGACCTGGCGACCTAAGCGATGAAGCATGAGGTTCTCAACAGGGGCCCGTTCTTCGTACGTCGCTTACTACATCCAAGATCAAATGACACATCCAAGACCAAATCATCGCGCTAACCGTGAGCTCGCTAATCCGGTTCTCCGAACACACCTGCTGTTGATGATTAGTACAGCTGGATGAAGTAATGTGAGATCACTGGGTGTCGTAAAAGGGGCTACGCATCGATAGTAGAAACATTGATCGGCAACCCTCTGATTGGTCGGCGAAAATGTCGAAGGAGAGCGCTCGGTATTTTTCGGCAGCAGAGCAAGAACTCTTGAGTGAGGGATTTCAGGAGTTTCAGAGTTTAATTAAAACGCAAGGGAACACTGCAAAGGCTGCAAAAGCAAGGAGAGAGGGCTGGCAGAAAGTTGCTGACAAATTAAACTCGTAAGTGATTTAATAATAACAATAATAATGGAGTGGATTAATATAGCGCTTTTCAAGGCACCCAAAGCGCTTTACAATGCCACTATTCAGTCACTCTCACATTCACACACTGGTGGAGGCAGCTACAGGTGTAGCCACAGCTGCCCTGGGGCAGACTGACAGAAGCCAGGCTGCCATATCGCGCCATCAGCCCCTCTGGCCAACACCAGTAGGCGGTAGGGTAGATTTATTATATTACACTATATTATCCAATATTATATTACATTATATTATATTATGTTATATTATATCCCATGCCGCACAGCAAGAAGGTCCTGAGTTCAATTCCAACAACAGGCCGGGGTCTTTCTGTGTGGAGTTTGCATGTTCTCCCCGTGTTTGCGTGGGTTCCCTCCGGGTACTCCGGCTTCCTCCCACCATCCAAAGACATGCAGCTTGTGGGGATAGGTTAATCGGAAAATCCAAATTGCCATTAGGTGTGAATGTGCGAGTGAATGTGAGTGTGAATGGTTGTTTGTCCCTGTGTGTTGGCCTATGACAGCTGGGATAGGCTCCAGCGCCCCCCGCGACCCTGAAAAAGGATAAGCGGAAGCGAATGGATGGATGAATGGATATTATATCCCCTTACACATTAGAGCCACAACAGGACCCACTAGAACATGGGAACAAGTAAAAGTGAAATATAAGAATAGTCTACAGAATGGTAATATTTATCACTTATATTGCTTTTCGTCTCTTGAAAAGAGACCCTGAAATAATCTGTTTGTTTGTTCATAACAGCAACCAAGAAAAGGGCAGAGCAAAAAAAAAGACAGGTGGTGGTCCTGCACCCCCTCGTCAACAAGTTGGTTAAGTGAATAATACCCTCACGGGAATATCGATATCTCTCTATGAGCACACTGTCGCGCTGAGCTAAAGGATCCTGTCTATCCCGCAATATACGCTGGATTCTGAGGACTCTCCTTATCAATCTTGCACCTTCCGCAATGGGTTGGTCGCGTATACGGACAGGACATGGCTGCGACAGGCTTCCCAAATCCACCTTCGCTTTTATAGCCGTGGTCTCTCATCTTGATTACACAAAGTAATTTGCAATTACTACTCTGAAATATGAATTACATCTGTAATAATCACATACATGTAATAGAATGTTAATAGTACATTTCCCTTTTTTAGGAAATGACCTGTATGTATCTGTGTGAAATCAATAAATGGATCAGGTACTGCATTATCTTTATTTACATTGATGTTATTTATTTATGGTGAAACAGTGGTGGAATATCGCTATTGCTTTCGTATAAATGAAGCGGACATACCTGAGTAGCCGCGATCTAATCCTGTTTACATAAAGTAAACCTGCTCCCGAGCAGGTTTACGCTTACGGCTCTGTTGCTATGGCAGCAAGTCCCGGATGAGCTTCGGGGAACCGAACGATCCAAGATCACGCGAAATCGTCAACAATCTAATCCAGCTAACTTACTTAGCGAGGTACGAAGAACAGGCCCCAGGTCAAAGATATACTGGGGAGCTTCACCGTGCAGAGCTTTAAAAGTTACAACTAAAATTTTAAAGTGAACCCTAAAATTTACTGGCAGTCAATGAAGGGAAGCCAAAACTGGAGTAATGTGTGACCTCTTGTTTGTGCCAGTTAAAAGTCTTGCCGCGGCATTCTGTACAGTTCGAAGGCTATCCAGAGCAGATTTGTTGAGACAAGTAAAAAGACCATTGCAATAATCCAAACGAGAAGAGATAAAAGCATGAATAATCATCTCAAATTCTGGCTTTGACACCAGTAGTCTGAGTTTAGAAATGTTTCTTAGATGATAAAAACAGTTCCAGACAAGTTGTTTAGAGTGTTTCTCAAGAGAAATTGAACTGTCAAATATAACACCTAGGTTTCTGAGACTCAACTGAAATGAAGGGTCTAAAAAGCTGAAAGCATGTGTTCAGGTGCAGTAGTCAAGGTTTCTGTTTTATCTGCATTTAACTGGAGGAAATGGTCCTTTAACCATTGTTTGATTTCTGACAGACAATTATTTAAACAGGAAAATTTATAAAACTCAGAAGTTTTGAAAGAACAGTATAACTGAATGTCATCAGCATAGAGATGATAAGAAATATTATTGTAACGTCTGATAATTTGGCCTAGAGGGAGTATATACAACAAAAAGAGAATCGGTATCCTTGAGGTATCCCAGAAGGCAGAACTGATGTTTCAGACAACACATGATTCATACAGATTATAAAGATCTCTCAGATAGATACGACATAAACCACTTTAAAACAACACCAGTAATCCCAACAAGTCCTTCAGCCTGTTTATCATGATACTGTGATCGACAGTATCAAAAGTAGAGGTGGGATCCAACATAACCAGAACAGTGTACTCTCCAGAGTCTGCTGCCATCAGAATGTCACCAGACACTTTAAGTAAAGCAGTTTCAGTGGAATGTAATTTGCGGAAACCAGACTGGAAAATGTCCAGAACATTGTTCTTCTCCAAAAAGTTGTTAAGTTGTTCTGCAACAGTTTTTTCCACGATCTTTGGCACCAATGGTAATTTTGATATTGGCCTGTAGCTGCTTGGAAGAGATGGGTCCAAATTTGGTTTCTTTAATATTGGTTCAACAATAGCTTGTTTAAAATAGCTGGAAATTGAGCCAGTATAAAGAGAAGTATTAATTATTTCCAGAATATAGGGGCCAATAGAGTCAAACACACTAATGAAAAATGATGGAGAAAGCATATCAAGGTGGCTTGAAGTCTGACCAGGCACAGCACTGATGTCCTGTAAGGTAACAGGAGTAAAAGAGGACCAGGTATCAGAGGTAAGCAAGGTGTCAATGTGATACTGAGAGGATGATGGAGAAATATTTAAACTGACGGCAGCGACCGTATTAACAAAGTAATTAAAAAAGTCATTACAATCAGATTTTGTATAGACTGGTACATGAGGAATATCAGGAGAGACAATGTTCTTAATTGTATCAAACAATACTCTGGGATTGTTCTTTTTTGAAGCTATTAAATCAGCAAAATATTCAGTTCTGACATTTTTTTATCATGTCGTTAAGTGAGAAAATTGATTCCTTGAGATGTACCCTATGTACCTCAAGCTTGGAAGCCTTCCATTAACGTTCTAATTTGCGACAATATCTCCTAAAATTTTGAATATTTTCATTTCTCCAGGGAAAGAAATTTGAGGAATGGACAACATTTTGTTTCAGAGGTGCCATTGTATCTTAAATAGATTGACATTGATTGTTAAAAGACAAAATAAGTGAATCCACGTCATCTTGAGCCAGCGAGGGTCAAACATGGCAGAGAACCTTCTAGCAGCATCCTGGTTCATAATCCACCTGTGGATCATCAGTTTAGGAGGTGAAGGATCCACGTAAAATGACAAATTAAAGAATATGCAACTATGGCCACTCATATGGACATCCTCCACACATGCATCATGTATATTTAAACACAGGGAGAAAACAAGATCCAGTGTGTGGCCCTTTGTATGTGTGGGGCCAGAAACATGCTGCTTAAAGTTAAAAGACTGAGTGATAGCGATGAGCTCAGCAGCAGTGTTACAGGATGCATCATCAATATGAAGGTTGAAGTCTCCCAATATTACAACCTTCTCCAGTTTAATGATCGATGTCAGAAGGTCGTTAAATCAGTTAGAAAGACCCCGGCAGGTCCAGGCGGTCGATAGATTAAAATACAATAACATGTTTTCAGAGAACCGACCTTCATCATCTGTGACTCAAATGAAGAAAAGGCGTCCGAGGTAAAATGGTAAATGGTAAATGGCCTGCATTTGTATAGCGCTTTTCTAGTCCATAGGACCCCAAAGCGCTTCACACTACATTCAGTCATTCACCCATTCACACACACATTCATACACTGGCGATAGCAAGCTACATTGTAGCCACAGCTGCCCTGGGGCGCACTGACAGAGGCGAGGCTGCCGGACACAGGCGCCACCGGACCCTCTGACCACCACCAGAGGTCATCAGTCTGCATGTGACTCTGTCCTGATAAACAGCAGCAAGTCCAAGTTAAGCAGGGCAAACCGAACTGATGACTGTTTATTTGCGAAATCTACAGCTGACCACAGCTGAATTAAACACCTGTGCACACATGTGGATCTGGCAACTCCAGAGCTGGGAAAAACCTTGATTGATGAGCAGACATAGCTGTCATCAGCAAAACGGAGAATGGATGATGGCCACAGAGCGAGCAAACTGCTTTCGAGCCATGGGGCTCAGGTCCCAGACGACGGCGTAACATCCCCAGCAAACAACAGGAGAGGAACTGGTCACAGGCACCGAGAGTGTAGTATTGTTCTATGTTCTGTAGTATTCATTCCACCTCATTTCATTTCTGTATTTTATGTATATAAGTTTAGATTAGTTATTTATAGTTAGTTTACACAGCTTTGTGTATGTATGTGTATGTATGTGTAATGTGTATATATAGACACATATATGTGTGTGTGTGTGTGTGTGTGTGTGTGTGTGTGTGTGTGTGTGTGTGTGTGTGATTTACATTGCTGTGCTTGAGAGCCACCACCATCTACCGGAACCAAATTCCTTGTATGTGTCTGCACATATACTTGGCCAATAAACACGATTCTGATTCTGATTCTGAGTCACCCCACAGCCAAGTAGCTAGCCTCCGGTACCTTCTCCGTTTCACCTGGACGCCGGCACTCGTTCCCCTTTTTCGTCTCTTGAGGGTGGAAATCCCGCGGGTTGTGCACAGTAGCACGCACTCAGGTGAGGAACACACCAGAGAAGGAGGAAAAGTTTTTCCCAAAGCCACAACTGAATCAGAGGACAAGTTTCTGAGAGTTAACAGCTTGCTTGATAGGTGGCTCACAGGACAACAGCTTCAAGCACAGCTTGAAAGTGGGTGTAGTAAGTGAGTTTCAGTTTCAACTGGGAAGGGAATACTTCGAGCTGCAGGTTTGACAGGGCGAGATGCAGCAAGAAAGCCACTGCTAAGATGTCAAAATAAGACACAGAGGTTTGCCTGGGCCATGAAACATTGCTACTGGCCTACTGAAGACTGGAAGAAGGTATTTTGGACTGGTGAATCAAAATTTGAAATCTTCTCTGGGTTATCATGCAGGATCTTTGTTCTCCATCAAGTAGGTGAAAGGATGATTCCCCAGTGTGTGGTATCAACTGTCAAACATGGAGGAGGAAGTGTGATGGTCTGGGGCTGTTTTGCTGGATCCAGGGTCGGTGACTTGCACAGAGTGAGAGGCACCCTGAACCAAAACAGCTACCACAGCATTCTGCAGCAGCATGCAATACCTTCTGGCATGTGCCTGGTTGGTCAGGGGTTTAACCTACAGAAAGATAGTGACCCAAAACTAACATGGAGTGGCCAGCACAGTCTTCAGACTTATACCTCATCGAGCTGGTTTGAGTTGAACTAGACAGAAGACTGAAAGCAAAGCAACCTACAAGTGCCACACATTTATGGGAACTTCTGCAACAGTTCTAAAGAATATTTGATTTCTATTGTAGAAAGCTGTATTTAGTTGTTGTATCTGCCGGAAGTGGCTACTTTAATGAGTCAACAATTTAGAATACGACTTCCGGTTGATGGCATGTCGGAATAGTCTCTCTCCGCAGGGCTCCTACTTTTATCAGAACTACTTAATAATTTTCTCACTACCCACTACAAAGTGAGTGATTCTCAACAGCCGTGACCAACGGATTACGGCTTTGGAAACTACGGCCACAGCTACAAATGCGGAGCTCCAGGACGTGGTGGCTAAGTTGAAACGTTGAAAGCAGAAGCCGCCGCAACATTCGCCTCTTGGGGTCGCTGAAAATATTGAGTGGCTCAGACCAACGGTGTTCTATTCTCAGATGCTTGTGGACATATTTGGAGTGGACATTTTGAAAACGGCCCCGGAGTTGGATCGAGCCCACCGAGCGCTGGTAGCAAGACCAGGCCCCAACGCAAAGTCCCGAGCGGTTGTTGTTTGTTTCCATAGCTCCCAGACCCGTGAGCTCGTTGTGTGCAAAGCTCGGGAAATATGGGGTAAATTGAAATATAAGGACACCCCCATCCATATTGTCGAGGACTACTGCCCTGAGGTGCTGGAACAACAGTCCGCTTACCGCGGAGTCATGAAGAAGTTGTACGACCTTGGGCTCCAGCCTCAGCTTCACTACCCGGCCAAACTGTTCATTATGACTGACGAAGGGAAAAGGAAGTGACTGGCGTTGCCAGGCGACGCCCGGAGCTACATCGCCTCACACTGAACCCTGAGTTCTAACATTCTGGAGACCTAATCTGAAAACATGGTCATAGTTGGATCCTGCCACTTCTGTAGAAGGGCTCATGACATTTTAGTTTGATATCTAGAAGACAGCATGGTATGAGTAAATCTAACATCATTGTTTTTCACTGTTTTTCTCTCGATTTCCTTTACAATACCCCTGTTTATACTATTGTTCTAATGCCACTGTTGGCATGCTCACTAGTTTGCTACGTACACATATATGTATATACTGTTTTAATTTATACAAACACATATTCTTTTATTATTATTAAATGATAATGGTAAATTGTTTTATTTGTATTTGTATAGCGCTTTACTAGTCCCTAAGGACCCCAAAGCGCTTTACACAACCAGTCATCCACCCATTCACACACACATTCACACACTGGTGATGGCAAGCTACATTGTAGCCACAGCCACCCTGGGGCGCACTGACAGAGGTGAGGCTGCCGGACACTGGCGCCACCACCAGTGGGCAGTGGACCAAGACTGTCCAAGCTGGGGCTCGAACCGGCAACCTTCCGATACAAGGCGAATTCCCAACTCTTGAGCCACGATCGCCCCTATTACCTCTCCTACAGTTTGATTCCTGCCATGTATAAATGGAGGACAACAATATCTCTGCCTGCCCTTTTTTGTGTTTTTCTTCTGTGCGTTTTTGTATAGTAAGATACATCCTAGTTGCTCAATTTTTCTAGCAGAATATTGACAAGGTATATTTTCATAGTGAGACCTTAGCCGCCACAGCAATTTGATAGAGTTGTGATGGTGAAGTCTTCGCAGGGGAATGTTTATACCCTGCTGTGAAATGGACACTTGCAAGTTTTGTTTTCAGGGGTTTCCAGGACCAATTTATGTCGTTCGTGTATGTATGTATGTATGTTTTATTTTTGTTCTGGGGTTTTATTTTGTTTTTTCCCTTTCCTGTTCACAGTCTATTACCTCAAGTACAGACACCAGTCTTCCCCTGGCCACTGTCAACTTGCCAAATCAAAAACCTGCCTGAATACAGTAAGGTATGTTGAACACAATCAATGGTCTTAGAATTGTCTCCTGGAATGTGAGAGGTGTGGAGAATGCAACCAAAATTAACAAAGTTATGGCGCATTTACAGCAGCTTAAAGGAGATGTGTTTTTTTTTCAAGAGACACATCTCTGCAACAAAGAAGTGAAGTGAGGCGACTCAAGAGAAACTGGATTGGCAATATATATAATTCCAAATTTAACGCCAAGGCTAGAGGGACAGCCATACTTATTCGTAATAATATTCTGTTTGAGCAACATAAAGTTATTGCTGATCCAGATGGCCGTTTCACATTTGTGTCAGGAAACTTGCAGGGCTCACTTGTGATACTGGCTAGCATGTACGGGCCGAATTGGGACGATGATTCTTTTATAGCTAAACTTTTCTCTTCACTTCCAAATTTGGAAAACTATCATCTTATTATGTGAAGAGGTGACTTTAACTTGGTTCAGGACACTCTGCTGGATAGATCGTCAACTAAGGCCTGTTCCTTGAATAAATCTGCTAAAACCCTAGAATTTTTCAAAACTCAGCTGGGGATTGTGGATCCATGGCGACATGCAAATCTTACTACTAATGCATTTTCCTTTTTTTTAAATTTTTTATGGGAAACATCGAAAGCCTACACGAGAGGCCAGCTTATAGGCTTTGTGTCAAATTTAAAGAAGAAAGAGTTATCTTACACGGCCAGTTTATTGAATAAGATCAAAGATCTAGATGGCAGATATGCATCAAACCCAAATCCTAACCTCTATACAGAATGTGTGAAAGTTCAAGCCAGTCTCAATTTAACCACCAACGCAACAGCTATGGTTCAATTAATTAAGACAAAGCAACACTTTTTTGAATCCGGTGACAAGGCAGGGAAACTTCTGGCCTATCAAGCCCATGCTGAAGCAACCTCCAAACTAATTCCGAAGGTCTGGTCTGCTGCTGGCGACATAATATCGGACCCAGAGGGAATTAATGAAGTATTTGTTCATTTCTTTTTTTTTTTTTTTTTTTACAACTTTATTTATAGTTTTCCAACAAAACAGTCCAGAATTTCTTACAAAAGTTGCGAACCCTACCCCCCACCCCCATCCAGGTGGCATCCCCACAACCAGGAAGCACAATACACACAACACAAAAAAAAAAAAAAAAAAAAAAAAAAAAAAGGGGAGAAACACTCAAACCAATCTGTGACAGTCATTATAGCACCAACAGCCGGACCCCGGCACATGAGAGAAGAAACAAAGAAGAAAAAGGGAATAAAGAAATCCCAACAGTCAAAGTACGGGCATTAAGGAGACTATGGACAGCAGTCCGAGAAGAGAGCAAGAGCATAAATTACCAACAAGTAAAGAACAATAAATCAGGCAAAAGACAGACTCTTGACATGAGTTATGAACCGTGACCAGGTTTTGTCATATTTACTCTCCAAGCCGCGCACGGTATACCTAATTTTTTCCAGAGCTAATCCCAACATCACCTCTCTAATCCAATGGACGTAGGAAGGAGGGTTCGACGCCTTCCAGCTCAGCAGTATCAGACGGCGGGCATGCAACGAGGCAAAGGCTATTGCGTTTTTGTGGAGGGGAGAGAGTCTCAGCTCTTCCCGAGGTACACCGAAGATAGCTATCAAAGAGTCAGGCCGCAGTGTTTCACCCGATATAGCTGACAGTGATTGAAAAATCGATGTCCAGAAACCATACAGGGAGGGACATGACCAAAACATGTGCCCCAAAGAAACAGGAGAGTAATCACATCTAGGACAATTCGGTGCAACATCAGGGTACAGTTTAGACAGTCTGTCATTAGAATAGTGGAGCCTGTGGACGACCTTAAATTGAATCAGGCCATGTCTAATACAGAGAGAAGACGTATGTATACGCTGTATGGCTTTCTTCCAGATGTCTTCTGACATGAGTTCTCCAACCTCCCCTTCCCACGCCGCCTTAGGTTTGTCCCATGTATGAGGGCAGCTTTCAAGAATCAATGCATAAATCTTCGATATTGCTCTTTTAGTGGGCTGACTCACATTAAGAACTAGATACAGTAGGTCCTTAGAGGGCAGAGACGGGTACCCTGGGAGAAATTTAGAGGCAAAACTCCGAGCCTGAAGGTATCTGAAGTAGTGAGACTTTGGTAAGTTATGGTCTTCACACAAATATTTAAATGAGACAAAGCCATCCTCAGTGAAGAGATCTTGAAAGAAAACCAGACCGTTTCTGTGCCAGACTGCAAATGAATGATCTATTTGAGATGGTGTAAAAAGATGGTTGAACATTATCGGAGAAAAGCTACAAGTATTTGTCAAGTTAAAATGTTTCCTGAATTGACCCCAGATCTTAATTGAATTTTGAACCACCAAATTGGAGTTCAGCCCAGATGCTTTGACATTCAGTGGGAGAGGGGCAGTTAAGAACGAAATCGGAGAGATTGGAAGTGTAGCTCTCAGTTCCATATCTGCCCAGACTGGACCCTCCCCATCCGCAAACATGGTTATCCAATATGTCAGCTTGACAATGTTAGCAGCCCAATAATAGAATAAGAAATTAGGTAAGCCCAAACCACCATCAGCTTTAGCTCTCTCCAGGCTCGCTCTCCTTATGCGTGCAGGTTTTTTGTTCCATATGAACAAAGAGACAAAGCGATCCAGCTGGGCAAAATAGGATTTGGGGAGAAAGATGGGGATCATTTGGAATAGATAAAGAAACCTGGGCATTACAGTCATCTTCACCACATTTATCCGTCCTGCCAGCGAAAGTGGAAGTTTTGACCACCTACCCAGATCAGATTTAGTACTGTCCAGAATAGACCTGTAGTTATACTGGAAAATAGTCTTAATCGAGCCAGCTATTTCCAGTCCCAAATATGTGAATTTGTCATTTTCAATTTTAAAAGGCAAATCGTCATAAGTGGTCTGTTTTGCCAGATTGTTCAATGGAAACAGTAAAGATTTCGATAAATTAACCTTATACCCCGATATGTTGCTGAACTCCCGCAGCCAGCGGAAAAGGTGGGGCATACTCCCAATTGGGTCTGATATCTGCAAAAGGAGATCATCAGCATAAAGCAGAGTTTTATGAGTTACCTCACCCCTGGATATACCTTTAATCCTCTCATCAGATCTGATAGCAATTGCCAGCGGTTCGATCGCAATGTCAAACAGGAAGGGTGACAGGCAACAGCCCTGCCTCGTCCCCCTGTAGAGCGAAAAATATTCCGAAATCAGACCATTTGTCCTAACTGCAGCCATAGGCGTTGAATATAGGACTTTAATCCATCTACAAAAAGTAGGTCCCATGCCGAATTTCTCCAGAACTGTGAAAAGGTAGGACCATTCGATTCTATCAAACGCCTTTTCAGCGTCAAGGCTCAGAATAACTTCCGGTTGTATTGTCGAATGGGGGGAGAATACCACATTAAACAGTCGTCTCACATTAAAAAATGACTGCCGTCCGGGAATGAAGCCCGTTTGGTCCTCATTAATAATGGTGGAAATAATAGGGTCCAACCGTAGTGCAAGAGTTTTGGTTAAAATCTTATAGTCACAGCACAAAAGACTTATTGGCCTGTATGAGCTACACTGTACAGGATCTTTATCTTTCTTCAGTAAGACTGAGATCGTGGCCTGGGTAAGCGTCTGCGGCAGATTGCCAGTAGCAAAAGATTCAGCATAAACTGATTCTAAAATAGGTGTGAGCTTCGAAGAGAATTCCTTGTAAAACTCCATGGGGAAACCGTCCGGACCTGGCGACCTTCCAGTCTGAGATAATTTAATAGCGTTCGTTATCTCTTCAATCGACAACGGCTGTTCCAAAGGCGACTGAGCGTCCGGAGAGAGCTTGGGAAGATCCAGCGAGTCAAGAAACGAGTAGATCTCGGATGAATTACTGCCCACCTCTGATTGATATAGGGTAGAGTAAAAATATTTGAACTGGTCATTAATGACTCGGGGGTCGTGAGATATCGAATCAGCACCTATTTCAATTCCCGAAATCACGCGCTCAGCTGACCGCTGTTTGAGCTGAAGTGCAAGGAGCCTCCCCGCTTTATCTCCATGCTCATAATATACCTGCCTGGATTTAAAAATATTTCTTTCGGCTCTCCATGTCATAAGCGTGTCAAATTCAGTTTGCAACAGTAATTTCTCCTTAAAAAGATCTGGCGTAGGTGAAAGAGCGTAACGCCTATCCATATCCGCAATCTTGTCAGCCAGTTCTTTAAGTTGTTTAGAGCGCTCCTTGTCTCTGTGTGCCACATAAGAAATAACTTGGCCCCTAATATAGGCTTTCATAGACTCCCACAAGACTCCCCTCGACACATCCTGGGTGTCATTAATTTCTAGAAAGAAGTCAATCTGATTGCTGAGAAACGTTTTAAAGCGTTCACATAAAAGTAATAGGGGGTCTAGCCGCCACGTTCGTTGGGGCGCTACATAACCTGGAAAAACCAGACCCATCTGCACAGGGCTATGATCTGACAACACTATACTGTGGTATTTGGTGCTGGAAATTAAGGGAAGTAGCTGGTTATCGACAATGAAGTAATCAATCCTGGAGTAACTATGATGTACAGGGGAAAAAAAGGAAAATTGCTTCGTAGATGGGTTTGTTGCACGCCAAGGGTCTGATAAGCCGTAAGAACGAAGTAGGGAATTAATAGCCACTGCTGCTGACGAGAGGGTGTTGCTCGACCTTACGCTTGATCGGTCCAGCTGGGGAGAAAGGACACAATTAAAGTCTCCACCTAGAATTAGTTTATAGGAGACAAGGTCTGGGAGAGTCGAAAAAAAATTAAGAAAGAACTGTGCGTTGTCCCAGTTAGGTCCATAAATATTAGCCAGTATTAGTGGTGTGTTAAACAGCTTGCCCACTACAACAACATATCTGCCATTAGGATCTGATATCACTTCAGAGTGTTCAAATGGAACCCCCTTCCTAATTAAGATTGCTGTTCCCCTGGCTTTGTAGTTAAAATGTGAATGATATATTTGGCCAATCCACTTACAACCTAATCTTTTTTGGGAGTTAGTATTTAAGTGTGTCTCCTGTAGAAACATCACGTCAGGTTTGAGCGATTTCAAATGACTAAATACCTTGCTTCTTTTAACCAAATTATTCAGCCCTTTGACGTTCCAGCTAATGAATGAGACCGATTTCTGTTGATTATTCACATTATCCAGAGTCATAGTGCCACAATCGATAATAGACTGATCCTGCACGTCGGTTATATCTCAGTGTTTCAGTGCCTGTTTGAGCCACAACATAAACCACAGATAAACCCAAAGCAAAACTAACAAAAACAAACAGATAAACATAGATAAACCTCTCACCATCCTGGACCCCTGGGCTGGTCTTCCACAAACCTGAGACTGCCCTGAAAACACTCCTCTCTCTCCTAGGCATATAACACGTTTACACTAGCTTAAACTCTTACATGAACTCAGCAAAGACAGAACAAAGTATAATAGGACCCTTGACTCAGCATCATTATTGCCGCATGCATGTCGGCACCCATCCACTTACAGGCCGGTACGGCTCTGAACACTCACGGTTGGAAAATAATCCCACAAGAAGGGGGTAAAACCCAATAAAAATAATGACACTGGTGATAAGAAAAAGGGGATTAATTAATCAGAATACATCAAAAAGCAAAATAAAAGCACTGTTGGGGTTATGGTGTCGGGCTGGAACTAAGACCAATGAGGATACCGAAGATATTCTGAAATAAAATATTCCCCAGGCCACATGACATCCACAGAAATCCCCAACATCTTATAGCTATACCTTGTCCAATCATAAAGGGCATCCAACCGTAGCGTGGCGACGTTCACCAGTCAATGCACAGCCTGTGCAGACTACCTCAATGGTAGCACGCAGCGTGTGATACTTGTTGTGGTCCGTGAATTAACTGTCACTCTCCCTCCGTCTCCCGTGGGCGCAGATTGGTCTCGACGTAGTGCCTTGCCTTGATCGGGTCTTCGAAAGACATCTGTTCGCCAGCCGGGGTCGTGATTTTCAATGTAGCTGGATACAGGAGACCATATTTCACTCCCGTACACCGGCGAAGCAATCTTCTCACCTCGGTAAAGGCCGATCTCTTCTTTCTAACGGTGGCCGAGTAATCTGGGTAGATGTAGAAACGCTTCCCATTACAGGTAATGGGACCTGCCCCCATGGCCTTTCGAAGAACATCCACTTTCTCCTGAAAATAGTGGAACTTGACGATTATCGGTCTCGGGGCATCTCCATCCTTTGGCCTCGGCTGCAGGCTCCTATGCGCCCGATCGAGCGTCGGCGTATAGTCGAGGGCGAGCGCTTCCTTCAACAATTCAGCCACGGCTTTCTCCGGTCGAATATTTCCGAATCCCTCTTCCACTCCAATTAGTCTGCAGTTATCACGACGTTGCCGGGACTCCAAATCATCGGCCTTGTCTGCCAACCGGACGACTTGGGCAGATAGCGCATCAACTTTAGCTTCCAGTGCTACAACACGGTTAGCCTGGCCATTAGCTTCCTCCTCAAGATCATCAGTGCGGGTCGAGAGCGTGGCGTTTTCTTTCTGCATGTCTTCGATAGCCTTCGCAAACTCTGCGCGCACACTCAGGACCTCTGACCTTAAATCACCCGCCAAGTCGTCTATTTTCTTGTGTAGTTCACCTGCAGCTGCCATCACAGACGAGTCGATCTTGGCTAGCACATTCTGCTCCGTTTGCTTTATGGCAGCCATGATTGTGTCGAGATCCGGCCCGGCCCCCACCCCCGCGGCCGGATCCGCACCAGGCAAGTCCGAGGCATCAGGCCCCGGCTTCTGCTTGAGCGATTTAGGCATGTTGAACAGCTTTAGACTACAAAATACAACTGATTCAAAAGATTAGGCACTTGTGAGACGGGTTCGCGCCGGGATGTACTAGAAGGGGAGCGGGAAAATTACGCAAATGGTCAATCTAAGCAGAGCTCGCAAAAACACGTCTTCACATGTCGCTGCTCTCTCCCCTCCCAGTATTTGTTCATTTCTATTCCAATCTGTACACTTCAAGCTCTCCCCCTCTATCAGAAGAAACCCTCCAAAATATACATTTTCCAAGAATAGATAGAGATCTGACAAAGGGATTAGGGGGACCAATTACTGTAGTAGAGGTACAAGAAGCCATTAAATCCTTAAACACAGGTAAATCGCCAAGCCCTGATGGTTACTCTGCAGAATACTATAAAGTCAATTCTGACCTTATGGTACCATTGCTGAAAGATATGTATAATGAAGCCTTTTCAAAATGTCAATTACCCAAGCCTTTGTCCGAAGCAACTATTTGTTTAATCTTGAAAAAAAGACAAGGATCCCCTATTGTGCAGCAGTTACAGACCAATTTCTCTTTTAAATATTGATTTTAGAATACTTTCTAAAATTCTCGCACTTAGGCTACAACGTGTTCTGCCACAAATTATCTCCTCTGATCAGACGGGGTTCATGGCCGGCAGGCACTCATATGACAATTCAAGACGCCTCTTGAATATTATCCATACATCGTGCAATTCAATTCCAGAGGTTGTGGTATCTCTTGACGCGGAGAAAGCCTTCGACCACGTCGAGTGGAGCTTCCTCTTTGAAGTGATGGATAAGTTTGGCTTGGGGGTTGACTTTATTCTCAGGGTTAAGCTACTACATTCTTCCCCATCTACCTGTATTCGTACTAACAACAACTTGTCTTCGCCTTTTCCACTTGAGAGGGGCACTAGGCAAGGGTGCCCTCTCTCACCCCTCTTATTCGCCATTGCTATCGAGCCTCTTGCAATATGGCTGCGTTCAGAGGATAGATTTAAAGGCTTTACAAGGTTTGGTGTGACTCACAAACTCTCCCTTTATGCAGACAACTTGCTCATGCACATTTCTGACCCTTTAAACTCATTCCCGGTGCTTTTTAACATACTGGACCAATATGGTACATTGTCAGGATATAAGCTCAATTATCAAAAAAGCAGTTGCAACCCCTCAACTCCCTCGCCAGAGCTCTTCCCCACTCAGTAGTGCCCTTTAAGTGGATAGAAACCGGATTTAGATATCTGAATATTTGGGGATATTCCTCTTCTATACGTAAAATGATGAGGGAGAATTTTCTATCCCTATACTAGACAACGTTGGGAAAGACTGTGACCGTTGGACTTCACTACCATTGTCAGTTGCAGGGAGAGTTAACCTGATAAAGATGAGTGTCCTCCC
Organism: Copadichromis virginalis; assembly: GCF_057382275.1. NCBI lineage: Eukaryota > Metazoa > Chordata > Actinopteri > Cichliformes > Cichlidae > Copadichromis > Copadichromis virginalis. The sequence goes on from NC_140629.1 coordinate 12,964,537, forward strand.
CAAATTCTTGTATCTTTTTCAACATGTCCCAATTCTTCTTGCTAAAGCATTCTTCGACAAGTTAGAAAAGATTCTGTCACATTTCATATGGGGAGGGAAACAAGCTAGAGTTTGCAAGCCTATTCTTCAGTCCTCTAAAACTGACGGTGGTCTTGGTCTGCCCAATTTTAGACACTACTATTGGGCAGCTAACATGCAAACTCTTACATTGGGTTCACAACGACCCCCCTGTACCAGCCTGGGTACAAATGGAAACTGCATCTAGCTGTTACTCATTATCATCAATACTCAGCTCACCACTCCCTTTCTCTCCAACCCTTGTTGGGGAGAATCCAATAGCTAAGGAAACGGTAACTATTTGGCAACAGTTTAGAAAATACTTTGGGCTACTTGGACCGTCTTTGCTAACACCTATACTAAAAAATTGCAATTTTGTACCTTCAAACATTGATGCAGCCTTTAGAAGTTGGAAAGATAAAGGACTTAGGATTGTTAAGGACTTGTACAGTCAGGACACTTTTCTATCTTTTGCTGACCTATCGTCTAAATACGACCTGCCTAATTCCAATTTTTTTGTTATCTTCAGGCTAGAGATTTTGTAAAAACAAAGTTCCCTCACTTTCCCAATCGGCCTCCAGAAACAAATCTGGATATCATCCTGCAGACGAACCCTCATCAAAACAGACTGATATCAGCCTTGTATAAAATACTAGATACTTTGGTTCCCAAATCCATTTCTTATACTAAGCTGAGATGGGAGGAAGAGCTACAGACAACCCTGCCAGAACAGCAGTGGGATTCTGCTTTGAAATTGATTCACTCATCCTCAGTATGTGCCCGTCATGCTTTGATTCAGTGCAAGGTGGTCTTTAAAGTACATTATACAAACACAAAATTATCTAAAATCTATCCAACCATTAGTGATGCCTGTAACAGATCTGGACCAACACCTGCCAACCATGTCCACATGTTTGGTCTTGTTCGAAACTGAGTGCATTTTGGAGGGATATATTCGACACACTTAGCCAAGCATATGGCCAGACTGTCCCTCCTAACCCACTCTCCGCAATTTTTGGCATTTCTCCCTACTTGAACTTATCTGGCCCCCTCAAACAGGCCCTAGCCTTTACCACTTTACTAGCTCGGAGGCTTATTCTGTTGAAGTGGAAGCTTCCCCATCCCCCAAATCATGATCATTGGGTGAGAGATGTACTCTTTAACTTAAAGTTGGAAAAACTTAGATTCTCTCTAAAAGGTTCTATTAGGAAATTTAACAAAATCTGGAAATCATTTCTCTTACTGGTGGACACCATCACTTTACTTCCTGAGTCTGAAGTGAACTGAGTGAGGCTACATTATAAAGTTTGGATTTTTTTATTTTTATTTTTTTACTGCCAGCGGTGAAATCCGCCCCCTGACCCAGGGGATGTTTCCCTTTTTCCTCTGCATAGGAGACAAGCATCCCAGACCCCGACCAGACGGCCAATTCCTCCTCCCAGTCCCATCCCTCAGATGACAAAGAGAAAATGGGGGTGTGAAGACCCCCATACTCCTTCTGCCTGCTCATATGTGGTGTTGCTGTGTGCTGTTCTAAGCGCATTTAAAATATGGGAAGGGCATAGTACGATCTGCCAGAAAGCAGCTGGTGTCAGCACGGCACCCTTGAGAACCCTCGATGTGTACATGTATTTAAAATTGAGAGGTGGGCACCGGCACCAGAGGTAAGGTTTAATGTACAGACCATCCTCTGGACGTCGTTTAGCATGACCACCCCCAAGGCCCTATATGTATGTGTAATGAGAGTCTAAGTAATGTGGATGTCCAGGTTATTGAATAAAATTGAGGCACAGGTGGCCAGGAGGGGACAGAGGAGGAATGCCTCCCCTGCACCTCAGCGACGCACCTGTACAAAGACGCCTGTAGATCAATGTATTTCTCTATAGTACATTCGTAGTGGCCTGATGAAGCTAATATACTTGGCGGTACAGATGAAAAAAGGAGAGGGGCACAGGGAGGTAATAAAGGATGCCTTGAGATGAAGAGACAGTGAGACAGAGAAGACAGGGAGGGAGAGATGCTTGGAGAGGGGTAACCACAGCAGAGATGACTGGAGGTGTCACCATAGAAACAAAGAAGGCTCCACTGATCTCATTAGAGACAAGCAGCCAGGAAAGTAGTACTGGCTCAGAAACAGAATGGACTGTGTCTATACATACACGCACAGTGCAGCATCAGAATACATTTTTCTTGTGCTATGATAAGTAATGTGTTAGTTGTTGATACTTCAATAATCAAACTGTATACTTAACAGAGTGACGAGATTGAAGAAGACACTTGGATGAGTGATGAAATGTTTTTCGCACTGAAAACACTACGTTCATAAGAACATCTCAACTTTCTGGGTGTATACTTCACAGTTTAACAATTGATCAATACATTTTATAACATAACAGATGGAAATCAGACTAAATTTAGACAAAAAGACTAAAATAGGAGAGTGAGAGATAACCTTTATAAACTTATATTTGCTGATTGTTGTCATCTCTTAAAGGAGTGTGATATCCTACTAAAATGATATATGAACATTATTAAAAATAAACCCACTGATTTATACAGAAGACGTAGCTCTGTCATAGTATCGTATAAATGCATTATAACTGGGGGTTTTTTTATCTGAAAAAATACATTTCCTCAAACTTACTGTCACTAAAAGCACAAATTTTGGGACTGTTTTTTTTGCCAGTTTTTGTTTAACTTCCTAAGACCCTAACTCTTCCAAGCCAAGCATTTTAAATTTCTCTTTGATATTGCGCTGATTGGGACCCGATGAATGTCAAAACAAAGAATTACCAGATTTTTCCCCTCATTTTTGTTTTGAAGAAAAATAAGAGCCACATATGAGGATATTTGTTTACAATTTTGATAGAACAGTAGCAGTATAATGTCCTCGTAAGTGGATATCAGGCCCTTGTAGAGCAAAATTAAGTATTTTGGTCTAAATAACCCAAAATGTGATGTCCACATATGTGGACGCAGGTCCTAGGAGGTTAAGATTCAGTTATTCTGAGTATAGCTTGTCTAATTTGTCGATAATCTGTTGTAGTAGCAATAAATGTACAGGTAAATAAAGTTTGGTTTGATTTTGTGGGTCATTCATCTAAGTAACCATAACTTGACTTTGCCCTCAACAGTGATTTCCAAGTAAAGTGTCTTTGCATTAAGTGGACAAGTTGGGTTACAAAAGTGTATTTGGTGTCACAGACATCCAAAATTTGGATATAAACAACAACAATAAAAAATTTTAAAGGTAGAGAGTACCACATTGTTTGTATTTGAGGCTGCATTTCAGGCTATTAAGTTGTGATAAGTGTTTGTGTGTTATGTGTTTTGGATTATTTATTAACAAGAGCAGATATCTCGAGTCTCAAAAATAGATCACAGTATTTCAAGAAAATTAAACAAAGGATAGTAAACAAAAAATTCTGAGGCTATTGAAAAAAAAACTGAAGAACTTATTGGTGTTCGCAGCTTTTATGAGTGTATGTAAATGAATGACATGGTCCATCCTTATTTTCTAATGAGCTTCTGATATTTGAAATTCTGAATATACTGAAACAAGGTGCCAGAAACAGCAGCATTATAGTTCAATAGTAGTGATCTAGCATTATATCCAATGACACGGCACGTCTCAGCAAGTCAAATGCAAGCACACAAGTAGCCTTGTTAGTGCTTTGCCTGGAAATGTTATATAATAATTGCTTAACACTTTACTTTAACAATAACTTAAGTCACAAAACTATGTTATTCATCAGGACCCTGCAGAATATTGCCACATAATCTTCTTTTTTCAGCTGCCCCCACTGGGCTCATCTACCTCCATATCATCTCTATTCTCTCCCCAACCAGTCGCGGCAGATGGCTGCCCCTCTCTGATCCTGGTTCTGTCGGAGGTTTCTTCTTGTTAAAAGGGAGTTTTTCGTCTCCACTGTTGCCAAAGTGCTTGCTCATATGATTGTTGGGTTTTTCTCTTTATGTGTATTATTGTAGGGTCTACCTTACAACATAAAGTGCCTTGAGGCAACTGTTGTTGTGATTTGGTGCTGTATAAATAAAATTGAATTGAACCAATTCAGTTCAATTCAATTTTATTTATACAGCACCAAATCACAACAACAGTTCAATTCAATTCAAATTGAATTGAATATCAGCCTATCCCTAGTATCCTCTTCTGGCACGCACACCCTCTTCATATCCTCCTTTACTACATCAATGAATTTTCTCTGTGGTCTTCCTCTTTTCCTCCTGTTTAATATTCAACATAATATTGTCTCCAAACTGCTCAACCTTAACTGCCACTGTGATAACTAATTTCTGACTTGACTAATTTCTAATCTCACTCATTCTCCACTCCTCGAAAATTGCATTGAAAATTTGTTCAGTCTACTGCCCTTTCTCTTACCATTTCCATACCTTCATAGGTATGTCATTGGAACAACTGCATTTCCACTCGTCATCCTCTGTATAGCTACCCTCAATTCCTCTTTAGTAATTCTCTGTATTTCCTCATTCTATTTATCATCTCCTCAAAGTACTCATCCTATCTTCTCAATATATCCTCATCAATCATCAATACATTTCCATCTCTACACTTGATCCCCTTAACCCCCATGCTGCACAATATGAGTCTGTTCCAGAGAAAAGAGACATCATGTTTAGTGGCAGTACCAACGATAGCATCCCCTTCTGGCCTTAATGAGTTCAGACCAGTTGCCTTAGTGTCATATGTCATGAAGTTGCTGGAGAGACTAGATCTTGCTTAGATTGTAGGTTAAAAAATGTACTTGATCCTCTTCAAATTGCTTGCCAGCTTCTTATGGCGGAGAATGATGCTGTTATCTACTTGTTGCAGCATGCTCACTCTCACCTGGATGGTACTGGTGGCATTGTGAAAATCATGTTTTTTGAGTTTTTCAGTGCCTTTAATACCATCCAACCACTTCTGCTGAGTGACAAGCTGCTGAGGATGGGAGGCACCACTTCTACTCTCCTGGATTTAAGACAAATTTAGAAGATCATCATTTAGCTTGGAAAAAGTGTTTGTTGGTTTATTTAAAAAAGCCCTCCATTCAGCTAGAACATCTTATTATTCATTTATTGTTTGAAGGAAATAAAAACAAACCTAAGTTTCTATTCAGCACTGTAGCCAGGCTGACAAAAAGTCAGAGCACTGTTGAGCCATTCCTTTAAAGTTTACTAGTAATCACTTAATGAAATTCTTCACAAATAAAATTTTAATGATTAAAGAAAACAGTACTCATAATCATCTCACAGGTGTAACACTAGCTACAGCTACTTTCATTGCCATTGATATTCACTTAGTCTTTTTCTCCAATTGATCTTTCTGACTAAATTTCAGTAATTACTTCCTCCAAACTATGAACGTGTCTTTTAGACCGCCATTCTTACAAGACTGCTCAAAGAAGTCCTGCCATTAATTAATGCTTCAACCTTAAATATGATCAACCTATCTCTAATAACCGGCTATGTACCACAGGCCTTCAAGCTGGCAGTAGTTAAATCGTTACTTAAAAAGCCATCTCTAGACCCAGTGGCCATAACTAATTATAGGCCAATCTCTAACATTCCTCTTATTATAAAAAAAAAAAAAAATCTTGAGTAGTTATAAAACAGCCAACAGATCATCAGCAGAGGAATGGCTTATTTGAAGAGTTTCAGTCAGGTTTCAGAGCTCATCACAGCACAGAAACAGCTTTATTGAAGGTTACAAATGATCTTTTTATGGCCTCTGACAGTGGACTCATTTCTGTGTTTGTCCTGCTAGACCTCAGTGCAGCGTTTAATAGTGTCAACCATAATATTCTATTTCAACGATCAGAGCATGCTGTAGGTATTACAGGTACCACACTCCAGTGGTTTGAATCGTATCTATCTTATAGACTCCAATTTGTTGATGTAAATGGAGAGTCCTTTTCACACACTAAGGTTAATTGTGGAGCTCCACAGGGTTCTGTACTAGAACCAATATACAGGGTGGGCCATTTATATGGATACACCGTAATAACACGAGAATGGTTGGTGATATTAAAGTCCTGTTTGTGGCACATTAGTATACAGTGGGGCAAAAAAGTATTTAGTCAGCCACCGATTGTGCAAGTTCCCCCACCTAAAATGATGACAGAGGTCAGTAATTTGCACCAGAGGTACACTTCAACTGTGAGAGACAGAATGTGAAAAAAAAATCCATGAATCCACATGGTAGGATTTGTAAAGAATTTATTCGTAAATCAGGGTGAAAAATAAGTATTTGGTCAATAACAAAAATACAACTCAATACTTTGTAACATAACCTTTGTTGGCAATAACAGAGGTCAAACGTTTACTATAGGTCTTTACCAGGTTTGCACACACAGTAGCTGGTATTTTGGCCCATTCCTCCATGCAGATCTTCTCGAGAGCAGTGATGTTTTGGGGCTGTCGCCGAGCAACATGGACTTTCAACTCCCGCCACAGATTTTCTATGGGGTTGAGGTCTGGAGACTGGCTAGGCCACTCCAGGACTTTCAAATGCTTCTTACGGAGCCACTCCTTTGTTGCCCGGGCGGTGTGTTTTGGATCATTGTCATGTTGGAAGACCCAGCCTCGTTTCATCTTCAAAGTTCTCACTGATGGAAGGAGGTTTTGGCTCAAAATCTCACGATACATGGCCCCATTCATTCTGTCCTTAACACGGATCAGTCGTCCTGTCCCCTTGGCAGAAAAACAGCCCCATAGCATGATGTTTCCACCCCCATGCTTCACAGTAGGTATGGTGTTCTTGGGATGCAACTCACTATTCTTCTTCCTCCAAACACGACGAGTTGAGTTTATACCAAAAAGTTCTACTTTGGTTTCATCTGACCACATGACATTCTTCAGACAGGCCTGGACATGCACTGGCTTCAGCAGCGGAACACTTCTGGCACTGCGGGATTTGATTCCCTGCCGTTGTAGTGTGTTACTGATGGTGACCTTTGTTACTTTGGTCCCAGCTCTCTGCAGGTCATTCACCAGGTCCCCCCGTGTGGTTCTGGGATCTTTGCTCACTGTTCTCATGATCATTTTGACCCCACGGGATGAGATCTTGCGTGGAGCCCCAGATCGAGGGAGATTATCAGTGTCTTCCATTTTCTGATGATTGCTCCCACAGTTGATTTTTTCACACCAAGCTGCTTGCCTATTGTAGATTCACTCTTCCCAGTCTGGTGCAGGTCTACAATACTTTTCCTGGTGTCCTTCAAAAGCTCTTTGGTCTTGGCCATGGCGGAGTTTGGAGTCTGACTGTTTGAGGCTGTGGACAGGTGTCTTTTATACAGATGATCAGTTCAAACAGGTGCCATTCATACAGGTCACGAGTGGGGGACAGAAAAGCTTCTTACAGAAGACGTTGCAGGTCTGTGAGAGCCAGAGATTTTCCTTGTTTGAGGTGACCAAATACTTATTTTCCACCCTAATTTACGAATAAATTCTTTACAAATCCTACCATGTGAATTCATGGATTTTTTTTTCACATTCTGTCTCTCACAGTTGAAGTGTACCTCTGGTGCAAATTATTGACCTCTGTCATCATTTTAAGTGGGGGAACTTGCACAATCGGTGGCTGACTAAATACTTTTTTGCCCCACTGTATGTGAGGGGCAATGTTCCCTCTAATTTTTCATGTGTGTGAGCAAACTCGCAAACTCCCTGAGCGGACCCTTGGACCACTGTGAGCGACATTAGATGTGTACAATGTGGTCACGACAGCATTGCATCCATCAAAGTTACATGGTTTATAAAAGGAGCCAAATTACAGCATTTACATTTCTGTTAGAATACCTTTAATTAAGAGATTTAGCCCACTTACAGTGAAAATTACAAAAATCTTTTTTTAATTACCTGTGTACTATGTCAACGCTATTAGAAGTATGAATATTTAACTTTAGCTATGGCAAAACATGAACTGCCAACCAAATCAAGCCTATTATAAACTCCAATTTTGAAATTTAATGTTTTTATTATAAATCTCTGACTTGTGTTATGATGAGTATGAGCCACTCTGTGAAGCTCCTGGTCCTCCTGTCCTACTGCGGTCTGGGAGACAGTCCTACTGTCCTGTAACTCTTTGTCTGCAAAATACAGTATATAATGACACAATTATTTGCATTTCTAATACTCATAAACTAGTGACAGTATTTAATGATCAATATCCATAAATGAAAACTCAATAAATGACACTAGATGAGTAGTATACTTATTAAGAGCTTAAATTTCACCTTATTTTTCCTGTCTGTCCTTCTCACATCTCCAGTGGCTGTACACGTCGTCCAGGTTGATGGCCTCGTCTGCTTGCAGCTTTGACTTTATGCACATGAGCTGGTCGAAATGGTCCACCTCAAGACGATTTCTGGATGCTGTTTTGATACGATTCATTAAACTAAAGCCTCTTTCATAATCTGCACTGGATGCTTGAAATGTAGCACAAATATCCACAAGCTGTGAGATGTGTTTTAGCTCTTCACATTTTAGCGTTGCAGCCACCATATCTGAGAATGTGCTGATTAACCCATGTTTAAGTTTGTGCCTCATTATGTACTTGAAATCAGAATATTCACTGTTTATGACCTCCACTGAATGTGGAGGGTGGAGAATGGCCTCATACTTCTTTGTCAGCGTGGCAATGTCTCCTGCTCCATACTCAAAGCTGATACAATACAATAAAATATAATCTTTATTTATAGAGCACATTTTAAAAACAGCGGTATACCAAAGTGCTTAACATAAAAGACAGAAAAGTAACATGAGTATTATAAGGCCTCAGCAAAGTATCAAATATACTCAAAGGTCATTGCCACTAATACACAGGGGTAGCATAAAATGCATATCAAGTATAACACTGTAAAAGCCATAAAAGATATGTATAAAGAAAAACAGAGTAAGTCTAAGAGTCAGGTACAAGCATTAACAAGCAGGAAAATCGAGATTAAACAAATTGGTTTTTAACCGTGATTTAAAAGATTGGATAGAATCGGACGCCCGGATCGCAATCGGAAGGTTATTCCACAACTCTGGTGCAGCCAAGGCAAACGCACGGTCACCTCTAGACTTCAGCTGAGATCTAGGCTGCACCAAGAGTAACTGAGTAGATGATCTTAGTGCTCTGGCGGGAACATACGATTTAAGGAGTTCGCTAAGGTAGCTCGGTGTTGTGTTGTTGGTAATTTTAAAAGTAAGCAGCAGTATTTTAAATTGGATGTGGTATTTAATGGGTAGCCAATGCAGGTCAGCTAGAAGAGGGGTAATAGAGGCAAACCTCCCAGTTCTGGTCAGAATGTGTGCCGCAGCATTTTGGACTGTCTGCAGTCTATGAAGAAGGGCAGAATGAAGACCGAAATACAGTGAATTGCAGTAATCCAGCCTAGAGGTCACAAAGGCGTGGATGAGCTTTTCCAGGTCCTTATGCGGAACATAATGCCTAGCCTTAGAAATGAGACGCAGTTGGTAGAAACCAGATCTAAGTACAGCAGACACTTGTTTATCGAATTTGAAGGAGCTGTCAAGCAACACACCCAAATTGCTAACAGTGTCAGAAAGGTAGATGGTAAGGGAACCAAAGGCATCACGAACTTGGCCACGAGGAACGTTGCTGCCAAATACCACGATTTCAGTTTTCTTATCATTTAGGATAAGGGAGTTTGCTAAGAGCCATTCTTTGACTTCGCACATGCACTCTTGAAAGCAGTGCAAGGACAAAGCAAGATCATCATTTAGTTCAAAGTAGATCTGTACATCATCAGCATAGCAGTGAAAAGCGGTGCGGTATTTCTCAAATATTGCACTTAGAGGGAGTATATACAGTGAGAGAAGAATAGGGCCCAACACAGATCCTTGAGGCATGCCACGGCAGACAGGTGCAGCGGAGGAAGAGCAGGTGCCCAGGTTGACCGAGAAGGACCTATTGGAGAGGTATGTTTTAAACCAATCAAGGGAAACACCTTTAATGCCTACAGTATGCTCAAGTCTCGCTACTAAGATGTTGTGATCTACCGTATCGAAGGCCGAGGATAAATCCAATAAAACTAGGACCGCAGAGCGTCCAGTATCAGCAATTAGAAGAAGATAGTTGAGGACTCTAAGCAACGCTGTTTCGGTGCTATGATGTGGTTTGAAGGCAGACTGGAATTTATCATTAATGTCGTTCTCATCCAGGTACGCCTGGAGTTGTAGAAGAACTATCTTCTCGAGGATTTTAGACAGGAACAGGAGCTTAGAGTTCGGCCTGTAATTCACATAATCATTATAATCAAGGTTCCTTTTTTTAAGAACAGGCTGAACTATAGCATGTTTAAAAGCTGACGGGACGCAGCCAGAGAGTAAGGAAGAATTCAATAGCGATAAAATACTAGGTCTAATTACATCGAAGCAGTCCTTAACTATGCGAGATGAGAGGATGATGTCTGAGTTCAATGCCTCAATGTCAAATGGAGACCACTCCTTTAATTCATCTTCTGGAAAACGAGCATCCAAGTGATCACAAAGCTTACGAATAACACGAGTAATCTCACCGGTATTCCTGCCATCAGCAGATGAGGGCCTCATCGCCTCTTTGACACGTTCACTCCACTTAACATCCTTTTCCTCTGTCAAGTATTGGGAACGCAACTTCTCAATCTTTGCTCTTGCCAAGCAGTGCCCTTCCATCACAGTCAGGTTGCATCTTTGAAAAGAAAGACACAGGTGTGCCAGCTCACCCAAAACATCTCCCAGAGCGGTGAGAGTAACCTTGAAGTTTGAATCGGTTATCCTTTTGTAACAGTAATTTGCCACTGGATCTCTGTTATCACTGGATTCTCTCTTGCAGTATTCTTCCAGCACAGTGTAGTTCCTCAGAACAGCATTCACAGCTTGGTGACGCGACAGCCATCATACTTCACTCAGAGGCCTGATCAAGAACCTTTGCTAGGTCTTCCAGTTTTCCCCTCTTTACAGCGAATCTAGAGAAAGTGGAGTAAACAGTTCTAAGAAGAGTTTCCACATCTCGCATCAAAGGTACATCTTTCCACGCATCATCAATGCCCAAGTCCTCTCTATGGGCTACACAGTGTTGTTCAGTTAAGTGTGGTATTTTCTGCTTTAATAAAGCTGCAACTCCGTTGTGCTTTCCTAGCATTACTGAGGCACAATGGAGGTCAGCATCACCATTCTCTGCATGTCTAGTTCATGCTTGGTGTAAAACTGAGTTATTGCCTGCACAATATCCTGAGCCGTGCATGCTGTCAGCTGGATGATGCCACCAAACACAGTTTTATGGTTGACGTTATTTTCCTCCCTGTATTTAATATACAGGACTAGCATTTTGTGCACTGTTATGTCTATGCTCTCATCTATGATCAGGGTGTGCCAAGGTGCATTTTTAACTTCACACATTGTCTCATTCTGCACTACTTCATTAATTGAATTCACAAACTCAAAGGTATAATTTTTGTTTCACCAGCTTTCTGGTATACTCAGATACTTTGCCATGTGATCATGAATTTGTTGAACCGACAGCATAGAAGAATTAATTTTGATGGCTAGTAGAATATTGTCGATGAGAACTTTAACTTCTTCGGGGTTGGATTTCTTTATGAGTGACAGCTCGTTCTTCTTCTCTTGGTCTTTGGCACTCTCTCCCAACAACGTACCGATCCCCATTCCCATCGTACATCTTCTCACAATTCCAACTGCTCGTCTTCCTTCATGTTCATGTCCTGGTTTGTATTCACTAGCTTAGTTGTTCTCAGTTTAGATAGCCTTCTGTTCCGTTTGCCGTTTGTTTATTTTTATTTTGTGTTCAATAAACCACCTCACCTTCACGAGTGCCTGCGACTGGATCCTCCTTTAATATTTCCACACGGCTCACTCTACTCGCCGTGACAGTACGGACCAGCCAGATATGGATCCAGCGGCATTCACCCCACCCACGGAGCTTCGAAAGCTCATCACGGACTCAGCGTCAAAATTAATCAACCTGTGGCTCGAGCATGAAGGAGAAGCGTTTCTCTACGTTCTGGAAGTCAGGCTACAACAGCTTATTTCCGATTATCCCTGGCTGTTGGACTCACTGCACCCGCTCGTACAAAACTTCATTCTCCATGAACTACATCTCCACCCCCCCCCCCCCCGTTGCTACTGCTCGCCCACTCGCTTCAACGGAGGACGTGCCGTCCGTACTGCCGGATGAGGAGTTACCCGGCCCGTTGGAGCTGTCTCCACGGAGGATGCGATGTTCGCGCCGTCAGGTTCCGCAGCCGTCCCGCTGCCGTCAGGGCCTGTTTTGTGATTTGGTGCTGTATAAATAAATTTGAATTGAATTGACCATCTGTCAGAGAGGCCTCAGTTTATACAGCTTGGGGGGACCCTATCTGATGTGGTGGTTAGTAATACTGGGCCACCGCAGGGGACAGTCCTATCTCCATTGCTGTTTATCTTGCACACCTAAGATTTTCCATAAAACATATGGAATATGCTACCTGCAAAAGTTCTCTGATGACACTGCAGTGGTCGGGTGTATTAAGGGTCTCCGGAGTCGAAGCAAAGCGAGCTGGTGAGGAACTTTCCAGAAGAAATAATCCTCTTCTGAATGTCAGCAAGACAAAATAGATGGTGGTTGACTTCCAGAGGAAAAAAAACTGACCAGGCCCATCAAAATCATGGGTGAAGAAGTGGAAACAGTGGAGAGCTACAGGTACTTGAGCGTTCATCTGACTAACAGACTGAACTGGAGAACTGAGCAGACAGTACTCTCTAAAGCAGCTCAGATTCTTTAATGTGTGCAGCAAGATGTTGGAGAGCGACATCTATTTTGCTGTTGTAAAAGTATACATTCTTGTGCTACCTCACCAGGCACTCTTACCAAAGCACTTATATTTCACCCGTGTTGGTTATTTGTTACTATGGGTGTGTGTGTGGACTTAGTGTCAGGATAACTGACACTAAGTCAGTTATCCTGCTTTAATACAAATATTGCAGATACTACAAAAATGTGGTCTCTCTCTCGCTCTCTCTCAATAACCAATAAATAAAACAGTCCTTTTCTCCTTCTCAGTGTCCAGTCTCACATAAAATTCACTATAATATTTTCCTTTGCTTTTGGCACCTCTCTCTTTGGCATACACACATCCTACCTAAATGGTTAATCATTGCCTCTGCATTTTCCTGCTTCCTGTTCTTGATGTCCAAAGTCATCCTACAGACCTACCATGCAATGCTGCCTAACTACATTCTCACCTGAACCACATTGACGTCTTTTTCTTTTGGATTGCACCTTCTGTGTGAGCCTGCCTCTTACTCTTTTATGTCACCCTATGTCCCTCCCTGTTCTTAAAGTACGTGTTTACCACAGCCATTTCCATTGTTATGAGACAAGGAGTAGAGAGAAACTGAAGTCCTCCAGGCCGTCCCTTCATCACATATAAGAGGGTATAAAAGGTCATAACATCCAACCTTATGTGTTAAAAAGAGTGCTAAAATAGAGCTATTCCCTATTTGCGACTAGTAAATCATCTTTACTCTTAAAGATAATTTAAAATATAAGTCTATATGTCTATGTGACTGTTCTAATACTGAATTTTGAGCCAGCTTCAGCTTTAGCAGATTATTGTATGACTTCAGGACAATGTTATTATCGTTAACGAAAACTAACGAAATAACGAAAACTAGAAGTGAAAAAACATTTTCGTTAACGGAAATAAAAATAAAAACAAAAAAAGGAAAACTGTAATGAGTGTTCACAAAACTAACTAAAATTAACTGAATTTATAGCAAAACTGTGTTTAGTTTTCGTAGATGTGTGTGTGTCATACAATAGTCAAGGGTGAAAATGAAGTTTAGTTTCCAGATTTTTGTCTTGCTGTGTCTCATTATGCCAGCAGGTGGCAGTACGTTAGTCGAGTCGTCTGTGTCGCTGCTCCGTCCACGCGCAGAATCATGTCAGGAAAAGTCAAGAGAAAGCGCCAGAGTCCAATTTGGGATTACTTTGAATATGACTGTGTTTTGGATAAAGCAAGTGTCTTGTAGTGGAAAGAGACAAATTATGAGGGACATTTCTAAAGGGGAAAAAAATCCCACAAACCTTAAAGTGCTCTTGAAAAGCTCACACAAGAAGGCTAACCTAGCTTACCTTGAGAAGGTAAGGGAGCACACTCAACCCTCATCCCCAGAAAACAGAAGCTAACCCCAGGCAAGGCAGCGTGATGCATCCCGAGACAACAGGACTGGGATATCTACATAACTGTGTGAGTCAGTTGCCTTCAAAAAGTTTATCAATTCACTTGAACCAAAATTACGAACACCCGGTGCTGCAAGAGTTAATAGTCTCATTGGGGCCAAGATATACATTTTATAGTTGCCTGGTATCAATGGTTGTTCATCTGCCCTAATTTATTTATTTATTTAAAGAACCCATAGGTGGGAATGTGAGTTGTCTGTCTCTGCGTGTTAGCCCTGCGACAGACAGGCGACCTGTCCAGGGTGCAGGGTGTGGTAGCTGGAATAGCAACATACCCAAGGATAAGCAGAAGAGCATGACTGATATGATGAAACTGGGATTTTGTTACACTTAATTATTGCAAACGCAACTAAAACTAAAACTGAAACTAATCAAAACTAAACTGAAACTAAGGATTTTTAAAAAAATAAAAACTAAACTAAACTAGCAAACAATTGGTAAAAACTAATTAAAACTGATATAAAATTGAAAATCTGAAGTCAAAACTAAATAAAAATAAAAACTAATGAAAATTGCAAAACTATTAAAACCCTGCTTCAGGAATGCGAGAAGATAAGACCCCTGTCGCCAAACCTTATCAAAATTTTAAAGAGAAACATAAAACAAAGTATTCCTCTTTTTCTGAATTTAAAAAGGAGTATGTTAAAATGAATATTCATAAAAATATGTTAAAGACAAATCTTACAAAAGCAGAATTACATAAACTGATAGAAACATGAAGTGAATTATATTCATGTGTGATTGAATGTTCAAATGTGATGGAATTTCTATGTTAAGAATAACAAGAAAATGTAACAGAGTGATTTTAAAGTTTCAACTTTAAATCAGGTAAGTCAGAGGGAGAGAGACAGAGAGAGAGAGAGAGAGAAGATGTGGCTGGACATTGGGTGATTAGACGTAAATAAAGTGATTGGGTGTCCCTATGGGTGAAGCCAGATGTCATTTCAGAAGATGTAACGTCCAGTATGAGTGGGGGGGAGAAAGGGTGAACAGGTATAAAAGTTAAGTGAAGAAGAGATGCAGGTTCTTCCCTTTTGTCTTCTGCGAGATGAGCAGTTCTGAAGATTGGACCTAAGGTGTTCACAGTTGAAAGTTCCAGCAGTGACACCAGAGGGATCAACCACTGACCAAACTGTGAACCTGCAAATTGGTTTGTATATTTTTGGCTTTTTTTCTGCTCAATTTGTTGCCATGTTAGATGATTAATTCAAAAGCATTTTGGTTTACAACATACTTCCACTGAATGCCCAGGGGAGATGGTTTTCCTGTTAGGTGATTATCGTCAACCCAGGACACAAAGATAAGTGCATCTTCAGATCCAGTTTTCCTTTGTCTCCTTTATTCTCTCCTTTTGTTAAATAGTAAAGGAAAAAAATCAGAATATTAATCTTTCATAGTGGAAATAGCTCTTACAGGTTATTCCAGCCCAATTAATTTAACAGTCCCTTGAGGCTTACTGTCCAGGTCACTAAAATTAAACAAGTTAATTAACAAGCGCACTGACTGATAGGGGAGCTACCATTAACAGGTGGGACTGGGACAGCAAAGGTATTCAGGTTATCTATCTAATCGGTGTAAGCAGGGAAGACACCGGGAATATTTCAAGGTAGTGGGTGCATCCCCTCACCCACACCAGCTCCATCTGAACACTGCATTGCTTGCTGGGTAATACTCACAGGATCAGAGATAAGGCCAGATAGCCGAACCAGACTTCCTGCACTGGGGCCGTGGATCCTGTAGATCAGTGGTTCCCAAACTTTTTTCGCTGGGCCCCCCTTTGTTTTACAGAAAAATGTTCGCCCCCCCTCGCACGCGCGCACACACACGCACGCACTAACACATTCTCCAACCACACACACCCATATTTTGCTCAATTGCGGTTTATTTCACACCTCAAACATTTAGTAAACAATTAAGCAAATACAAGTAATCTGTAGGTAGTAAGAAAATAAACTACTAACTCTTTTACGCTGCGTCCGCACGTACACGGGTGATTTTGAAAACGCAGCTGTTTCGTCCACACGTAAACGGCGTTTCGAATCACCGAAAACGGAGATCATTTTTTGCGTTTACGCGTGGACGAGGAATACAGAGTTCGTCACGCAACGTCAAAGGTATGTGCCTTTTTTCACGGCAGCTATGCGCCACGTTATTGCTTACATGAGAGGAATTGCAGAATGGCAGATAGTCAGATTAACAGTATATTGTCTCTATCTTCAGGTTTTATACTCTTACATATAAACATACAGTTACTGTCCCTCTATTTAGAAAGGCAGAGGCGTCACGGTGTAATTATTTTACATGTAGTTGTTTTTTCCCTGTGTAATAATATTGCTATCAATAAATTTTTCAAAAAAAATGTCTCTCTGTGCAAAATGGGTTTAAAAACATAAACAACTGTGTACTGTTTGTCTGTGATTTAGACAGGGGGAACAAATCGTGGCAGGATCAGCCTGATATTATTTGTATCCCACTGTAACTTTACTGTATACAGAGCTAACATCTCCAAAATGTCAGGTGTAGTTAGTCATTACAACAAGTGTTTGTGAACTAAAAATCAAGAATGTGGGATACTGCTTGTCCGTGATTTGGAGAGCCCAGCATGTGCTCCCGACGAAGGAAAGACCAATTCTGCAGGGGAGACCTACCTTGGCGCTTGTGCAGGTGAAACCAAAGGGAAGATATGCTTCACCATATTTTCTAGTCTTTGGCTTAGAATGAAGTTGGTTTGGAAACATATTCAGCTATGCTTCATCTCCTGCTTTGCGTTTGTGTAGGCGCCCCGTGCTAGCAGTGTCCAAGCGTTGTTTTTGTTTTTTGTTTTTCCCTTTTCATGCCGCGCCCCCCCTGCAATGGCTCTGCGCCCCCCCCTAGGGGGCGGGCCCCACACTTTGCGAAGGTCTGCTGTAGATCAACACCATCCTTTTAACAAAATTCACTACTAGCTGTCCTTCCGATTCTTCTCCTTAACACCATACCCATACCTGCCCAACACCTCATCATCATCTCTCTTCCCTTCACTTGAAGCCTCTTCAATTACTAGAATTGCCAGAATTTGTTCATTCTTCTAAGAGCAATTTTTTTTATTGATGTTTTGTTTCCTGTTTTGTTTCCGTTACAATATTATACATAAAAGTATAATATTGTAACGGAAACAAAACATTAATCAAAAAATTGTTGAAACACAAATTACAACATTGTATAAAAATTGCAATCATCAACTCAAATACTTGGTTCTAATTGAACAGAAATTTCTATGAACTTGTAAGAACTGTGTAGAACATGAATCAGTCTGTGTCAGATCCTGAATTTGAAATTTCCACTGAAGTCACGGGTAAGAGGCAAGTGGAACCAAGAACTGGCAAAGACTGCTAAATTTTGCCAGTGGTAGTTCACTCTTTGCAACATAGTGGCGCTAACGGCTGCAGACAGGAAGATACTGCCAGCAACGGAAACGTGCTCGTCATCTCCGAGCATGAAGTAAGGAGAGCCTTCAAAAGAGTGAACACCAGGAAAGCAGCAGGACCAGACGGCATCCCAGGTCGTATCCTAAGAGACTGCGCATACCAGCTAGCTCCTGTGTTCACTGAGATATTCAACATCTCTTTATCTCAGTCGGTGATCCCCACATGCTTCAAAGAGTCCATCATTGTTCCTGTCCCGAAGAAACCCCACCCTGCTTCTCTCAATGACTATCAGGGCGATAGTCATTGAGAGAAGCAGGGTGGGGTTTCTTCAGTAGTGATGAAGTGCTTTGAACGCCTGGTCAGAGACTTCATCATTTCTTCACTACCAGACACACTGGACCCACTACAGTTCGCTTACCGTCCAAATCGTTCCACAGACGATGCCATCTCTCATCTCCTCCACACATCACTCACTCACTTGGACACTAGAAGGGGGGATTATGTTAAAATGCTCTTCATAGACTACAGCTCTGCATTTAATACCATAATTCCCTCCACACTCACCACCAAGCTGGAGCATCTGGGACTCAGTTCATCTATGAACTTTTACTCGTGCACCATAGAGAGCATCCTGACGGGAAACATCTTAACCTGGTTCGGGAACAGCACCATGCAGGACAGACGAGCTCTACAGAGGGTTGTGCGATCAGCTGAGCGCACCATCCGCTCCGAGCTCCCTGACCTGCACTCAATCTACAGCAGGCGGTGCTGGACCAAGGCCAGGAAGATCGTGAAGGACCTCAGCCATCCCAACAACAGACTGTTCTCTCTGTTGAGGTCAGGAAAGCGATTCCGCTCCCTGAAGACCAACACAGAGAGACTGAGGAGGAGCTTCTTCCCGCAGGCGATACGGTCATTGTTTTCACTTCATCACTTAAATCACTTTAAGCATATTTGCACTGCAGAAGACATAATGTGGATTGCACAACACTGGACATTATATTCTTCATTTCCAGTTAATACTTGTACAGCTGCTGTTAATGTGTATATATTTATTTATATTTCTTCATACATTCTTATATAGTTCTATATTGTGTATTGTGTATTTTGTTGTACAGTTATTTTATTTTCAACTTTAATTTATATATTTTATCTTATTCTTTCCCAGTTAAATTTACCCTTCATTCTAATTTGTGTTGTACAGTTATTTCCTTTTTAACCTTAATTTATATTTTATTCCTTCCTAGTAAAATTTACCCTTTTTAATTTTTCATATTTATTTCCTATCTTATTCATAGCCTTTTCCTTTTTTGTTTTCTTTAGGTCACGAGCAGTTGTCCAAGCATTTCACTGCATATCGTACTGTGTATGACTGTGTACGTGACAAATAAAATTTGAATTTGAATAGTACGCTGTTCTAAACAGAATTTTCAGGTTTATTTTTAGTATGTTACTTGCAATTGGTGTTTGCTCCGGGAAAGATATTGCAGACTGAGCAATAATGCATTTCTTGCATTTCTCATGGGTTCTAATGGAGGCCTTTCTTAAAATTACTGGTCCCAGTAACAAAGGCGCTTGTCGACTCAGAAATCGAGGGAAAACCAACAACACACCCGGCAGAACATTATGTTATTTACTAGAGATGGACCGATCCGATATTACGTATCGGTATCGGTCCGATACTGACCTAAATTACTGGATCGGATATCGGAGAAAAATAAAAAATGTAATCTGATCTATTAAATATCACAAAAGCACCTCACAAAACTTGCAACACGCAGTATGCATCACGTGATAGAGCGGCTGTGGCATGCAGGACCTGTCGGTGGTCTGGATAGCATTTGGAGCTTCGCTAGCAACCCGGCATTTCATCTCCGACAAAGTTATCCCGAGAGAAGTAAAGCAAGTGTGTAAGTCCATCTCTGAATGTTTGTAAAGCATTCCTGCATTAAGCTTAACAAGCGACTGCCTCAGAGAGTGATATTATACCCCTTTCGTCAAACTGACAGGTTACTTCCGGAGCTCCGGAAGTAATTAAATTATTCATGAGCTCCGGAAGTCCGGAAGTAATTAAATTATTCATGAGCTCCGGAAGTAGGAAGTAATTAAGTAATAAAAATATGATATTCATAAAAATATGATATTCATAAAAAAATATAATTGATTATTTAGAAAGTTTCTTATATATCAAAATAGCATTCTTTTATTTCTTTAAGCAATTAAATTTTTATTTTTATTTTTTTTATGCTCAAAAAACGCCATCTGGTGGCGGGTCAGTGTGTGTGCGCGCGCCCGCGCGCGCCCGAGGCTGTGTGTCTGGGCGCGCGGGGGCGCGCCCGTGTCTCCGGACCGTGCTCTCTCGGGCTCCGTGCTCATGTGTTTAAAAATGTATTAAACCATATTAAAATTGTTTAGTTAAACTTGTGCTTTTGTAACGTTCAGTATGGCCACAAACACATGCTGCATGCCTTGGGGGAAAACTTTATTTCGATTTATATGCATTTGTAGATTTAGAATAAAACTCATACTCAGAAAAAACTCGCGATCCCCTAACCCTCCTTAGATACATAAGCAGGGAAAACTCCTTAAAAAACCCTCCGCGATTTCTCCAAAACCCTACAATAACTTGTTAGCTACCCCCTCTATTCCCAAAACCTTATATTCGATAACAGGGAAAATCCTGAAAAAATCCTTAGTCTTTTTTCTCAAATTCAGCGCCCCGCGGCTCCCTTCATGCTCAGCCAAACAAAGCCAAAACTCCTTTTAAAAATTTCTCCGCGATTTCTCCAAAACCCCTAGAATAACTTGTTAGCTACCCCTCTATTCCCAAAAACCTTATATTCGATAACAGGGAAAATCCTTATTCTTTTTTCCTTCAAAAACTTCCCTCTTACTAGCAAGCTCTAAAATTCAACCCACACTCTAAGTTCTACCTCGCTCTTAATCTCCGATCCACAACTTCTTGCAGAGCACAATTTTTTCCTGCTTGTTCGCTCCCCGCTCTGCTCCCTAATGCGCTGCTTACCTCGTTTGAAAATCCCCCCCTTAGACCAACTCCGCCTCACTGCGCCCCGCTGCCAATCACATAACCCTTGCACCGCTCCCTTCGCACCCCGGTTAGCCAATCCACTCCAGGCTCGATTTACCTTCTCAGCCATAGGTTAATTCACTTACTGGCATTCAGGATAAATAATCGAACATTTCAGCTTAAATTTAACTGTTTTTTTTTCTCTCTCAGAAAAAACAAGCAAGTTTTCTCTTTTTTCTCAAAGAAGCATGGCCGTGAGACCTACCAACCTAACGGTGCTTTCTCAAACTCCTGTAAACTGTTACAGAGCTTCCGCCACGGCGTCTGAACTCAGAAGACTACATCTCTGCAGAGTGCAGCCAACAGCAGCGGCCAACCGTTTGGAGCAAAGATTCAGCCTCAACAATGGCAGGTTTTGGGGTTATGCCTTCAGCCTACCACAGAGTGAAATCTTTTTCTATCAGCTCAAAGCCGGTGAAAGTTTTGGTCCGCTAACACCGCGAATCGCTTTTACTAGCTCTGACTGGGCGGTTATTACACTCATTACCACCCCTGAAATAGAGAAAAGCGTGCGGGAAACCAGCTCTCAGCAACCGCGAACCAGAGGCCAGCAAACACAGACGCATCGGGTTTTCAAAGAGGAATACTCGTTCCCTCCATTCACCCAAGAACACAAACGACTCCGGAATGAAAACACGGTGACCAAAACCGTCACATACACCCAGTGGGAGACCAAGAGCACTCCATTTTGCAGATGGGTATGTAGAGTTAGTCGACAAACATGCGAGCAAGCTTGCACAGATGATTTTGTGATCGACCTTACAAACTCCCAGTCCGGGGTTTTCAGCACATTGCTTCGGATTCCGACTCAGCACTGGCTCAACATGATGGCCGAGAACAATGCGACAATATTAAACCTGTTCAAAATGAGTAAAAGTACAACTGAGCTGGTGATGGTTGGAAATAACCCGCCACGGTCAACATACCCCCACCCCCACTTCCGGTCCCCCCTTACCCCGCCTTCTCCTAACCCTAACCCTTAAAAACCGCAATTGCTGTCTCATCCACTACTTAAAACAACCATGACTAACCACAGCTTTGGACCCCTCAGCTCTCTATCTCCATCATCCCTCCGACCATCAGCTGCTTCTACACCACCACCCAGCCCGCCAATGGATCTCGCTACACCGCCACCCACTCCGCCAATCGACCTGGCTACACCGCCACCCACTCCGCCAATCGATCTGGCTACTCCGCCATCCAGTCCGTTGATCGAGAGCCCGCATCAGGCCTCAGCGTCTCCGGCCGCTATGCCTCCACCCCCGCCCTCATCACCGCAAGGATGGAACTCGCCCAGCCATCCACAACTAGCGGCTGTCGGGTGGCAATCACCGGAGCAGAGCCCCTCAAGCACCGCAATCTCCGGTGCATCGCTGTGGGCCTTGGGCGACCCTGTGTGCCGGGCTCTTTTCCGAGAGTCTGAAGACAACGAGCCTTCGCCCGCGGACAACGATGAGGCCGCGACTCTACTCCCTACTGCTGTTTTTGAACTTATAAAATTGACTGTAAAGTACCTCGTTAACTCCTTGCTCCAGAAACACAGACAAGATGTCTGTCAAGGATGTGAGGTGTCACATCCCTCACAAAGACGACATTCATGTCTTTTCCCACTGGAAAAATATTACTTTTTCAAGTACTATGATGAACTCAGCAGAAGATTATGGAATGGACATTTCACCAACACATTATTACAAATTTTGCGGTTAGAGGGTTTTTCACCACCAGCGGCTCAAGTCAGAGGTGTGGCCCAAGCATATCTCTTTGAACTCCGAGAGGCCAGTGATATAGAGACCGCACTGTTAGAAATTGAGTCAAGCGTTACAGAAGTTACCTGGACCACAATTGATAAAGTACTATATGACAAATACTCTCTTTGGCTCCCCTAGTAATCGTTTTTTCTTCTCTCCCTCTTTTACCATTTATTTTTCTTAACATGTTTTTTATTTTTCTTATTTTTACTTTTAAATGTTTTTCTCTGTTAGTTTTTAGAACTTTTCTTGTTCATGTTTATTGTTTTGTTCATTACATCAGATTAAATAGTTTGTTGAAAACCATTACCTGAAATAAAACTTTTTTGGAAAAGCATTGCAACAATCAATCTTGTTATTTGTTTCGCACCCATTCAAATCTATTGCTTCCATGACATCAGATTAAATAGTTTGTGGAAAACCGTTACATCAAATAAAACTTTTTTGGAAAAGCGTTGCAGTAAATCAAACTAATTATTTTTTTTCACTAGAAAAGAAACAAACTATAATGTTATTAATTATATCAAATAAAAAATATATTTGCAAACTCGTTACATGACATAAAACTAGCCGCTCATAATGAAATAAAACCATAGTTAAACATAACTTGAAAGATCACACATGGCAGAGCAGAATCTATTGAAACGTGCATATTATGACCCAGCTCACCCTGGTAGCTTTTGCGGTGTGGAAAAATTGATTAAAAGCATACAGGATGAAAGTGGTACAAAGATTAACGCGCAAACAGCACAGAAATTCCTCTCTGGACAAGACGCTTACACCTTACACCGAGCTGCACGCCTGCGCTTTCCGAGAAACCGTGTGTTTGTCCCCAGACCTCTTAATCAATACCAAGCAGACCTTTGTGATATGAGAGCGTTAGCCGAGCATAATGATGGCTATCAATATTTACTTACAGTTATAGATGTTTTCTCTAAAAAAGCTTATGCAAGAATCTTGAAAAACAAAACAGGCGTTCAAGTCACTAAAGCATTTGAATCTGTCTTGAAACATGGCCAAATCCCACAAAAACTCCAAACAGATAGCGGTAAGGAATTTTTTAATTCCAGTTTTCAATCTTTAATGAAAAAGTATGGTATAAATCATTTTGCTACAGGGAGCGATCTAAAAGCATCAGTTTGTGAAAGGTTTAATAGAACTCTTAAAAGTAAAATGTATAGATATTTCACTGCTGCAAATACACGTAGATATATCGATGTGTTACAAGATTTATTAGACAGCTATAACAGTAGTTACCATCGTTCCATAAAAATGACCCCGAATCAAGTAAATTCAGACAACACAGCCTTAGTATTTCAAAACCTGTATGGCACCTCTTCTCGCTGTAGAAAAAACCCCATGAAATTTAAAAAAGGTGATCACGTTAGGCTCTCTAAAGTCAGAGGTGTGTTTGATAAGCGGTATGAGCAAACATTCACAAGCGAAGTGTTTACTATTGACCAATGCATACCTAGAGATCCTCCCGTTTATAAAATCAAAGATTATGACGGGGAAGAAATTATCGATAGTTTTTATGAGCATGAGCTGCAGAAAATCACTCTTGTCAAGGATAAGCTCTATCACATAGAGAAAATTCTCTCAAAACGTAAACAGAGGGGACAGGTTTATTTCCTGGTCAAATGGAGGAGCTGGCCTGAGAAATTTAATAGCTGGGTTAAAGCCAGTGAGCTTAAAACCATCGCATAACAAACTTCGGACCACACACGCACCTTGGTAACCTTGGTAACGGGTTAGCAATGACTGTCAGGTCGCAGGGTTTTTATGTCACGCTTCCATCAAATGCATTTAATAAGAGTTTTTCGCAGAAAAATATGTCTGAATGTAGCGGACCGATCACGTGGAACTCTCGCGAGCGTTCACTGTAAACTGCCCTCCGGACTAAGCCCCTATTCGGCCCGTTATTGATAACATGGGAGTCGTGTGAGCCAGCAGTATCTTTGTAAAACAGACCTGCACTAAATTGAGTTTTCAGAGTTTCTTCTGAGTAATTTAAATATGTTTCAATTATGGCTCTATATGCATGTGTTGAACTCGCTTGTGAAATCAGTCTGTCGCCCAATGTGACGTCACACTGACTGAAGATGGTGTTTAAAGGGTAATTTATAATTCCAACATTAGCGTCTGCTGCAATATCGCTACCATCATGGTTTGTTATTTTCATTCTTAAACTGAGCAGTGTATCATTCAGATCTAAGTAATGCAAGCCATTTCCGGGGACATAAAATTCCAGAGGTCCCCGATCTGTGAGCGCTGTTACTGGTAGAATTTCTGAATAACATTTGTCCTCGATAGACATCTGAATGAGTGGGGCTGTAAAAATATCTAACTCACTCAAGGTGCATTCGTTTGATCTCTCGTGAAGTAAAGACATTGCTGATTGCTTCTTAGTTGATGTTGTGTTTAGAATATATCAGTCTTGCGTCCTCTCCGTCTAACGGTTTCCCCACTCTGTCTCTTTTTCACCGTTTTCCTGCGCTTTTTAAACTCTCTCAACCTCTGACCAGGGGGCCGCTTCAAGGGTCTGCGCGAAATTAGGGTCAGCCCCGAACCCTCTTGCTGTTCTGGTGTGTTCGACCGAGTTAAATTTGAGAGTGATGAGGTGACAATATCAGAAGCAAAACCTTTGACAGCAGATTTGAGGTGAGGCTTTGCGATGCTCACACCCCTCTTTATGAACGGGGTTACAAATCTAAACAATTTAGAGAAAATAGACGCTATTCCGCGCCCGTAAATTACAGGCGCACCTGAAAATCCGGGCAGACCGTTACCAGCCTGCGTTTGATAATACCCTATAAATCTATTATTATCCTTTTTTTTTTTGTTGTTGTTGTTGTTGTTATGAGTTATGCAAGATCCTTGACAGGCCGGAAATGTAGCTTTACTATCGTTTTACCGTAGGTAAAGTTTACAGGCTCGTTCTGATCGGTTTTGATTTCAATATGGATATTTTCAATTTGTCTTCGTGCAACTGGAATATAGTCTGGTTTGTTAAAAGATAGGGTCACGATATCTCCGTAATTGCCCTCTATTTTCACAGTACGCAGTAGCGGGGAGTAGCTATCACCCACGAGCTGTAAGGCTGCTATATCAGAATAACAGAATAGATGATAACAGCCAGCCTTTATATCTGAAGGATATGGTGCAAATTTGCGCTCAAATCGTTGCCATACACCTGCTGGTACACCAAGCATATATGCGAGAGGCGGAAAAAACCTTAGTTGATATATTCCCCCAGCTGTGAATTCAAACTTTTTAACAATGGGATGATATTTTAGATAAATATCAGAGCCGATACGCCTCAGGCAGGCCTCAATCTCAGCTCTCAAAGTTTCAGCATGCTCATAAAACCCGGCGCGTATTTTGGTTTTAACTACGTTATCAGGCTCAGCATCACCCTTTCTCCTACATTCAAAATAAGCCTTATCATTAGGGAGATTAAGCCATGTATAGGGATATGAAATTTCAGTGAGAGCAACCTCCCATGACCCATCGAGATTGAGATGCTGGGCGAGATCCACACGGAAACAGCTGCTGGTGTTAGTTTTAAATACATTCAAACTTGCATTTGATGGAAGCGTGACATAAAAACCCTGCGACCTGACAGTCATTGCTAACCCGTTACCAAGGTTACCAAGGTGCGTGTGTGGTCCGAAGTTTGTTATGCGATGGTTTTAAGCTCACTGGCTTTAACCCAGCTATTAAATTTCTCAGGCCAGCTCCTCCATTTGACCAGGAAATAAACCTGTCCCCTCTGTTTACGTTTTGAGAGAATTTTCTCTATGTGATAGAGCTTATCCTTGACAAGAGTGATTTTCTGCAGCTCATGCTCATAAAAACTATCGATAATTTCTTCCCCGTCATAATCTTTGATTTTATAAACGGGAGGATCTCTAGGTATGCATTGGTCAATAGTAAACACTTCGCTTGTGAATGTTTGCTCATACCGCTTATCAAACACACCTCTGACTTTAGAGAGCCTAACGTGATCACCTTTTTTAAATTTCATGGGGTTTTTTCTACAGCGAGAAGAGGTGCCATACAGGTTTTGAAATACTAAGGCTGTGTTGTCTGAATTTACTTGATTCGGGGTCATTTTTATGGAACGATGGTAACTACTGTTATAGCTGTCTAATAAATCTTGTAACACATCGATATATCTACGTGTATTTGCAGCAGTGAAATATCTATACATTTTACTTTTAAGAGTTCTATTAAACCTTTCACAAACTGATGCTTTTAGATCGCTCCCTGTAGCAAAATGATTTATACCATACTTTTTCATTAAAGATTGAAAACTGGAATTAAAAAATTCCTTACCGCTATCTGTTTGGAGTTTTTGTGGGATTTGGCCATGTTTCAAGACAGATTCAAATGCTTTAGTGACTTGAACGCCTGTTTTGTTTTTCAAGATTCTTGCATAAGCTTTTTTAGAGAAAACATCTATAACTGTAAGTAAATATTGATAGCCATCATTATGCTCGGCTAACGCTCTCATATCACAAAGGTCTGCTTGGTATTGATTAAGAGGTCTGGGGACAAACACACGGTTTCTCGGAAAGCGCAGGCGTGCAGCTCGGTGTAAGGTGTAAGCGTCTTGTCCAGAGAGGAATTTCTGTGCTGTTTGCGCGTTAATCTTTGTACCACTTTCATCCTGTATGCTTTTAATCAATTTTTCCACACCGCAAAAGCTACCAGGGTGAGCTGGGTCATAATATGCACGTTTCAATAGATTCTGCTCTGCCATGTGTGATCTTTCAAGTTATGTTTAACTATGGTTTTATTTCATTATGAGCGGCTAGTTTTATGTCATGTAACGAGTTTGCAAATATATTTTTTATTTGATATAATTAATAACATTATAGTTTGTTTCTTTTCTAGTGAAAAAAAATAATTAGTTTGATTTACTGCAACGCTTTTCCAAAAAAGTTTTATTTGATGTAACGGTTTTCCACAAACTATTTAATCTGATGTCATGGAAGCAATAGATTTGAATGGGTGCGAAACAAATAACAAGATTGATTGTTGCAATGCTTTTCCAAAAAAGTTTTATTTCAGGTAATGGTTTTCAACAAACTATTTAATCTGATGTAATGAACAAAACAATAAACATGAACAAGAAAAGTTCTAAAAACTAACAGAGAAAAACATTTAAAAGTAAAAATAAGAAAAATAAAAAACATGTTAAGAAAAATAAATGGTAAAAGAGGGAGAGAAGAAAAAACGATTACTAGGGGAGCCAAAGAGAGTATTTGTCATATAGTACTTTATCAATTGTGGTCCAGGTAACTTCTGTAACGCTTGACTCAATTTCTAACAGTGCGGTCTCTATATCACTGGCCTCTCGGAGTTCAAAGAGATATGCTTGGGCCACACCTCTGACTTGAGCCGCTGGTGGTGAAAAACCCTCTAACCGCAAAATTTGTAATAATGTGTTGGTGAAATGTCCATTCCATAATCTTCTGCTGAGTTCATCATAGTACTTGAAAAAGTAATATTTTTCCAGTGGGAAAAGACATGAATGTCGTCTTTGTGAGGGATGTGACACCTCACATCCTTGACAGACATCTTGTCTGTGTTTCTGGAGCAAGGAGTTAACGAGGTACTTTACAGTCAATTTTATAAGTTCAAAAACAGCAGTAGGGAGTAGAGTCGCGGCCTCATCGTTGTCCGCGGGCGAAGGCTCGTTGTCTTCAGACTCTCGGAAAAGAGCCCGGCACACAGGGTCGCCCAAGGCCCACAGCGATGCACCGGAGATTGCGGTGCTTGAGGGGCTCTGCTCCGGTGATTGCCACCCGACAGCCGCTAGTTGTGGATGGCTGGGCGAGTTCCATCCTTGCGGTGATGAGGGCGGGGGTGGAGGCATAGCGGCCGGAGACGCTGAGGCCTGATGCGGGCTCTCGATCAACGGACTGGATGGCGGAGTAGCCAGATCGATTGGCGGAGTGGGTGGCGGTGTAGCCAGGTCGATTGGCGGAGTGGGTGGCGGTGTAGCGAGATCCATTGGCGGGCTGGGTGGTGGTGTAGAAGCAGCTGATGGTCGGAGGGATGATGGAGATAGAGAGCTGAGGGGTCCAAAGCTGTGGTTAGTCATGGTTGTTTTAAGTAGTGGATGAGACAGCAATTGCGGTTTTTAAGGGTTAGGGTTAGGAGAAGGCGGGGTAAGGGGGGACCGGAAGTGGGGGTGGGGGTATGTTGACCGTGGCGGGTTATTTCCAACCATCACCAGCTCAGTTGTACTTTTACTCATTTTGAACAGGTTTAATATTGTCGCATTGTTCTCGGCCATCATGTTGAGCCAGTGCTGAGTCGGAATCCGAAGCAATGTGCTGAAAACCCCGGACTGGGAGTTTGTAAGGTCGATCACAAAATCATCTGTGCAAGCTTGCTCGCATGTTTGTCGACTAACTCTACATACCCATCTGCAAAATGGAGTGCTCTTGGTCTCCCACTGGGTGTATGTGACGGTTTTGGTCACCGTGTTTTCATTCCGGAGTCGTTTGTGTTCTTGGGTGAATGGAGGGAACGAGTATTCCTCTTTGAAAACCCGATGCGTCTGTGTTTGCTGGTCTCTGGTTCGCGGTTGCTGAGAGCTGGTTTCCCGCACGCTTTTCTCTATTTCAGGGGTGGTAATGAGTGTAATAACCGCCCAGTCAGAGCTAGTAAAAGCGATTCGCGGTGTTAGCGGACCAAAACTTTCACCGGCTTTGAGCTGATAGAAAAAGATTTCACTCTGTGGTAGGCTGAAGGCATAACCCCAAAACCTGCCATTGTTGAGGCTGAATCTTTGCTCCAAACGGTTGGCCGCTGCTGTTGGCTGCACTCTGCAGAGATGTAGTCTTCTGAGTTCAGACGCCGTGGCGGAAGCTCTGTAACAGTTTACAGGAGTTTGAGAAAGCACCGTTAGGTTGGTAGGTCTCACGGCCATGCTTCTTTGAGAAAAAAGAGAAAACTTGCTTGTTTTTTCTGAGAGAGAAAAAAAACAGTTAAATTTAAGCTGAAATGTTCGATTATTTATCCTGAATGCCAGTAAGTGAATTAACCTATGGCTGAGAAGGTAAATCGAGCCTGGAGTGGATTGGCTAACCGGGGTGCGAAGGGAGCGGTGCAAGGGTTATGTGATTGGCAGCGGGGCGCAGTGAGGCGGAGTTGGTCTAAGGGGGGGATTTTCAAACGAGGTAAGCAGCGCATTAGGGAGCAGAGCGGGGAGCGAACAAGCAGGAAAAAATTGTGCTCTGCAAGAAGTTGTGGATCGGAGATTAAGAGCGAGGTAGAACTTAGAGTGTGGGTTGAATTTTAGAGCTTGCTAGTAAGAGGGAAGTTTTTGAAGGAAAAAAGAATAAGGATTTTCCCTGTTATCGAATATAAGGTTTTTGGGAATAGAGGGGTAGCTAACAAGTTATTCTAGGGGTTTTGGAGAAATCGCGGAGAAATTTTTAAAAGGAGTTTTGGCTTTGTTTGGCTGAGCATGAAGGGAGCCGCGGGGCGCTGAATTTGAGAAAAAAGACTAAGGATTTTTTCAGGATTTTCCCTGTTATCGAATATAAGGTTTTGGGAATAGAGGGGGTAGCTAACAAGTTATTGTAGGGTTTTGGAGAAATCGCGGAGGGTTTTTTAAGGAGTTTTCCCTGCTTATGTATCTAAGGAGGGTTAGGGGATCGCGAGTTTTTTCTGAGTATGAGTTTTATTCTAAATCTACAAATGCATATAAATCGAAATAAAGTTTTCCCCCAAGGCATGCAGCATGTGTTTGTGGCCATACTGAACGTTACAAAAGCACAAGTTTAACTAAACAATTTTAATATGGTTTAATACATTTTTAAACACATGAGCACGGAGCCCGAGAGAGCACGGTCCGGAGACATGGGCGCGCCCCTGCGCGCCCAGACACACAGCCTCGGGCGCGCGCGGGCGCGCGCACACACACTGACCCGCCACCAGATGGCGTTTTTTGAGCATAAAAAAAATAAAAATAAAAATTTAATTGCTTAAAGAAATAAAAGAATGCTATTTTGATATATAAGAAACTTTCTAAATAATCAATTATATTTTTTTATGAATATCATATTTTTATGAATATCATATTTTTATTACTTAATTACTTCCTACTTCCGGAGCTCATGAATAATTTAATTACTTCCGGACTTCCGGAGCTCATGAATAATTTAATTACTTCCGGAGCTCCGGAAGTAACCTGTCAGTTTGACGAAAGGGGTATAATATCACTCTCTTGCCTCTTCTTGCTGCTACTTCAATCATGAAACTGCTTAATGATCAGCTGATCGGCTTTTCTGTCGCGAGTCCGTCTCTCTTGTTTGCTTTTGGTCCACTTTGCACCAGAAAGAGGAAACCAGCGGCTGAACAACAGCAGCACGTTTAAGCTCGATAAGCTGTTGTTAGAATGTATTTAATATTACTTTCTACTCGAGGATCTTTTTCTACGTAGCTGACGCTGGTAACTGTGCAGGGGCAAAGTTTAGCCAGGGGGGCCGATAGGGCATTAACAGGGAAAAGGGGGCACAAAGACATACTTTTCTTTCTTAATCTCATTTAAAATGTCTAGCTTTTAATAAATAATTATCTGACACCCAAAGTTTTAATTTGATGTAAAATGAATAGAAGTCAATTACTGTATATAGTAACTATTAAGTCTAATATACCCTAGTAAGCTATAGTACTTTTTCCTTTGGGAAGGTACCATCTGTGCAGTCTGCAATTTTGTTGAAGAAAGATGTTGAATCTATTTAATATTTCTTGAAAAATAATTGATTTCTGTGCATTTTTTTTCACACTGCTTCAAATTAAGGTTGATTACGTCGATTAAGCATCATGAGGTGGAGCGTGAGGGGTGGTTCCCTATTTTTTATTTATTTATTTTTGTTGTTGCTGGGAGTTGGAACTCTATTAGTTAGGTTGCTTAATATTTATGCTAAGTACTCTTTAAAATACCAGAATAGGGAGGATGGTGTAGGTTTAAGTTTATTAGATTGATCAGTATTGCTGAACTATGAAATTATTGTTTTTTGCATACAGGTATAACAGAATAGCTTTAGTGTAGTTGTTGTCTTAAACTTGAGTATGAACTTGTACAAAATGCAGCAAGATATTTAAAAAACAGTTTTGTTGATTAAAAAAAACACTATATCGGATTCATATCGGTATCGGCAGATATCCAAATTTATGATATCGGTATCGGACATAAAAAAGTGGTATCGTGCTATCTCTATTATTTACACGGGTGCACATAAGTGGTCCGCATGTGCGCATTTGCTGTCAAAATAAAAGACGCGCACCAGATAAGAAGTTGCAACGCACGTTTGCGTCCTTTTCCATATAAAAGGCACTGTTTTTGTCCGCTAGAGTGGCATTGTCACGACACATTCTGCAACACCTCTCTGTGTGTTCATCATTTGTTTGAAGCCAGCTCACCTCCTGCAACTACTTTTCCGAGAATACGCGCTTCTTTTGCGTTTCGGACTCCTTTTGACATTTCTTTGGAGGTGGAGGAACACCAAAGTAATTGCTTAAAGGAGCTTGCTTCTTCGACATCTTTAAAAGTTCTAAACAAATGTCTGTCCTCCTCCAGAAAATCTCATGTACGCAAACACGCGTTGCAACTTCTTATCTTTTTTATTTTGACAGCGAATGCGCACCTGCGGACCACTTATGTACACCCCTGGTTATTATTTAGCTCGTCATGTTGCAGCCACAGAAATTCTTTTGTCCATGAAACCATAAAGCTGCACTTTCTTTTTGCCTTATATCCTGCTGCTTTTACACACGCACTCACATAACGCTCAGCGATTCTCTGCGCGATCAACCTCTCACATGTTTAAGCTTGCTGCGGGAGATTTCACTTGTCATGTTTGCATAGTAAGCTAACGACTGATAAGACGATGTCAGAGGAATTTGTGCGCAAATTATCGTCATTCACCAATCAGTACTGTCACTCTCCATACACAGTTCGCGCGATTGCAAAGTGAAAGCAAAAAAACAAGCGCAAATTCAAACGCGATTTCAATATGTCACATATTGACAGTGGCTCACCGATGCCAATGACATAATTACCCAGCTACATTTCCGAAAGAATGCAAAAGCATTGACATATATTTTTCCTTCCTGCACGATGGGCAGGGCAGAGATAGATTTTGGTAGCCCGACTGGAAATATCGCTAGCCCCGGGACGTCGGGCTAGCGATTTTGCGAGCCCTGATGTGCCAAGTAAACACTCAGGCCACTAGCATGACACAGTACTAGCTGGCTCTGCAGTCTTGCTATACATATTTTGAAATGATAATTGTCTTATTTTTAGAACTATATTTTTAAATTATAAAGGCTTCTCAATATCTACATGTCATTATTTAGCTTTATTAAGTTCAGCCGACATGACAGGAAAGGCAAACAGCTTTCAAAACAGTCTAAAGGAGGACTCCGAATGGAGGATGGGGCTTGAGACACTGCGCAGGGCATCGATCGCACACTCAGACACATCAGTCCAAAAAAGAAAACACATCAGCAGATGCCTATCGGCTGCTGTCTCATTTTCAAATTTGTTCCTTTTCCGCTAACAGGCTGTAACTGCCTGAGGCTGGTTCTGTTGAGCTTAATGAGGCAGCGTGGAGAGGAAATGCCTCACATGTGCAATGACAAGGTCCAACATTTAACCATCATCACTATACTTCAAGGAGACAGATGCATAAGTTTCAAACACAGAAAATGACGACCTTTTGGCTTTATCACAATTGTGAAAAAGTTTAAACTGATTAATCATTGATTCAAATAATAATGATACAGTGGTTAAAAAAACCAAAAAAAACTTGGAGCCCGAGGGTTCGTATTGGACACCAACCAAACAATTATGTCTTTATTTAATAAACAAGTTCAGAATTACAATTACACAAGGTGTACCACCTCCTGCTTCAGACACAGCAGAGATTTAAATGCAGTAGACCATGAACTCAAATTAAATAAAAATACATGCTTTGACAAATTTCAAGCCATTTGAAGCCATTTAAAACCTTAAATAAGCTTAAATAAATCATCTACCCACAGAACTACCCACAAAACTCAAAACACTGGGTCAACGACCCAAGAACGACAACAACCTCACACCTCTAACCACAAAACAGTGTCACTGCAGTACAGAAAATTAAAAACCTCCCATGTGTAGAAAATAAATGAGAAACTGTAACACAGAAGCTCCTATAAGAAATGCAAGCACAGAATCCCGTGTGCTATTTCTTTTTGAGAGCAAAGTGGAGCAAGAGTGAAGAAATGTTGTTCAGCCAGGCTCAGGATATACCATACTGAGGTGGAATCCTCTAATGTCTGAAAAACTGCCCTGAAACTGAATCAGGTAAAGTGAATAACATTGATCTTCTCATTAAAATGCAATGCTGTGCTAGGAAATCATGAGGTTGCTATTTTGAAAGGTACCATGAGCTGAAAATGTTATCTTAGTAGTATCTGATGCAACACTTCATTAGATAATAGTGGATACAGCACAGTCAGTTTGTTGACAGGACAACAGCATTTTTGCTGAAAACAAATGTCTACCATGTGTTAGAGGGAGTGATCCCAGTAAGGCCATTCCAGTCACCCACAGCTTTATATAATTAAATTTATTAATATCATACGTGAAAGTTCAAAGGGCTAATATGTATGAAAACACATTTTAAAAAATATTGAATATGGTACATTTTACTGATAAGAGAAACATATGCACGTATGCTGTGTGTGGCATGTATTTTAGGGATGAGCAAAAATCACTGCAAAAATCCAACAGCAGCTGCTTTGATCCAGCCAGCTATAAAGAGGACTGCTGAGGAGAATCTATTCCTTCTGTGTTCAGCTCAATACACTATTGATTTTGGTAGGAGCATGCAGGAGGCAAATACATGTTCTTATTAGCAATTCCCTACATCAGACTGGAACATTGTAGAGTTATCTAATTACCAGCTAATGAAAGACGATTCAGGCCCCTGTTTTGAGAGCAAGCATCTGTGATGTGTGATGGGATCATTTGATAGCAAGTTCAAGATGGCCCTCGAACTGCTTCACATAGGCTATGAATTATTATTAAGCTAAAAGAGATCAATTCTGGGATATGAATAAGTGAACAGTACTCACCAATTTTGAACTGGGGAATAAAGGAAGGACCTAAGTCTTTCTAAGAAGGGCCTAATTGTGATGATGGATGTGACAGAATAAGTCTGATCCGTAGCAACTCCATGACATCAGCTCAATAATAATGAAAGACTAAGGGGTCGTTAGGAATACCTAGACCAGGGGTCAGCAACCTTTAACACCCAAAGAGCCACTTGGACCCGGTTTCCACGCAAAAGAAAACACTGGGAGCCGCAAATACTTTTTGACATCTAAAATGAAGATAACACTGCATATATTGTTTTTTTTTTTT
Source organism: Copadichromis virginalis (assembly GCF_057382275.1). NCBI lineage: Eukaryota > Metazoa > Chordata > Actinopteri > Cichliformes > Cichlidae > Copadichromis > Copadichromis virginalis. Next base: position 12,999,521 of record NC_140629.1, read on the forward strand.
ACCTTTATGCTTTGTGTGAACAACTAAAGTAAGTAAGTAAAGTTTATTTATTAAGCGCCTTTCACAGACAGGCAGTCACAAAGCGCTGTACACAAATATTAAAATAAACAATACAATCAATAGACATTATACACAATGTAAAAGGTCAAATGTAAAAAATGTTAAGAATATCAAATACGTGGATCAACAAAAGGCTTGTTTGAACAGGAATGTTTTTAACTGCTTTTTAAAAGAATCCACAGAGCAACTAAAGCGTGCTGCTTATGAAATCCATGAAGTGCTACAGAGAAAATTTAATTTTATTTATGTAATTAACACATTTTGAACTCTTAAAGAAATATAAAAAAAGGAAAGACACCCAGCTTAACTAAAATCATCCATGTAGCAAACAAAAACTGTTGTGAGCCGCCACCCTTATATTGCCTGTGGGCTTTTGGAGCGTTGACCTAACTTTTAAAAAGTAATTGGAAAAAAAGCACTATGCTGCTAAAAAATGAAAAATAGATATTTGCAAAATTCTGCCTAAATATGTATTTCATGTGGTTAATGTATGTGGCGGGGCGTGGTCTGCAGTGCCCCTGCATGGGAGTCGGACGCACTTGAGTGGCACCCGCACTTGAGTGGCACCCGCAATCACGCCTCGCCGCCTTAAAGTCTGTGATCTCTCTCCTGAGAGTTTTACAACCGATATTATAAAAATTCTATTTTTTCCCCTCTGTCAGTGCAATATTGCCAAAATTACATAAATCCGTAGTTAATGTATTTGTTACTTCAACGATATAATATTATAATTCCTTATTATCCAAGTGTTCTATGTAATCTTTCATGTTACATGGAAGAGAGGATGTGGCATTTGCAACCTGTGAAAGCACAACAGAGTGAACCATGAAGGGTCATGTTATACTCAAGTTACAAACAACCTGCTAAGATGACTGCTCAGATGAGCTGAATGCTGATAATCAATGAGTCACTGCTAATACATGATTGCTATGGGTTTTCACACAGCACATCCTGCAGGAAATGGACATCATCACTGAGAAATGATTGGCCAGCATGTGTGTACAAGCATGCTTAAGTGCACTACCTGCATGTGTGTGTTCAGCTGCATGCACTCTGCACAAGTGATCCGATATCTACCCAGAAAACATGGCTCAACCCATCAGTGTAGCACGGCCCTGATAAAATGACCAGACCACAGCTGTAATGGCCTCTATCCACCACCCAACCCTTCAATTATGGCTGACATGCCAGCCTGTTCAGCCCCAATTGAATCAGGCCTGCTTGAGCTGCATCCACACCCAGCCTCGCTCTCGCTCTCGCTCTCTCTCTCGCTCTCTCTCTCTCTCTCTCTCTCTCTCTCTAACAACCTGTCAATAATCTCAACACTCAACACACGATTTATGCTTCATACAGTACTTGTGGGTACTAGTAAAGCATTTTACTAGGAGAAATGTTCCTTGCATACATTTTGCATATGTTAGAATGTTTCTATTATTCATAAGTATATAACAGAAATTGTTTATTGCGTAATGCACATGCTAAGCCTATTTTTAATCCCACAGTATTCCATCACTTGCCTATAGCTTGAAAAAAGGCCATCATCAGAAGATAACTAGATTTATATGTAAGCCAGTGTAACCCATCCTCCATCCTTATCAAGAAAATATTTTTGACTGGATTAGGCTCCCAGTATAGCTCTTTCTATGTTAGGAAGGCTCAAAAAGGATGAACAAGTGCAAAATTCTCTGCATGTACTTTGAAGGCCTGTAACTTGACAATTTTTATAGTATAAAGTTTTTTATAGCTTCATTAGATACACTAAAGCTATGGAACAAGAAAATTGACAGTTTGAGATGCTCACGTGGGATCGTTAGAACTGACTGATTATATAAGGAATCCTTATATTTGCTAGTTTTAACATATTTATATTTAGTATTTATGCAGAACACAAACGGTTTTGGTTCTACAATAAAGATGCAACATGCAAACAAGCAGATCTCAGACACATATTAGCAAACCAGACATTTATTATATTTCCTTGTTTCCAGCTAACAGGAACAAAAGTCTCACTGACTCTTAGTGATATCCAGCAAGAGGTTAAGGTGTTGATGAGAGGTTTGGGAATTGGCAGAGGCTGTTTGTTGCAACGAGGCTCCTCACAGCCCAAGACGCTGCAAATAAATCTCTGTATCATTACGTAAAAGAGGCTGGCCTGTCCCCCAGTGGGGCTAGCACGTGTTCAGGGACTTTCAGCAGCATAACAGCAGTCTCCTGATCCCTGCCCTTCCAGCATCAACCCCCCACAATACAGCCTCTCCCTTTTCACCGTTACCACACTTCAACAGCAATTAAAAGTGATGCAAAAGCATTGCATCACTTTTAAAGGGGATACAAAATTTTTACCTGAAGTTCCAGACTGACCTTCATAAGGTACAAATAAACATCAAGGGTTCTAAACTGTATAGCAGTATAGAAGTTTGGACTTCCTTCCACCACCTGCCGCTGGATCAGAGACTTCCTCTCAGACCGTGTACAGAGAGTTAGAGTGGGGCCTCATCTTTCCTCAGCCGCAACACTGGCTCTCCACAAGGCTGTGTACTGAGTCCCCTACTGTAGTTCCCACCCAGACAACACAGTCATCAAGTTTGCAGATGATACTACTGTGGTGGGGCTCATCTCAGGGGGAGATGAGACTGCATACAGAGCTAAAGTTCAGAGGCTGTCAGATTGGTGTGCAGTTAACAACCTGGACCTCAATACCACCAAAACAAAAGAACTGGTAGTTGACTTCAGAAGGAGGAAGTCCGAGCTGCAGCCTGTCAGCATCAATGGGGAGTGCGTGGAAAGGGTCTCCAGCTTCAAGTTTCTGGGTGTGCACATAGACACAGACCTCCAATGGAGCTCTAACACCTCTGCGGTCTTAAAGAAGGCCCAACAGCGTCTCCACTTTCTGAGAATCCTCAGAAAAATGGACCTGAAGAAGGAGCTGCTGACCGTCTTCTACCGCTGCTCCACTGAAAGTGTGCTGACATATTGCATCGGTGTGTGGTTCTCCAGCTGCACCACAGCACACAGAAAGGCACTCCAGAGGGTCATCAACATGGCCCAAAAAAATCATTGGACATCCTCTTCCCTCCCTGAAGGATCTGTACAGCACTCGCTGTCTCAAGAGGGCACGCAGCATCCTACGGGACTGCACACACCCAGGACACCGGGTGTATAAGCTGCTGCCGTCTGGCAGGAGGTTCAGGCTGCTGAGGTCCCGAACAAATAGACTCAAGGACAGCTTTTACAACAGGGCAATAGCCCTGATCAATGTAAATAGCTGACCTGACTGGATACCTCCCTGGACTTTTTTAGGGGGGAGGTAACAATGTTTAAAACAATAACAATAATATTTATATTTATAACAAGTTGCAATAATAATTAATGTGCAATAATAACAGTGTGCAATACACATACACTTATTCTTCTTTTTTATACTAAGTTAATATACTGTGTTGTGTTGTTTGTTGCGTTTGGATGTGTCATATCGTGTCGTGTTGTGTTATATGTAGTGCCGACGCAGGACAGTTTTTCCAATTTCATTGTACTACTGTACTATGTATGACTGTGCAATGACAATAAAGAGCTATCTTATCTTAAGTCACAAGAATAAATACAACGTTAACAAAGTAAACTAAACTCTTACAGTTTGACTCTATGAAAAAGTCAACTTTACTTGTGTTTCTGCTTACATTTTTTGGGGAAATATCTACAGTGTAGATATATCCTTTGTTAACTTGGCCAAATTTTTCAACACAAACATGACAGAAACTGATGCATGTTTGAGACAGACTTTCAAAAAGATTTGTACCATCTATTCTAAATTTCTTAAAACCACAACTAAGTGCTTTCATCAGAGTGGTCAGAAGGAACTAGCCATGGCCTTAAACTCAACACAATCCCCTGAAAAAAACAAAACTTGCTATTACTCGAAAATCCGTTTGTTTTTCATGATTTTAAAGATGAAAAACAGAAAGAAAGAAGCTTTTACTGGATTTGTATTATAGTCCTTTCTGTGCTGTGTTCTCTGATTTCCTTCTGTTTTGCACATCTACTGCAGACAATTCCCCTTACTGAGACACTGATTATTCAGACAGGAAGAAAACACCCAACCATCTGGAATGGCTCAGCTCTACTGATCATTAGAAATGCAACACACACACATACACAACAAAGCTCTCTCCCGCCTCTCATTAATCGCTGTTGCCCATCGGCTCTGTCAGTTAGCAGCTACATAAGCCATTAGGCCTGTGCTACTCACCCTGTTAGGACCACCACAAAGTCCATTACATTCCAGCCATTACGCAGGTAGGAGCCTTTGTGGAACGCAAAGCCCAGGGCAATGATCTTGATGCCAGCCTCAAAGCAAAATATTCCAATAAAGTAGGGTTCTGTGTCATCCTGTAAGAGGAAAGAAGAGCAAAGGATTTCTGAAACTGCAGACATAAATTTATAAAGATTGAGACAGATAATGTGAAATAATACACAATGAAAAAGAAGGGTCTAGATCATTAAGTGTCCGTGATCCTCTACAAAGCAAGCTCTACAGATGCTTTAACCCACCAAAAGAACTATAACTACGAAAAATCGAAACCTTTTTTTCCCTGTGAATCTGTGAGTTCTGGAAACGATTTAGAAAACTAGAGGTGTCCCCCAGTAAAAGGAATAACACATGGTGTAACTAGTGCTGGTAGACTGATTCAGTATAATTAATTCGGCTTCATCACTCCATTAACTTAATAGAGTTTAAAGTGAGAAGAGGTTTTAAAAAAGTACTCAAACTTAGGTCAAGGCATCTATTCAATCTATTCAAAAAACAAACTCCAAAAGGTATCATAAAGGTAATCATTAATCAATAATTGGTTACGGTTAAGCGATCTGTTATCAACTTCACACCTCAGAATACTCCGACATATAATATAACCCTAATCCAATTTTGCCCATTACAATGCAATTACACATGCAGATGTCCTCCTGCTCGTTTTCGAGCAGTATTTTAACTTCCTCTTAAAAATGAAACTTTTTGTACAGAGAGACTGAGAGTAACATAGTAACATTACAGGCACGCTACATTCATGCTACAGCCTGTTCATCATCAGCATAAAGGGTGCACTGACTTGGATGGCAACATCAAATAGTAGTATGATCACCATAAAAGTGATCTATAGCTGCTTTTATCAAATGCCTTGAAACCTCATTGAAGGCACCATTTTGGTTAATTACATGTTGATAAAAGTGCAACTAATATCTTTGTTACCTCAAACAGGCGAATTCTACTACTTCCCTTGCAGTGAAATAGAATAACAGACCTTTTTTTTTTTTTTCAAATAACCAAATCAACAATTAATAGAGTATAAGATTATAAAAATCATACAAAAGACTACACAGTAGTGGAAATAATTATTTGATCTTGTGCTGAATTTGTAAGTTTGCTCACTTGGAAAAAAATGAACAGTCTCTAATTCTTATAGTAGATTTGTTTTTTAGTTTTATGATCATTTAATTTTATTAGAGAGCGACAGAATATCACACCACCAGTAGTTACCTTCTCCCTAAGCTCCTCGCTGATGGTCTTGTAGCCTGTTTTTGCCTTCCACAGGTCTAAAATATTGTCCCTGATGTCCTTTGACAGACCAAATGTATTTAATTGACTAACTGATTGCAATCTGTGTGAGCACACATGACCACACGGCGAATCTGTGGGAGCCAGAATTAAGGCTGGATTGTAGGAGATCAAATACTAATTTTTTCTTTAGTGTTTTTTTTTATTTATTTATTTATTTTATTTCTAGCTGATATTTTGTCTCTTCATTCAAATGAAACTACCATAAAATTAGAGACTGTTCATTTCTTTGTAAGTGTGCAAACTTACCAATTCAGCAGGGGATCAAATAATTATTCCCCCTTCTGTATTGATACCTAGGGCTGTGCGATATGACCAAAATCTCATATCCCAATATAACAATTCTATCGTCCCGATAACGATATAAATCACAAAAATGTAACATTTTCTGTAAATTCTATGAATCTTTGCTGGAAGTGGAAGTGTTTCCAGCTGGGCGTCCTGTAGCTGGAGTCGAGTGTTTTAACCGATGCATGAAACTATACATTTTTAGACATTTAGACACCGTTTTCTTTGTGAGTATTTATTACACGGCGTGCTGCAGGGAAAAGCCTGTTCTAACGTTTGAGTCTAAGGTTTATTTTTTAGCACCTGGCGGCTCTTCTTTACTTCTCATCCGTAAATAATCTGCTCTTTCACGTGATTCAGTTTATTTTGAAAAGTCTCAACAGGATCTTGAGCTTTATTGTGAAAGGTTTGTGGAACATAAACAAGCGGACACGCGATGCTATTACCGTCGTTGTTGCTAACGACAACACATAAAAACAGGCGCTTGTCCGTCCGTAGTGTGGTTATATAAAATATAAGAGAAAGAGAGAACTTTAAGAAATGAATATAGCCACTGCAGTGACCATCAAAACGATGAAAAAATATTGCTTATTTTGCGACACTACGAAACAAACGATAGCGTAAAATGAAACGATAGACATTTTTATATCGTCATCCGATATATCGAACAGCCCTATTGATACCTACTTTCAACCGCTTCCTTATCACAGCAGGGAGCTTTCAGTTTGGCTTTTTTATTTTTATTCGTTTTTTTGACACTACACAATCCCAAAGCAATAATCTTAAATTGTAGCCCTTGTCACAACTCCATAACTTTGCTTGGCAAACACAGACATTTTATGAAATCTATGGTATGTGGTATTTAATTTCTAAAGCTGCCCTGCCATTGTAACTCCCACTATTTCCCTCTTTAATAGAAAGACTTGACAAGAGAGTTCGGTGGGAGGAAGATGGAGCAGGGGTAGCCTGTGGTAATGACACAATGGGGATCAAAGGCAGCTCTGCATGGATCTACACAACCTGCAGCGCTCAGGAGGAAGGACACATGCTGAGGGGAAAACTGGTATCTTCACATCTTTTCAGTTTAGATACTTGATACTACTTGAAATGGTCAAACCCATGAGCACAGTTAGGTAAAAGAGGAAAGAATGAAATCAGAAACTTTTTGGAAGCAGAGTTTGCAGAATAGAAACTATTTACTTACAGAGAGACATGCATGCATGCATTCCAGACAAAAGAAAAACATCTGTTAAAAATAACAATGCTAATCCTCACAGTGTTTGCATTTACAAACTGCTGTTTCTATTGTGTAACACAATAAAAGAATCAACCAGCTTTTTTACTTACCAAACGCTCTGACATTGGGGTTTTGTCTGAGGCCGGTAGGTGTTGTTCCAAGGCCAGCACAATGCAGTTTGCTATAATAGTAGCCAAGATCATGTACTCAAATGGAGTGACAGTGTTAAGGAAGTCTTGTGAAAACTAGCAAACATTAAATCAAGACATAGAAACCTGACAAAAGTTGACACAAAGCCATTCCCCCCTTTACATTGGTAGGTAACAGCATTATGCATGAATAGAAAGTTTTGGCACTGGCACCAGACATCTCTTTCTGTTGAAATGATTGTGCTAGGTTATGTATCAGATTGGCTGGAGAGGAATACTGGAGAAGATTCAAAGAAACAGAGTGCATGCACTTGAAGCTACAATTAAATTTCATAGCAGTTATTTTTTGTGGCTACCTCATCCATCAGTGATAAAGCTTTTAGCCTGCTTGTCATCATCTTTCTGTCATACCAAGAGAAATCAATGGAAGGTTAGACAACAGAGCAGGTAAAACAGCTACTAAGTGTCAACTTGGAAATGATGTATTAAGGAAGAAGAAATAGTTCATGAACTAATGTCCCTATCCATCAGGGTTTTATAGTAAGAATGAAGAGAACTGGGTAGATGATGAGTGAGTTTGTGGCAGAAATATATTCAAGGACTGACTCAGTACAGCAATCAGTGTGTTTTGTTTGTTTATTATTTCCTAACACAACACTTTTTTTAAGTTCCAAGTTCAGTTCCTAGCTCTGTTTCAATCATCTGGGCGGAGCAATGCTGACACACCGGCATTTTTGCTATCACTTCATAGGTCAACCAAAGCTATCCTTTTATGTTAACTGGTAATATTGCCACAGCAGATCATCTGCCTCCATCTCTTCCAACAACTAGCATTCTCCTGTGTTACACCATGTCTTCCTTCAATATATGCATAAAGCTTCTCTGTGGTCTCTCTCTTTCCCTGCTGCCTAGCAGCTTCATATTCAACATCCAATATATCTACTTCCATTGAAAATCTTAACTTGCTTAAGTCTCCCAACTCCAGCTCAGCTTACTGTGTTTTTGGCAGCACTACCATCTTGTAAATGTTCCCTTTCCCTCTTGCTGCTGCTATCACAATATTGGAAATGGGAAGCTAACGCTGCTTTAGGGAGAAGAGGAAGCACAGAAACTCCTTTATGCAGGAAGCACTCCATAATAAAATGACACAAATAATGTAAGTATAATCAGAAGAATAAAGGGCAAAATTGCGTCCCTGTATCTAGACTGGGTTCAGTCATTTGGTATTATGGGCTCAAATTTTGATATCTGTTTTTTTCATGTTTACATTTGTACTGTAAACAAAGTCAATGAAACGGTAATGGAAATTTTTATTCCATTATATATAACAGTTCTAATACAACAGAGTTCTATAATGAACTCATAAAATAAATGTAACTGTAGTCAGATACTGGGAAAATTTGTTTTAAAAACTACAGAGTAAAAATGTGATGTTGATAAAAAGCTTGCAGTATATGTGGATTACATTTGAAATATAACCTTTGTTACATTGTTTGTTATAAATGCCATTTTTGTCATATTTTTAGAGCATTCTTTTGAACTGTGTGGGGTTTTTTTAATAGTTTGAATATGCACTACCTCCCATCTGCCAAACACCTAGCACTGCAATTCCTGTACCAAACTAACTGAAATAAGTTGTACTCCTTTCATTTAAATTTAATTGCATTACTTATTACAATTTAACAATGTAACCTTTTACATTACAAAACTAATCTTTCCAGCTTTGTTCTTACACGAGTTGAGGAAAACCTTTTCATGATCTGCAGACCTCAACTTGGTCACTTATAACAAACACTTCCAGTCAAATTTGTACACTAAAAATCAAGGATGACAACTCCTGATTATAATTGTGTGTATAGATGGTTACTTTCTCCATCTACACCCACAGAAAAATACAGTACAGTAAACTAAATATTTTCACGACGTGCCCCTTCAATATAGTCGTACTATTTTACTAGCACCTTACTAGAGAGCTATATCTATCTTCTAATACACTCCCTGATTTTTGCAAAAGCAAGACAACCCAAAGTGATCACCATTCTAAGTCTCCAGTGTGGTGGGAGCTTGGTGATGCATATCTGGTGATATGCAGCAGTTCTTCAGTGTTTAATTTAACGTCTGCTTTTTAAAAGAAATTAAATGCAGATTTGTACCGCTCATTTGGGTATCTCGCTCCCTACATTGCATTGCCATCGTGTTATTAGTGTACCCCTCACGGACGATACAGCTCGGCCAGTAGGAGAGGATCCTCAGGAGAGGGAGGAGACCGATGGATTCCAGCCACCAGGCCTCCAACTGCTTCGAACCACAGTAAATCCTCCTGCAGCGCACCAGGATAAATGGCTCACTAATGCACTGCGACATTAAAAATGATAAAAGAAAACTTTTATCATGCCAGAGGTTAACCAACCAGTGACTTACGCAATGGATACTATTCCACAACTAAATGTGAGTTAATTGCATGAACACTCATGCACATATACAGGTGTCTTTCCAGGGACTTTTCCTCAGAAAAAATCTAAATGCACACCAGTAAGAAATGATTTTGGTCAGCATACAAAGCTCAGCAGGTGGCATTCACTCACTGTGCACAACATCTACCAAACAGACATGAGCTGCTTTATAACCTGAAACCTGCTGCATTTCAGCGCTTGTTTGTTTTGTGTCACACCCATGCAGCGTGCCACCGCCTCACTGCTGAGGAAAGCCTGCAGATTGCTGAAGTTCAGTTCCCTGGACAGCACCATCTGCAGAGCACAGCATTCACCAGAAGACAAGAAAAGGATCTACCGAGAAGCCCATATAGTCATATCATCACACATAAACTTCAACTCTTACCTAGATGTGCTATATTATAAAAAATAAAAAAAAACCTCATGACTACAGCATTTAGCAGCATGGGACTTGTGACCAACACTGGAAACAACCAGAGAGCCAGCTGTGCAAGTTTTACATTTTAGCTGAACGTATTGTTGCTTTCTTAACATATATTTATACTAATTGATAAACAGTATTCTAGATGCCGGCTTCTTCTGCCTCTAAATAAGGCCCCTTAAAATTTCCTGGGAGTTCGGCGTCAGGCATGCGGGTTTTATACAGGACAGAGCGGCTTATCTGGGGGTTTACTGGGTTGTAAGGATATGGCCATTCGGTGATCTTTTTGGCATATTTCCGTATTACATTATCCTCGCTGAAGATGAACAAAGAGCGGTTGACGGTGAGGCAGTTCTGTTTGACTGGAATTGGGTTGTAAATGGCCATGGTCCTGGCTCTCTGGGCCATCGTCTGCTTGTACATCCTCTGGCCACCCGGAGGCCCCGGCTGCCGGCTGCCCCCCCTGGCAGGGGCCGCGGGGCAGCCGCCTCCATAGCGGCCGGACAGTTCGTCTTCAAATCGAGCCATTGCGGAATAGCGCAGACCTTGCTGGAGAAACCAAAACTGACACCAGAAAAAAAATAGAGAAGAAGCATCACCACACACACTGACGTCCCGTCCCCGTGCAGGTCCTTTGGGTGCGTGTGTCGGCCACGACCAGCAGAGTCAAACATTCACACACACACAAAAAAAAACGAGCTGAGGGAGGCTCTTTTTCATCAGCCTCAGTCGGTTATTGCCTCACCTCCATGTTTTTACTCTCCGCGGCGTGGAATTGTTGCTTAAAGTTTAGACGCTCACATTCCATGATGCATCATTTTCATGGCGGACTGCCCACGTCCTCGCAGGTAGCTTTTAAACTGGCGTCAACGCTACAAGTTCATGCTAGAGGATGCGGAGACAACGGAACACCGTGTCTAAAAGACAGCCACCTCAAGACAAGATAATACAGCAGAGGGAAAAATCGCGAAATGTCACAGTGAGTAAACCTGTTTTCCACCAAATAATGTCTGTAAACAGCCGCATTTCTTTTCTTAATCAATGCTGACCGCTGTGACTTAAAAGCAGTCTTCGTTAAAGCACTTTGCCCCACGGAAGAAAAAACTGATGTAATTTCATCTGATCGTTCGTCGAGGAGAAATCACAGTGCAGCTGCTTGTTTCCATGAATTTGCGGTTAATGGGAATGTAGCTACCACTTTCTCTACTGTTCCTCAGACCCCCACGTGACCAACAAGACGCCAGCCAGTGGCTCCACCTGGGCGAGCCCTGTTACCATAGCAACAGGGAGGAGAACGAGCCACGGGTCAAGTTACACGGAATGAAAATGACTTCCGGCAAAATCAGAGCTTGTTTGTGGGCAGATCTGATTTCGGTTTTTGAAAATATTGCAACTAACCCAGCGAAAACTGATGTAACTGCGATATAAACAAAATTATGTCGGTTCGATTCCCTTCGAAAATCAAACAGTAAATAGGACGAAACGATTTCCGGTCAATATTTCCAAAGTAAACTCAAAGTTTCATTAAAAAAAAAAAAAGATAAATGGCGTGTATTTGTATAGCGCTTTACTTAGTCCCTAAGGACCCCAAAGCCCTTTACACATTCAGTCATCCACCCATTGACACACACGTTCATACACTGATAATACAGTTATTCCAAATGTTGTCAGTGCATCTTCTGTTTACTGTAAAAATTTCCCCAGAAACGCCTAAGACTAAAACATCTCCCATATAGTGAGGGGTGTTATAGTATCTGACAAAAGTGAGATACTACAAACACCTCTCACATTTTTGTAAATATTTTATTCTATCTTTTCATGGGACAACACTAAAGATATGACACTTTGATACAATGAAAAGTAGTCAGTGTACAGCTTGTATAACACTGCATATTTGATGTCACCTCAAAATAACTCACCAATGTTCCCTCTAAGTTGCTCGCGTGCGCAATTGCGCACTGCTGGCACGGTCTGTGTTGCGCACAAACTAATCAAAGTGATGTCATGACAAAAATGAATGACAAACAAAACATTTTTTCTCCTTCATTTCTGTCAGGCAATGCTGTATGAAACTTTTCTCGCTGTTAGTATCATGGTTGCTAGGCAACCTGAACAGCGCTATGAAGGCTAGACCATCCCATTTCACAAGCCTCTCACTTCGTGCTTCTCGTACTTATAGTACACAGGTATGTAGTACGCGTAGTGCGCGTACTTCAAGCGTGCAGACCCTGAATTGGGACACAGCCAATGATGCGATTGACATTCGTATATACGCGGCTAGGACAGTGTCCTTGTGTGCAGACACCGGTGTTTTAGCTAGCAAAGTGGGGTGGCTGATGTGGGGTGAAGCCACGTTAATGACAACGTGTACAACCATTGGAGATGTGAGCAGGACAGACGGAACAGTTGACGGAAAAAGTGTGGACTTTATACCAGTTTTTAAATTGTGTTTATAGGCCACGTAAAACCAGAGTTATGATAAAAAATATATGCAATGTTTGGTTTTCTTCCTGGATACTATCGTTGTTTATATTTACTGCGGAAGAAACGGTAAAAACGGTGTTTTATAAGGAAAATACTCTGGTTGTGTCCAAATTCATGGGCTGCATCCTCCTGAGGACCCGGCCTTCGCGGTCTACGTGGGCCGGGTCCTCAGAAGGTCGGGTAGGCCGGAAGTAAACGGCCGTGAAATTGGACGGTCTAGCCTTCTGATTAGCGTCACCGCTGTCTCAGTGGAGTTTAATAAACTCGGTCGTCTGCTCCTTGCTATCTAAAATATAACAGGACACTGGCGTAAATTCTCGACTGTCTCATACTTCTGTTTAATCAGTTTTCTGTTTGACGTTTAGTCAGCTGTGTAAAAACCAAGGAGGAGGGGGATTAATAAAGTTTTATTTTATCTAATCTTATCTAATAACTTTAATCTCAGCCAAACCGATTTACTCACGAACAAACAAAACACTGAAAAAAGCCCAACAATAACATTTTTAGGTTGTCTAAGTGACTTATATATTACGTTTAACCCGAGCAGCGAAAGTCCGCGGTGATGTGAAAATGATGTGCCGGGAGTTGTGCCGTTCTCGGCCGCATCAGTAACCCTCGAGCTCCCGGCTAGCTATCGAGCTGGTGGGTAGCAGACGCCTTCGAAAACGTCGACGCACTTTTGCAAATATGCGATATCTTGATAAACCGAGCAGATATTTGATGTTTACACAACTACTTCCTCGCCTGAAAATATGTTAAAAGTTTATTTTGTGACCCAGAAAGATTAGTATGAGTAATTTTAAAACTTAGTAGCGGCCGCCATTGTTGGAAACTGGAATTTGGCTGGGCCGTGCTATGAATTCTGGGATATGGTAGGCCACGAAGGACACACCCGACCCATCCTTAAAATTCGGGGGAAAGGAGGACGCATTTGTCGGCTACATTCGGAGGAGTCTACGAATTTGGACAGCCTTCGGCGCGTCGCTGTGACGTAATCGGTCTACAAATGCGGCCTCAGGAGGATGCAGCCCATGAATTTGGACACGACCTCTGCGCCTGTGAGCAAAAACAAACTCCTCCCCCAGCCTTTCCTATTGGTGGAAAAATGTACCATGTGGACCAATCAAAAAAAACGATATGGCAACATGGCATTTATTGTTTAGTCAAGGGGGGAAGTTTTAGGAGTGACGGCAGTGTTTTGAGATGTGAGAGATTTGTGACGTTTAGCGCAAATCTTGTGTAGTTAGTGTGTAATGTAGACAATGGTTTTGTTGTGTGTGTCAGAACAATGAGGCGACTACTGAGTGCTACAGGTGTTACAGGAGTGATACATCTTCTGCAGGCCTGGAGGAGGCCTGCAGGTATCAGGCTGTTGTTCTCCTTTATCTCATCGTGGACAGAAATTATGTTTTGGAGTGTCACAAATAACTTGTGTGGCACCAGATTTCATGCAGAACACGGGATTGTTCCGTAAATAGTTTGAAATGTTTATTTAAAAAACCCGCCTTGGCTGCATTTTTAGGTAAACAGCTGCAAAAAACTGTTGCTTGCAAAACTGAGTTACTTTTTTGAAGAAGTAACTATATAATTAATTGCCCAACATTGGTCATTATTTACTGTATTTTGCAGACAGAGAGTTACAGGATTCTCTCCCAGACCACAGACTCATACTCATAATACAAGTCAGAGCTTTATAACCAAAATTTTTTTTTAAAAATTTGTGTTTTCAAAATTGGAGTTCAAGTTATTTTTACTTCCAATAGTGTTAACATACTACGCAGGTCATGAACAAGATTTGTTTTAATTTTCATTGTAAGTGGGCTAAAGCATTTAATTAAAAGTAGTCTAACATAAATGTAAATGCTATCAGTTGATTATTTTAATAAACCATGTACCTTGGATAAATTCAATGGCGGCGTGACCACAGTGCACACGTCTGCTGTTACTCACAGTGGTCCAAGTGTCCGCTCAGGAAGTTTGTGTGTTCGCTCAGACACATGAAAAATTAGAGGGAACATTACTCAACACACAGCCATTATTGCCTAAAAGTAAGTGAGTACACCCCTAAGTGAAAATGTCCAAAATGTGCTCAATTAGCCATTTTCCCTCCCTGGTGTCATGTGACTCGTTAGTGTTACAAGGTCTCAGGTGCAAATGGGGAACCGGTGTGTGTTGAATTTGGTGTTATTGCTCTCACACTTTCATACTGTTCACTGGAAGTTTAACATGGCACATCATGGCAAAGAATATACCCAGTACGCTGAAACTGAGCTGCAGCACGGTGGCCAAGGCCATACAGCGGTTTAACAGGACATGTTCCACTCAGAACAAACCTTGCCATGGTCGAAAAAAGTTGATTGCACACGCTCAGCGTCATATCCAAAGGTTGTCTTTTGAAAATAGATGCATGAGTGCTGCCAGCATTGCTGCAGAGGTTGAAGGCATGGAGGATCAGCCTGTCAGTGCTCAGACTATACCCCGCACACAGCATCACATGGCTGTCATCCCAGAAGGAAGCCTCTCCTAAAGATAATGCACAAAAAAGCTCGCAAACAATTTGCTGAAGACAAGTAGACTAAGGACAACCAGGTGAGGAGTACAAAGACAAGTGTGCCTTGCCTACAGTCAAGCATGGTGGTGGGATGTCATTGTTTGGGGCTGCATGAGTGCTGCTGGCACTAGGGAGCTAGGGCAGGGCAATTTGGGCAAAAATATTTATCAAGATATATAGTTTAAAATTTGCGATAACAATATAACTGACAATATAATTGACGCGAGACAAAATACTTTACAACTCTGCAACTTTATTAGTGCAAAAAAAAAAAAATCAATGTATTTTTACTTAAACAAGCAGCTGTTTTTTTTATGTGCATTAAAGCTACATAAAAAATTAACAGTGAAAATGCAAATTCCTTGCTGGCAGTTTAACCAAAAGGCATTTCCAGTGGAAATGGGCTGACATATCCTGAGCATAACCATGTATAATATCCACAAAACTTAAAAAGAGATTATACACACACAATACCATAATATTATGTTGAAGCACAGTACGTATCACTTTGCGAGGTTCCCGACTACGATAGCCGTAATGCTCCAACAATCCATTAAGCGGTGCAGCTTCGTAGCTTAGCAAAGTCGTACAAAAACATTTTTTACAGATTTTTGAGCACCGTGTACCAGATAAAATCGGTTAGAGGTCAGTAAGCACAACCAGAATTTATACATACGAATTATAAGGGGCACTGTCGATTTTTTTCAGAAAATCAAAGGATTTTAAGAGCAACTTATTTTCCGAAAAACACGGTAATAACAACAGCCCGCTTGAATGCTCTACCAAAAATTGTACTTTGGTGTGTATCTGACGGACGAAAGCCAAACCAGTTCCCTTTCAGTCGATTCACTCGGTACAACACATAAGTATGGGATATCACGCCCTCGCGTGTCCTGGCTGAAGAAACCTTTATTCACGCCTTTAAGGCAGATGACGTGTGATGACACGCGCACGGCCCCGCCTGCACATATAGCCGCTGTCATCACAGTCATCCTTCAGTTCTTACCAGTGTTGGGTAAGTTACTTTAAAATAGTAACTTAGTTACATTACTAGTTACTTCTCTCAAAAGTAACTCAGTTACGTCAAGTTACTCGTTACTTTCAAAGTAACTAGTTACTAGGGAAAGTAACTTTGGTTTTACTCAGAATTCTCTTGTTAATGTGTTGCTTCCATAACTTTGCCAGTCTTCTAGCTTGCTTACTTGGCACAAGTGCACTGGGACACCTACCAATAGAAAGGAAAAGATAATGTGCATATTTCCACGAGAGAAATCCCACGCCTGGACCGTCATTGACTGCTGCCATGATTCTAGCCTACGTCACAGCGTCATGTGCGCCTTTTACATCCAACACAAAAACTGCAGTCGTGGTGCTTTCGATTGTACTCAGAACTCGGAAATTCTGCCTTCTGAATAAGAAGATGTAGGTAACACCAGACTGAAGATGAGCTGCATACAGGGCTGGACTGGGACAGAAAATTGGCCCGGGCATTTGGCCCACCATTATAGGAAAAATCATAAAGCCTTTGAATGAAAATAAACACTGTTGTGACAGTGATGTACACTGTTCTGATGGTATATATGCATCAATCTATCAATCGTTTGTTGTAAGATTCAGATAATTATTTTTTAAAAGCTAGACATTTTAAATAGGAATAAGAAAGAAAAGTATTTCTTTGTGCCCCCCTCTCCCTGTTAATGCCCTACATGGACCCCTGGCAACACTTTGCTAGATCCGCCCCTGCACAGTTACCAGCTGTCAGCTACTCAGAAAAGGATCCTGGTGTTATTTGTCTCTCAGAAACAGCTCATAACTTCAACTCATTCCTGTCACCTAAAAGGTAAACCTGTTTCTCCGTCACAGCTCTGATGATTCAGTAAGGACATCTCCTGGTTTCATCTTCATGTTTCCCTCTCACCAGATAACCAAACCATATCATGACCAGCAGCTTTTTTGCAGCTGTGGCTCCAGCAAACATCAGCTGATACTAGAAATTAATATTAAATAAATTCTAACAACAGCTGATCAAGCTTAAAAGTGCTGCTGTTGTTTAGCGCGACATCCACTGGTTTCCTCTTTCGGCGCAAAGTGAGCGATAAACAAACAAGAGAGCCGATCAGCTGATCATTGATCAGTTTTCATGATTGAAGCAGAAACGGGAGAGGGAGGGGGGAGAATGAGAGAAGAAGAGGCAGCTGTGCAGCAAAGACACAGAATAACTCCAGCTTTGTGCCTTTTTCATTGTAGCTGAATTACGGGACAAACTGTTCCTTTTCACCTCAATAAGAAACGCGTAATATTTTCTCTGAATACCAGACGGGACGGTTGGCAACTCTAATAACTTATGAACAAAATAAAGTTCAACATCATTAACTTCATAGCACCCACCCAGCTGTATAGAAACTCCGTCATGCTAGCTAGCACGCAGTACGGAAAAAGTCAGCATAACGAAAATAAACTCCACCTAAACTTGGTTTATATCTGACCCAGAGAGACTGCAGGTCATAACTTCTTACCTGAAGTTCAGTTCACACTTGGACCGGCGGCCGCATCGGGTCTCTTTTCCTTCTGCGTCCCCTTTCCTTCATCCACCTGCTGGCCTCCACCACTTGCTAATGTTACTGAATCTGTGGAAGCTCCGCGATAGCCACCACACGAAGTAACGAGTAACGACCCTATCTAAATCCCAGTAACGACTAACGCGCTCCTGATTTTGGCATAATAACTAGTTACCGTGCTTGTTACCACAATAATAACGTAGTTACTGTAACGCGTTACTTAATAACGCGTTAGTCCCAACACTGGTTCTTACGCTCTTCACCTCGCTGAGAACACCTCTGCTGAGTTGGGCTAGCTAGCTGCTGCTAGTTAGCTCCGTTGTTTGCCGACTTGAACTTAGCTTAACTGCCCCTGTTGGTGTTAGCCTCCACAGGCTAACACCAGGTTGGTGTGTAGGCTGCCTGCGGAGAGCTAATGTCAAGTTTTTCCTGTGCAGCGTTTCGCTTTGCGTTTTGGAATGAAATCTTCTGTTCGCCCCTGTCCTCAGGGATGCGGTTCCTCTTTGGACGACAGCGACCAGCACGATGCCTGCCCTGTCTGCCTGGGGATCGTCCACGCTAGGAGAGCGTTGACGGAGCCCGAAGCCTGTGCTCCGGTGCTCGACCCTGGAAAGACGGGTGACGTTTGTGGAAAAAGTGCTGGGACGCTCGGCTGTCGCACGGCATGACCCTCTCCTTTCCGAGTCTGGAGCCCCGTCTTCGTCCGAGTCCGAAGATGAGGATTTTCCGATCTATGTCCCCGCAATTAGCTGGGCTGATGACATGGAATATGTTGACGGGTTAGCCGATGACGAGCCGGAACCATGCAGGAGCGCTGACGGGCTTCAGCCTGGGTTGAAGCCCGCCAGCGCTCCCCAGGAAGACGACGACGTGCTGGACATCGGCCTGGACATCCATGGTTTGTCGGAGGATGAGCAGGAGAGCTCATTGTCGGCCCAATGTGCCGCCGCTGCTGCAACAGTCGGCCACAATGACAGCTCTCTTTTCTCCCTGTTTTGCCGTGCTGCTGAGAAGCTGCAGGTGGACTGGCCCTCTCCTCCACCAGCTCAGAAGCCGTTGCAGTTCACGGATTTTTTCCTCCCACCGGAGCCCGCAACGGCCAAAAACTGCCTTCCCATGTTCCCAGACTTTCTCTGCGAGCTAACAGCATCATGGGACAAACCTCTGTCTATCCGCGTCACTGTGCCTGGCTATGGACAGTACATGGAATTGGACGGCGCCGAGGGGGCTGGCTTAGCTAACCCACCCCTTATGGAGCCGTCTCTGGCTGCTTATCTGGCCCCGTCCCATAACCATGGTGTTGGCAGCCCCGCAACTCTTCCGTCCAAGCACTGCAGATTCTCTGCTTCGCAGCTGGAGAAGATTTATCAGGCTCAGGCCGGCACTGCTCGCACCATGAGCTCCATCACCATGCTCCAGACGTACCAGGCAATATGCCTGGCGGAGTTCGGATCGCTGGTTCCTGATGACAGCCTGCTGGCACCTCTTCTTAACGAGGTCAGAGTTGCCACAGATCACATCCTCCGTGCGTCTCGCTGTGCAGCGCTCTCCCTGGGCAGAGGCATGGCTTCGACAGTAGTGGCGCAGAGACACCTGTGGCTGACCCTCTCTGACGTCCCGGATAGGGACAGAGCTGTATATCTGGACGCACCAGTGTCTGCGGCTGGGTTATTCGGACATTCACTTGAAGCCAATCAGGCTAGATTCGATCTGGGGAAGAAGCAGACGGAAGCTCTCCACGACATCATCCCCAAACGTCAGCCCAAGCCCAAGCCCGCAGTTAGCTCTCACAGGCCCGCCGCTCCTCTGCCGACTGGCAAGAGACTGGCGCCCACTGCTCAAGTGGGTGAGCCGCCAGCGAGAGCACATCCTCCGGCCCGAGCTCCACGCCAGTCGGCCTGGAGGAAAGGTCCACCCTCGGGCCCCCGGCGGGACCCGATGCCCAGGAGGAAGAAGCCTCAGCCCTCCTAGCTGTGGTTTCAAGTGGTGGGTCCAGCAGCAGGGAGACGCTGCTTTTACCCCTCTGTTGCCGCCCAAGAGGTGCCGCTTAAGTTCTATTCAGGTTGTCAGCCCCAGAAGGCGCTGCACTTTCCTAACACTGTCTCCCAAGCACAAAACCCCTGCACACAAAATGCCTCAGGTGTGCAGTAGTACTACATCGAGTGTTCCCGCTGTTTTTCATTGTTGTGCCCCAGAAAAGGTGCCTCCAACAAAAGGTATGAATGTACAGTACATGTTTCCATGTTACAATCAATAAAGAGTGTTGTTTATTCTCAAACAATCACAAATGCTCACCCTGCAGGCAGAATGAGCCAGGTCAGGCAGGTGATGCAGTCCCCTGCAGACACACTGGGGGGCGACAACAGTTGTTTAAGGTGCAGTTCATGTGGAAGCCACCGGAGGGTGGTGTAGAGATATAATAAAAAAAGTGATGGCTAAAACCTAAGACTGTGTCATGTCTGCTCCCTGAAGTAATATTGTAACATGGTGTCAGAAGTGAACTGATAAGGCTATACAAGAGTGTTGCACACATGGAAGGGCTTTCTACTTTTTTCACCCGTGTCTGGGGACCCAGAGCAGAGATCCTTTGTTTACAGTAAGGATCAGCTGTTAGCGCTGAGTCCTGCAGCGGTACTGCCGGCGGACAGACCCGATATTCCCAGCGAGCTGAGGAGGAAAAGACGGGGGTGTCGTGCTGGGAAGGAGCGCCGTCGCCCGAGAAGGAGACGTTATCGACCATCTCTTCCTTCTGTAATTATTGGAAACGTAAGATCTTTGCCCAATAAGATGGATGAGCTCATGTCGCTAACCTGGTCACAGAGGGAGTACCGGCAATGTAGCATCATGATGCTAACGGAGTCGTGGCTAACATCGCTAACTCCGGACACAAGCGTGACACTACCGGGATTCCAGCTGCTGCGAGCGGACAGGACCAGAGACAGCGGTAAGAGGAAAGGAGGGGGACTGGCAGTTTTTGTGAACGACAGATGGTGTAACCCTGGGCACATCACTGTAAAAGAGCAACTCTGCAGCAGAGACATTGAGCTGTTAGCCGTTAGCATGCGTCCGTACTACCTGCCCCGGGAGTTCTCGCATGTTATCGCGATAACAGCGTATGTCCCCCCCTCGGCCAACGCGGATGCAGCCTGTGACTCTCTCCACTCTGTGGTCAGCAGACTGCAAACACAATCACCGAGAGCCCTTCTCATAATATCAGGGGACTTCAATCATGCCTCACTGGACTCCACACTGCCCACCTTCACCCAGTATATGACCTGCCCAACCAGAGTCAATAAAACACTGGATTTACTGTATGCCAATGCAGATGAGGCATACAGTTCATCACCTCTCCCTCCCCTGGGCAGATCTGATCACAACCTGGTGCACCTTGTCCCTGTGTATGAGCCCTTAGTGCGCAGGGAGCCACCAGCCACCCGCACAGTACAGAGATGGTCAGAGGAGAGCGAGGAGGCTCTTAAGGATTGTTTTGAGTCGACTGTGTGGGAGGTGATTTGTGATGACCACGGTGAGGACATCGACAGCCTTACTACATGCATTACTGACTATATAAACTTCTGTGTGGATAACACTGTACCTACCAGGACTGTACGGTGTTTCTCCAACAACAAACCTTGGATTACCCCAGAAATTAAAACCGTCCTCAAGCAGAAGAGGAGGGCCTTCAAATCCAGAGACAAAGAGGAGTTGAAAAGGGTGCAGAGAGAGCTGAGGGGACTGATAAGGAATGGGAAGGAGAGCTACAGGCAGAAGATGGAGAACCAGCTTCAACAAAATAGAATAGAATAGAATAGAATTCAACTTTATTGTCATTGCACATGCACAGGTACAGGGCAACGAAATGCAGTTTGCATCCACCCAGAAGTGCTTTAGTGATATAGATATATTACAATATATATTAGCAATAATATAGATATGTGAGTATATTACAGAAATGGGTCTATTATGGTATGTTATAATGTACACGGTATGAAGTATGTTGTGAATATTCTATAACTATAAGTATGTACAGGCTGTAGTGAGTACAAGCTATGTACAGGATATGAACAGGATATAAATATGAAAAACTATACAGAATATGAAATAAATAACTTTACAGAATCTGGGATATACAGCTATACAGAAATGGGAACTATGCAAGTTGTAAACAGTTGTAGGATTAAAGATTATCGAATGTACAGAATGATTATTTACACAGAGCTATACAGTAGTGCAGTTAAGATAAGTGAGGGTGTAGATAGTTTCTACAGAGGCTATATAAAGTGCTAGTGGTTGTGAGTGGTGGTTCAGTCCATGTTATTATTGTGTTTGAGGGTACAGTTGTCCATTGTGGGTGTGTGTATGTTCAGTCCATGAGTTTAACGTGGGTCAGATGTCAGGAGGCAGAGTTCAGGAGTCTGACAGCTGTGGGGAAGAAGCTGTTCCGGTACCTGGTGGTCTTAGTCCGGAGGCTCCTGTGGCGCCTCCCAGAGGGCAGGAGGGTGAAGAGTCCATGTGATGGGTGACTGGGGTCTTTGATGATTTTCCCAGCCCTTTTCAGACACCGCTTCCTGTAGATGTCTTTTATGGCAGGAAGTGGTGCTCCGGCGATGCGCTGGGCAGTTTTCACGACCCTCTGCAACGCCTTCCGGTCCAAGGCAGAGCAGTTCCCGTACCAGACTGTTATACAGTTGGTCAGGATGCTCTCGATGGTGCAGCGATAGAAGTTCACCAGGATGTCTGAGGACAGGTGGTTCTTCCTCAGAGTCCTCAAGAAGAAGAGGCGCTGGTGAGCCTTCTTGACCAGCTTGGAGCAGTTGGTCGTCCAGGTGAGATCCTCGGAGATGTGGACTCCCAGGAACTTGAAGCTGCTCACACGCTCCACAGCCGTCCCCTTAATGTGGATGGGTGGATGTGGGTCAGCATTCCTCCTGTAGTCCACGATGAGCTCCTTGGTCTTCTCGGTGTTAAGCAGCAGGTTGTTTCTGTCGCACCACTCAGCCAGACGATCCACCTCCTCCCTGTAGGCGGCCTCATCGTTGTCACTGATGAGGCCAATCACCGTGGTGTCATCTGCAAACTACAACAAAACAACGTTGGTGAAGTCTGGAGAGGCCTCAGAACCATCTCGGGCCACAAACAGCAGAACTCTCTGCCTGGGAGGGATGTGAGATGGGCAAATGAACTGAATCATTTCTTCAACAGATTTGACTCAGCCATGAGGCAGTCTGCAACATCGGCTGCAGACTCACCCACCCCCACTGCTGCTGTTCCACCTCAGAC
The DNA here is from genome assembly GCF_057382275.1 of Copadichromis virginalis. NCBI lineage: Eukaryota > Metazoa > Chordata > Actinopteri > Cichliformes > Cichlidae > Copadichromis > Copadichromis virginalis. The sequence continues at coordinate 13,022,610 of NC_140629.1, forward strand.
ACTTCACACCTCCTCTATTCACCCTGCTCACTCCCCCCCACCCCCAACAACAGCATCCAATACACACTCAACACAAGGCTCCAGCCTGTCTCTCTCAACCACCCAGGTTAGGAGGGAACTGAGGAGGATTAATGGCAAGAAGGCAGCGGGTCCAGATGGCATCAGAATCAGAATCAGAATCAGAATGGGTTTATTGCCAGATGTTGAGGTTTACAACATTAGGAAATTGCTGCGGTGCTTCAGTGCAGACAATAAGAATTAAAGTGCTATGTAGAAAGAAAGATATGTGCATGAGATATACATGAGATATATACATGAGAATAAGAATTATGAGTGCTACGTAGAAAGATATATACATGAGTGCAGGTGGTGATCAGTGCCAAACATATATACATGAGAATAAGAATTAAGAGTGCTACGTTGAAAGATATATACATGAGTGCAGGTGGTGATCAGTGCCAGACATGAAATGATGCAGTGACACAGCGTAGGGTCATGTGTTAGTGGCGGGGACAGTCATGTGGTTATTGTTCATGTGTCCAACAGCAGAGGGGAAGAAACTGTTCTTGTGGCGAGAGGTTCTGGTGCGAATGGACCGGAGCCTCCTGCCTGAGGGGAGCAGGTCAAACAGACTGTGTCCAGGGTGAGAAGGATCAGCTCGAGGGTCGTCAGGTCCTGCGCGGACCAACTGTGTGGGGTGATGGAGCACCTCTTCAACCTGAGCCTGAGGTTGGGAAGAGTCCCACAGCTCTGGAAAACCTCCTGTGTTGTACCAGTGCCAAAGACTTCACGCCCCAAGGACCTCAACAGCTATAGGCCGGTGGCTCTGACATCCCACCTGATGAAGACCCTGGAGCGGTTGGTCCTGGCTCAGCTTCGGCGCCTAATAAGCTCATCACTGGACCCACTTCAGTTTGCCTACCAGCCTGGCATTGGAGCGGATGATGCCGTCATTCACCTCCTACATCGTTCCCTCGCTCACCTGGAGACCGCTGGAAGCACTGTGAGAATCATGTTCTTTGATTTCTCCAGTGCCTTCAACACCATTCTTCCCTCGGTTCTAAAGGACAAGCTGGTGAACTCTGGAGTGGACCATCACCTCACTACCTGGATCCTGGACTACCTCACCGACCGACCACAGTATGTGAGGACTCAGGGCTGTGTGTCGGACAGGGTCGTCTGCAGTACGGGGGCCCCACAGGGAACGGTTCTGGCTCCGTTCCTCTTCACCATCTACACTGCAGACTTCTCCCACAATTCCACCCAGTGCTTCCTGCAGAAGTTCTCTGATGACTCTGCAATAGTCGGCCTCATCACTGATGGGGACGACAAGGAGTACAGAGGTCTGACCCAAGACTTTGTGGACTGGTGCCAGCTGAACTACCTCCAGATCAACGCCAGTAAAACCAAGGAACTGGTGGTAGACTTCCGCAGGCACAAGCATTCTCCACTGCAACCACTGAACATCCAAGGTATGGACATTGAGGCTGTGGACAGCTACAGGTACCTTGGTGTTCATCTGAACAATAGACTGGACTGGACTCATAACTCAGACGCCCTCTACAGGAAAGGGCAGAGCAGGCTGTACCTGCTGCGGAGACTCAGGTCGTTTGGAGTGGAGGGCCCACTCCTGAAGAAATTCTATGACTCTGTTGTGGCTTCTGCTATCTTTTATGGCGTGGTCTGCTGGGGCGGCAGCATCTCTGCTGGGGACAGGAAGAGACTGAACAGGGTGATCCGAAGGGCCAGCTCTGTTCTAGGATGCCCTCTGGACCCAGTGGAGGTGGTGAGTGACAGGAGAACGGCGGCTAAGCTGTCATCCCTGATGGACAACATCTCCCACCCCATGCAGCAGACTGTGACAGCACTGAGCAGCTCCTTCAGTGGGAGACTGCGGCACCCACGGTGTGGGACGGAGAGATTTCGCAGGTCTTTCCTCCCCACTGCTGTCAGACTCCATAATAAAGACTTTAACTGATCAAGCACACACATCCATACATATGCAATAATACTAAGTGCAATAATCCTTTCTGTCATCGTTGTATTTTTACTCAGTTGTATATAGTATTTGTATTCTATTTTTATCTTATTGTATATTTATTTTATTTTATTCTACTGTATATAGTATTTTATTTTATTCTATTCTGTACAGTTGTGTACTGTATTTATTCTTATTGTATTCTAATTTTTGCCTCATAACTTTTGCACTGTCCACTTCCTGCTGTGACAAAACAAATTTCCCACGTGTGGGACTAATAAAGGTTATCTTATCTTATCTTATCTTATCTTAAGCCGCCAGCTGGACTTGATTTGCTGCAAGGGAACCTCTCGGAAAATTGGAGACTGTTTCGGCAACTGTTTCGGCAACGGTTTCGCCAACGGTTCGAGCTGTATCTCGCGGCTACAGGAGGTGCTAGCAAGCCACCCAAGGTACAGTCTTCACTATTTCTTCACGTTGCTGGAGAGGAGGCGGTTGAAGTGTACAATACCTTCACGTTTGCGGAAAATGGTGATGAGCATAAGCTGATGAAAATAATGGAGAAATTTGAGGAAGAACATAAGAAGAAGAACATAACCTATGAAAGGTTTTTCACATGTGTGCAAGGGGATATGCCAATTAGCCAGTACACGGAGTCACAGAGCCAAGTCATGTGAATTTGGACAACTGCAAGAATCTCTCATTAGAGATCGCGTAGTGTGTGGAATTACATCGGATGCAATGAGAGAAAGGCTGTTAAGAGGAGATGACATTACTCTCGAAAAAGTAGTTCAGCTTTGCATTGCATCTGAGACCACAAAAGCTCAAATCAAGCATGATGAGGATCACAATGCTCAAGTCTCTGCACATGAAAGTAAAGACGTAGATGCAGTGAAAAAAGACAGACAAAGTAAGATGAAACCGAACGACAAAGACCAAGCAAGCACGTTTAATTGCAAACGATGTGGAACTAAGCATGCATCACGGCAACGCCCTGCTTATGGCAAACAGTGTAAGAACTGCAGGAAAATGAATCACTTTGCCAGAATGTGTAGATTGAGAAAAGTGCACACTGTCGCCTATGAAGCCACGGATCAGCAGGCAAGTCTGTTCATTGGGGCTGTAAATGAAAAAACACAGACACGAACAGATGAATGGACTGTAGAAATAAAAGTTGGCCACAAACCTGTGAAATTCAAACTTGATACTGGTGCGCAAGCCAATGTGGTTCCATACAGTCTACTACGAAGAATCCGGTTGTTCAGTCTGACGTCACTAGCAGTGTCTGGGTCTAAACTCCGCTGCAGGTCCATATATCGAACGATCACTATGGCATTACTGAGAGTTGAAAAACTGTCTAAAGTCTTTCATCTTTAATAAAATGATCAGCGTTCTGCTCTACCAGGTGTAACAATTGAGTTTAACATCCAGGCATCCATGAAAACGGAATTTATGACATTTAACGGAGTTAGAAGTTAGCAGGGAGTTAGCTCGCTAGCTTCTATCTAAATACAATATAGCATGTCCTGACTGCGGGGTTTTGGAAACAAATTAAAACGTACAGCTCTGTTATCACTTCCAGCATAAATGAATACAGAAAACTAAACAGCAGTGACGTTTGTAGGGTTACTGAAGTTGGGCTAGCTGCTATATAATGATGTGCTACGTGACCGCTAGCGACACAGCTATGTTAGTATTTTATTTTAGTATTTATTTATTTATTGTCATTGTCAAGAACAATGAAATTGCGTTTGGGGCTTCCATACAATAATATAAACAAGCTAACCTTTTTTCCACTCGATAAAAGTTACCGTGAGTGTTCTCGGTGGTCAGGAACAAATGTAATCGCATGGCAGGATGCTGTAAAAGGACCAAACTTCAGCCAGGAGAACAACTGAGATAATCCATCCATAATACGAGGTTAGTCATTCATATACTGCTGCATGGGCTGGGCTGTAGCTACATCCTAAGGTTTTAAAAACTGAGCTTAAATAAATGATTAGCGGTAATAAAAGCTGAGGGAGGTCAACAGTGATCACTGACTGTTTTAGGAGCTTTTTGAGATCAAATAGAAGAAAATACATAACATTAAACATGTTAACAACACAAAAGCCATATTAAACGCAGACTACTTTAGACCCGGAAGTAGGATTCGTCGCGTCATCACTGAACAACCGGATAGGAAATAAGCAAATGCTTAGACCCACAAATGTCAGGTTGTCAACATATACCGGAGACAAAATAGCAGTTAAAGGAAAGTGCACTTGGGGAGTGAAATACAAAAAGAAAAGTTTTGTTTTGGAGTTCATTGTCATAAAATCAGAAACCAAGCCAATTCTGGGAATTCAAACGTGAAGAAATGGGACTCATCAAGAGAGTGATGGCACTGAATAAAAGTGATGAAATGGACATCTTCAAAGAATTTGCTGATGTGTCTGAGGGCATAGGTTGCCTTGAGCGAGAACACACCATTCAAATTAATGATAGCGTGGCACCAAAAGTTCATCCACCGAGAAAAATCCCTGTCACTTTGAGAGAAAATCTCAAAGTAGAACTGGACAGAATGGAAAAAATGGAGGTGATTACAAAAATTGAAGAGCCTACCCAGTGGGTGAATCCAATCGTCATTGTGGAAAAGGCTACTGGACGACTGAGAGTCTGCCTTGAGCCACGTGATCTCAATACAGCAGTCATGAGAGAGCACTACCAGTTGCCAACAGTTGAAGAGATAACGAGCCGACTGGCAAAGGCCAAATACTTCACTGTGCTGGACGCAAGCTCAGGATTTTGGCAACTTAAATTGGATGAATCCAGCTCTCGTCTCTGTACATTCAACACACCTTTTGGTCGTTACAGATTCCTTCGCCTGCCTTTTGGAATTAATTCAGCTCCAGAAGTATTCCACAGGACAGTGAGGCAGCTGTTTGAGGGGATTGATGGCGTCGAGACGTACATAGACGACCTTTTGATCTGGGGAGAGACTAAAGTACAGCATGACGACAGACTGAGGCAAGTGCTTGAGAGAGCAAGAGCAAAAAAATTTATGCTGAACAAGGACAAATGCAAGGTAGGCCTGGAGGAAATTAAATACCTTGGCCACATCTTCTCGGCAGATGGTTTGAAACCAGATCAGAGCAAGATAGAGGCAGTAAAGAAAATGCCTACACCAGAGTGCAAAAAAGATGTGGAGCGATTTCTGGGTATGGTAACATACCTAGCAAAGTTCATTCCAAACATGTCACAACACACAGAGCCATTACGCGGCCTTACCAGAGATGATGCTGCATGGCAGTGGGAAGGTGAGCATCAGCACGCGTTCAACAAATTGGAAACAATTCTTACTGAAACTCCTGTGCTCAGATACTATGATGTACAGTTTCCAGTAACACTATCTGTCGATGCTTCTAAAAGTGGACTCGGTACTGTCTTACTACAAGAGGGCAAGCCAGTTGCTTATGCATCACGCTCATTAACGGAGACTGAACAGCGTTATGCACAAATAGAAAAGGAGATGTTGGCAATTGTGTTTGTTGCAGAGCGTTTACATCAGTACGTGTATGGAAGAGAAGTGAACGTGGAGTCAGATCACAAACCACTAGAAGTGATAATGAAAAAGCCAAGTACAGTACAAGCCAGGAAGTGAAACGTACATCGCAGACACATTATCTAGAGCATACAGGGAGTGCAGAATTATTAGGCAAATGAGTATTTTGTCCACATCATCCTCTTCATGCATGTTGTCTTACTCCAAGCTGTATAGGCTCGAAAGCCTACTACCAATTAAGCATGTTAGGTGATGTGCATCTCTGTAATGAGAAGGGGTGTGGTCTAATGACATCAACACCCTATATCAGGTGTGCATAATTATTAGGCAACTTCCTTTCCTTTGGCAAAATGGGTCAAAAGGAGGACTTGACAGGCTCAGAAAAGTCAAAAATAGTGAGATATCTTGCAGAGGGATGCAGCAGTCTCAAAATTGCAAAGCTTCTGAAGCGTGATCATCGAACAATCAAGCGTTTCATTCAAAATAGTCAACAGGGTCACAAGAAGCGTGTGGAAAAACCAAGGTGCAAAATAACTAGGGATGGGTACCGGTGTCCGGTGCCATGATGGCACCGGTTCTGACATAAACGGTAGTAACCAGACCGAAAAGCAGCGCACATTTCTGTGCTTTATTTCGGTGCTTTATTTCGGTGCTTTTTTTTCCTGAGCTGTGATACACTTTAGATTCTAGCCAATCATTTTACGTTTCCGAGGATAGTAGGCAGGGCAAGGTACGTACGTTCTGTTAGAGCAGAGCTACAGATTAAAAATGTCCAAGGCGAAGCGGTCAAAAGTCTGGCTGTACTTCACAGCAAAATATGCAAACTCAGCAGCCTGCAACAAGTGCTTTAAGCTGATACTGTGATACTGTCAAAGGAGGTAACACCTCAAATCCGATGAAACACCTGGCGACGCATAGCGTTTTTTTTAAAAGCCCAGAAATGCGCCGTATTTGATAGCTTGCTGCGAGACCTCACACCGAGCACATCTACTGCGGGTGGGTTGCCTGTTATGCAACATCCCCCAAAAACATGAAGAGGAGAGTCCTGGCCCCTAGCCCTGCCAGTGTAGCAGAAATGATGACGGATGATGGTGGCAGCAGCCGTTCTTCTCTGCGTGAGTAGCTAATTTACATTGAGTAGGCTAACCACGTTATTACATTAATGCATGTAAGGTGAACTAGCAAACATCATCATAGCTACATGCGGCTGTCCTCTTGTTTGATGGCAGATACTCCCTTCACCCTGGCTAAAAAGTCTAAAATGACCAAAGAAAAAGTGGAAAACAGTTAAACATGAGAGGTTTAGGACAAAGTTTGTGTTTTTTCCATTGTTTAAGCACTGCTTCCAGCCAAGAGTGATACCATATATGCCCCATAGCTGCAGAAAAGGCTAACATTGTTATATTTTTACAAAAAACAGCTGAACATGAGAGGTTTTTGGACCAATTTTGTGTTCTCCATTCTTTAAGCACCGGTTTGAGCACCGTTTGAGCACCGGCACCGTTTCAAAAGTACCGATTTGGCACCGGTATCGGATAAAACCTAAACGATACCCATCCCTAAAAATAACTGACCATGAACTGAGAAAAGTCAAGCGTGCAGCTGCCAAGATGCCACTTGCCACCAGTTTGGCCATATTTCAGAGCTGCAACATCACTGGAGTGCCCAAAAGCACAAGGTGTGCAATACTCAGAGACATGGCCAAGGTAAGAAAGGCTGAAAGACGACCACCACTGAACAAGACACACAAGCTGAAACGTCAAGACTGGGCCAAGAATTATCTCAAGACTGATTTTTCTAAGGTTTTATGGACTGATGAAATGAGAGTGAGTCTTGATGGGCCAGATGGATGGGCCCATGGCTGGATTGGTAAAGGGCAGAGAGCTCCAGTCCGACTCAGACGCCAGCAAGGTGGAGGTGGAGTACTGGTTTGGGCTGGTATCATCAAAGATGAGCTTGTGGGGCCTTTTCGGCTTGAGGATGGAGTCAAGCTCAACTCCCAGTCCTACTGCCAGTTTCTGGAAGACACCTTCTTCAAGCAGTGGTACAGGAAGAAGTCTGCATCCTTCAAGAAAAACATGATTTTCATGCAGGACAATGTTCCATCACACGCGTCCAAGTACTCCACAGCGTGGCTGGCAAGAAAGGGTATAAAAGAAGAAAAACTAATGACATGGCCACCTTGTTCACCTGATCTGAACCCCATTGAGAACCTGTGGTCCATCATCAAATGTGAGATTTACAAGGAGGGAAAACAGTACACCCCTCTGAACAGGGTCTTGGAGGCTGTGGTTGCTGCTGTACGCAATGTTGATGGTGAACAGATCAAAACACTGACAGAATCCATGGATGGCAGGCTTTTGAGTGTCCTTGCAAAGAAAGGTGGCTATATTGGTCGCTGATTTGTTTTTGTTTTGTTTTTGAATGTCAGAAATGTATATTTGTGAATGTGGAGATGTTATATTGGTGTCACTGGTAAAAATAAATAATTGAAATGGGTATATATTTGTTTTTTGTTAAGTTGCCTAATAATTATGCACAGTAATAGTCACCTGCACACACAGATATCCCCCTAAAATAGCTAAAACTGAAAACAAACTAAAACTACTACTTCCAAAAACATTCAGCTTTGATATTAATGAGTTTTTTGGGTTCATTGAGAACATGGTTGTTGTTCAATAATAACATTATTCCTCGAAAATACAACTTGCCTAATAATTCTGCACTCCCTGTATTTGCCAGTGACCAGCTCATCTGATAATGAGATAGAAGACCAGGTGCACATGGTAATTTCCAACTTAACCTGTGACAAGTGCAAAACTAGAGGAATTCAGACAGGAAACGGAATTCCTGAAACAGTGATTTCAGACAACGGACCAGAGTTCAGCTCCCGTGAATTCCAAGACTTTGCAAAAGAGTGGGAGTTTTGTCACAACTCTATGAGCCCCCACCATGCACAGTCAAACTGAATGGCAGAGAGAGGAGTACAAACAGTGAAACTCTTGTTAAAAAAGGCAAAAGCCAAGGGGAATGACCCGTATCCATCATTAATGAATCTGAGGAGTACACCGTTGGAGGACATTGGAGCGTCACCAGCCCAGCTGCTAATGGGTCGACGCATAAGGACAAGACTTCCAACAACATCGCAAAGATTGAAACCCCACATGGTCACTAAGACAGTGCAGCGGTTGTTAGAAACAAGACAACAGAAATAGAGAGAATACTTTAACCAAGGAACCAAAGCACTTGAACAACTGCAGGTTGGTGACACTGTCAGAATGTGGCAACAAGGTGTATGGAATTCAGCTCAGGTGACAGGTTTATCTGAACATCCAAGATCTTATGTTGTCAGATGCTTGATGGACAGACATATAGAAGGAACAGAAAGTTTCTAAGGCAGTCAAGGGACAATCAAAACGTGACACAGCAAAATGAGCGTGATAAAACACGGGGACAAAGTGAGATGGACATGCAAAGTAAAAATGTCACTCCCACAGAGTTTCCAAGTTCCCCACCCAAAACTGCGACTGGACGTATTGTTTCCAAGCCCAGAAGGCTTTTTGAGGAATAAAATGAACATTATGTTTCGAGTATATTCTTTGAATAAAAAAAGAAAAAAAGGGGGGTGTCATGATATGAGTGAACAGCTTTTGATTAAGGTGCAGTTCATGTGGAAGCCACCGAAGGGTGGTGTAGAGACATAATAAAAAAGTGATGGCTAAAACCTAAGACGGTGTCATGTCTGCTTCCTGAAGTAATATCGCAACAGCCATGATACTCAGAGATTAATTAAAGGCACTATTGCAGAAAAGACTGTCAGGTTCGTTTGTTTGGAAGGAAAATAAGCACAAGCAGAGTCCTCGGAGGTGTCCAAAAAAGTGATTTATTAAACACACACAATTTACACCTGTGTGGGAAGCCGCCGATCGGTCTTCTCCTCTCTGCTCGTTACAGAAAGCTTTATAGCCTTTATGACGTCAGGACAATTCCTGGACCACCTCTTTTCAGAACAACAACACTTTCCCAGGCTTGAAACCAGATGTTTCCCATCATCTGTATCTGGGAACATAACCAATTGTGTAGACGAGTGTGCAGTTTTGTGAGATTGTAGGTCCAAGCCAACGAAAGTTCGGTGTCCTTATCTGACTCACTACGGACTGCCTGGACCTACAGCCATGCTGGTGCTTTCTAGAATGTGTTTTATTCTGCGTGTTAATACAAGATCATTCAGTACCCACACCGTTAGCAGATTTACTAAATGATAAATGATACATGATAATATTGATAATAAACTGATAAGTGATGCAGACTAATGGAGTAATGATGAACTAATGACCGTGCATGTTAATGATAACACAGTGACAGTAAAATAACATTCCTTGACGTGACAACGCCTCCTCTTGGGCTCGCTTGCGAGGCCAAAACAAACAAACACGTTATAACACTTAACCCCAACACCCCCGTTATTTTCCAATTTTCCCACAGTTTCATGATCACTGTTCCCAGGCTCTTTTTACTTTTACTTTAACCTTCGTGATAAGAGTATAAGGTTATGAGTATAAAAGTATGCGATTCACGTACAAAACTATTACGATTCCTTTAACCTCTCAATTACTTTAGACTAGAGCCCTAGCCTATCAGGAGCCTGGAATGAATTGATGCTTGGCACGTGACGCTCCTCTTCTTTCTTCGTCTCCCCAGGTAGACTGCTGGGGAGAACCGCTGCACAGGGGGAGAGGATTATTCTGCCTCTATGTTACCCCCCGTGTTACTTTGGGTGGAGCTTATCTCGAGTAAGCTCTCGTCCGCCACTGCACATTGAGACCAATGGAACCAGGTCTCACCCTTTCCCTTCAGCCGAACCGCACTGGTGGTGCAAGCCGTCACCTCGAATGGCCCCGTCCACCTCGGATCTCTCCACTTTCGCTAATGACCTTCAGCCACACCGCCTTGGCGTCGGGGACGGACCTGTCCACCGCATTCACCCCCACTCCAACCTGTTGTGGGAAACTAGACACAAGAGCTTTTAATTCTTTCCAACATTCCGCATGCTTTCTGTTACTTTTTATACTTCCTTCCGCCGGGACTGTTGTCCAAGGACCTGGAAACTGTCGTCCTGTCAACAGCTCATATGGTGTGAAACCTGTGGATTGATTAACACAACATCTTATTATCATCAATGCAATGGGCAGGGCTGCAACCCAATTTAGCCCCGTCTGAGCAGAAATTTTAGCTGTTTTGTTTTTCGGGTTTAGATTCATTCTTTCCACCTTCCCCTGGGACTGAGGATGATACACCGTCCCAAATCGGTGCTGCAACCCCAGCTTCTGTTCTACTTCTGCCAAATCTTTATTTTTAAAATGAGTTCGAGTGGTCCCCCGCTTCGGAGACAGACAAAGGTTGGTACAGCCGTTATTTTGTTGTTCCAAAAAAAGGGGGAGGGCTTCGTCCCATCCTCAACCTGCGAGTCTTGAACACATATCTACGAACGCTAACATTGAGACAGCTCTTGAATGCAGTCGGCCCGGGAGATTGGTTTGCAGCAATCGATCTAACAGATGCTTATTTTCATGTGGCTATACACCCGAAACACAGGCAGTTTCTGAGGTTTGCATTCGAGGGCGTACCCTACGAATACCTAGTGCTGCCATTCGGGCTGTCGCTCGCTCCTCGCACCTTCATGAAATGTGCCGAGGCAGCGCTAGCGCCCCTCAGAGAGAGAGGCATCCGCATCTTAGCCTACCTAGACGACTGGGCTTTCGTAGCTTGCTCCAGAGAGCAGGCGGAGACACAGCTGTCGCTGGTTCTGTCACACATTCAGACACTGGGGTTCTCTGTGAACTTTCAAAAGAGCTCGCTAATCCCGAGTCAGCAGATTACTTTTCTCGGTTTGGAAATATGCTCGCTTTCCAGCCGCGCACTTTTGTCGGAGCTCAGAGTGGCAGCGTTTCATCGCTGCCTCGCTCAGTTTCAGCTGGGATGCAGACTGTGTTTCCAGACGATATTAAGCTTGTTGGGCATGATGTCATCTATGATCGCCGTAGTGCCACTTGGACTGTTAAAAATGAGAGCGTTTCGATGCTGGACTCTCTCTCACAGTTTGTGTGCATCGCGTCACCTCCGGAGGAGGCTGCCGGTAACCGCATCTTGCATGCTAGCTCTCAGTCCTTGGAGGGAGCCCAGGCTGCTGCATCAGGGCTCTCGGATTGGGAGGGGGTTGTTTCGCAAGGTGGTGTCCACAGATGCTTCCCTAAGAGGGTGGGGAGCGCTGTGGAAGGGTGCATCAGTTAGAGGGATCTGGTCCGCAGCCCAGCGCCAGCTGCACATCAACCTCTTAGAGCTGTTAGCAGTGTTCTTAGCTCTAAAGCATTTCCGTTCAGTCCTGGAGGGCCAGCATGTCTTAGTCAGGACGGACAATTTAACAGTGGCGTCTTACATAAACAGGCAGGGAGAAACACGCTCTCTTCCCCTGTTGAAGCTGTCTCGCTCTCTGCTGTTATGGTGCAGTGTTCATTTTCTGCCTCTAAGAGCCACCCATGTCCCGGGCCACCTGAACCTGGGGCCGGACCTTCTCTCCAGGGGGGTCCTCTGGTGAGAGAATGGAGGTTACACCCTTTAATAGTGGCTCAGATTTGGGATCTATTTGCCAAGGCGCAAATACATCTTTTTGCTTCCAGGGTAAATACTCACTGCCCCCTGTTCTTCTCCATAATCGACCACAATGCACCCTTGGGCTTGGATGCGCTAGCGCACCAATGGCCAGACGTGCTCCTGTATGCATTTCTTCCAGTGGAAATGATATCTCCAGTTCTAGAGAGAGTGCGTCGGCATTCCCTCTCTCTGATTCTAGTGGCCCCTTGGTGGCCCACAAGGTCGTGGTATGCAGAGATAATCAGCCTGCTAGCAGCGAGTCCTTGGCAGCTTCCTCTCCGCAGGGATCTCCTCTCTCAGGTGGGAGGAGAAGTGTTTCATCCACACCCAGATCTGTGGCGCCTTCATGCTTACCTGCTGAGAGGTTAAACTTGATTGCTAAGGGTTTGCCACCTAGTGTGATAGCGACAATTCAGAGTGCTAGGGCCTCATCTACTAGAGGCTTGTACGCTTACAAATGGACCACCACACTCTGCCATTTCAGTGCTCTATTGTGGCTGTTTTGACATTCCTGCAGGAGCTGCTGGATAAGGGCCTTTCATTTTCGACAATTAAGGTTTATTTAGCAGCTATATCTGCTTGTCATATTGGCTTTGACGGGGTAACACTAGGTGCACATCCCCTCGCCATACGTTTTCTGAAAGGAGTTCGCCGGCTGAGGCCCGTGCTTAAGTCCAATGTCCCTGCTTGGGACTTGTCTTTGGTGCTGGAGGCCCTTTGTAGCCCCCCTTGAACCCACTGAGTCTGTGGATATGAAATTTCTTTCATATAAGACTGCATTACTTCTCGCTTTGCCTTTGGCAAAGCAAGTGGGTTACCTTCATGCGCTGTCTGTGCATCCCTCCTGCACACAGTTCTCTCCTGATGGCCAAAAGGTCGTATCTTATAGCTCAATGGAGTTTGAGTGGCTGAGCTTTTGCTCCCCTCCTTTTGCATCTGAGAAGCAGAGCATGCATTTTCTTTGTCCAGTGCATGTGCTACGCACCTACATTGAGCGCACTCAGAATGTGCGTTTAAGTGACCAGCTGTTTGTCTGCTTCGCTAATCCAAATAGAGCTAGAGCTCTGTCCAAACAGAGGCTCTCCCACTGGATTATAGAAGCTATCTCACTGGCATACGGCACCAGAGGTCTCGCTTTGCCCCACGGGGTGAGAGCTCATTCCACCAGGGGGATGGCAACCTCATTTGTGCGGCAGCTAGTTGGGCATCACCGCACACTTTTGTGCGGTTTTATCGGTTGGACGTTACAGCCCCTTCGGTGGCTCATGCTGTCCTTTCTGCTGGGTCTACCACTCACTAAGGATGTGATGGTCCGATTCCGGTTCAGTGGCTGCTCTGTGGGGCGTGTATACTTATATATACTATACGTGTATACCATACTTATGTGTTGTACCGAGTGAGTCGACTGAAAGAGAACGAATAGTTATGTCTATAGCTTCTGTTCTCTGAAGGAGAGGAACGAGTCATAATCCTTTGTCTCACCCCAACCGATCGCAGCAGATGGCCGCCCCTCCCTGAGCCTGGTTCTGCCGGAGGTTTCTTCCTGTTAAAAGGGAGTTTTTCCTTCCCACTGTCGCCAAAGTGCTTGCTCATAGAGGGTCATATTAGAGCTGGGCGATAGAACGATAACAATATGCATTGCGAAATAACTTTTCCTCGATAGAAAAGTTAAACTATTGCGATAGGCCTCGTCTCTCTTGTCCTCTTTAAAAAAAAAAAAAAAAAAAAAAGAACAACAGCCAATCCAAATGAAGTAGCGCAGAGCCGAACCAATCACAGCCGCAGCGTCACGTCACGTGACTTGTTACACATGTGTATTTGTTTGGGAAGCAGCCAGCCGCTGTGCCGCCTGGTAATGGAGGAAATGAGTGTGCCGACTAGAGAAAGATCAACTGAGCGTGACCGAAGGTTACCGAAGAGAAAACAGATGATGGTTCTAATGCCGGAGAGATTGTCGAACGGAAGAGCCACAGAAGTTCCGTAGTGTGAAGGTATTTCGGCTATTTCAAGTCTGACAAAAACAGAGTAGCACGCACTGTAAATGTGCCGAAAGCAAGTCTGGAAATACAATAAAGCGGTGCATGCTCAATCTCTGACTGGAAGCGCTAATTCGTCATTCGGCTTTTGTCAGATTAAAGTAACTGTTTGAAAAGCTAAGCTATACAACAAGGAGAGATTGAGAATTCCCTTTTAGTTCTCAGTTTATTTGATATTGACAAAAGTTAGTCAATTTTGTCTGATCTTCTGTAAAACTTACTAAGATTTATTTTTAGAATTAATATTTTGTTTCTAAGTGGAATTGACAATTTAGTAGTCTGTTTTGTTTGTTCTATTTTGAAACTTAAACGCTTCAGCGGCTGCCTTTTGTGTAGTTTGCCATATTTGCCTTTATTTATCTGAAAAAGTCTCATGTTCCTTAAGTACATCTACCCTGTTGAACTTATTATGGGAAATAAATATTTAAATAAAAACAAGCTGCTGATTATTTCACATTTTACTTGTGAGCAACGGCACATTAAATCTTACAAATATAGTTATTTGGCTTATATCGTGATAGATATCGTTATCGCCTGAAATGAAAAAAAACATCGTGATATGAAAAAATCTTATATTGCCCAGCTCTAGGTCATATGATTGCTGGGTTTTTCTCTGTATCTATGAAGCGCCTTGAGGCGACTTTTGTTGTGATTTGGTGCTATATAAATAAAATTGAATTGAATTGAACTATTCGTTCCACACCACTGAAGTTGCACCATTTTAACAAACCAATTCTGGTTCATCTGTTTCATTCAACGATCCGTTTTCGCCCTTCTCATTCTCCTTCGCCGCCATGCTTTTTCTGCCATGTCGGCATGAAGACAAAGGCACTGCGCATGTGCGTTTTACCCATATTCTATCGCAATATTTCATTTTCTTATCGTTGCCCAACATTATACCGGTATTACCGTGAACGGTATGATATGGCCCAGCCCTATAGGGAGCTACAGTTAATTGAGGCAACCATGAATGCCAACATGTACTGTGTCACACTGAAGCAGAGCATGATCCCCTCACTTCAGACACTGGGCCACAGGACAATATTCCAACATGATAACAGCCCCAAACACCTCGAAAAAGAGCAGTCCCTTGCTAAATAAACTGAGGGTAAAGGTACTGACTGGCCAAGCATAACTCCAGACTTAAACCTTATGGAGCATCTCTGGGGCATCCTCAAATGGAAGGTGGAGGAGCGCAAGGTCTCTAGCATCCACAAACTCCGCGACATCATCATGGAGGAGTGGAAGAGGATTACTTAAATTAAAACATGCTGTTCGTAATCTTTGTAAATCACCGGTTAATTGCATATTAATTTTGTACTTTTCCCCCCTTTTAATCTAAACGAAAGGGATCAGTTTTTATGCAGTGGTTTTACTGGGCTGTAAATTTCTCATCAAACCCCTGCTCTTAAACAAATTGTCACATCCAGCTTCGATACATCCATACAATATTGATTGTAAAAAAGGTTAGCACGTTGTTAAAGGAGGCCATACAAAAGGCATCATACGTTTTGTTAACAGTGATGGCTATAATTTAAAAAAAGAAAAAAAAGAGATTTGTATGGCTAGATTTACCTTCTTTGCATACAATCTATACTCTCAAACCCATCAATTAGTGATGGGATTTCCGGCTCTTTTTAGAGAACCGGCTTTTTCGGCTCAGATCACTTAAAAGAGCCGGCTCTTCAGGTTGTTTTGTTGCTTTAATTAATATATTATTAACAACAATATAAAATTATGCACAAAAGGAATTACTAATGTAAAAAAAAAACCAAAAAAAAAACCCACGTGGTTTTATTTATATATGTTTATATATAAATATATATGGTGGCCCCTAGAGACAAAGCACGTACAAATTCCAAAACACATTTCTAGCGTTAACTGAACTTCCAAAACAGAGCTATCTAGATCACTTAAATTACACAATTGAAAGTATACGTGTATTGTTTGTGTATTTATACACAAGCACTCATATATATTCAAATAATTAAAAAAAAAAAAAGTTCATATACCTGTCACTACCACACACCAAATCCAGTCGTTGGTACTTCTTGGCTTGTGTAGCCACTAGGTAACAAAAAGCTCAACACTGCGCCCAGCATCCTGGAGCACTTGTGTCGTGTTTTGGAGTTTGTACGTGCTTCAGAGTTTTTAACGTGTTTTGGAGTTTGTATATACTTCGGGGTTTGTACGTGCTTTGACTCTAGGGGCCACCGTAGGTATACTTTTATTTATTCACTCCACATAAAATGTAATAAATAAATAAATCATATAATACAAAAACCAACGATTTACATTTCAACTTTTAACTATTTAAATTTTCAGCTTTTTCCTTTTAAACAAATTTAAAGTGAAACAACACAAAACACTGCAAACCACAACACAATTAAATATAAATATGAAAAAGAAGATGCACATTCTCTGACATATGGGCCTGCATGAATAAACTTTCTGAATCCTTTATCATCTGCAACTGAAAATAGTTGTGGATGATTACTATACCTTTCTAATGTGACGTTGTTGTTCCTGGCTCTCTTCCTCTCTCTCTTTCCCTCTGGCACTGTTCCTGTGCTACTGTGAGTGTAACTACCGCCCCTCCCCCTCTTCCCAGCGCAAAGCACAAGGCTCGCGTGCAGAGTGAAGCGGAAAAAAAGTGCGAGAGAGGGTGAGAGAAAGACAAAAAAAAACAAAAAACCAAAACCCCGGCTCCCAATAAAGAGCTGGCTCGTGTCGTTCACTTTAAAGAGCCGCCTCTAAGAGCCGTTTCGTTTGCGACCGACACATCACTACTAGGGCTGGGTATCGTCACTGGTTTCTAGAATCGATTCAATTCCGATTCACAAGGTCCCGAATCGATTCGATCCACGATTCGATTTAATTCGATTTGAATCTGGGAAATTTTGACAGAAATATTATAATTCAGATAAGTACATTTACATATTTTTGTATCTATAAAAAGGAAGCTGACACACGCAAGACTTTATCAAAGGTGTGAGCATCACAGCAGATGCCTTTGTGTCAAAGTAGCTGAAGATAAAACACAGAAAAACATGAAGGTGATTTTCATGGCCTGGGATTTTATAAAAATATTCTGCAGTACATCAAAAACGAAAGAAAACCATTAATCAACATATGATTGTAATCTGAAGTTACAGCGGTTTTATTAGAGACACGGCTAAGCATTTTGCATTTTGCATAATTTTAAAAAGTTTAAATTTGTTCAGTATTGAACAGCAGAAATTAGGTTTTCTTTTCGGAAGTGTATATAAAACGGAAAAAAAAACAAATGTCGGCCGACAGCGCTGTAAACAACGGTAGTCTTGTGCGTAACAAGTAAGCGAATAATGAAGAAAACAGATTTTTAGACGGGAAACTGTTCTTGAAGTACAGAGAGAGAGAGAGAGAGAGCTGTGCATCTTGGTCAAAGCAAAACAGTAAAAGTCAGAGTGAATACATGACGATGTTTATGTGAAGCATAGTTTGGATCTTCTTTTGCTGCTGGTTCGGTCAATATTGTTTGGAGAGACATCAAACTAACAGCTTTAGAATCAGCGCATAAAGGGCGTGAACACAAAGCGCGGCAGATCAGAATCACCAAGCTGTCGGCTTTCAGCCCCAACCGTGAGAAAGACGACATCTAACTGATTCTGATCCGCGGGTCGCGCTGTGTGTTTAAGTTTTTGTGCAGAATCCGTGTTTCTGCTCTCATTTACTGTCTTAGCTGTTTGGTGGTGGTTGAAATTTTGTGAGATTTTACCTGAGATTCTGGCATTTCAGGCAAAATAAATTTATATTAAAAAATCGATTCAGGATTTTAATGAATCGATTTTACGTTATCCAAGCCAGAATCGATAAGTCGATTATAAAAGCCCACCCCTAATCACTACCATCAATCCAAGAAGCCTGAGATGAACTGGAATACCAAATGTAACACAGACCTCATCATCCGGCAAAAAGAAGGGAAAAAAGCTGCATCTACTGAAACATTTCTCTATTAACACGAAAAAATACCACAGATGATATAAAATATGTTTAATGACTACAAAGCAAACATGAGGTTAAAAACTTAAAAGTTCACAAAAGAACTCAGACTACCACAAATCAGTTAACTTCATTATTCCACATGTAGAAATATGAAAGGAAGAATCCATGAATGTAAAAATCATCTGTGTCTCTCAGTCTTCATTAGCACTATTTTTTCTGGCAGAAAAGTAACTTCATTATAATAAGTTAGATCTTGTGCTTTGGTGATTAAAACATGTCTCTCTTTCATTTCAGGTAAATATCAGACAACATAACTGCGTGTAGTCATGACATTACTCTTACATGGTATCTGGTTCAGGGGGCAGTGTTTCTTACATTAAAGAGGCCACAGTAACAAAGAGGAATCAGTGAGTTTCTATTTACTAGCAACTGAGTGACGACACTTATTAGATCCACACTGACAGCTGAAGTACTTGCTTTTCACCCTCCAATAGTGATCACCATAATCGAACCTGTTGAGGAAAAGAGAACAACTGTGTTAACTTGTTCATCCTACAGCCTGGACAATTTCTGATTTTTAATACAGATACTGATATTTGGTCATTTAAAAATCAGATATTCCGATATATTGGCCAATTTTGTTTTCTTCGTTCAGAGACATAAAACAGATTTCCCACATTATTACTCAGACAGAAGCTTCATCTTTGCACCCTGCTGCATGAAGAACAGTTCAGTTTCCAAACAAATTCATCTAAAACTTTGAGTACACATTAGTCTCAGCAGTCACATGCAGTGGTTATTTTTGTCCCTGCATCTCATTAAAATATGTTGCTATTACTGAGTCAATGTGAAAGTCTCCCAAGGCTCCCAAGTCTCCCAAAGTCTCCCAGGCACACGTTGTCATTTAATGGTTTTTCTTTATTTTTATAACTATTTACGTTGTAGATTCTCACTGAAGGCATGGGATGGGATGGGATGGCCTGTTGCTGCAGGATGCTGTGGTAGCCATGCTGATTCAGTGTGCATTCAATTTCGAATAACCCAACTGTGCCACAAAGCACCCCCACACCATCACACCACCTCCTCCATGCTTCATGGTGGGAACCATGCATGTAGAGACCATCCATTCATCTTTTCTGTGTCACACAAAGACATGGCAGGTGGAACCATAGATCTCAAATTTGGACTCATCAGACCAAAGCACAGATATCCACTGGTCTAATGTCCATGTGTTTCTTGGCCAAAACAAATCTCTTCTGCTTGTTGCTTTTCCTTAATTGTGGTTTCTTAGCACCTATTTGACCATAAAGGCCTGATTCACACAGTCTCCTCTGAAAGGTTGATGTAGAGATGTGTCTGTTACTGGAACTCTGTATGGGATTTATCAGGGCTCTAATCTGAGGTGCTGTTAACTTGCGATTTCTGAGGCTGGTGACTCGGATGAAATTATCCTCAGCAGCAGAGGTGACTCTTGGTCTTCCTTGTGAGCCAGTTTCATCGCAATGCCTGATGGTTTTGCGACTGCACTTGGGGACACATTTAAAGTTTTAGCAATTTTCTGGACTGGCTGACCTTCAGTTCTTAAAGCAATGATGGACAGTCATTTCTTTTTACATACAGGGAGTGCAGAATTATTAGGCAAGTTGTATTTTTGAGGAATAATGTTATTATTGAACAACAACCATGTTCTCAATGAACCCAAAAACTCATTAATATCAAAGCTGAATGTTTTTGGAAGTAGTTTTTAGTTTGTTTTTAGTTTTAGCTATTTTAGGGGGATATCTGTGTGTGCAGGTGACTATTACTGTGCATAATTATTAGGCAACTTAACAAAAAACAAATATATACCCATTTCAATTATTTATTTTTACCAGTGACACCAATATAACATCTCCACATTCACAAATATACATTTCTGACATTCAAAAACAAAACAAAAACAAATCAGCGACCAATATAGCCACCTTTCTTTGCAAGGACACTCAAAAGCCTGCCATCCATGGATTCTGTCAGTGTTTTGATCTGTTCACCATCAACATTGCGTACAGCAGCAACCACAGCCTCCCAGACCCTGTTCAGAGGGGTGTACTGTTTTCCCTCCTTGTAAATCTCACATTTGATGATGGAGCAAAGGTTCTCAATGGGGTTCAGATCAGGTGAACAAGGTGGCCATGTCATTAGTTTTTCTTCTTTTATACCCTTTCTTGCCAGCCACGCTGTGGAGTACTTGGACGCGTGTGATGGAACATTGTCCTGCATGAAAATCATGTTTTTCTTGAAGGATGCAGACTTCTTCCTGTATCACTGCTTGAAGAAGGTGTCTTCCAGAAACTGGCAGTAGGACTGGGAGTTGAGCTTGACTCCATCCTCAAGCCGAAAAGGCCCCACAAGCTCATCTTTTATGATACCAGCCCAAACCAGTACTCCACCTCCACCTTGCTGGCGTCTGAGTCGGACTGGAGCTCTCTGCCCTTTACCAATCCAGCCACGGGCCCATCCATCTGGCCCATCAAGACTCACTCTCATTTCATCAGTCCATAAAACCTTAGAAAAACCAATCTTGAGATATTTCTTGGCCCAGTCTTGACGTTTCAGCTTGTGTGTCTTGTTCAGTGGTGGTCGTCTTTCAGCCTTTCTTACCTTGGCCATGTCTCTGAGTATTGCACACCTTGTGCTTTTGGGCACTCCAGTGATGTTGCAGCTCTGAAATATGGCCAAACTGGTGGCAAGTGGCATCTTGGCAGCTGCACGCTTGACTTTTCTCAGTTCATGGGCGGTTATTTTGCGCCTTGGTTTTTCCACACGCTTCTTGCGACCCTGTTGAATGAAACGCTTGATTGTTCGATGATCACGCTTCAGAAGCTTTGCAATTTTGAGACTGCTGCATCCCTCTGCAAGATATCTCACTATTTTTGACTTTTCTGAGCCTGTCAAGGCCTTCTTTTGATCCATTTTGCCAAAGGAAAGGACATTGCCTAATAATTATGCACACCTGATATAGGGTGTTGATGTCATTAGACCACACCCCTTCTCATTACAGAGATGCACATCACCTAATATGCTTAATTGGTAGTAGGCTTTCGGGCCTATACAGCTTGGAGTAGGACAACATGCATGAAGAGGATGATGTGGACAAAATACTCATTTGCCTAATAATTCTGCACTCCCTGTATGTCTTTGTGTGACGCATAAAAGTTGAAAGAACAAAAAACACATGATCAGCTTCTACAAAAGCAAACAGATGTTGCCATAGTATGAATTCTAACAGTTGTCAAATATGGCTATCAGCTGTGTACTAACCTGACTTCTGCACAACACAACTGATGGTGCCAACCTCATTAAGAAGGCAACAATTAAACCCTGACAAGGCACACCTGTGAAGTAAAAACCATTTCAGGTGACTACATCATGAAGCCCACTGAGAGAAGGCCAAGGGTGTACAGCGCCATCAACAAAGCAAAGCGTGGCTACTTTCAGGAATCTAAAATATAAAACACATTTAGAGTTATTTATCCATTTCTTCTCTTTGCTACATAATTTAATATATCTTGCTTCATCTATTTGATGTCTTCAGCATGCTTCTACAATATAGAAAATAGGAAATACAATGAAAAACCATTAAATGACAAGGTGTGTCCAAACTTTTGATTGGTAGTGTACTACTCTGAGGAGATCCCAAGGCAGACACTTGACACATTTACATACACGCTTATTTAATTACTATTTTATGCTGTTTGGATGGTTACCCAACAGGGAAGTTGCAAAGTGCCCTCTGCTGGATGAACTATGCAACCTCAGCACTCATAACTTGGTTAAAGTGCATTTCTCCCATCTTTTTGCTTTTTAATTGATCAGCCATTTAGCAAATAGCCATTATTGGGCCCACTGATTTTTCGTCACCACTCACCCTATCTGGTCTCCAGCTTTGATGGACCGACTGGAGAAGAAGGCTATCCGGGGGAAGCGTAAGTCCTGGTGCATGGTGAACACCCTCACAGCCAGTAGGTTGGGCTCACACAGGTGGTTGATGAAGCGACCAATGTTGCCAAAGAGTCTTGCATCAATACAATGGGCATCCCCAACCTGCACACATGTTAAAAAAACAAACCAAAAAGAAAAAAAGGAAAGCAAAATTTGTATCCTGCTAATGACTGCCTTTTGATAAGATAGATGTTAGAAAAAGGTGACACCCCCATGATGAAGTTGAAAGAGCAAAAAAACATATGATCAGCTTCTACAAAAGCAAACAGTTAATCTAGATTTTATCAACAGTTTTATCATTAAGTTGAACCTACAGTGAGAACATGTAAACTGCTGCTCACAGCAGCAATTCATTTCCAGAATAGTTGGACTGAATGAAGGTGCTGCAATAGTCCTGTCAAAGTCAAGTTTTCAACCTTATTGAAACGCTGTGGCAGGACACTAAGAGCTGTTCATAAACAAATGCCTGGAAACTGAAGCAATGTTGTGAAAATTAGTGGGCCAAAATTTCTCTAAAATGACCTGAGAAACTAAGTCAGAAAGACCAAAATCGAAAAGGTTTAAAAGCTTTAACCCAAGTCTTAAAAATACAGAGGGTGTCTGTTTCCTGAATCCATACTGGAAGCTGAAGGCTGTGACTCTCATCCTAACTTTAAATACTGTAGAAACCACAAGTAAGCCCGCAGTCTGAGAGCGAGGAGCTCTGTTGGGGTGATACAGTACTACAAAGTCTTCAACACAGTGCCTGATTTTTCAAGACGTTGTACCTTAACCTACAATTTACACTAAGACTTTAGAATTGCAAAAAATGGACTTCCTTTTATCCATGGCTATATATAAATAAACTCTGCTGAGTGCAGCTTTAAAAATGTATTTAAACTTATTGAATCACCTTATTGTCGAGAGTAAACAGGAAGGAATCATTCTCTCTTTTGTCAGCCTCTCCATCTGTGATGATCTCGCCAACATACCTGTGGATCAGAACGGAAGTGAGCTTATAGCACAGCTCATTTTATATATCTTTTATGCTCTTAAACACACTACATTTTATTGCTTCACTTATGAAACAATCCTCACTCGCAAATGAATGTTCCTTGAGGGATATCCTGCATGGCTCTCACTCCCCAGCCCATATTCTGTGTTCTGAACAGCTGTAGCCGGACCCTGAAAAAAAACAACAAGGCAATGTAGACGGCAGAAGTGGCAGCATGCTTTAGAGCAGGGGTGTCAAACTCAATTGCACAGAGGGCCAAAACTCAACACTTTAGGTCGCAGGCCAAACAAGATAAACGTTTATTGAACACACTAAAACAATGTTTTTTTTTAAACATAAATATGAATAAAAACAGACAGGAATATTATTCCAGATTTTATTTTATTTATATATCAGAATCAGAATCAGAATCAGAATACTTTATTGATCCCTGGGGGAAATTATTTTTTGTTACAGTGCTCCATTTTAAACCAACATTAAGACAAGACAGACAATACGCTAACTAAGAATAGTACAATATATACATATATATATATACATACATACATACATACATAAGTCACTTATAAATAAATATTTGGAAAAGAAACATGTGTAGTTGTAGCAGCAAACAGTGTGTTAAGTGGATGCGTTGTACAGGGAGATGGCCACAGGCAGGAATGATATATATATATATATATATGGTTATGGCGTTCCATGTATGCCTTGCCTGCTAGCATCTTGCACCCTGCTGTTATGTGCTGGATTGTCTCTGGGGCATCTTTACACAGCCTGCACCTGGGGTCTTGCCTGGTGTGATAGACCCCAGCCTCTATGGATCTTGTACTCAGAGCTTGTTCTTGTGCTGCCATGATTAGTGCCTCTGTGCTGTCTTTCAGTCCAGCTTTGTCCAGCCACTGGTAGGATTTCTGGATATCAGCCACCTCCTCTATCTGCCGGTGGTACATACCGTGCAGGGGCCTGTCCTTCCATGATGGTTCCTTGTCTCCCTCCTCTTTCTTGGGTTTCTGCTGCCTGAGGTATTCACTGAGCACTCGGTCAGTTGGGGCCATCTTCCCAATGTATTCTTGGATGTTCCTTGTCTCATCCTGGACTGTGGTGCTGACACTCACCAGTCCCCGGCCCCCTTCCTTCCGCTTAGCGTACAGCCTCAGGGTGCTGGACTTGGGGTGAAACCCTCCATGCATGGTAAGGAGCTTTCTTGTCTTTATGTCAGTGGCTTCTATCTCCTCCTTTGGCCAGCCTATTACCCCAGCAGGGTACCTGATCACGGGCAGGGCGTACGTGTTGATGGCCCGGATCTTGTTCTTACCATTCAGCTGACTCCTCAGGACTTGCCTGACCCTCTGCAGGTACTTGGTGGTTGCAGCCTTTCTAGCGGCCTCTTCATGGTTCCCATTTGCCTGCGGGATCCCCAGGTACTTGTAACTGTCCTCTATGTCTGCAATGTTGCCTTCTGGTAGTTCAATCCCCTCAGTTCTGACTACCTTCCCTCTCTTTGTTACCATCCGACTACACTTCTCCAGTCCGAACGACATTCCAATGTCATTGCTGTATAGCCTGGTAGTGTGGATCAGTGAATCGATGTCTCGTTCACTCTTGGCATACAGCTTGATGTCATCCATGTACAGGAGGTGGCTGACAACTGCTCCGTTCCGTAGTCGGTATCCGTAGCCAGTCTTGTTAATGATCTCACTGAGGGGGTTCAGGCCTATGCAGAACAGCAGTGGGGACAGAGCATCTCCTTGGTAGATCCCGCACTTGATGGTAACTTGTGCTATGGGCTTGGAGTTGGCCTCTAGTGTTGTACGCCACATCCCCATTGAGTTCCTGATGAAGGCTCTTAGGGTCCCATTGATCTTGTACAATTCTAGGCATTCCAGTATCCAGCTGTGGGGCATAGAGTCATAGGCCTTCTTGTAATCAATCCAGGCAGTGCACAGGTTGGTCAGTCTGGTCTTGCAGTCTCGGCTGATTGTTCTGTCTACCAGTAGCTGGTGTTTTGCACCTCTGGTATTCTTGCCAATTCCTTTCTGTGTCCCGCTCATGTATTGACCCATGTGCCTGTTCATCTTAGCCGATATGATGCCTGACAGGAGCTTCCATGTAGTACTGAGGCAGGTTATTGGTCGGTAGTTGGAGGGGACCGGTCCCTTCTTGGGGTCCTTGGGGATCAGGACCGTCCGGCCTTCAGTTAGCCATTCCGGGTGTCTCTCGTTAACTAGCAGCTGGTTCATTTGTGCTGCCAGACGCTCGTGGAGTGCAGTCAGCTTCTTCAGCCAGTAGGCGTGAACCATGTCGGGCCCTGGTGCTGTCCAACTCTTCATACTGGAGACCCTTTCTTGGATATCTGCCACTGTGATGGTTACTGGACCCTGTTCAGGGAGGTCGCTGTGGTCTGCCCTCAGATCCACTAGCCACTGAGCATTGCCGTTATGGGTTGCATCCTTCTCCCATATGCTCTTCCAGTATTGCTCCGTCTGGTGCTGTTGGTGCTGTTCTCTTATTGTTCCCTTGCCACTGAGAGTACACCTTTGCTGGTTCTGTGGAGAACAGCTGGTTTATTCTCCTGCCTTCTATCTCTCTGGTGTACCTCCTCAAGCGGCTGGCCAAGGCTGTGAGTCTTTGCTTGGCAGTTTCCAAGGCCTCAGGTATGGACAGCTTGCTGTATTTCTTAGGCACCTTATTTGTCGCACCTTTCTGCAACTCCGTTAGTTGGCTAACCTCCCTCCGTGCTACTTTGATCTTGCCCTCTAGCCTCCTTCTCCATGGAGGGTACTGCCCCTTGTGGCTGTTCAACTTGTAGCCAAGCATCTCACTGATCACTGCTGCCGTATTGTAGATCAGCTTGTTAGTGTCGGTAATCGTGGTTGTAGGTATTGCCCGTAGTGCTGCATTAACATCATCTAGCAGACCTTCTGAGGGTACTTCACGTAATCTTGGTAACCGGCTACGGGGGATCCAGGTTTCAAGCTTGGCCATGATCCTATTTTTCAGGTCAGCTCCTCTCGCACTCAACGATCCTTCTCCTATCGCACTTGGGGCTATGTACCCAATCTCGGGTGGGGGTGATGATATCTCCCCCCTGACCTGGCGTCCTGACTCCTCCTTGCCGTAGCATTTGTGTTGTACCTCGTCAATCTCTAGCTGTGAGAGCAGTCCCTTCTTTCGAATGTTGGAACACTGAGCTACTAGTTGTTTCGCCGTCATTGTGGATGTTGGGTATCGAAGAATCCATAGGTCCCTCATCCTATTCATGTAGCCCCTTCCGCCGGGGTTACTTGCGTAGTAGCATTCCAACAACGCCCTGTTTTCGTCCCTTGCCCACCGATGCCTTCTTGTTCCAGTAGCCCACTTTTCGTCAGGGTGCCCTGGTTCCTCAACACCTGACGCGGACCTTGTTGATCCGGGCGACGTCCGAGCCGGCATGCCTTCATATTTATCTGTCTCGCTCATGTCTGCGGTAGGCTTGCTTAGCATAGGGGGTCTAGCCTTAGGACCCTTACTGGATACAGACGCCCCAGGCAGGAATCGAACTTGCGATCCTCTGTTCCAAAGGCGTGTAGTTTAACCACTACGCTATCCAGCTGCTTATTACAGCTGGATAGCGCCGGCATATATATATATATATATATATATATATATATATATATATATATATATATATATATATATATATGTGTGTGTGTGTGTGTGTGTGTGGGTGTGTGTGTGTGGGTGTATATACACCCACACGAGACAAAACGTCTTTGCAGTTCAGCAAAGTCCGCTGACTCGGTTCAACATTACCCGGCAACGGGGAAAGTGAGGCAGGTTGCACTGGTGCATTTTTGACAGCTTCACTTAAAATGCCTTCACCGCATCATGCATGCCATGTCCATGAACTGACAGATTTCCTTGCTGAGCTCAAAAACTATTGAGAATTTTTATCCCAACTCAGCCAACGGACCTCTGTATGATAAGGAATGTCGGCAAACTCTGAATCTATTTCCCACATAAAAGACTGAAATTGACGGGGATTTAAACTTTTAGCTCCGATAAAATTTACGGTTTGCGTTACAGTGGTCATTACATGCTCCATTTTTAGGACTTTACCACACAGCATTTCCTGCTGTATGATGCCGTGATATGCTGTTAGCTCACCGGTACAGTTCTCCTCCTGCATCTTTACTCGCATCCTGCTGATTAGTCCGCTTTTTTCACCGCACAACACCAGCGCTCCATCTGTTGCAAGTCCAACAAGTTTGTCCCAGGGCAGTTTCATGTTGGTTACACTTTGACATACATTTTCAAAAATGTCTTTTCCTGTCATTGTCCCGTGCATCGACTTAATGTTCAATATTTCCACTCCACAGATGAAGATGGCCAGCTGTGCAATGTGCATCATGTCTATACTTTCATCCACAGCAAGAGAGTATGCAATAAAGTTTTTGCTTCTTTCACACAACTTTGTTCTTAAATCAGTGGCCATCTCACCAACCCGATCAGTAGGGATGGGTATCGAAACCCGGTTCTAGTTGAGAACCGGTTCCCACTGTTTCAATTCCTTGGAATCGTTTGCCATTTTTGCAAACGATTCCCTTATCGATTCCAGTCGCCCCGAATGACGTCACCACGTTGCGGAGCATCATTTACCTGGCAGGAAACACGGCGCCAGCGGCTCAAATGCTCAAAAGCTTGGTTATACTTTACGAGAACGGATGACAACAGGGCAACTTGCAATACTTGCAAAGTAGATATTTCATTTAAGGGAGGAAACACTACGAATATGCAAAAGCATTTGCTCACAAAACACGTGATAACCTTAAATGAATGTCGTGTTTTTAATTCCGCTCCGGACTCGTGAATCTCAACCGAGCAGCAGCGGTAACGCTTGCACGTCCTCTCCCGTTAATGCGGCAGGTAAATAATCAACTAACAGTGCATATTATGTTAGCGCGATCTGCCTTATTACAAAACCTGCCATTACTGTGCATTTAGGTGACCATGACGAGAGAGACAGACAGAGTCTGGCTGTCTCATATGCTGGCAGTTCTCACTGCAGTCTACCGGTAGCGTCTCCTTTCAGGCCAGGATAGACGAATGTCACCGAGCAGTGACTGAGTTTGTGGTCAAAGGCTTGCACCCATTTGCCACAGCAGATGCCCCGATTTCACTTTGGTAAGTGAATGTGTTTAATTGTAGGCAGGGACATTACTGGATATTCTTGTGTAATTGCTACAGAATAATTTATGTTACACTTTGTTATTGCTACAGGAGAATATTTATTTTATTATTTTACATTTACATTTTTTTTCCTGGGGACCCTGTGACACCCCATTGAAGAGCCGTAGGCTGGATCTCTTAAGATCTCACTGTTGGGTTTGTAAGGCCATGTTACTCCTAAATTTCTATCTTGTTCAAAGAGAAGATAAAAAACAAAGTTCTAAGCTAATCGACCTTAGTGTTCTTTTTTAAAAATAAGAATCGATAAGAGAATCGATAAAGAATCGAATCGTTAAACAGAATCGAAAATGGAATCGGAATCGTTAAAATCTTATCAATACCCATCCCATCTCTGGGCTGGGGCTCGGGCCGGGCCTCGGGGGCTTGGGTCCTGGTTGGTGTGTTGCCGGGGTTGTGGGCGGGTGGGTGCATGGGGGCCCAGCCCTGGAGCAGGGTGCCGCCGGTGCATCGAGCCACCTGGGGGGCTCTTCAACTGGTGGGGAAGATTGTCACATCTTGCAGGAGCTTTCCTCTCCTCAGGGGCTCTCTCTACAGGAGGGGGAGATACAGGAGAGGTGGAGGAAGATCTCAGCCTGGGTGTTTATTGTCTTATGTAGTCTGGAAGAAGAGTGGATGGTGGGGTGGGTGCAGTTTTCTCTGTGGTGGGGTTGGGTAGACTGTCCTGGGCTCTGTGGGGCCGGGAGGCGCTGCTGCGCTGGGCCCCGGTCTGGATGGGCCTGGGCCCCCTTTCCCTGGTGGGTCGCGGGGTATGGGGGTGCCTACTGGGGTCAGCGGGGGAGCTGGCCCCAGGGAGGGGTCACTTGCCCCTCCCTTCCTTCCCTCCCCATCTCCAGCTGCCTCCCTCTTCCCGCTCCACCACAACCACCCACACATGCAGGACCTTGGAGTAGGGGTATGTTACCAGGGTGCAGAGGAGGCCACCCCCCCTGTCCCCTTCTGGCTGCCTCTGCCTCAATTTTATCCCACAACTTAGACATTCACATTACTCACACTCTCGTTACACATACATATAGGATCTTGGGGGTGGGCACGATACACGGAATCCAAAGTACCATCAGGGTGTACACCCCACCCCTGGCGTCGTTGCCCACCTCTCAATGTTAAATACACGTAGACATTGAGGGCCAGCAGGAGGGACCATGCGCTTACCTGCTGCTCTCTGGCAGGTAGCTCCATGCCCTCCTGGGTTTTAAATGCACCTTAGAACACACATGCATCAACACTACAATGAGCGGGTGGAGGGAGGTTTGGAGTCTTCTCTCACCCCCATTCTCTGTGACCTGCTGGAGCGGGGGGGCTAGGAGGAGGAGTTGGCCGTCCGACTGCGGTCTGGAGTGTGGGGCCTCCCTGCTGCTGCGGAGTCGGGGCGGTCTGCCTCCCCCCACCGCAGGGAAAAGGGTAACACCACCTGGGTCTGGGGGCAGTTCCCCCCCTCCAGGGGCAAGGGTACCTAGACCCGGGGCTTAGAGTACGCTTGGGGAGTGTGATCGTGTGTACAGCGTCTCTTTATGTCTGTCTCCACGTTGGTTGAGTGTGGAGTAAGTGTATATGAGAGCATGAGGGTGGGAATGGATGTTTGTATATGTGTGTGCCTGTATTTCTGTGTCTATATGTCAGGTTGGGTGTCAGGCGCCACCTCTCTGGGGACATCTTAGGCCCTCCAAGGTATGGAGGCCTATCTCCCCCTACCACCACTTCCCCTGCCAGTGGCGGACTCCCTCAGACATCGGTGCGTTGGTGGTTCTTTGTGTCCGGGGGTGGGCGTCCAGGTACACACCGGCTCACTCCTTGGCGGCCGCTTATCGGGGCCTGGAGCCTGGGGCTTGCTCGGGCCACTTTGGAGGTGGGGTGCCCCCGGCCTCTCGGCCTGGGGCTCGGTCACTCAGGCACGGCTGGCTGCCGGCGGAGCTCACGGGCGCGTCACTGCAACTCCCCCTGGTTTCTGCTCCGCGGCTGCTGAGTGAGCCCTCATCTGGGACTCTCCTCAGCTCTTTCTGGGACAGTGGCGCGGCTGCCCCTCTGTTGGTCTTCCTTGGTCTCTTGTGTTCTGGGGGCCTCTGGATGTCTGGAGTTTTGATCTCCTCCATACCTGCTTCATGCCCTGGAGGGCGGGGCTGTGGCCCCCCCACACCCTCTAGCAGATCATTACATGAAGGAACCTTTTAAAAAAACAAAAAACAAACGCATCCATGCTCACAGGTGTACACACGGGTGATCACACCCACAAACTACACCCTTTTTGGCTCCTACCTCAAAGCACACTGTGTTCTGTTGATCTTATGTGCTGCACAATAATGTTTAATATTTAGTATTTACTGTCATATTCCCATATATCATTGTGATGTTGTTTATTCTATCACTCTTGTTCTCTTCTGCTTGTTTTCTTTTTTCTTTCTCAGCAGGTGACCCAGGTGATTGATATATGCATTTTTTTTCTTTTTTTCTTCTTTTTTTTCTTTTTCTGCTCATTCTGTTGGTTTTTGCCCTTCTCCCCCGTCCCTCTTCTCAGCTGTTTCTCTTTCCCTCTTTCTTTCTCCCCTTCTTTCCCCCAGTCAAGTCTGTCCCATAGTCAGTAAGTGAAAATAAAATAAACAATAAAAGGTGAATCAAATGGACCATTATGGCAAGGCTGGGATGGTCAATTTGGTAAAGTAAATCCGTTGGGCATCTTTCTTTGCCTTTAGACAACAATTCTGATGGCAAAAGAGCCAAACGGGACAGAAAAAAAAAAAAAAAAAAAAAATCAATACCCATCCCTACCGATCAGCAATCGTATTTCTGCTCAGGCTCACATTTGCCAAAATCTGCGTTTTGTCTGGACACAAGACGTCGCACGCCTTCATCATGCAGCTCTTCAGAGTGGTACCGGCCTGATTTGGCTGTCTCCTCTGCTACAGTAAAACTTGCTTTCACAACAGCTTCACTTTGTGATTTTGCTCCGGTGAAAAAAGTCTGCTGAAATGTCAGACTCTTCTTTAGCTCTTCTACTTTCTGTAGTTTCTCATCTGCATTTAGGTTTTTCAGCTTATCCTGACGTTTTGTCTCGTAGTGCCGTCTTAAATTAAATTCCTTAATTACAGCCACATTAGCTCCACTAATAACACACACGGGTTTACCAGCAATGTCTGTAAACATATATTCAGTCACCCACTGGCGCTGAAAGGCTCTGCTTTCAGAATCAACTTTTCTCTCCACTATTGTGAGCACCTACCTTCGCAATAACAGAAGTTTGACTTCACTGACGGGAATGTTCCCAGTTAGCCTAGCGTTCCGCAAGGAGGCTGCAGCACTGCATTATGGTATCTGTAGTTTGTATATTATTAGCGGCTCATATGCCGGGCCATGCATAACAATAATAATACATCTATATAAAATGATCTCGCGGCCGGATATAAATGTACGCCGGGGCGGATGTGGCCCGCGGGCCTTGATTTTGACACATGTGCTTTAGAGGAACATTAAGACAGAAAACATCTTAGAAAGTGAGTCCTTTTCCTTCCACATCAAGCTGAGTTCTCCCTCTTCTGGCCAAGGATAACACTGCCTGCCAGGAATGTATCGGGCACGTAGGTTGTCACCTAATGGTTCGCACAGCATACACATCTAGCTGGCATGATTGATGTGATGCAGTTTATTATCACCCGAACTTGCACAAAACCTCAATCAAGGCAGTAACAAGAGGCACTCTCCAAGGAAACACAAACATAAAGCAAGTTTTGAGCTAATGAGCAAGGATTTCTGAAGAGTATGTAAACTGGTACAGGTAAAAGTGACACTTAATTTTTAGTCTTGGGCCTGAAAAACACATTTTACCTAATTGCTGAAAATATCTCTCTCAAAAATGCGTATCCTTCATTGTAACTGCAGAAACAGCTATTCAGAGTATGTTCTCTGTAACAATAGGAGCCCCATTAAATCTTTAAAAAGAAAGTGCAAGTGCTAAATAAAGAAGTAGGAAAAAATTGCTCTAAATGGGGTGCCTGCATGTCATCTACTAATTGGCAGGTTGGTGGTTTGATCCTTTTGCTGTTCCAGTCCTTGGGCAAAATAAGTCACTCTCTGATTTGGGTGCTAGCTAGAAAGCACTTAGGCAGAAAAAGCACAGCAATCTGCTGGAGTACCAGGAGAAAACCCATGTAGGGAGAACCTCTAAGCACCACAAAGAAATGTCACAAGCAGGCTTAAGCTCAGAGCCTCCCTGCTGTAAGGTGACAGTGCTAACTACAGCACCCTGAAGATAAGCGATCAACAGGCAGGCAGACTAACAATTCTAAGAAACTGGTCTACTGGGAACTGGTTTTCTACAAGAACTGGTTCTCTTTCATAGCATTCGTTTCGTGTCTCACTATGGGGAACGCCTCCTGCGTGACCTCATCAGAAGCTCAAATACCATTACGCCAGCCCTTACAGGCTGGCTAGGTGACGCCCATGTCAGGAGGGGCCAGTGCCTCCCTATATAATAGGCTGACATAGCGTCAGATGTCATTCAAAAACCTCTTCTCGCTTCTCACAGAAGCCTGTAGACAACTGTGCTATTGGGTGCTAAAGCTAAACTGTCCACAGATTCGAGTGAACAACTCGGTCGCCGGGCGCTTTGTTCCCAGCCTTTCAGTTGTCCACTAGCATACAAGCAGTAGCAATACTGTTCTGTAGCTAGTGCTGGTGCCAAGTAGCAATACTTTCACCCAGGGAAGTAGCAATACTTTCCGAAAGCGAAGTAGCAACACTTTGCTAATAAAGGTACCCCTAGCTTCACCATCAGGTAGCGATACCCTTCGACGCTAGCGGTTTTACACATTAGGTAGCAATACCTGTAGAAAAGTAGCAACACTTTTCAACCCACGTTAGCGAGGAATAGCAATATTCTCCGCACTCAGTGTCAGTCTCGCTAACGTGCGCAACCCTCTAGCTAACCATGGCTACAACGGCCAACGAAGTTGCAAAACTTTGTCCTTGCGGCAAGAAGATTTCTGCCTGGGATACACACCCCGTGTGTGCGGCATGCCTGGGCTTATCTCACGCTCAGGCTGCCCTGACACCTGCACACGACTGTATCCACTGCGCGGCTTTCCCACGCAAACTACTCCGCCGCAGGCTAGCTCGCCAGGCTAACCTGTCGGGCGGCGACCCTTTGCTGTGTGAGGCTGCTGCGGTGCAAGGAGAAACTGAGATGCCCGATGATTTGGCCGCAACGCCAGGGCCGAGCTGGGCAGAGGCAGACCCTCAGCCCATCGCGACCGCTTTCCCGTCGCTGGAGGCACACGGAGATCGTGTGTTTTTCCGCGATGCTGGAGTCACCTGGGGAGGAGATGCTAACGAGGACGGAGATGAGTCGGCTGACTCGGAGCTCCTGCTGTCTGACGACGGCGAGGAGGAAGATTCCACCTCCTTGGCTAGCATCAGCTGGGCTGCAAAGCCCTCGGCTACCGGCGAGGTTGAAAAACCGACTCCGCCGTCCTCCCTGGATCTCGACATGCAGGACATGTGCAAGCGCGCAGCCGCTAGGCTCAACATCCCGTGGCCCGCCATACAAACAGAGGTTGTAAAGTCTCGTTTTGACGGTAAGAAATTGCCGAAGGCGAAAAAGACGGGGAAGCATGTGTTGCCTGTTTTCCCTGAGCTACTCGATGAGATAGCGGTGACGTGGAAAGCAAAACCTTGCAGCGAGAAACACCCCATCGTGGGGAGCTCCCTGCTGGATTGGATGGACTGGAGGGGATGGAGTCTATCGGCCTCTGCCGGATGCCACAAGTGGAGCCGTTAGTGGCGAGCCATCTTCACCCGAAGACGTCTCTGTCCTCATCGGCCCCATCTCTCCCCTCCAAAACAGACCGCTTCCAGTCTAGCCTTACAGATAAGTGCTACAAGGCAGCGGCTCTGTCAGTAAGAGCCCACAATGCCTCTTCTATGCTAATGGCTTACCAAGCTGAGCTAGAAGAGGACATGACAGCTAACACAGATACCACAGTGTGGGAAGAAATCTGCGTTATAACTGACCACGTCCTCCGCCTCCACAAGGTAGCCATACAGGCTACTGGGAGAGCCATGGGCCTCATGGTTCTTCAGGAGCGAGCACGCTGGCTCGGGCTCACCAACCTGACGACTAAGGAAAAAGAGGAACTCCTCGACACCCCTGTCGTCCCTCACGGTCTCTTCGGTGCGGCTGTTACATCCATGCAGAAGAGATGTGAGGAGAAAAAGAGAGATGATGAGGCTCTGAAACTCTGCCTGCCGAGGAGGGCCCAGCACGCCACCCCAGCAGCGCCGCGCCAGTCATTCACGCAGGCAGCGTCTCGCCCGGTCCCCGCTTTCAGGATTCCCAAAGTGCCTAAGACGCAAGCAGCCCCCCAGGCTGCCGGGGCCCCTAAGAATCCATGGACTCTGAAGCAGTCTCCCCAGGCCAGACCTCAAGCGGCCCCTCCTCCTCCCCCCGCTGCCGCGATCGTGAGGAGGAAGAAGCGGCCGGCCTGACAGCCTCTCCTCTAGGCGGGAGCGAACCCAGTTTCCCCCCTTCATGGGCCACCCTCCCGCCTCCCAGCTCCATTCCAGAGCAAGTTCAACGGGACATGTTCCACACAGAGTGCTTGACTCGGGCCGGCGTTCCTGTCACCGGACCCGCCAGAGGGAAAGAGAGCCAAAGTTCGCAGTGTTGTTTCACGAGCACTTCTCTCATGCATTCTGTATTAAAAAAGCCCCGACACGCGCATCCAGGCAGTTTGCCGAGGGCGCTGTCGAGTGTTGCAAAACACATGAGAAAATCAAACATGCTGAAAAACGGAGCACCGTCTGCCATAACGCAGCCCGTGGAGACTCGCGTTTCCACGGCTGTGATGATACAGATGAGCCCGTCACCTCGCTCGCCTGTGACAGAGGTGATGGGACGCCGAAATGGCGTATGTTTCGCGCTGCGACCACAAGGGGGCGCCAAAACGCCATATTCGGTGAAGTGGCCAGTGAGCGCTCTGTCTCTCCACATGAAGAGCTGGGCCACCTGCACTCAGTCAGCATGGGTGCTGAGGACATTGAAAAAGGGCTACAGGTTGCAATTCAGTGTCGCTCCACCACAATTCAAAGACATTGTTTACTCTCGTGCTCCGGGCGAGTCTGCCAGTTTTCTCTTGGAGGAAATTTCCACCTTGAGAGACAAAGGAGCTATAAGAATTGTCCCTCCCGAGGAAATGCACAGCAGATTTTATTCAGGGTATTTCCTTGTGCCAAAGAAAGGGGGAAGGGGGATGAGAGCCATTCTGGATCTCCGTGCCCTGAACCGGCATTTGAGGACATACAAGTTAAGGATGTTGACGCACGCCTCGCTGCTACGGTTTGTACGAGCGGGCGACTGGTTCACATCAATCGACCTGAGGGATGCTTATTTCCACATCCCCATATACAGTGGGGCAAAAAAGTATTTAGTCAGCCACCGATTGTGCAAGTTCCCCCACCTAAAATGATGACAGAGGTCAGTAATTTGCACCAGAGGTACACTTCAACTGTGAGAGACAGAATGTGAAAAAAAAAATCCATGAATCCACATGGTAGGATTTGTAAAGAATTTATTCGTAAATCAGGGTGGAAAATAAGTATTTGGTCAATAACAAAAGTACAACTCAATACTTTGTAACATAACCTTTGTTGGGAATAACAGAGGTCAAACGTTTACTATAGGTCTTTACCAGGTTTGCACACACAGTAGCTGGTATTTTGGCCCATTCCTCCATGCAGATCTTCTCGAGAGCAGTGATGTTTTGGGGCTGTCGCCGAGCAACATGGACTTTCAACTCCCGCCACAGATTTTCTATGGGGTTGAGGTCTGGAGACTGGCTAGGCCACTCCAGGACTTTCAAATGCTTCTTACGGAGCCACTCCTTTGTTGCCCGGGCGGTGTGTTTTGGATCATTGTCATGTTGGAAGACCCAGCCTCGTTTCATCTTCAAAGTTCTCACTGATGGAAGGAGGTTTTGGCTCAAAATCTCACGATACATGGCCCCATTCATTCTGTCCTTAACACGGATCAGTCGTCCTGTCCCCTTGGCAGAAAAACAGCCCCATAGCATGATGTTTTCACCCCCATGCTTCACAGTAGGTATGGTGTTCTTGGGATACAACTCAGTATTCTTCTTCCTCCAAACACAACGAGTTGAGTTTATACCAAAAAGTTCTACTTTGGTTTCATCTGACCACATGACATTCTCCCAATCCTCTGCTGTATCATCCATGTGCTCTCTGGCAAACTTCAGACGGGCCTGGACATGCACTGGCTTCAGCAGCGGAACACGTCTGGCACTGCGGGATTTGATTCCCTGCCGTTGTAGTGTGTTACTGATGGTGACCTTTGTTACTTTGGTCCCAGCTCTCTGCAGGTCATTCACCAGGTCCCCCCGTGTGGTTCTGGGATCTTTGCTCACCGTTCTCATGATCATTTTGACCCCACAGGATGAGATCTTGCGTGGAGCCCCAGATCGAGGGAGATTATCAGTGGTCTTGTATGTCTTCCATTTTCTGATGATTGCTCCCACAGTTGATTTTTTCACACCAAGCTGCTTGCCTATTGTAGATTCACTCTTCCCAGTCTGGTGCAGGTCTACAATACTTTTCCTGGTGTCCTTCGAAAGCTCTTTGGTCTTGGCCATGGCGGAGTTTGGAGTCTGACTGTTTGAGGCTGTGGACAGGTGTCTTTTATACAGATGATGAGTTCAAACAGGTGCCATTCATACAGGTAACGAGTGGGGGACAGAAAAGCTTCTTACAGAAGACGTTACAGGTCTGTGAGAGCCAGAGATTTTCCTTGTTTGAGGTGACCAAATACTTATTTTCCACCCTGATTTACGAATAAATTCTTTACAAATCCTACCATGTGGATTCATGGATTTTTTTTTTCACATTCTGTCTCTCACAGTTGAAGTGTACCTCTGGTGCAAATTACTGACCTCTGTCATCATTTTAGGTGGGGGAACTTGCACAATCGGTAGCTGACTAAATACTTTTTTGCCCCACTGTATCCCCCACACCGAAAGTATCTGAGATTTGCTTTCCAGGGGATGGCATACGAGTTTGTAGTCCTGCCTTTTGGTCTCTCACTGAGCCCAAGGGTGTTTGTGAAATGCACCGAGGCAGCAGTGGCCCCGCTCAGGAAAAAGGGCATTCGGGTGGCCACGTACATCGACGATTGGCTGGTGACAGCCCCAACCCGCCAGGGAGCGACTTGTCACACAAATGCTCTCATACAGGGGTCCCCCAAGTTACACACGCTGGCACACAGACTGATAGTCTGGAGCAGTGTTCACCTGCTGTCACTGAGAGCAACTCACGTGCCGGGGATCTTGAACTTTGGAGCAGATCTTCTCTCCAGGGGCAACCCGCTGTATGGGGACTGGAAGCTTCACCCGGAGGTGGTGAAGCAGATCTGGCTGCAATTCGGTCTGGCGACCGTGGACGTTTATGCATCCAGGGAGAATGCTCAGTGTCCCCTGTTTTACTCGCTGAACGATCAGAGAGCTCCACTCGGGGTGGATGCTCTAGCTCACGAGCGGCCGAGAACCCTCCTCTATGCTTTTCCCCCAGTGGCCCTCATTTCTCCAACTCTGGCCAGAGTGAGGGAGAGAAGTCACTATATGATCCTGATAGCCCCGCACTGGCCAGGGAAACACTGGCTGGCGGAGATTTTTCAGCAGCTGTGCGGCCCACCTTGGCTGTTACCACTACGCAGAGACCTCCTGTCTCAGGCACGGGGGGAAATATTCCACCCCCACCCAGAGAGGCTGGCTCTGTGGGCTTGGCCCGTGAGTGGTTTAACCTGAACACGGTGGGGCTCCCTCATAGTGTTATCGACACTATTCAGTGTTCTAGAGCATCGTCTACTCGGACGCTATATGAGCATAAGTGCCGTGTGTTTGAAAGCTGGTGCTTAGAATCACAGGCCATCCCTTTTCAGTGCTCTGTGGCTGTGATTCTGTCATTTCTTCAGGCCCTGATTGATAAGGGTAAAGCCTTCTCCACCATCAAGGTGTATTTGGCAGCAATTTCAGCCTGCCATATTGGTTTTGAGGGAAAGACTGTTGGCCAGCATCCCTTAATATGCCGTTTCATGAAGGGTGCACAGCGTAAATTGCCTACGTCTAGGCCATTGGCTCCATCGTGGGACCTTCCCACAGTATTGGCTGCGCTCTCCTGTTGCCCATTCGAACCCCTGGAACAGGTTGAGTTGAAATTTCTGTCCTTGAAGACGGCTCTTTTAATTGCTTTAGCTTCTGCTAAACGTGTGGGAGAGATACACGCTCTCTCAGTGCATCAGTCATGCATTCAGTTCTCCTCGGATAATACGAGGGTCTGTATGCGGCTCAACCCTGCCTTTGTCCCGAAGGTTGTCGGCACATGTTCCCCTATAGAACTGCCGGCCTTTTGCCCACCGCCTTTCTCCTCAGAGAAAGGCGGTGGGCTCTGCGCATTTACATGGACCGAACCCAGAGTGTCAGACAAAGTGACCAGCTGTTCGTGTCCTGGGCTAAACCACATATGGGAAAGCCTGTGTCTAAACAGCGCCTCTCCCATTGGATAGTAGGGGCAATTGCCTTGGCCTATACTAGCAGGGGCCTTCAGCCCCCTGCTGGCTTACGTGCGCATTCCACTAGAGGTCTGGCGACCTCATGGGCTCTCTTTAGGGGAGTTTCTATTCAGGAGGTGTGTGCAGCTGCATGCTGGACCTCACCTCATACATTTGCTAGGTTTTACAGGTTAGATGTGACAGCACCTAACTTAGCACATTCAGTCCTCAGTGCAGGTTCTTCCCGGGTGGGGGCCTCTCCCCTGTGAAGTGCTGTTGGGGACAGTTGTCTTCTTAACAGGCATGTCTGGCAATCCGGGAGTCAGTATTTCTCCCATAGTGAGACACGAAACGAATGCTATGAAAGAGAACTTAAGGTTATGTATATAACCCCGGTTCTCTGAGTAGCATGAGTGAGTGTCTCACCAGACCGCCCTCCTTGCTATGGAAGCGAGGAAGAGGTGGGCTTGTTTTGAATGACATCTGACGCTATGTCAGCCTATTATATAGGGAAGCACTGGCCCCTCCTGACATGGGCGTCACCTAGCCAGCCTGTAAGGGCTGGCGTAATGGTATTTGAGCTTCTGATGAGGTCACGCAGGAGGCGTTCCCCATAGTGAGACACTCACTCATGCTACTCAGAGAACCGGGGTTATATACATAACCTTAAGTTCTCGATTCCCAACGCTATTCAGGACCCATTGACAGAATTTATCATTGAGCATCTTCTTTGCAAAAACTCATCCATGTGATCAAAGCGGATCCTTTAAGCTGATCTTTGTTATGAGGCTCACTTTCTTCACAGCTTTAAAAGTAGATTACCAAACAGCAGCACTTTACCTTAGTCCATTCTGGACCACACGGTTCCTGCAGGTCCTCCAGCAGGAACATGCATGGTTACATTCAAACAGCACCGGGGGCTCCCGCTGGCAGAAGTCCATTGGTAGTCGACCCTCCTGCAGTCACATACACCATGAGATAAATAGTCATTGGGAATAAAAACAGATTCTCTTCAGAGCATCTGTTGGTAATTTTAGTCAACAGAACGTGAAGAAACATTACATTGAAGAGATAAACAAAATATAAGTGGGCCAGGCCGTACTGTAATGTAAAACCAGTTTAGACCCCAGCAGTGAAGGGGGCAAATGTAAGCTTTATTAAACAAGTCGTTGAGAACACATTCTTATTTAAAATGAGGAAATGTGGGTGTCACGTGAAATCATTTCAGTAGGTACACAGGTTCTACTTACACTGTCATACCAACAACGCAAGCTGAGCTGGCCACATATGCAGGTGCTAGATGAGCAGTCATCTGTGCAGGTGCAGTGCTGAGTGACACAATCAGTGAGCCGTTAGAAGCTGGCCATGTACCTATTCTTTTACAATGCTAGTCATTTTCTGCATAATGACTGCAAACTTCTTCAGAGCACTAGTGCCTTCTCTGGACTGCTGCAATAAATGTGTAATTTACACCTTACCTGTCATCACTCACTTACCTGTAAGTGAGTGATATCTTTGTCTATGTTCAGCGGGGAGGTGACACAGCTGTCTGGTATATATTTAAAGTTTTCAGGCAATGGCTCACTGTCCACAGCATTAACACAGGTGATAGGCACTGCCTCATACCCCCGAGAAATGTCCCTAACAGACAGAAAAGGAAAACAAAAACAAAACAAAGAAACAAAAAAATCTACAAGTTTTTAGTTTTCCTTTTTGAGGAATGGCAGATTTTGAGAAAGCAGAAATTCATAAGCCAACAAAAGAACAGGACAAAGTGCAGCACTACCTGCTGAGCACTCTCTCTCCACGGCCTTCCCTTCCTCTCCTGGCATCAGTCAGCTTCTTGTTGGTATTAAGGGCTGTCCACACTTTGGAACCGGAAGCACAGCAGTCCAGAGCTGTTTCTCCATCCCTGTTCCTTTGACTGACATCAGCTCCACGAGACAGAAACAACCTGCGCGTGGAAAATGTTTAAGTTAAGACTTATGGTCATCTAAAAAAAACAGAGTGAAGGTGACAAGCACTGAGATAGACTGGTATGCACTGTCGCTGCTCAATTTGAGCAGTCAAAATCGTTTCTAAATCTCATTTACCTAATTACACACACAGCTATAGAGCATTTTTATCTGTGCCTAAGCACTTTCTAACATTCGCCCACACACTTGATGGACATATGCAACTCTGTACCTTGAGCAAGGACACAAGGACACGTGCACTGGAGGAGCCAGGTATCAAACCATCTGATTAATATCAGTTTGCCTCAGAAATTAACGGCTTCATTTGGTTTTATCAGTTGAGCGCTGATTTCCCAGAATGCAAACCCACGTACTATTTGTTCTAGAACTCTTGCATATTAATACACTTTCAGGAGAAGCAGACTGCATTTTATAGATAAGGCTTTCTACAGCTGCAGAGAAAACATTTGAACACTGTGTATAAGGAACAAAATGTTTAAATAATCTGTTTGTGGTTGAAACCAGGAAGCAAACAAATACAAGAAATGCAGTGACTAAATAGCTGAATAGCTGTATTTGTTTGTTTCCAATAATACTCTCTTCTCTCATTACAGACATAAACCCAAAAAAAAAAAAGTTTCCTCAAAATCAGCATCATCATCATCTGATGTGAAGAAACTGAGTGACCTCTGTGACCTCTCAGACTTCACACTCACAATATGCACTCCAGGTGGTTCTCTCTGGCAGCGACATGAAGTGGTGTATCACCATGAACATTCACAGCATTTAGGTCGCATCGAGCCTCTAGCAGAGCCTGGGCAATGTCATCGCAGCCTGATAGAGCGGCCCAGTGTAGGCAGACATTCTCTTCCTAAAATGACAGTGACAGGTGTAAGATGTAAGCATCAGACATGACATACCTCTACCCTCGGCAACAGTGCTCTAAAACATCTCGACAAGCACTCGCAAAGACTTTACTGAAGTCGCCATTTGCGCTGACTAATCCCCAGGGGTAGCAGAAAGAAAGGCTTCCAGCAAGACATGCAAGTGAAAAAGAAGCTACTATTTTGAGTATGTGAATTTCTGAACTGTGACCTCAGGAGGAAAACACTTTTTTGGATACAGAGTTCCATCAAGGCATGTCACTGTGTCTTAGTTCTAATAATAATAATAATAATAATAATAATAATAATAATAATAATTAGGTCTCCAAGTAACGCCCACAACTGATAAAAGTCTGTTAGACGTAGCTGATATCCTTAATTTTATTTTTTTATCTGGAAGACACAACTAGCTAAGCCCACCAAGCTGCTTCAAACCCTCTGTTTGTATACAGTGGGGCAAAAAAGTATTTAGTCAGCCACCGATTGTGCAAGTTCCCCCACCTAAAATGATGACAGAGGTCAGTAATTTGCACCAGAGGTACACTTCAACTGTGAGAGACAGAATGTGAAAAAAAAATCCATGAATCCACATGGTAGGATTTGTAAAGAATTTATTCGTAAATCAGGGTGGAAAATAAGTATTTGGTCAATAACAAAAATACAACTCAATACTTTGTAACATAACCTTTGTTGGCAATAACAGAGGTCAAACGTTTACTATAGGTCTTTACCAGGTTTGCACACACAGTAGCTGGTATTTTGGCCCATTCCTCCATGCAGATCTTCTCGAGAGCAGTGATGTTTTGGGGCTGTCGCCGAGCAACACGGACTTTCAACTCCCGCCACAGATTTTCTATGGGGTTGAGGTCTGGAGACTGGCTAGGCCACTCCAGGACTTTCAAATGCTTCTTACGGAGCCACTCCTTTGTTGCCCGGGCGGTGTGTTTTGGATCATTGTCATGTTGCAAGACCCAGCCTCGTTTCATCTTCAAAGTTCTCACTGATGGAAGGAGGTTTTGGCTCAAAATCTCACGATACATGGCCCCATTCATTCTGTCCTTAACACGGATCAGTCGTCCTGTCCCCTTGGCAGAAAAACAGCCCCATAGCATGATGTTTCCACCCCCATGCTTCACAGTAGGTATGGTGTTCTTGGGATGCAACTCACTATTCTTCTTCCTCCAAACACGACGAGTTGAGTTTATACCAAAAAGTTCTACTTTGGTTTCATCTGACCACATGACATTCTCCCAATCCTCTGCTGTATCATCCATGTGCTCTCTGGCAAACTTCAGACGGGCCTGGACATGCACTGGCTTCAGCAGCGGAACACGTCTGGCACTGCGGGATTTGATTCCCTGCCGTTGTAGTGTGTTACTGATGGTGACCTTTGTTACTTTGGTCCCAGCTCTCTGCAGGTCATTCACCAGGTCCCCCCGTGTGGTTCTGGGATCTTTGCTCACCGTTCTCATGATCATTTTGACCCCACGGGATGAGATCTTGCGTGGAGCCCCAGATCGAGGGAGATTATCAGTGGTCTTGTATGTCTTCCATTTTCTGATGATTGCTCCCACAGTTGATTTTTTCACACCAAGCTGCTTGCCTATTGTAGATTCACTCTTCCCAGTCTGGTGCAGGTCTACAATACTTTTCCTGGTGTCCTTCGAAAGCTCTTTGGTCTTGGCCATGGCGGAGTTTGGAGTCTGACTGTTTGAGGCATTTTAGGTGGGGGAACTTGCACAATTGGTGGCTGACTAAATACTTTTTTGCCCCACTGTGTGTGTGTGTGTGTGTGTGTGTGTGTGTGTGTGTGTGTGTATATATATATATATATATATATATATATATATATATATGTGTGTGTGTGTGTGTATGTATGTATGTATGTACACTCAACAAAAATATAAACGCAACACCTTTGTTACTGCTCCCATTCCCCATGGGATGGACGTAGAGACCTAAAATTCATTCCAGATACACAATATAACCATCCCTCCCAAACAGTGGTCACAAATCAGTCCAAATGTGTGGTAGTGGGCACATCTGCTATATTGAGATAATCCATCCCACCTCACAGGTGTGCCACATCAGGATGCTGATCTGACATCATGAGTAGTGCACAGGTGTACCTCAGACTGCCCACAACAAAAGGCCACCCTGGAATGTGCAGTTTTTTGCGCTATTGGGGGTCTGGGGACCCAGAACCGGTCAGTATCTGGTGTGACCACCATTTGCCTCATGCAGTGCAACACATCGTCGCATGGAGTCTATCAGATTGTCAATTGTGGCCTGTGGAATGTTGGTCCACTCCACTTCAATGGCTGTGCGAGGTTGTTGGATATTCGTGGGAACTGGTACATGCTGTCGTATACGCCGGTCAAGCACATCCCGAACATGCTCAATGGGTGACATGTCCGGTGAGTATGCTGGCCATGCAAGAACTGGGACATTCTCAGCTGCCATCTGCCCTGAACAATGTGAACCATGATTCATCCGTGAAGCGCACACCTCTCCAACGTGCCAGACGCCATCGGATGTGAGCATTTGCCCACACAAGTCTGTTACGGCGACGAGCTGGAGTCAGGTCAAGATGAGGACGACGGGCATGCAGTTGAGCGTCCCTGAGACGGTTTCTGACAGTTTGTGCAGAAATTGTTTGGTTGTGCAAACCAATTGTTCCAGCAGCTGTCTGGGTGGCTGGTCTCAGACGATCTTGGAGGTGAACCTGCTGGATGTGGAGGTCCTGGGCTGGTGTGGTTACACGAGGTCTGCGGTTGTGAGGCCGGTTGGATGTGCTGCCATATTCTGAAACGCCTGTGGAGACGGCTTATGGTTGAGAAATGAACATTCAATGCACGAGATCAGCATCCTGATGTGGCACACCTGTGAGGTGGGATGGATTATCTCAATATAGCAGATGTGCCCACTACCACACATTTGGACTGATTTGTGACCACTGTTTGGGAGGGATGGTTATATTGTGTATCTGGAATGAATTTTAGGTCTCTACGTCCATCCCATGGGGAATGGGAGCAGTAACAAAGGTGTTGCGTTTATATTTTTGTTGAGTGTATATATATGTATATATATATATATTAGGGGTGCAACGATACACAAAATTCACGGTTCGGTTCGGTTCGGTTCGATACTTTGGTGTCACGGTTCG
Organism: Copadichromis virginalis; assembly: GCF_057382275.1. Lineage (NCBI taxonomy): Eukaryota > Metazoa > Chordata > Actinopteri > Cichliformes > Cichlidae > Copadichromis > Copadichromis virginalis. The sequence continues at coordinate 13,067,549 of NC_140629.1, forward strand.
ATATTTTTTCGATACAAAAAAATGTTCATGCATTTTTTATTTGTCATTTATTAAAATTATAAGTATATGTTTTAACTCAAAAGTACAGTTTTTAAATTTAACCCTAACCCTTGTGCGTGTTTTTTATTTTGACAGCGAATGCGCACCTGCGGACCACTTATGTGCAGCCCTGGTTATTTAGCTCATCATATTGCAGCCACAGAAATTCTTTTGTCCATGAAACCATAAAGCTGCACTTTCTTTTTGCCTTATAGTCTGATTTGTCATAACTTCTCCGTTTTGTGGTAAGCTTTTCTTTGGCTGTCACTTCTTCACCCTGACCTGTCTTATTTGGCTCAGCAGAACTGAAATGCTTTTACACACTCACTCACATAAGCTCAGCGATTCTCTGCGCGATCAACCTCTCACATGTTTAAGCTTGCTGCGGGAGATTTCACTTGTTTGCTTACTATGCAAACATGACGATTAATAAGACGATGTCAGAGGAATTGGTGCACAAATTATCATCACTCACAGATCAGTGCTGTCGCTCTCTATACACAGTTCGCACGATTGCAAAGTGAAAGCAAAAAAACAAGCGCAAATTCAAACGCGACTTCAATATGTCACATATTGACAGTGGCTCACCGATGCCAATGACATAATTACCCAGCTACATTTCCGAAAGAATGCAAAAGCATTGACATATATTTTTCCTACAATAGCCCGACGGGCAGGGAAGAGATAGATTTTGGTAGCCCGACTGAAAAAATCGCTAGCTCCGGGACGTCGGGCTAGCGATATTGCAAGCCCTGTATCTGATTGAGGAATCACTCATCTTTGGAAAAGAGAGTTTATTACAGAGAAATGGCTCTTTCCAAAATAAAAGCTATACTATCCGCTTCTTCTGGGCTATATTCTCAGCAGCATAAGGAGAATCATGTGCTAACAGCTGTCTAAATGACTCAGCTAAAGTTAGTAGCATGCTTGCTTTTTTTTGTCTGCTTCCACTTGTCTTTGCACTAGGATGATGTCGGCGTAAATGTGCAGTCATATTCGTTGTGTTCCCACTAGTGCTTTCAGGTTAATCTCGTTGAAATGACCTTAACGCCACAACACGGCAAATCTCCGTTAACGAGCTACCGCCGATCGCTCCGTGCATGGGGCTAGACGGCCAACACGTTAACGAGCTAACTGCGCTAACACACTAGTTCACACCAATGTAATTGAGCATTGCATGGCACATTCAACATACTGTTTTACTTTAGTCCATGACTCGCTTACCTTCAGGGTCATACCTCACATGAAAATCAAAATAATTCCAAACGCCAGATCTGAATGACGTTCAATTTGCCTGTTGCAAGGAGAGCTTAACTTTTGTCTCGCTAGCTTGCCCTGCGCTCTTCCTTCTGACTATGCTGTCTGTGTTGAGCGCTCAGTGGATCTGCGCTCGACAGTGCAGCCTAGGCGGAGTAGTCGAACACAGATTCACTGAGCGCTCAACACAGACAGCATCGTCAGAAGGAAAATTGATAAAATAAATTACAAATGTTGTATTGTTCGATACATATGCGTACCGAACCGAAAGCACTGTATCAAACGGTTCAATATCGATACGAATATCGTTGCACCCCTAATATATATATATATCCATACATACGTATATACACATACGCACTTATACACATTTTCAATAACCCCATTAACACCTCAAAGGATACACAACCTACAAATATATACCCATGCCAACATACCCGTGCACTAGCACACACATGAAAATATTAGACAAGAACACGCTATCAAATCTCTGCCTCTTCCCTGTACCCTGTAAAAACCATATCCTTAAACCGCTTTTTAAACTGCGCCATGCTCGGACATTGCTTCATATCTTTACTTAGTCTGTTCCACAGCTTCACTCCACACACAGAGATGCAAAAACTTTTTAATGTTGTACGGATACGAGGATGTTTTAAATTTAATTCCCCCCTCAAATTGTATCCCCGTTCCCTTTTAGAAAACATTTTTAGAATATTGTCAGGAAGCAGGTTATTTATTGCTTTATATATAATTTGTGCAGTGAGAAAATGAACCAGATCTGTGAATTTTTGATTTTAAGAATAGTGGATTTGTATGATCTCTGTAACCAGTTTTATGGATTATCCTTATGGCCCTTTTTTGTAATATAAAGACTGATGATAGCAAACATTTGTAAGTATTGCCCCAAACCTCTGCACAGTAATTCAAATACGGTGCAATCAGGGAACAATAGAGAATGTGGAGTGATTTGTGGTCCAGAATGTGTTTTACTTTACTCAAGATTGAGACACTTCTTGAAATTTTGTTATGTATATGATTTATATGAGACTTCAAGTTTAATTTATCATCTATAATCACACCAAGAAACTTATGTTCAAGTACTCTTTCAATTTCCACGCCATCTATATGAATCTGCACTTGTGCATTTCTAAGGGAATTCCCAAATAAGATTATCTTAGTTTTACTTAGATTTAGCGATAGTTTGTTCCTGTTAAACCATTTTTTAATTTTGCACATTTCTGAAGTAATTGTATCCAGCAGCTCCTTTAGATTCCCCCCAGAACAAAATATATTTGTGTCATCTGCAAATAATACAAATTTTAATATATCAGATGCCTTACAAATATCATTTATATGAATAATAATTAATTTTGGACCCAGTACAGAGCCTTGTGGAACACCACAAGCAATGTCCAAGCATGATGAGGAATGGACACCCAGTAGGGCTGCACGATTTTGCATAAAATGAGAATCACGATTTTTTGGCATAGAATTGAGATCACGATTCTCTCACGATTCTCTTTTCCAGTATAAATATTTATTGCACTTATTAACTGCACATCAACTTCGTAACAGTTGAGACTGAACATAAAAACAATAAATAAACATAAAAACAACAAATGTCTCACGTTTTTTGTTGCCGCAAAATGTTGTACTGCTTGAAATTCCGTCTCCACCGTTGCTCGACACTGCGTGTATAGAGCAGGTAGTGCAACAATAGAAAAATAGTTGCGGGACGGCACTGTGTAGCGTTTGTCTAGGGTGTTGATCATTTTCCTAAATCCCTCGTTTTGCACAGTGTTGATGGGAGCCATATCTTTGGTCAGGTGATAAGTGATAGCCTCCGTAATTTCTTTGAGTTCGACATATATAGGGAAGCGCTGTGTAAGGTTCCCGTTATTGATGTTTGGGTGGTTGACCGGAACGGATTTTCTCCTGTCACTTTCTCATCATCCCTGACGTGCTCTCCGTTGTTTTTTCCCTGCTAATTTTAGCATCACACGGCACAGCTTCTGTATCACGTGGTATAAGGCTCCGCCCTTGTCATTTGTTGAGCAGGAAGAGTGAGCACTTGTTTTCATGCAGAGTACGTCCCGGATCAAGATGCGGCACAATCGTCGTCGTCGTCTTTTTCTTTTTTTCTTTTTTTTTAAAAAAAATCATTGACATTTGGAAATGAGATCGCACATAAGTATGAATCGAGATCGCGATTTTCTAACGATTAATCGTGCAGCCCTAACACCCAGCTTCACAAATTGTTTCCTGTCACTTAAATAGTTTTTCACCCATTGCAGTACAACCCCCCTGATCCCGTACCGCTCCAGTTTATTAATTAATATGTCATGATTGATTGTGTCGAATGCTTTCTTGAGATCCAGAAATACTCCAGCTGCATACTGTTTCTGATCTATAGCATTCGTAATCTCCTCAATTGATTCGATTAATGCCAGAGATGTTGATCTTTTTGATCTGAATCCATATAGAGATTGAAAATGTGACGTCACTCAGGGGTAAAACCGCAAAGAATTCTGGGAACTCGTGGCAAGAGGTACTAGCGCACGTAGGCTTTCAATTGAAATCAGTTATACAGCGATAAAAAGAAACACAAAAAATGGCAAGAAGCTGTTGTATTATTAACTGCAATAGCCGGTCGCATGACAGCCACGGGAAGCCGACGGGTAAAGAGATCGGTTGTTATCGGATTACGTCGTTGAAGAGAAATTGTTCGAGCCATGTTTCCGAAGTAACAAAGAGGCGACGGATGGCCTGGATTGCAGCCATTCAAAGACAAAATATAACGTCCCAGAACACTCCAGCTCACAGGTTAATGCTCCAAGCATTTCCACACAGGTCAGTCTGCTGTTGTAGTTAATGCGTCATTTTTCTTAACATAATTGGTGATATAGGTTACAAGCAAGTCTGGCGCTGAACAGAAATTGTCGCTTTATGCTCCTTTGTTTATTGTGCATAAACAGTGAATTGTCCCGACACAATATTGTGTTTCGCTTCTGTTATTACCATGGTACACTAACAAAAACATTTTATTCACAGGATAAAACAGTTGTTTTGTATCACTAATTGCCCAGTACGATTACAGCATACAATATTATTGTCACTGCTACATTTCTGTGATGCGTACCAGAAATTATTTCCACTACTAATTAATTACCGTTGAGCTCAAAGGTTATATTAATAAACGGTTAACGAATGTGTATTTATGAAGACGATTTGTGAGACTGGTAAACTTATGATACGTACGATGGTCTTTACTTTCTACACGGTGCATTTCAAGGTCCTGTACCCATCCGTCGGTAAACTGTACCTGGGCTTGTTGCAGTGACCTGAAGTTACTAAACTTCACGAGTGTATGCACTCACTCCAAGAACCGTATAATTATAAATATGAGCATGGTGAAAGTTGGGCAGCACGCTGACGTCTTTTGACCCTCTGTGTGCTCGTAAGGGTCTAACACTTTCACTGGTTTGATTTTTTTCCTCGTATCTTTTCTTTGACTTTTCATCAAGTCTGTCTTTGTACGGACCGGCATTGTTCTCCTTCGTTTTGTACATACCTTTTTGGGGGGCAAAGAAAAAGCAAGAGTTTATTGGAACCGAAGAATGAACGTTTTGCGGTGCTGCAAATGCTTGCATTTGATGCGGTACTTGGATTGTTTTGCCACGAGTTCACGGCATGCAATGCGCGAAAGTCACGTGGTCTGTCAATCTCTATTGACTGTCAGAGAGTAATTTATATTTATCTAAGAATTTGTTTAATCGTTTATTAAACAGGTTTTCTAGGATTTTGGAGAATTGTGGTAGTAAAGAAACAGGCCTGTAATTTGTGAAGTGGCGTCTATCCCCAGTTTTATACAGCGGCACAACTTTAGCTATTTTCATTTTGTTTGGAACTTTTCCCGTCTGAAATGATAAGTTGCAAATATATGTTAGAGGTCCTACAATTCCTTCAATGACCTTCTTGACGATTTTCATGTCAATATCATTACAATCAGTAGATGTTTTATATTTACACATGTGTACAATGTCAATTATTTATTTTTCCTCCACTGTTGTGAGGAACATTGAGTTAGGGTTCCTATCAATCAGGTTTTCACTACAGTCTACTGATGGCAGTGACTCAGGAATTTGTTCTGCCAGTTTTGGTCCAATATTTACAAAATAATGATTAAAGCTGTTGACCTTATCAGCAGTGTTTTCCATAATATTGCCATTGTCGATAAAGTATTGAGGATAACTTTGTTGTCCAGAATTATTTTTAATGATACCGTTTAAAACATCCCATATTCCCTTCATATTATGTTTATTGTTGTTAAATATTTTACTATAATACTCCTTTCTACATATACGTATAATATTGGTCAACTTATTTTTGTATTTTTTATATTTATTTTCAGCATCTTTTGTTCTTTGTTTTAGGAATTCCCTATAGAGTGTATTTTTCTTTTTACATGCATTTTGTAAACCCTTAGTGATCCATGGTCTATCTGAATATTTGTGCTTTCTGTTGTATTTTATTGTTGGACAGTTTTTATCGTACAATTCCATGAATATTCTTAGAAATATGCCATATGCAATATCAATATCAGTTTCTTTGTACATATTGTCCCAGTCCTGATTTAATAGATCGTTCTTAAGTGCATTCATAGTTTCTTCTGTCCTTACACGTCTGTATCTCAGTTGTTTTTCATGCTGATTTTTCTTATAACTAGTGTCATAAACTGCAAAAACTGGTAGGTGATCACTGATGTCATTAATTAATATTCTGCTCACAATGTTGTTTTCCATATTGTTAGTGAAAATATTGTCAAGTAAGGTGGCACAATGAAGAAAAGAAGAAGAAAGAAGAAAGTGTGTACTTTATTGTACTTTATTGAGCCCCGTGGGGAAATTGCTCTCTGCATTTAACCCATTCACTTAGTGAAGCAGTGGGCAGCCATTGGGTGCCCGGGGAGCAGTGTGTAGGGACGGTACCTTGCTCAGGGGTACCTCAGGGTAGCTGTTAAGGGGAATCGAACCCCCGACCTTCCGATCATGGGGCAACCACTCTACCTACTGAGCTATCCCTGTGGTGTAATTCTGCTAGGCCTGGTTATTTTAGGATGTAAACTCAAACTGTACATAGGGTTTAGGAATTCGTCGGTCATTTTATGTTTTTTCGGATTCAACAGGTCAATATTAAAATCACCACAGATAAACATAACTTTGATTTGTTTTAGAGAATATTTCCTCTATGAAGTCATTAAATACTTGAATACTAGAGCCAGGTGTTCTATATATACAGCTAATTATTACATTTTTCTCAGCTGTTCGATCAGCTGTTCGTAACACTTCCCACATTGAAAAAGACGTCAGCCCGAACTATCGCAGGTCCGCCATTTCCTGCCCGAAACTGGAAGTGACGTCATCTTCGCGGAAAATGTAGTTTTTTACTTGTAGGCTTTAAAAACCTATACTGGTGTTTTTATAAGTCATGTTTGACTTTGAATAGTTTCTGGGATGCTTAGAACTCAAATTGCACTGCTGGAAATAGTTTATTTTGATGCACATGCTGTTTTCTTTGCAAACTGGCATTATAGGATTGTTTTTTTGTTTTTCCTGCAGTATATAAAAATTGGTGTATCTCCAAAATAAAACTATGAAGACACTCAATAAATTTCCTGTTGTTGTAAACTATTTTTTGCAACTTTTTTGTATTTAAAGTTTTGAGGGATAAACCTCTTAAATTTCTCCAAGTAGAAATATATGTAAAAAAAACCCAAAAACGATTTTAAATTTTTTTGTAGTTTATTGCACTTTTTTGCAATTAATGTAGTTACTATGGACTTAATGCATACATATTATTAAAATATGGGCTATAACAGTTGTATTGACGTATAGCAACTTGAAATGCTCCCACAAATGGCACTACAACATGTAAAAAAATAATATAAGCTCTGGCGGACTTGGTTCTATAGTAGGTCTTAAAGGGTTAAATAAATATCGTCAAATAATCGAGATCTCAACTTCAGTGAAAATAATAGTGATTATCATTTTTGCCATAATCGAGCAGCCCTACTTCTCGGCGTTCTGGATGCGGAGAGCCTTAACTTCCTCGACCAGGTCCAGGACGGCTTTCTGCTGCAGTTTGACAGCAGAAATCTCCTCTGTCATAAACTCCAGCGACTTCTTAATATCCTCGGCTGACAGAACTTTTTTCGGGCCCATGCTGAGAGACGCTCTTGTAGCGGGGGTTCACAAATAACTTAGTGCTTCTCTTTAGATGAGCCAGGACAATAAACTAAAACACAAACGCAATCAAGCGGGAACTGTGTGGCTTTTTCTTCTTCTTTGGAGATTATTACTGGTGATATGGTTTGTTGTATTGTGTTCAACAAATATTTTCATACTTTTTCACACTGTTCTGGTTGCCTGCGACACCTTGTTACAAGTGCTAGAACCTGTTTACTGAATCAGGTGCGTGCGTAGAAGGAGGAAGTGCATTTACCTATCTTGCTGGATATCCAGTTACGGAAGCAACACATTAACAAGAGAATTCTGAGTAAAACCAAAGTTACTTTCCCTAGTAACTAGTTACTTTGAAAGTAACGAGTAACTTGAAGTAACTGAGTTACTTTTAATAGAAGTAACTAGTAATGTAACTAAGTTACTAATTTAAAGTAACTTACCCAACACTGGAACAAGAGTAAAACAGTATGCCGAGCACACCAACCTTATCTCTGATATTAACATCGGCTCCTTTGGCCAGCAGCAGGTGGACCAGCTCCTTGTGCTTGTACTCGATGGCCCAGGTGATGGGAGTCCACCCTCCATCATCCTGTGCACACATACGCAGAAAATGTCACACCAAGATTCCCCATAACGCATGACTATTAGGGGCAGTTAGTGAATCGCACCGTGTTTTTACCTGACAATTGATGTATTTGGATGCCTTGGAGAGCAGATGATGAATTACATTGTAATGCCCCAGTTTAGCTGCCAGATGCAGACAAGTGAAGCCCGTGATATCCTGGGATGACAACATGATTCACACTGAACAACACTGCATTGCTGCCAACACTGTCAAAGCCCAGAAGAAAGAGAACTTTACTGATTTCTGGACCTTGTGAGTCAAACAGGACAATAGACAAAAAATGATGAAGCAAAGTGCATCAAGCAGCTCAGAAATGTTCTCTACCTGCTCCTGCTCCACTGTTTATGCCTTACAGCTGGTGAGCGTATTTATTTTTCATATAGTAGTTTCAGAAACTTGCTTAATGGGGGTCTCTCGCATATTTGTTGCTTCAATGCTAATTCTTTTCTTGGCCACAATTACATAACCAATTCTCTGCATAAATAAAATAACAAATCACAACAGAGCAGATTCTGAAAATACTCAGAACACTTTGCATATCCTATTTTCGCTAACCCATAACAAATCAAACTATGTGTGTAGATCAAAACAATACACTTTTTTATTCTAGTGTAGTAATGCTGCCATCATATCATCACACCAGGAAAACCAGTGGATTATTATTCATTACTCAGTAATGACAATTTTCACACTGCAAAGCTATCGAGTAGGTTGACTCAGACACTCTAGTTCTGGTCTCTAATGTGTATGATTGACACATGTGACCTGTTGAGATGTTTGTGGGGATTGAGGCGCCTGGGAAGGGATCTGAAAACTGGATTATCGATGGCAGACAGCAGAAAGATGGTCGCTCACAGTGGATATAAATGAAGCCATTTATGTCCACTGTGAGTGACTATCTTTGAACAGAGGCGGTGGTTTACGACACCAAATGTCTGCCATCTATAATCTAGTTTTGAGATCCCTTCCCAGACACCTTAACACCCACTCACATCCTCAGGAAATCACATGATAGGGTGGGGCTAGGTTTCACAATGAGCTCACCTGAAACCTTGGCTGATTGTGACCTACACCCATTTTCACACCTTTACTCATGTGATTAGGTGGAGGATCATTAGGGGGTCCTTTTATCCCTCTTGGGGGGGCACTCCCACAGGGTTTAAATCTGGGACTCTCCACCATTTGACCCCAGAACTGAAGAAGCTTCTCTGATGAGAGGTGAAACATCTTCAAGCAACTTAAAAAAGTTCAGATGCTTTTCCTTCCAAGCTCCTTAGACCCTCTTAAGGGACAACCCACACTAGGGTCTAAATACCTGGGACTGTCTACCTTTTGGTTTTAAAACTGAAGAAGCTTCTTGGATGAGGTAAAACATCTTCACAAAATTCAAAGAGGTCCAGTTGCTTTCTTCCCAGCTCCTTAGACTACAACGACCTGGATGGCTGAGAACCTACACAGACAAAATTGTAGGCAGATTTTCTGCAAAATTGTACCTGGGTTAGCTGCTGCCTGAACCTCTCAATGCTAGTTGCGACCAGTTTCCCGTGCGAGACAAAACTCACGTTCAATCCTCCCCATCAATAAACTGATCTTCTGAATTGTGTAAAGCTAGAAACTGTACAGCTACCAGGTTGCCCATGTAGTGAAAATAAAATATATTTTTTGCTTTACTGTATTGGTTGTTTTCAGGTCCCTGAATCTCTTAAACTATACGATAATCTTAGATTCTTGTAATCTAATGCCTTTGTCATGTTTTAGGGGTTGTTTTCTTTTGTTCGCCTGGACCCCCCCTTTAACCTGACTTGTTAATAAGCAGTTGAAAAAAATGAATATGATTCTAAAAACAGAACCTCAGGTTCTGAAGGTCCTAAGAAGTGGCAGCAGATGACAGAGAGTGGAATCAGACTGAGTGATGGATGACACAGAATCTGAGTAAAGCATACACCAGGCTGATAGGAGACGCTAACGGTGCCCAAGATGGGGACTGACCCACCCACCTTGTGGCTGACGGACGCTCCGGCTCGAAGAAGATACTTCACCGTGTCCAGGTGGTTGTTTTCACAGGCTGCCATCAGTGGTGTTCTCTGGTCCTCATCAAACATGTCCAGGTTAGCTCCAGCCTGTGTGTGCACCAAGGTTGTTATTGTTAACGAAAACTAATGAAATAACGAAAACTAGAAGTGAAAAAACATTTTTGTTAATGGAAATAAAAATAAAAACAAAAAAAGGAAAACTAACTAAAACTGTAATGAGTGTTCACAAAACTAACTAAAATTAACTGAATTTATAGTAAAAATGTGTCTAGTTTTCATTGATGTGTGCGTGTCATACAATAGTCAAGGGTAAAAATGAAGTTTAGTTTACAGATTTTTTTCTTGCTGTCTCATTATGCCAGCAGGTGGCAGTACGTTAGTTGAGTCGTCTGTGTTGCTGCTCCGTCCACTCGCAGAATCATGTCAGGAAAAGTCAGGAGAAAGCGCCGGAGTCCAATTTGGGATTACTTTGAATATGACTGTGTTTTGGATAAAGCAAGTGTCTTGTAGTGGAAAGAGACAAATTATGAGGGACATTTCTAAAGGGGAAAAAAATCCCACAAACCTTAAAGTGCTCTTGAAAAGCTCACATAAGAAGGCTAACCTAGCTTACCTTGAGAAGGTAAGGGAGCACACTCAACCCTCATCCCCAGAAAACAGAAGCTAACCCCAGGCAAGGCAGCGTGATGCATCCCGAGACAACAGGACTGGGATATCTACATAACCGTGTGAGTCAATTGCCTTCAAAAAGTTTATCAATTCACTTGAACCAAAATTACGAACACCCGGTGCTGCAAGAGTTAATAGTCTCATTGGGGCCAAGATATACATTTTATAGTTGCCTGGTATCAATGGTTGTTCATCTGCCCTAATTTATTTATTTATTTAAAGAACCCATAGGTGGGAATGTGAGTTGTCTGTCTCTGCGTGTTAGCCCTGCGACAGACAGGCGACCTGTCCAGGGTGCAGGGTGTGGTAGCTGGAATAGCAACATACCCAAGGATAAGCAGAAGAGCATGACTGATATGATGAAACTGGGATTTTGTTGCACTTAATTATTGCAAACACAACTAAAACTATAACTGAAACTAATCAAAACTAAACTGAAACTAAGGATTTTCAAAAAAATAAAAACTAAACTAAACTAGCAAACAATTGGTAAAAACTAATTAAAACTGATATAAAATTGAAAATCTGAAGTCAAAACTAAATAAAAATAAAAACTAATGAAAATGGCAAAACTATTAAAACCCTGATGTGTTTTTTTTTTTTTTTTTTAAATTTGTAAAGAATAATTTCCACCAGAGACTAAACTGGGAATCCTTGACTCACACATACTGTACTGTACAAAATTTAAGATGATATCTTATTGCTCAATTACTTTATATTTTGATAGGAAAATGGGACCTAGGTGAAGCAATGTGCACAAACATACATAAATAGAGTACATACTGAAAAAATAGAGTTTGTACCGTAGTAGTAAGCTTTAAAGTCAGTATTCAGTATGACTACACCTTCCACCTGTGAGCCAAGACGGGCATGTTAACTCATACAGAGAAACCATGAACAACAAACAGAGCAGACAAAAACAAATGACAATGCTTTCATATGATCATATGGGGAGGAAAAAAGTGGAGCGATGTAGAAGTACTAGTGCATTATCGGAAATCTCCCAAAAGTGAACGCCAAACTAAGGTCACCTCAATCAGTCCCAACTAAAAGCGGAGAGGGAGTCTCACTTCTGAATTTAAACTGGGAGTTGGTCCAGCCTTGAAGTAATAAATGCATGAACCAGTTTTTTCAGTACCACTCTGAGAAAGGATGTTGGAATTTTAATAATACTGGACAGATAAACAAATGCAAATGCAATAACAACAGCTGATCAAGCTTAAACGTGCTGCTGTTGTTCAGCCGCTGGTTTCCTCTTTCTGGTGCAAAATGGGCCAAAAGCAAACTAGAGACATGGACTCGCGACAGAAAAGTCAATCAGCTGATCGTTAAGCAGTTTCATGATTGAAGTAGCAGCAGGAGAGGCAGTCGCTTGTTAAGCTTAACGCAGGAATGCTTTACAAACATTCAGAGATGGACTTACACACTTGCTTTACTTCTCTCAGGATAACTTTGTCGGAGATGAAATGCCGGGTTGCTAGCGAAGCTCCAAATGCTATCCAGACCACCGACAGGTCCCGCATGCCACAGCCGCTCTATCACGTGATGCATACTGCTCCGACGTGCTAACGTTCTGAGGTGAGTTACGGCGTGTTGCAAGTTTTGTGAGGTGCTTTCGTGATATTTAATGGATCGGATTACATTTTTTATTTTTCTCCGATATCCGATCCAGTAATTTAGGTCAGTATCGGACCGATACCGATACGTAATATCGGATCGGTCCATCTCTACTTTTGACATCCCGGTGAGTCACACTGTGGAGAAGAAGGGGACCAGCACGGTAGCGATACGCACAACGGGGTATGAAAAGTCTTCTTTTACTGTTGTGCTTGGCTGCCATGCTAATGGACAGAAACTGCCGCCTATGGTGATTTTTAAGCGAAAGACTTTGCCTAAAGAGAAGTTTCCAGCAGGAATCATCATTAAGGCAAATGAAAAGGGCTGGATGGATGAGGAAATGATGAAAGAGTGGCTGAGGGAGGTGTATGTAAGGAGACCAGGTGGTTTTTTCCACGCATCACCATCGCTCTTAATCTGTGACTCTATGCGTGCCCATCTCACAGCCGATGTGAAAAAACTAGTGAAACAAATTAACTGTGAGCTTGCTGTCATTCCGGGAGGCCTGACAAAGGAACTCCAACTGCTGGACATCGGTGTGAACCGCCCGTTCAAAGTAAGGCTGCGAGCGGCCTGGGAGTGATGGATGACCGATGGAGACCACAGTTTCACCAAGAGTGGAAGGCAGCGCCGGGCGAGTTACGCCATAATTTGCCAATGGATTGTAGATGCTTGGGCTAACATGTCTGCTGGCACTGTTGTTCGAGCTTTCGCAAAAGCTGGCATCATTTCCGAGGAGCCGCACGGCACGGAAAGTGACTCTGACAGTGAAGAAAGTGAACCTGGCATGTTTGATGGAGATTTAGCGCAGCTGTTCAATTCAGACACAGAGGATGAGGACTTCGATGGGTTTGATTGATGATAAAAATGTGAGTACCAAACTTTGTTTTGCTCCTGCTTTATTTTTAAATATGCACACTTGTATGCTTGTGTGTTGTTGATGATGATGATTACTGGTAATAAAAATGTGAGTAAGGTACCGAACTCAGGTTTGCTCCCGCTTTATTTTTAAATACGCATACGGTACTTGTATGCGCCCTATGATCCAGTGCGCCTTATGTGTGTGTTAAATACAGTAATGGCACACATAACTGAGACTGCGCCTTTTAGTACAGTGCGTCTTATGGTCGTGAAAATACGGTAGATGCACCTGAGGTATCACCTTGTCTTGAGTAATCGCATTTACAACTTGGGTGTCCAAAAAGCATGTCTCCAATACATCTTATCAAACAGTCTGCAGTGAAGCTAATATCGTCTCACCTGGACCAGCATGTGACAGATCTCCTGGTGACCTTCAGCAGCTGCTGCATAAAGGGGGGTGCATTTGTTTTGGCCCTCCATCAAAAAGTTGGGGTCCTTCCCATCAACTGTAACACACAAATTTTGGTCTTACACAGCCGCCAAGAAGTAGATCCAGAGTTGATGTTGCTAAAGCCAATTTTCTTCTGAGAACATATGTGAGCTACCTAGAAGCTGGATGACCTTCTGGAGGTCTCCCTGCTTTGCAGAAATGTACAGCTGCCTTGTGGGGTACTTGACCTTCTTTGGTTTGAGGCTGAAAAGAATACAGCTTATTCATTTATCTCAAAGTGTAAACTTTGATACCCACACTGATGTCACTCTTATATTTCATGGGTAACCTTACTTCTCATCATCCAGTGCCAACAGAATGCTCTCCAGTGACTCTTTGGGAAGTCTTTCTGTAGTGTTCACAGCCTCATCCTTTAACCTGCAGAGAAAAAAAACAAGTAGTAAGCTTGATTTATCGTTTAATAGTTCCTTTCATCCAGGAAGTTAGTCTTTACTTTTCATCTGTGAGGAGAAGAGATGTCATGGCCACAAGCAGCACTATGTTACCTGCTTGGGCTCTCATCTCTGCCTCTCTGCGGCTCACTGCTCTTTTTAGCTCTAAGCCCCTGTATTCGTAACATGTTTGGGCCTGAAGCCGGCATAGCCACCGCAGATGCAGCTGGAAGCAATGACTCAGGATTCAATCTAGGGACAGAGGGTGACAGATCAGCCTTGGGGACTGTGACCTCCTTTGCCCCACAGGCATCCTCTCCACAGTGGGGGCAAAACTTTCGGTCCTTCAGGATGGAGGCGCAGTCACGGTGAAAGCGGTGGGAGATGCTGCCATAGGGCCTGCACTCCATGAAGGTGCCCTATGGGATAAAAGTTAAGAAGAACAGCAGTGAAACATTCAACATGTTTCAGATTGAAACGTTTCTAAATGGCCTGTATTTGTATGGCGCTTTACTAGTCCCCAAGGACCCCAAGGCGCTTTACATACTCAGTCATCCACCCATTCACACACACATTCATACACTGGTGATGGCAAGCTACATGTAGCCACAGCCACCCTGGGGCGCACTGACAGAGGTGAGGCTGCCGAACACTGGCGCCACCGGGCCCTCTGACCACCACCAGTAGGCAACGGGTGAAGTGTCTTGCCCAAGGACACAATGACCAAGACTGTCCAAGCCGGGGCTCGAACTGGCAACCTTCCGATTACAAGGCGAACTCCCAACTCTTGAGCCACGATCGCCACATCTTTCACTTGTCAAGCCACATATACACTCAAAGCGATTACTAATATTTTGTGTTAATTTGTGTTGATTTGAAGACAGGAACCTTCCTGGAAGAGAGGTCAGACATCCCTTTAAATGTGTAAAGTAAATACACAGAATATCCGGAAAGTATTCCGAGCGCATCACTGTTCCACATGCTGTCATGTTAGAGTCTTATTCCAAAATGGATTAAAGTCAATTTTTCTACATACAATAATGACAAAATGAAAAACAGTGATACTGTGCAAACGTCCTTTGCACAATATCACCTGCAGGCTGCTGAGTTTGCATCTTTTGCTGTGAAGTACAGCCAGACTTTAGACCTCTTTGCCTTGGGCATTTTTAATCTGTAGCTCTGCTCTAAAAGAATGTACGTGGGCCCGCCTACTATCCTTGTGAAGGTTAAATGATTGGCTAGAATCCAAAGTGTATGACATCTCAGGGGAAAAAAAAAAAGTACCGAAATGTGCGCTGCTTTTCGGTCTGGTTACTACCGTTTATGTCAGAACCGGTGCCATTACCGGTACCCATCCGTACTTGGCACATGTGCAGGTGAAGGCAAAGGGAAGATATGCTTCACCATATTTTCTAGTCTTTGGCTTAGAATGAAGTTGGTTTGGAAACATATTCAGTGATGCTTCATCTCCTGCTATGCGTTTGTGTGGGCGCCCCGTGCTAGCAGTGTCCAAGCATTTTTTTGTTTTTTTTCTCCCCTTTCATACCGCGCCCCCCTGCAATGGCTCTACGCCCCCCCCTGGGGGGCAGGCCCCACACTTTGGGAAGCTCTGGTATATAGTATGTATAGTAAATATACTATATACTAATAGAGTATGTGAAAATGAAAAATGCTTTTAAAAGTGAAATATAGAGGTAAAATCAAAAGTAGTCAAAAACAGCCAAAAATGTCCTGCAGTATATTTGAGCATGTACTGCAGTAAATTAATAATCTCAGGACTTTGTGTGCTTTGTCTGCTCACCGTCCTACAGAAGAGTCCACATCCAGGGCAGCACTGGTGCTTAACCATACCGGCTCGGTGATCCTCGCACAACACCAGCAGATGGACAGTGTTGGAGGGGCGCATCATTTCCTGTTTCATCACTCGCCTGTGACAGCGATTTAGCTGAGCGGAGACACACAGACACAAAAAATGAATACCACACTGATGCAGCATTAATGCAAACAAGGTTATTGTCACGCTGAATGACAGGACAAGTTCAGCCAAGCTTTAGCTCTCACGCTGATGGTCTTGCTTTTAATTTTAGAATACTTTGTTATACAAAAGTGGCTTCAGAACAAGCTCAAATCATCACCTCTCCATCACTGTGCTAGGTTTTTGACAAATGTGGCACTGTGTATTAAGGCTAAACATCTGCACTTTGATCTCAACTCTCCAAAAGACATTGATTCAGAAATTGTGTGTTTTGTTCAGATGCATCTTAGCAAAGCCAAGCTGTGATGTCATGACCTTTTAAGAGAAAATAGCATTTAAAAACCTTTCCTATCAAGCCATTTTTTAATTTTACTGTGATAAACTTTAACATTTAACATGCTGAGGCCTATAGAGTCTGAGATGTAACTTGTGGACTTTCTGTTTTAGCTGTCAGACAGATTTCTCTGACCGCTGCAGTCTTCCATTGTGGTGAATTTACTGGGAGATTCACTCATGGAAAGACATTCTCTCTGTTGAATGATACGAGTTTATATTATTTGGAAATGGCCTTAAAACTCATTGCAGACTGATGGGCAGCAGCAATTGCTTCTTTAAGACCATTACTAATTTTTCTGATAACACAGCTGAATGCTCCAGCCTTACCAAAACCTCTGCTTTTATAGAGGTGCCCACACTTACTAATGGTCATCTAATCAAGTATATTTGATTAGCAGCACTACTTAATCTCTTAATTCCTATCGAAGCAGAAAGGCTGTACTTAGTTTTGCCATACACTAATTGGCTAACCCTAAATTTTAGCTAAATAAAAAGTCATGTATTGTTTATCTGAAGATGTGTTTACAAATAAAATTTATTTCATATAGTTTACTGTGAAGCGTTTTTCTCCAGGGGCAATGAGACCATGAATGTCTTTGTTATTCTAGTTGATCTTTACCGTTCCATCTGCACTCTCCATGGCCATGCAGGTCTGATCCAACGCAGAGAGGCCTCCTCTGCTGTTAGGTGTCTCCATGCGACAGCAGCATAGCGGCAATTCCTCAGCCAAGTCTGTTTCTGCCACTTCAGAATATGCTGCCAGACCTACACACAAAATCCTGTTATTCTAATACAGATCACAGCAAGCCTGTGAACTCTAAAACTGAGCATTGTAGAAAGAAAAGAGGAGCTGTGATGACTTCAGGTTAGAGGTAATCCAGTTATCCTTCAGTAAGTTCATCTTACCTGCTGATACGGATGGTGAGAGAAGCTCCTGCTGAGCTTTCAGGTCCAGGCAGTCCAAAGCCAGCTCTGTGTATTCTACATGGCTCCCTTGTCCTGACTCCATCTCCTCCACGTGCGATTCCCTCCTGACAGCTGTCGTTGCTCCAGCCTGTACAGTTACAGGAGGACTCACTGGTTTCTCAACAACTGCAGTTTGGTTCTTCTCCATTCTGACTTTAGGCTCCTCTTTCTAAAACACAGAAAAATAATAAAAAATTGATAAAGACAGGAATAACATTTTCTGACAATTTACGTCTAGTCATTTGAAAAAAGGCTAGTCCAAACTGGAAGTAGTCTGCAGGAACAAGTCCATGAAGACAACACTTGCCAACCTCAAAGTCCAGTGGGCACGTCTCAAATTAAGCTTCTCAACTTCTAGGTCAAGTGACTACCAGTGAGAGCAAAGTATTGACATTATGACTGACATGTATGATAACAAATTGAAGCGAACGAGTGACCAGTAACTACAAAGCAATTTGCAACAAGCAAACAGAATTCTGTGTAGACATCCTTTCATAGCAAAAGTTCTGAAACAGTTGAACAAGAAAACCACATCGTGACAGTGACAAATGAAAAATGCCAATGTCCCACTCAGAATCAGTCTGACAAATAATGAATTAACAACATTTAACCATACAAAAGAACAATGTCTGTAAGTGTATGCAGAACAACAGGGAAACATACAACGCCATGTGATTCAAAGATCTGCACTTGGTATTAACAACTGCGTAATATCTTAGTAGAGTGCCTCTTTTCAACCAAACCCCCAGTCAACGTTTGTGTCAGTGAGCAAATAAATTAATAGACCTGCCTTCTCTGGCTGTTTAACTGCCTTGGCCTTCTTTTTAGGGACCAGGTTGTACATTCCCATCTTCCGCTTTTTCCTCTTCAGACCTAGGAAAGGGACAAAAAGACCAAAAATATTTGACCATAAACATTTTTATTCTGCGAATGTCAAAACTGTGAAATTTTATACTGTCAACTGTATTCGCTTGTCTGCCTTCACACGCACATGAACTTCAGCGACATCTCATTGTTAAACAGAGATGGGCAGTAACGCGTTACTTTTTTAAAGTAACGAGTAAAGTAAGGGATTACTATCGCAAAAATGGTAATTAGATTACCGTTACTTTCTTGTAGGAACGCTGCGTTACTGCGTTACTAAAACCGTGATTTTTTTGCGAGAATGTCTCATGACAATGACGTAAGCGAGTGCGACGTTCGCGACAACAGCTGTGTGCAGATCAACAATGGATAATATATCATGTAGGGGAGATAGTATGAGCGTGCAGCGTTTAAAGCGTGGAAGTACTGACCTTACTTTGAGTTTGATTCCATAAAAAGTGACAAAAACATTAGTGTCCGTTGTGCGTAGGAAGAAAACTTCTTTTTACAGCGAAAAAAAACCCCTAAACAAGCACCGAGTGCGCAACAACGTAATGGGAAATTCACAGAGAAACTCGCGGATTCTTCCACTGACCGCTGCGGCACACCTGCACCAGGGTAAACCTCCGCCTACCCTACTCCTGCTTTACAGGTGAAAATAGAGCAACAGGACCGCTAGTGTTTGATTTTATTTATTTTCTGCTGCGTTTTACTTGCATCTATTTGAAAGACTGAGTGTAAACACAAAAAATATTTTTATTTTATGTGCTGGAATGTACAGAAAATAGGTTTAAATGTTAAACAAATTTCTTCAAGTCAGAGAATGGTGCATATCATTTAATTTTTAGTTGATGCATAAAGTTAAAAGATTAAAACTGATAAAACAAGTTTAAAAAAAAAAGAGACTTTTCCATTTGATTACATTTTGTATGATGGATTATGCAGAAAAAGTAGAATTGGGCTGAAAGACCTATCGCTTTATCACCTATTCAGGTTATAAATCGTGTTTTTAAAAAGTAACTAAGTAACTAATTACTTTTGAAACCAAGTAATCAGTAAAGTAACGGGATTACTTTTTTGGGGAAGTAATCAGTAATCAGTTACTGTTTACGTTTTTCAACTAACTTGACCAACACTGTTGTTAAATATGATGGTCAATTCAGTCCATTCAAGTTAGAACTACAAAAAACTTTGGAGAAAATATTTGTCTACAAGTTGCTGATGTGAAACTCAAAAATATAGTGGATTAAACTCTCACCGTGAGAACGGTTTTGATTAATGGTGTAAAACCATGCAAATTCCAAACATTTTTAACTTAATACCAGATTATAAATAAAACTTAAGCTCTAAAAAATTTTATGTCTTCTGTAAACAGTGACCTACGTTAGCAGGTCAGGAAAAGAATGTTAACTTGTTATTTTCTTTTATATCGCGAGAGTACTCTTGCCCGCGAAGTGTTGTTGTTGCATGTATGTAAAATGGCGTAACGAATAAAGCGCTGGGAATGAGAGTACGACGTCGTGTCTTTTGAGTTAACATTGGTAGCATCGGATGGTTTCCAATTGCAAAGTACCACCAAAGCTTGATGAAGCCAGGCCATATGAATGCTGGAAGAATGAAGTCAATATCTAGAGACAAGTTACGGAGCTGGATAAACACACACTGCAGAAAACATGTCTGTCACACACACTGCAGAAAAACATGTCTGTCACACACACTGCAGAAAACATGTCTGTCACACAAACTGCAAATGAGCCCTCTACACCCACTGATCATGTCTCTGCAAATGTAAAGTTAAGGGCAGGACAGCTGATCACTTTTACCAACAGAGACAACGGTGTTCAACACACAGCCAGAGTGCTAGGCAGAGCGGGAAAAGCAAAAGGGCAATACAAAAACTGGTACAATGTGCAATATCTTGAGCATGATGGTAGTGAAGGTGAAAAGAAAGCTGTAGACATGTCACTTGTTGATGGTCTTTGCACTGAAGCTGAAAACAGAGATGCAGATGTACTCATAACAAAAGATATTTCCTTTGATTCTGCTAATCTTTTAAATCACGGCTTAAAACATATTTGTTTGAACTTGCTTTTTCTACTAGTTAAATTCTCGCCTCGCTTCTGTGAGTTATTCTATTAATGTGTCTGGTTGTTTTGCATTGTCCTGCGCTGTCAATGTTTTCTATCACTGTGTTTGATGGTACAGCTTTACTCTGCTATAGCTGTGTGCTATAGCTTATTCTTATTAGTGGTCTTTACCTGTGAACATAATCTCACACTTATATGACTCTGACGTTATAGTGCTAATTATTTTATTATTTTATTGTTGCGTTGTCTATGTTCTCTATCACTGTGTATGATGGTACAGTTCTACTTTGCTATAGCTGTGTGCTATAGATTATTCCTATCAGTGGTTTTTACCTGTGAACATAATCCCACACTTATATGACTCCGATGTTTTAGTGTAAATCATTTTATTGTTTTATTGTTTTATGTAAAGCACTTTGGCATGCCCCTGGCTTTTAATGTGCTCTATAAATAAAGATTGTTGTTGTTGTTGTTGTAAGCAGCAGGAGATTGAGAGCTGGCGAAGTAATGGTGTGTTTGATGAAGTGAAAGACCTGGGTCAAAAATCTGTGTCTACCAGATGGGTCTGTACACTCAAAGAAACTGCTAATGGTGTTGTCCCAAAGGCTCGACTTGTGGCACGGGGGTTTGAAGAGGTAAATACTAAAGAACTACAGAAAGACTCTCCAACATGTGTGTCTGAGTCCCTCAGACTGGTGCTAGCTGTGATATGTCAAAACAAGTGGAGAGTAAATTCAATGGACATTAAATCTGCCTTATTGCAGGGAATGGAACTGTCAAGAGACATTTATCTTTGTCCCCCACCTGAAGCTGGCAAGGACAATGTTCTATGGAAACTGAAAAAGTGTGTTTATGGACTTGCATGCTTCACTTTATTGGTATAATAAGGTCAAAGACATTATGTTCAAAACTGGTGGTAAAATATCACAGGTTGATCCTGCAGTGTTCTATTGGCAGAATGAACAATCTGAGATTACAGGAGTGCTTGCATGTCACATTGATGATTTCCTTTGGGCTGGTTCAAGTCACTTTGCAACTCATAACATTCCTGTACTGAAATCTACCTTCCTTGTGGGCCGTGAAGAACATGACAGCTTTTCTTATGTTGGTATGGACATTTGTACAGTTAATGATGTAATAGAGGTGCATCAACAACTTTACATTGACAACCTACAACCGGTTCAGTTACAAGCAGCACGGGCTGTACAGAGGGATGCTTCCTTAAGTGAAACGGAATGTGAGCAACTCAGGTCAAAAAAAAATGTGGCCTGATGAACAAGGCCTGATGTTATGTTTGACACATGTAGCCTTGGATCTAATATCAAAGATGCAACTGTACAGTCTATTCATGAAAGAAAGCTGCAGAGATCGTCAACTCCTTCATTCATGAAGTGACCAGGGCTCGCAAAATTTCAAAATCCCTGGTAGCCCTTCAGGCAGGGACTCTTCAGTTTTTGGTAGCCCAAAATAAATTTAAGTAGCCCGAATAAAAAAAGAGAGCAATTTTTTGACTGATGTTTTGTTTCCTGTTTTGTTTCCTTTACAATATGATACATAAAAGTATAATATTGTAACAGAAACAAAAAATTAATCAAAAAAATTACAACATTGTATAAAAATTGCAATCATCAACTCAAATACTTGGTTCTAATTGAACAGAAATTTCTATGAACTTGTAAGAACTGTGTAGAACATGAATCCGTCTGTGTCAGATCCTGAATTTGAAATTTCCACTGAAGTCACGGGTAAGAAACAAGTGGAACCAAGATCTAGGCCATTTGCTTTTTGAAGTTTGCAAAGACTGCTAAATTTTGTCAGTGGTAGTTCACTCTTTGCAACATAGTACGCTGTTCTAAACAGAATTTTCAGGTTTATTTTTAGTATGTTATTTGCAATTGGTGTTTGTTCTGGGAAAGATATTGCAGACTGAGCAATAATGCATTTCTTGCATTTCTCATGGGTTCTAATGGGGGCCTTTCTTAAAATTACTGGTCCCAGTAACAAAGGCGCTTGTCAACTCAGAAATCGAGGGAAAACCAACAACACACCCGGCAGAACATTATGTTATTTACACGGGTGCACATAAGTGGTCCGCATGTGCGCATTCGCTGTCAAAATAAAAGACGCGCACCAGATAAGAAGTTGCAACGCACGTTTGCGTCCATATAAAAGGCAGTGTTTTTGTCCGCTAGAGTGGGATTTTCACGGCACATTCTGCACCACATCTCTGTGCGTTCATCATTTGTTTGAAGCCAGCTCACCTCCTGCAACCACTTTTCCGAGAATACGTGCTTCTTTTGTGGTTCGGACTCCTTCTGACATTTCCTTTGCGGTGGAGGAACACCAAAGTAATTGCTTAAAGGAGCTTGCTTCTTCGACATCTTTATGAGTTCTAAACAAATGTCTGTCCTCCTCCAGAAAATCTTATGTACGCAAACACGCGTTGCAACTTCTTATCTTGTCCGCATTTTTTTATTTTGACAGCGAATGCGCACCTGCGGACCACTCATCTGCACCCCTGGTTATTATTTAGCTCGTCATAATGCAGCCACAAAAATTCTTTTGTACATGAAACCATAAAGCTGCACTTTATTTTTGCTTTATAGTCTGATTTGTCATAACTTTTCCGTTTTGTGGTAAGCTTTTCTTTGGCTGTCACTTCTTCACCCTGACCTGTCTTATTTAGCTCAGCAGAACTAAAATATATATCCTGCTGCTTTTACACATGCACTCACATAACGCTCAGCGATTCTCTGCGCGATCAACCTCTCACATGTTTAAGCTTGCTGCGGGAGATTTCACTCGTCATGTTTGCATAGTAAGCTAACGATTGATAAGACGATGTCAGAGGAATTGCTGCGCAAATTATCGTGACTCACCAATCAGTACTGTCGCTCTCTATACACAGTTCGTGCGATTGCAAAGTGAAAGCAAAAAACAAGCGCAAATTCAAACGCGATTTCAATATGTCACATATTTACAGTGGCTCATCGATGCCAATGACATAATTACCCAGCTACATTTCCGAAAGAATGCAAAAGCATTGACATATTTTTTTTTCTTCCTATGATAGCCCGACGGGCAGGGCAGAGATAGATTTTGGTAGCCCGACTGGAAAAATCGCTAGCCTCGGGACGTCGGGCTAGCGATTATGCGAGCCCTGAGTGAACAAAGTTATCCGTAAACTTAAGGCAGAGAAAGTGACTCTTAAGTTTCAGCACTTGGGTGAGGATCTGGCATTGGTTGTTTTCAGTGATGCTTCATCATTTGGCAACCTTCCTGATGGCAGTATTCAAAGAGGGGCATTAATTGTCCTTATGGGTAAAGGAGGAAAGTTTTGTCCTCTCTTCTGGCACTTTAAAAAAAAATCAGGCGTGTGGTTAGAAGTATACTGGCAGGAGAAACTCTTGCCATGTCAGATGGAATAGACAGTGCTGTCTTCCTGGCAACACTTTTTTCTGAGCTTACAACTGGTAACACTAGTCTGAACGCTCTTCCTTTGATCTGTGTGACTGACAATCATTCCATGTCTGATGCACTCAAGTCTACTAAGCAGGTTACAGAGAAGAGACTGAGGCTAGAAATGAGCAGCATTAAAGAGCTCATACAAGCCAAGAAAATCAGACAGGTTTGTTGGTCAGACTCAAAATCTCAACTTGCTGATTGTCTGACAAAAAAGGGAGTTTCACCTTTAACCCTTCTAAAGGCGCTAGATGAAGGACTCTGGATACTGTAATCGTTTGTTTACAAAGTTGCCTTTGCATTAAAATGCACCATTGTTTATTGTGTGCAATGATAGTATGCTTTAAGTAAAGCAAAGCACTTTTGAAAAGTTTTTTTTTGTTTATATAAATATATACATATATGTATACAAATGTTTACAGGGGTGTGTTTATACTTTTATTTTTTTAAAAGAAAGAGGGAGATTGTTAACTTGTTATTTTCTGTTATATCGCGAGAGTACTGTTGACCGCGAAGTGTTGTTGTTGTATGTATGTAAAATGGCGTAACGAATAAAGCGCTGGGAATGAAAGTTCAACGTCGTGTCTTTTGAGTTAACGAAGAAATTCTATCAATACGGGTATATAGGCTTAAATGATTTGCCTTTTTAAAAATATTTGGAGCATGATTACTGACTGCACAGTATCAATTTACACCTGTTTACTAAATGCCTCACACAGGCAACTGCAAAACAAGAACAGAAAACAATTTTTAGTTAAAATTTAAGAACTACCTATCTTAAAGCCTTTAACATTATTTGTCTTTTCCACTTGTTCCCAGCAAAAAATCTGTTAAGTATGTAAGTAGTTCAGATGAAGTAAAGGTAGGGAACGGACACAGATATAGAGAATTCCTGTATTCTTACTCAGATGCAAACTGCTGTTTGGACACATTTCTAAACATAGCTCCTTTGATATATATGCACAGATTTCTTCTTCACCTACTCCTTTAAACAGTAAACGTGGCATGCACTTTGATGCATACTTGTTACTTATGATGCCATCTGTCTGCAGCAAACTGGAATCAATAAAAGATTTCATAAAAATTTAAGTTTCCAAAGGAATGGATGGACTAACCAGCCTGAGGTTTGACTGAAGTGGAGACGGTCTTCTTTCCTTTGCCTTTGGGGCTGTGATGAAGCTCCATGTTGAACAGCGGTCCAGACTTCACTGAGTCTCTCACAGCCAACTTTGACATCTTCAAGCTGGCACCCTTTGAAGACGATGAGAATGTCATGTTATCAAGTTTATATGTGCATTATATAAACACAGGATATTCTAAATACTGCCTGATAACATTTCAAAGTAAATCTGTTTACCTTGTCAGTAGACGGACTTGCTTGCACTTTTTTTCCTGGCGTCACCTGTGATGAGCCTGAACTGTGAGCCTGTCTTTCTGAGTTCCCAGCAGCAGTAGGTCTTTCTCTGAAGAGTGGAGTGGTCACACATCCAGCAGTGCCCAGAAAAAAGCTGACAGGAGAGCCCAGAGGATTCCCAGTTGCTGTCCGTTTGCTGTGAAAAGCTGCATTGGCTATGGGTGAGCTGTGAAAGGGAGTTATCAATACTTTGGGCCTTTGACTGCTCAGTGACACTTGTCCTTTGACACCCACAGGTGTTCTAGAAGCAGGACTTGAAGGTTGTCTGCTGGGAGAAGGACCCTCATCGGCTGCGCTGTGATCCATTGCTGTGCTGTGCAAAATAATCACATGTAGTACTGTCATCTGGGGTCCGTTCTTCGTACCTCGCTTACTACATCCAAGATCAAATGACACATCCAAGATCAAATCATCGCGCTAACTTTGAGCTCGCTGACAAATTAAACTAGTAAGTAATTTAATAATAATAATGGATTGGATTTATATAGCGCTTTTCAAGGCACCCAAAGCGCTTTACAATGCCACTATTCATTCACTCTCACATTCACACACTGGTGGAGGCAGCTACGGTTGTAGCCACAGCTGCCCTGGGGCAGACTGACAGAAGCCAGGCTGCCATATCGCGCCATCGGCCCCTCTGGCCAACACCAGTAGGCGGTAGGGTAAATTTATTATATTACACCATATTATATTATATTATATTATATTATATTATAATATATTATATTACATTATATCCTCTTTCACATTAGAGCCACAACAGGACCCACTAGAACATGGGAACAAGTAAAAGTGAAATATAAGAATATTCTACAGAATGGTAATATTTATCACTTATATTGCTTTTAGTCTCTTGAAAAGAGACCCTGAAATAATCTGTTTGTTTGTTTGTTTATAACAGCAACCAAGAAAAGGGCAGAGCAAAAAAAGACAGGTGGTGGTCCTGCACCCCCTCGTCAACAAGTTGGTTAAGTAAATAATACCCTCACAGGAAAATCGATATCTCTCTATAAGCACACTGTCGCGCTGAGCTAAAGGATCCTGTCTATCCCGCAATATACGCTGAATTCTGAAAACTCTCCTTATCAATCTTGCACCTTCCGCAATGGGTGGCTCGCGTATACAGACTTCCCAAATCCACCTTCGCTTTTATAGCCGTGGTCTCTCATCTTGCTTACATGAAGTAATTTACTATTACTACTCTAAAATATGAATTACATCTGAAATAATCAAATACATGAAATAGAATGATTAATAGTACATTTCCCCTTTTTTAGGAAATGACCTGTATGTATCTTTATGAAATCAATAAAAGAATCAAATACTGCATTATCTTTAGTTACTTTGATAATATTTATTTATGGTAAAACAGTGGTAAAATATCGCTGTTGCTTTCGTATAAATGAAGCGGACATACCTGAGTGGCCGCGATCTAATCTTGTTTACACAAAGCAAGCCTGCTCCCGAGCAGGTTTACGCTTACGGATCTGTTGCTATGACAGCAAGTCCCGGATGAGCTTCGGGGAACCGAACGATCCAGGATCACGCGAAATCGTCAACAATCAAATCCAGCTAACTTACTTAGCGAGGTACGAAGAACGGACCCCAGGTTAGACTTTATTCATCAACAGACTACATGAAAGGTTCCTTATGCATGTAGTGACCTTACCAAAAGGCCTTCTGAGCTTGTTGTAAACTCACTACATAAATAAAGCTAAAGAGAATTAAATTGTACTGTTGTTTTTAGCGCTCCTTTTCGAGGTTACACTGCTATGCAGTTTGAGACATCTGATCTTAAGACGAACTAAAAGCAGTGCAAATACCCTTCAACATAGAGGGTAATGGAGATTGCAGCAAAAACACAATTATCACATGTTTGCATGTCAATGAACTTTGACCCGAAGGGGTCTGGCCATTCATTTTTGTCATGTCACGTGACACACCACACAGTATACATATTTCACGTCGCCTATTTGCGTGTTTCGCTTAGGACTGAATTCTAACAACTTTTATATACACAGAAGTTCGAAAGCAGCAGTAAAGAAAGAATACGAATATTTGTTGTCAGTTTGTGCCCCTTTTTTTTGGTTTCCAATAGCAGCTCAGCGGTAACAGAGCTAACCACCGTTTATCCTAAAAGTAAACTTAGCGGGTACTTTCGAAAACTACTGAATGTTATTCAAAGGCACTTTCTATCGTATCGGGGTTGTTTGGAGACTCCCAAAAGACCTTTTCAAACAATCCAATCCATGCAAAATACGTTTTTGAAATGCCATTTCCCATGTTATTCTTGCGGCAGATGGGCTGCCATCTTTATTTTCATTCGGAAGCAAAAGCCTAAGTTAGGAAACGAAATCAAATATTTGTAATCCTTTCGTGGACGAATTCTTTTTAGTCGTGATCGCTACAGGAGTCTTTGAGGAATCTCCAGATACCACAAAACAACTCGGAGTGTCTGAAAAACCACCCTTCACGCTTTTCAAGTATTACATGTTCTTTAGCGCCTTTAGAGAAGTCAACAGTTAGCTCTGTGACCAGAAAGTATGCTAATACATTAGAAACACAAACTGGGTTAAAGATGCAAGAAAGGCCGTGCAAAGCTCGCTTCCGTAGAGAAGCATTGCAAGCCACGAGTGATAACGGGCAACCGGAGGTTGTAGCGCTAAAAGCCAAAACAAAAAGTTACACCAGCAGAGTTTCATCCTACCTACACTCATCCGCATAGCTGTCCAAACTAAGGTGGGACCGATGGAACAGGAAGACTACGGTCCTCACTTCCGCCCCACCCGCATGCTCACGTGACGCATTGGGAGCGCTTGCAACTTGCATCCTTGGTGAAATCTTTTTCAAGTGTTGTAGAGTCTCTGCTTTCATTAGCCGAAGACCTCAACTCATTCAGTAGCACTAACCAGACGTATGTATTTATTTCAGCTAAGACGAGCCAGTCTTTAAACTGGCAATACTGCCACTACCCCTGATAAGTCGGTGTTTTCCTGGATAATTACAAAACAATCCCATACTTTATTTCAAATAAAGATTGTGTGTTTTAGTTAAACACTACCTGAAGTTACTTTTTTGTTAGGAAGGATTTGTTCCTTGTTGAGTGCAATCTTAAATTAAGTTCTTTAAAAAGCAAAAAAAAGAAAAGAAAAGCTTATTATAAGATGTCCAACCGTCCTCCTATTTTGCACTAGTTGACTTGTAAAGGCCTATATGACTTTTTTTTTTTTCACCATTCATTAACCGCAGAGAGAAGGCATCGTTTGAATATGTTAAAATTTTCTTTAAACAAACAGTATCATTAAATTTCTTCCTGACTGGGTCAAGTGTCCTCTTTTTTTGGAAGTCAAACTATGGCCACCCTAGTTTATTATGAAGGCAATATGAGCAGAGATTACAAACATGTTGAGGGATTGGCTGTGTTAGTGTTTGATTCTCTCATTGAACTAATGTCTGTATTTTTATTTTGTTAAATACAAAATGCACTACTGTACTACTTGAACATAAAGTGGCCCTCCAATGAGATGACAGTGCCAGCATTGGCCCAGAGTTCATTTAAGTTTGAGACCCCTGCTTTAGAGTAATTATTCTCAGCTTTTCTGATACATTGTCATCACATGCTGAGTCAAGACACATAGGCATGATTTACATTTCTTTCCTCTTTTGTGCTACCCTGTAACACTTATATCTGATATCAGGCTGCTTTTATGCCTTGTATAATTCGCCACCTTTAATGTACACGAGTTCTCTGTTTACATAAATGGCAATAGCTTACAGGTGTCTTTGGAGCATTATAACTTAGCTACTTAGGCACAACAACCCTTTAAGTGGAAAGTTACTTACTTTTATTAAACATGTCATGGAAAAGCACAGGTGGATCAATGCGCACATACATCACACTTGATGTTCTTCTGTTTAGAACATAATAATAATAGTGTGACTAAACAATGTATTGCTAAATACATAACACCTCTCTTGGAAAATTAAAACCACAGCAGCTTTTTATAGTTCTTTTCATTCCCTATTAGCTTACACCAGAAGTCTACTCTGAAGAAGATTATTCAAAACATGCAACACAGTTGACAATCTTTCTAGGGGTGGAAATCACAGTAAATTCACCCCTAAATCAGATTGTACAATACAGAAAAAAAGAGCTACATCTCAGACTCTACACGCTTCAATTAGCATGTTAAATGTCAAAGTTCAGTTAGCAAAAGACTGAACAAAATCAGCCTCAGTTGAGCAACTAACCAAAGTGACACACATTGCTCTAAATAAGACAATCCAAGTAGTCACCAAAGCCTGGACGTAGAGGCCTGAGGGCCATCTCACACATTTATTCAGAATATTCAGGACTAGTTAGATACCTATGAGTTACTGATAAGTGTGACAGATTAGGAAACATGCTTAAAGTGGACTAGTTAGGTAGCTATGAGCCACTGATAAGTGTGAAAATTGGTTGAGGTCATCTAGACCACAAGAGGGCCTGTTCTGCTGGCTGAGGCCATCTACACCACTAAAGGGGCTGTGGTGCTGACTGAGACCATCTACGCCACACCAGGGCCTGTGCTGCTTGCTGAGGCCATCTACAACACATCAGGGCCTGTGCTGCTGGCTGAGGACAACTACAACAGACCAGGGCTTCTGCCGTAGGTCTAAGCTATTTACACCTCACCTGGGCCTATGCTGCTAGAAGACACCAACTGAGCCTCACCAGGGTCTGTGTAGCTGGCTAAGGCCATCTACAAGCTTAAAATTTTAAGCTTTTATAGAGGCCTGAGGGCCTCTATATAAGCTTTTTTAAGCTTAAATTTCAAAACTTACACTAACTACTGATCTTATCTATTTCTGATTTTATCTGTTTTGATTTTATATACTGTTTTGTTTGTTTGTTAAGCTTAAATTTCAAAACTTACATTAACTACTGATTTTATCTACTGTTCTGATTTTATCTGTTTTGATTTTATATACTGTTTTGTTTGTTTGTTTGTTTGTTTGTTTGTTTGTTTGTTTGTTTGTTTGTTTGTTTGTTTGTTTGTTAAGTGGGTTTAGAGCTCTGGGTAGCTCCCCAACTGGGTCTAGACTGGGTCTAGAGAGTATTTTAAATTCAGGGAATTTAAAATAGAAAGTAGCTCGTCCACAGAAGGACTGGTAGCTCCTCTTACGATAAGGGTTCAGATCGCGCGAACAGGTGTGAAATGTGTGTGTTTAGTTAGTTTGTTTGTTTGCTTGTTTTAATAAATTTTAAATCATGCTTTTTATTTGTTTTTGTTTCTAATGTCTCTGTAAAGCACTTTGAATCACCTTGTTGTTGAATTGTGCTATACAAATAAATTTGCCTTGCCTTGCCTTGCCTTACAACAGACCAGGGCCTGTGCTGCTGGCTGAGGCCATCTAGAACAGACCAGGGCCTGTGCTGCTGGCTGAGGCCAACTACAACGCTGCAGGGCCTGTGCTGCTGGCTGAGACAATCTACAACACATCAGGGTCTGTGCGGCTGGCTAAGGCCATGTACACCACAATAGGGCCTGTGCTGCTGGCTGAGGCCAACTACACCACAAGACGGCCTGTGCTGCTGGCTGAGGCCAACTACAACAGACCAGGGCTTCTGCCGTAGGTCTAAGCTATTTACACCTCACCTGGGCCTATGCTGCTAGAAGACACCAACTGAGCCTCACCAGGGTCTGTGCTGCTGGCTAAGGCCATCTACAACAGACCAGGGCCTGTGCTGCTGGCTGAGGCCATCTACAACAGACCAGGGCCTGTGCTGCTGGCTGAGACCAACTACAACACAAGAAGGCCTGTTCTGCTGGCTGAGGCCATCTCCACCACACCAGGGCTTGTACCGTAGGTCTAAGCTATTTACACCTCACCAGGGCCTGTGATGCTAGAAGACACCAACTGAGCCCCACCAGGGTCTGTGTAGCTGGTTTAGGCCATCTACAACAGACCAGGGCCTGTGCTGTTGGCTGAGGCCATCTACACCACAAGACGGCCTGTGCTGCTGGCTGAGGCCAACTACAACGCTGCAGGGCCTGTGCTGCTGGCTGAGACAATCTACAACACATCAGGGCCTTTGCTTCTATTTGAGGCCATCGACACCACCACAAGGCCTGTGGTTCTGGCTGAGGCCATCTAGAACACACCAGGGTCTGTGCGGCTGGCTAAGGCCATGTACACCACAATAGGGCCTGTGCTGCTGGCTGAGGCCAACTACACCACAAGACGGCCTGTGCTGCTGGCTGAGGCCAACTACAACACTGCAGGGCCTGTGCTGCTGGCTGAGGCCAACTACAACACTGCAGGACCTGTGCTGCTGGCTGAAGCAATCTACAACACATCAGGGCCTTTGCTCCTATCTGAGGCCATCGACACCACCAGAGGGCCTGTGCTGCTGGCTAAGGCCATCTACACCACAAGACGGCCTGTGCTGCTGGCTGAGGCCAACTACAAAACACCAGGGCCTGTGCTGGTGCCTAAGGGCCATCTACAACACACCAGGGTTTGTGCCGCTAGCAAGGCCATCTACACCGCATAAGGGCCTGTGATGCTGGATGAGGCCATCTACAACATACCAGGACCTGTGCTGCTGGCTGAGGCCATCTACACCACAAGACGGCCTGTTCTGCTGGTTGAGGTCATCTAGACCACAAGAGGGCCTGTGTTGCTGACTGAGGCAATGTACACCACACCAGGCCCTGTGCTGCTGGCTGAGGCCAACTACAACACACCATGGTTTGTTCTGCTGGCTGAGGCCATCTACACCACACCAGAGACTGTTCTGCTGGCTGAGGCCATCTAGACCACAAGAGGGCCTGTGCTGCTGGCTGGGGCCATCTACACCACTAAAGGGGCTGTGGTGCTGGCTGAGACCATCTACGCCACACCAGGGCCTGTGCTACTTGCTGAGGCCATCTACAACACATCAGGGCCTTTGCTTCTATCTAAATGTTTACGTTTGATCAGCCACCCATCCATTCTCTGCTGTCTTTCTTTTTCAGTGTCACAGGGGAGCTCGAGCCTATCCCAGCTATCTTACGGTGTGTTCACACCGAACGCGATAGAGGCGGCCAGAGCGTCAGATTTACATGTAAAGTCAATGGAAAGGCGTGATGACTCGCGATTGTGGCTTCCGCGAAAATTCGGATGCAGATTTGCGTCGTGAAACGCGCGTCAGTGTAGCGCGTCTGGCGCGTTTGACTCGCGAAAAAAAACCACGCCCATGAATTTTTGTGTTGCATTTTGTGCATAAGCGCATTTCGCGTCTACCGCTGGAGTTGGAAAAATCTGAACTCCAGCGTCAAATCGCGCCGCAACAACCAATCAGGAGCCCTTCATTCTTCATTCAGTATGGAGGAAAAGCTCATCAGTTCCGTGACTAATCATCCAGAGATATATGATGCTAGCTGCTACTTCTACCGAGACAGGAATAAAAAGGACCTAGCTTGGAGACACATAAG
Organism: Copadichromis virginalis; assembly: GCF_057382275.1. Taxonomy (NCBI): domain Eukaryota; kingdom Metazoa; phylum Chordata; class Actinopteri; order Cichliformes; family Cichlidae; genus Copadichromis; species Copadichromis virginalis. The sequence continues at coordinate 13,100,338 of NC_140629.1, forward strand.
TGAGGAGATCGGGCAACATGGTAAGTTCATTCATTCTTCTTTTTAATTTTCAGACTGACCCGATGTAGCCGCGCAAAAGCTAGCAAGCCCGCCTACTGTCCCGCTATTTTCCTACTGATGTACAAAATACCTTTCCGCTAACAAGATAATGCGTTTATTCAGAGGACATCTGCAGGAGAAAGTAGAAGAGCCTCAGGGACGTATAATAAGGAGAAGAGGACAGAGAAGGAGGAGTGGGTCTGCAGCAGGATCGGGGAGGAGATGGAAGTTCTTCGCGGTCATGGAGTTTCTGGACCCCTTCCTCACCCCGCGGGAGACTAGCAGTAATATGGTGCGGACCGTGGAGAACTTCTCCCCTGAGGACCAGGGACAGCCCGAAGAGGCAGCAGGGGAGTGTCAGTCAGAAGGTATGTTTACAATGAATTAATGTAGGCAGTTAATTTATGCGTGTTGTCATATAGGAATATATTTTGTTTATTAATAAACAGTATACAGTGGTCCCGCTGTTCATCCGTCACTGCCTCGCCTTTTCGCTGATTTTTTTTTATTGCACCGTACAGCTTTCAACAATGCGCATTGCATTCTGCAGCCCAATTGACAAATCTCCTCCGTGTCGTGTCTCCTGCGCTTGCCAAACTTATCATGTTTGGTTTTGATAACCATCACGTCCAATAGAAAAAACAGCACAAAAACACTCATGATTATGACCACCCTCATTCGGAAATAGACACCTGCACCGCGAGCGAAAAAGGCGCACAAAAGTGGCGCTGCAGACGGAGAAAAAGCACGGCATAATACTTTTACGTTTTAAAATCGACAAAGGTTTGCACTTTGAGAATCAACTTGTGAGAACTGCGCCTACTGTTCATGTGCTGCAATAAATGAGAAACCACTGTATATAATAATAAGTATATAATAATATTCTCTATGACTATTGTCTTCAACCTGTTAATATTTAATATTGTCTTGATAGAGTCAAGTAATCATGCAGCAGAGTCATCCCCTGTTGCTTCTGCTGGCTCCCCAGTCCCTGGTCCCTCAGCTCCTGCTGCTGCACGCACAGGTATGTACATCAAACACTGATAGCTTTTTACTTGCTTGAATTCCCTTGTGATCACCTTTACTAAATATCTACAACCAATCTGTTTATATCCTGTTTTTTTCAATTTTGAAAATGAAAATCTAGTAGCAGCCTTCTCATTACTTTGTGTTGTTTTGTGCTGTGTTTTACAGGCCCACAGAGGAGGACAGCTCGAAGGCGGTCGAGGACGGTCCATCGGCGGTGGAGCTGGCCATCCTGGAGTCCCTAAAGAGGTCACGCCAGTCTCTAACAGAACATTTCCTCCTGAGCCTTGTTCCTGCTCTGGAGAGCATGCCGCCTCAGACACGAGAATCCGTGAAATTTGAAATTTATAAATTAGCTTTTGAAAACAGCACAGCTGTGTTAAATTTGGAAACATTGGACACTAATGATCAGTAGTTTTCTGATGAGGCAGCAGCTCTCCAGGGCAGAAACAATGTTTTATTTTTCTCCTTCTCCCTGAGGCTCTTCCACTCCAAGCTGGGTCCTTTTTATTCCTCTCTCTGTGTAAATAGTTAAATTTTATATATTTATGTTTAATGTTTTTGTTAGTGAATTTATACATTTTTTCCAATAAACATTTATAAAGACAAATGTCTCTGTTCTACTATACAGCAAATGTTGGCACACGACTTGACACAAGTAGAATTTATTTCATATTATACTAATGGCAAAACATACTAATACAGTGGGATGCAAAAGTTGTGAACCTTGTGAAAAGTAATTATTTTCCTGTACAAATCATTGGTTGTCACAATAAAAATTATCAGTTAAATATATCATATAGGAGACAGACACAGTGATATTTGAGAAGTGAAATGAAGTTCACTGGATTTACAGAAAGTGTGCAATAACTGTTTAAACTAAATCAAGCAGGTGCATAAATTGGCAACACAAAAAAGAGAAAGGAAATAAATATTTAGTATATATCAATGTATGTGTCTCCTGTATGATATATGCAAGTGACATTTTTTACTGTAACAGCGATTCATGCAGGAAAATAATGACTATTAATAAGGTTGCCCAAACTTTTGCATCACACTGTATATAGGAACATAGTGAAGACAAGTTACTTAAGAGAGTAAAAAGAGGTTAGTTTATTTTGGAGTAGAGCTCCATTTATTAAGAAAAATTTAAAAAGACAGAAACACTCTTTAGAGGTTTGTGGGTAGCTCTTAAAAGAGCCGTTGTGGGGAAGTCACTCGGACTTCAAACAGGCTGCTCATTTGGTTGCCAAGACAAAGCTCCCTCCGCCGAGAAGTGGGCCATGAACTTCTCCCTCACCAGGACAGCCTCTCTGGAGGAGTTGTTTGCTGCTATACGACCCAGGCCTTGCAACGGCTCCACCACAGCAGGTGCCACACCCCTCACAGCAGGTGCCACACCCCTCACAGCAGGTGCCACACCCCTCACAGCAGGTGCCCCTCTCTCATCCACACAGCGCAGAAAATTGTGGAGAACACAAGTTGCCTTCACACACTTCTCCGCAATTTCAGGACGGAGCTCCATGGCGCGCCGATACAACCTCCACTGTGAGGAGAGGACACCGAAGGCACCCTCCACTATCATCCTGGCCCTGGAAAGGCGATAGTTAAAGACCCTCTTCTCTAAAGGGAGGAGGCATCCAGGGAAAGGCCTCATGAGCTCACGCCGCAGCGGGAACGCTTCATCAGCCACAAAGACATGGGGCTGGGCTCCACGGTGTTCTCCACAGGGTAGAGGCTGGTCAGGAGGCAGATGGAGAGTCCCAGCCCGAAGAGCCACCAAAGGTGGAGTTGGCCAGAATACCACCGTCGCTGGTCCTCCCGTACCCCCCAACATCAATAACGCGGAAGCGATACCTTGCATCCACAACCGCAAGGAGAACAATGGAAAAAGTTCCCTTGTAGTTGTGGAACATGGATCCTGAGTTGGGGGGGGTGCCTTCGTCTGGACGTGCTTCCCATCCAGAGCTCCACAGCAGAGAGGAAAGTTCCAGCGCTCCTGGAATCCCTCTGCAATGGACTGCCAGTCTGCAGTTGAAGGCACAGCCATGAAATCGTCCACTAGACAGTCCCAGATGGCCGTCGCTACCTGGGGGATGATCTGGCTCACCCTGGACACACCAACTTGAAAACTGAACGCAATGGTCCTGAAGGGGTCCCCAGTGGCAAGGAACCTGGACAAAATTGTTTAAAATTAGTATTATGTGTACTGCAGTTACAAAATACATTATTCAAATTCCAAAATACTTTTGTGATGTCAGATTTAAATTACAAAACATAAATCTTACATAAAACATTTTGTAATTATAAGGATAATTACATAATGTATATTACATATAATCTAAAACGGTCTACAGGGATTATATACAAATATTCAACTATCCCAGAATTAAACCAGGTCTAAATAAAAAGGCGTGCGTATCACTACAAAGGTTAACTCACAGTGGTCCTAATGCTACAGTTTGATATCAGCAAACACCAAGAGCATACATTGATATAACACCACAGCCATGCTATCGTTGCAAACACTGATAACAGCATAAATCGAATTAAATCGGGACTTGATGAGACCTTTCGAGTATCACTAGAAATATTATAAACAGTCATCTCCGTACCACAGTTTGCTATCAGTAAACACCGACGGCATTCACTGTTAGCATACCACATCCATTTTAGCTAAAATGATTATGGTAAAATGCTCTACCAGGTGTAACAATTGAGTTTAACATCCAGCCATCCATGAAAACGGAATTTATGATATTTAACGGAGTTAGAAGTTAGAAGCAAGAAGTTAGCTCGCTAGCTTCTATCTAAATACAATATAGCATGTCCTGACTGCTGGGTTTTGGAAACAAATTAAAACGTACAGCTCTGTTATCACTTCCAACATAAATGAAGACAGAAAGCTAAACAGCAGTGACGTTTGTAGGGTTACTGAAGTTTGGCTAGCTGCTATATAATGATGTGCTACGTGACCGCTAGTGACACAGCTGTGTAGCATAATATAAGCAAGCTAACTTTTTTTCCACTCGATAAAAGTTAACGTGAGTGTACTCGGTGGTCAGGAACAAATGTAATCGCATGGCAGGATGCTGTAAAAGGACCAAACTTCAGCCAGGAGAACAACTGAGATAATCCATCCACAATATGAGGTTAGTCATTCATATACTGTTGCATGGGCTGGGCTGTAGTTACATCCTAAGGTTTTAAAAACTGAGCTTAAATAAATGATTAGCGGTAATAAAAGCCGAGGGAGGTCAACAGTGATCACTGACTGTTTTAGGAGCTTTTTGAGCTTAAATAGAAGAAATACATAACATTAAACATGTTAACAACACAAAAGCCATATTAAACGCAGACTACTTTAGACCCGGAAGTAGGATTCGTCATGTCATCAATTAACGACCGGATTCCTTATTGTGTTGTTATTAGCACAGCAGTGCTTGTGTGCACTCAAGCAAGCATTTTCATATTACAGCAGCAGTCTCTAAACAGTCTAAACAGGCTCTTTGTCATTTTCATGTCATGATGATCCAGATGTTTCCAGTTTGTCAAAGCACCCAGCCTCACCCAGCACCCAATTATGACCCCTTCTTGCATGACAGAGCTTTAACCTGTAGTTATAGATGGCATGTGCAAAAATTAATTACACCCTCACTGCTTATGTAGTGTTTGAGCCATAGAGAAATTCACGTCAGACTTTAACGTGAACATACTGAGACACAAATATACTGAAGTATTTTGTTATTATTACTTTGTTATTATTACTAATATCACATTTCCTTTAATATAACATTTCCTTTATTTTGTAGCATTTTGTAATATTTAATCTTGATTTTATTTGTTTATTTTGCACTTAATTAATGATTTATTATTCCTTCTGCTGTCACAAATCGATTCTGCTGTCATAAATTTCAGGTAATTTCAGTTAATTCTGCTGATGTGTGCTCACAACAACAACAACAACAACAACAATAATAATAATAATATTATCATGTGTTTTGGGACTACGTGTAATAACATGTCTTGTCAGATGGGATTCATCCTGCTCTCTTTTCTGACAGTTTTCTATGTCTGCCAATGATCTAATTACAAATAAACACATCAGTTGGCTCTTTAAAGCCCTGCCATGATCCTACATTGTCCACTGTCTGAATCAATTTAAAGTCTAGATTATGAAATATGTTGCTCTGCAGAACTATGTTTCGATCTATTTCAGAGAGAACACTCACACCTGAGGATTTGGCATCTATAAAGTTACAGTGACTGATGTGTGGGATGTTCCTTTGGGTGAGTACAAGATGTACTTCCCTCCACCCCTCCATTCAACATCATGAAAGGTTCCTGTTAGACATGGACTGCAGTGCGTCTACTCTTTGAAATCACAAAATGATGCTTGTTAGATAATTTTGTTTTGAGCTGAGCTGTTCACATTAATGCAGCTATTGATTGTTGAATACAATGAAAGGTCTATTACTTGGAAAAAATGATCCTTCCCAAAATTTTACAATTTTTTTAAAGACTGAAAGCCATGACACATAGAGCACACTGTCACAAAATTACAATTTCTTTGGATCTAAACTTATATAATCTATATACACACTAAAGGGATTGCATTTTTGCAGAAAATGTATTTTCAAAGAACATTGTGGAAAAATTTTAAATGACATCAAGTGATGATCAACTCGTCCTGATGTTTTTAAACAGGAAAAGGAATAAATAGTTTACCTAGTTCTCACAAGAAGGCAACAGAAGGGAGAATTTTATGATGTGATCCAGGATGCTGGATGAATCACTTTTGCACATGTTTCAGGATTTAAGGAGCAGCACATCTGAGGAGGCAGACAAATAATATTAGACAAGCGACTTAGCCAGAGAAGCATCCAGCTGTGTGCCTGAGATAAAACTGTTTTATTTTACTCTTTCCATATTGTTGTATTTTCAGTACCAGTGTCTGTTTTGAGTCAAGAGCTCAGCTGTTGCCAAATGCAGTGTTCTGACTGGTCGGATCAGTTTATTTAGATGAAGAAAATCAAGCTTGGTTCAAAAAATAAATGATGTCAGAGAAATTATGCGGTCGGTGTGAACATGTGAACAATTACAAAAGTTGAAAAATAGCTCAGTCCGAAAAATATTTTGAATGCACAAAATATTGTTATGAATTTTGCATGTGTGATGTGTAAAGGCCTTGAGAATAGAATTTTTAAAAATAAAGTTGTTTAAAAGAAAGTGAAGAGCCTAACACAATTGATGAAAAAGAATTATTTTATCATTGTTATGATCAATCTTTTAAATTTGCCAGTAGATTAAAGAAATAAATCCTTGATCAGAGTGAATGTAGCAATACTAGAAATACCACAAAACACCAAATATAGATGGTATAAAATATTTAAAAAGTGAAGCTCCCTTTTTCAAAGAAGAATGTTATTATCTATTTTTCTGAAAAGCTTTAGTCTGTCTGTCAGAACGTTCTGCTTTCTGAGTTCAGTGAGTCTTAGTGTATCATGGTGTATCCTCCTCATTCTTTTAAGACTAACATATATGTATCAAATTTAGATACAGTCACCTGAAGTAGGGGAAGGTATCTGTCTTTATCTCTTTTACAGCTTTAGTAGACAGAGGATTGGACTGAACCAGTTTCAGCTGGGAGATGTGGAAGGGATGTCTTTTAGCTGGCAGCGCATCTGACAGGGTTCATGAGAGACTCTGTTTCAAATAGACCAGTAGAGCGGGGATCCAGTTTCTTAGATTATGTTCTTAATTGAGTATTTTTGGAAGACAACCAAACTTTCTGACATAGTTGGGGGCCAGGGGTCAAATGATGATCAGTTCTGTTCTGCTGTTCTGAGGAAGGTTGCCTTGGTGATCCTGTATGTCATGTTTATGTTTATCCTGGACAACCCCCCCCCCCCAAAAAAAAAACCAAAAACAGACAGCATATTTCTTTGGACCTGGAAGCAGTGGTGGGTGATATCCTAGAGAGGCCTTGAACAGAGATAGTCCAGTAGTAGAGGAGATTATAGAATTGTGAGCCTAATCAGCCCAGGCCAAGTGTGAGCTCCAAGTTGATTGGTTGAATTGGACCATGCACCATAGGACTGCTTCCTGCTCTTGGCTAGTTCTCTCAGTGTGACCATTAGTCTACTGGTGAAAACCACAGGACAGACTAATCTTGGCTGCAATGATCACGTAGAACACCCTTCAAATGTGAGAGGTGAAATGTCAGCAGGTATCCCATGAAGTTGGAACGTGTGGTCCATGTGGGGCTGAAGGGAGCTCAGGAAGAGCTTTGGAAAAAATAGTCAGCCATAGTGAGTATGGTGTATTACCTGCTAATGGAGGTAGGCAGGTAGACAAAATCCATTATGATGTGGAACCATGAATGCCCTGGGACGGGCTACAAAAGACCCACAGGTGGTGAATTAGAACACTTGTTCCAGAAACAACACCGTGGAAGAAGAAATGTAGGGAAGGTCTGAGAAACACTGGTATACATGGTATACAAGGACATTATGAAACAAATTCAGGTGTTATAATGCTGAATCACTGAGTTGTGTGAATGTTTCACAGAGTTTCATTTTGTTCTTTTTTTTTTTTCTAATAGTGACAAGTCTCAATTTTAGCTTGGTCCAGTCATTCAAGGGTTTTATTGTATTTCTCAGGGGAGCGGTCTCCCTCCATTATGGCCCCAGCTGTGCAGAAGACCCAGTCAAGGATGCTGGTGATTGGATTGTTTGGTGGGAGTTGGTTTACAACTGGAATGGCCTCAGTATGCTCCATGGTCATCACATAAAGTGTCATTAAAATAAATTGATGCAGACTAGTGCCCTTCTCTGTCCTCATAGCAATAATCATGGTCTTAAGTGTCTGCACCCTAATTCATCCTGCGAGCATCCCTTTGCCATTTGGAAGATTAATATGTATTCTTGCATTCAGTGTATTTATATGATAAAATAAGAAATACTGCTGCTTTTGTCTGAGTCTCTCTCCTCTTTGCCCTGCAGGGTGTAGTGGATGGTCTTGAAGCTCTGGGACATAAAATATCAAAATTCTACAATACAGTTAATGCTGTGGGGAAGGGGGATTGTGGCTGCACCTCTGCATGGTCTGATGAAAGGAAAAAGGGCAAAGCAGCTGGTTACTGAGTGCAAGAGTAATGTTAGTTATAAAGCATGCCCTTTTGTTATGGAGTTCAAGGTGGGATTGAGAGTCCCCTTGTCCCAGTTCTTGGACATATGAGAGAGGGTAAAGACATCTAGCCTTCTATATTTAAAATGATGCAGAGCACTATAACAGATCTTATCTATATTTTCTTATAGTTAATCATCTTTAGTCTTAAAAATATAATTAAAATCTAAGTTTGATCAGTATGTTGAATGAGAAATGCAGTTTGAGAAAATAATTTTAATGTCCAGATTTTGTATCCATAGACATGATCCAGCTTTGACCTTTGACAGATTAGTGTCTGTGTGTGGCTGCAGGAATGTGAAAGATGAAAAAGGCGTTGCCAACTCAACATTAGACATGATACTGATTAAAAGAAAGAGGTATTAACTGTTGAACACAGAACCATAATTCATATGTGATTTTAATATGGCAGCCTCGCTTCTGCCAGTCTGCCCCAGGGCAGCTGTGGCTACAACTGTAGCTGCCTCCACCAGTGTGTGAATGTGAGAGTGAATGAATAGTGGTATTGTAAAGTGCTTTGGGTGCCTTGAAAAGCGCTATATAAATCCAATCCATTATTAATGATAGTTAATTATACTTAATTGCTTAATGCAGATCAGGGTATAATCAGGTGTAAGTTTAACCAATATAATCAATAAGAAACGGCCTTTGAAGATGTGAGTGTGTGTATGTTTCTTCTCAAAGCTTGTTGTATCACACACTTTTCACAAATAGCCTATGATGAACTTTCTAGACTGGGTTCATGACTGTCTTCATCACTTTAAGCAACCTCAGTTTCATTGACACTGAGATTTCCATTCCACTTTACTTGTAATCATGCAGTTGAAGGTCTGTTGTTTAGGGAGCAAAAAAAGTTGAGTTGTACGTGTTCCTAGATCCAGGAAGCACTGGAACCTTCTGTACAAATGCACCGATGAGATATTTCAAGGTTACAGGGCAAAAGGCCTGGTGTTCTGTTCTGCACCATGGGAAATGAAGGAACAGTCAGCGTGAAAGCTTTGGATTAAGGAAGGAAGTGCCCTCAGAAACTGTCTATGTATAATGCCAAGAAATCCATGGTACACCCCTTTTTGGCCTGCCTAAATAGAAATGAAGTTAATTATCTGATATCCTGAAAACACTGTTGGTCCTGAAAAAGAGTAAACATAATTTAACATAATATAAAGTGCAAAGGTAGATAAAACATGCAAACTGTTAACTCGAACATAACTAGTTATAAATAGACCCCCACCCCCACTATTTTCCTCTGAAATGTAGTTGATTAAAATTTAGTTGTTGTTAGTTGGTGCTGTATCATTAAAATTCAATGTCATCTCAGGGCATTGAATATCGATCTCTTAAAGCATCCCTGAAACATGAGCAAAGGTTATTATTGTAAAGCTCAGCACAGATCATTGTCCATGCACAGTGGTGTGAAAAAGTGTCCCTTCCTGATTTCCTATTTTTTGTGTTTGTCACACTTACATGTTTTAGTTTATCAAACAAATGTAAATATTACACAAATATAACACAAGTTCAATTCAACTTGCTCGTCAGGGCCTCCACCAGAGTTTCGCTCTGCTCAGGCATAGTTCACCATCTTTCAGGTCCTACCGTCCTATATAGAAACTGTATTTCTGTATAGCCTGTTTACTTTTCAGAAAATCCAGTTTCTAAATGAAGGCGTTTATTATCAAGGGAAAACATCCAAACCTACATGGCCCTGTGTGAAAAAGTGATTGCCTCATTAACCACACCCAACTTCTAATATACAGTATATCTGTAACACACAATCACAGCTAATAGAGTCCAAAAACGCTGGTGCAGTTATTGTCACGGGCATGTCAGTTTTAGCAAAGCTACATCTTATGGAGATTTATTTATAATATTATATTAAATATCAAACCCACCTCTAGGGAATCACAAGCGAGTTTACTCTTATTGTGGGTCCCAGGCAGGATAAATTGGAGGGTTGTGTCAGACAGAACATATTATATAAAATCTGTGCCAAATCAAACATCCATCCATTGTGATTTCGACTTCGAGCATGAAGAAGCAGCAAAAAGTACATCTGTGTTAAATGGAGGAATCTATTGTCCATATGATCATCAAGTTGTAGGACATCATCCGTGAAGTAAGCAAATTTAAAATTTATATTTTGCATATATTAAAAAATAATAAAACAAGTTTCAGCATCTGATATGTTGCCCTCGTGCGTTCAAAGGGGATTTTAATGTCCTTATACTTTTTTATAAATTAACCTTTTGTTAAAGTTTATTGTATATACATATATTCAATTAAATATGAATATTCGTACAAAAAATGTCCCTTTTGTTCAGATGCTTTATATAATGAAAACATCCTCAAAGGAGCTTTTAAGGAGCAACATTCTCTGCAGTCCAATTTTTCAGGTTTCTTTCTTTATACTCGATATTTTACATGATTCCTGCACAGTTTTGGATTCATGACTAGTTGTTCATAACATTCATGATCGTGGCCAGTGTAGGAGGGACCGTCCCGCATGATTAGTTCATTACCAGGGCCCTATTTCAGGAAGCCGGTTTAGAAAACTCAGAGTGAAAAACGATACTCAGGGTTGAGTAACCCCGAACTGTCCAACTCGGAATATTCGGTTTCAGAAAGGCTGATAACAAATAGTTCAATCAACGCGGAGTTGCTTTAACCCCAAATTAAGCGCGCGCACGAGGATACATAAAGCCCTGATTAGTGGAACACAGATTAAGCGAGTCACCATGGAGACGGAGGGAAAGAAGGCGCATTCAATGTATTTTACAGCGCTTGAGGCCGAAATTCTGATGGCAGCATATGCCGATAACATGCAAATTTTGCGGAAAAAAAGTAACACAGCCTCAGCTGCAAAAGAAAGGGAGCATGCATGGCAAAACATAGCCGACAGAGTCAATGCGTGAGTGTTAATTTAAACATTGATCTAGGGATTTCCACCCATTTAACACGTTATTTTATTATATTATATTATATTTTTTATTTCATACATTTTATTTTGTGATGTGATGTGAGCGCAGGTGCAACCCAACAGGCCCCAAACGTTCCTGGCAGCAAGTAAAAATGAAATATAAAAATATAGTCCAAACAGGTAAGGTGTAATTGTATTATGAGCCATAGTGCTTGGTCTGTTTGTCCGATGTAAATCAATTGCAGTTAGAGGCTACATTAATTTTGTTTCTGTAAGCACTTATTGAAATTATCTGAGCACATTACAAGTACATATTTGCTTACTCTGTATGCTCATATGCGACCCGTTATAGCCACTAGAAAAAAAGCGGAGGCCCGAAAAACAGGTGGGGGTCCTCCACCACCACCACTCACAGAGGCTGAGCAGTTGGCTTCCACATTTGTGATAATGTTGGCAGCATCACATATGATCTTCACAGTGCAGAGAACACAAATTAGCATCCATTACTATAATGAAATAATTTGTTAGTTTGAAATGCTACAGGGAGCTATGTACCTGTACATTAATGCTGTGGAAAGACTTCCTGTTCACATAGTCTCCTTCATTTACTGAAGGAGCAATGACTGGAATGTGAGTGCCATCTATACAGCCAATCACGCCTGGGAACCGTGAGAATAAATGTAAAATTTAAGTAGTAGTTCAAGTATCACCACATCATGAATTAAGTTTTGTTCATCCTGATACCTGCAATTTTGTGGAATCCCTCTTTGATAAATCTTGTGGGTCTATGACCGGGGAACACCACAAACGAGTACAGGAGACGTTTCAGTGCAACTGTAACATTCCTGACTGCCCGACAAACGGTAGCCTTGGAAACGTGCTCAGCGTCACCAATATTATACAGAAAGCTCCCGTTTGCAAAAAACCGAAGTGCAATACAAACTAGAAAAATTTGCATTTCCTGCGAAAATGCAGTGTGGATGCTTTAAAGCTGAAGCTGTATGCAAAAACTAGCTGAAAAAGCTGAAAAGTTGCAGAAATTGTAAAAACTTTGCAGAAGCAAAGGAACTTTGCTAAAATGGAATAACTTAGCAGAACTGCAATATCTTAGAGGAAACATAATACTTGGCAGAAATACAATAGCATAGCAGAACTTAGCAGAAATATTGTAACTTACCAGAAACATGATAACTTCTCAAAAATACAAGAATTTAGGAGAAATAGTATAAGATAACAGAAAGAATATATTTAGCCAAAAATACTTAAGCATTACAGAAACACTATGATTTAGAAAAATAGTACAACAGAGCAGAAATACTGTGATTTACCAGTGACACTGTGATGAACTATGAATATTGTAATTTTAAATCAATACTATGTTTTAGCACAAATACTATAATTTGACAGAAATACTATATTTAGCACAAATCTTATAAAATAGCAGAAATAGTATGATTTAGCACAATAGTAATAACTTAAACAGAAAAATTGGAAAAGCAAAATGGACAGCTGAAAAAATGCTGAACATGCTAAGGGTCCCTCAAATATACTTGTTAAATGAAAAAAATTGGCAAAAAAAAAATAACAGCCACACAATCACAAATATGGACACATATGGAAACACACATGCACAGAGAGAGACACACACAAGATCCAATTCAGTCAACCAGTCTAAATATATTGAATTTGAATCTCTCTCTCTCTCTCTCTCTCTCTCTCTCTCTCTCTGTCACACACACACACACACACACACACACACACACACACACACACACACAGGGAGAGAGGTAAGTTTCTAGCTCAGTCAAGCAGCCTTGGAGCTGCTGAATTTGAATCCACCAATCAGAGAGCCTGTGCACTTTTTCCCGCCAAAACAGGTGCACGCAGCACAGAGAGACACAGGATTTTTGCAGTCTATTTCTCATAATGACGACTCCCCTCAAACAAATGACCATAATTTCCTAACCGTAGGGGCTAGAACGGTCATTCTTACACCGTTTTGTTCAGAAGAGATGGGGGAATCTTAAAGTGTTGACAATTTATCATTAAAATATGAATTATTAAAGATAATTTACTTCTAATGCACCATAACTGAGTAGAGCAAAGCAAAAACTGCCTTGACTTGCCCTCAAACAACGCTTTCTAACTCTAAATCTATTTGGAGTATCAATATCATTCTTTCACCGTAAGAGACAGCAGGCTTTGGTGAACAATCATGGAAATTTTCAGGTCTCTGTGGAAATCCATTAAAAAGATATGACGAGAGAAAAAAGTGGTTCATTTCCAGAGTTTGAAATCTGAAGAAATCTGAGCGAAGGACGAATTTCCTACCCTCAAACAAGTCTAACTCATTTCAGAACGGTAATAGGTGAGAAAATAATTCTTGAATTGTGAGCGTCAGGAGTGTCTGAAGATATACTGGGACAAGCCTTATGTCTTAACTTTGCTTGAGATATGACGATTCGAATATGCCTCTCATTACAGAAATCAAGCAGTGATTTTGAACAAGCTCTCCATTGACTTTCTATGGAGAGTTTTGCGACTTTGTGTTGGTCTGACGAGATTTGCCAAAATTTTATAAATCCCACAACAATGATAGTGACATTTTCGGAAACCCAGCAAAAATACCTAAGTTTTGATGTATAATTTGTGGAAGTTGAGTGAAAATTGAGCAAGTAGCAAGAAGTTGTTCGGACATGAAGAGAAGACTGCAAAACCTTCAGTGGCACACTGGAAGCCAAGTGCATAGCAACCATAACAACGCATGTATTTTGTGAAAAATCTAAATTTTGCAACTGAAAACTTTAAGAGGCATAAAAGTAAAACGGTAAAAGATTTGAAAAAGCTGAATCATACCTGAATAGCCCAATAATTTGAGAACATTTTACATATTATTGTGTGGATGCTTAAAGCATCCACACAATAATATGTACAGAACTGAGAGAATGTCCGCGATGTGTCACATGAGCAATATTAGGCCTGAGGATGTTATTCAAATAAATTATAGATTGTGCTGAAAAACGGTAACGTTCACACAGAAAATCATCAGGAAATGATAAAATGTCCAAACGCGCTCTAATCACTCTCTCCCGGCGGAGAGCTCTGCGGAGAATTTGGGCTTCAACATCTACTGGCTCTTCAAGGAAGGGACACGCCATGTCTGACACTTCCTACAGTCAGGTTTCTGACAAAGAGGCCTAGAACGTCAGGGTTAGTTGAAGTAAACCTGCTAGGGGGCAGGTTAGCTTCACGGAGTGTGTCGTCATAGTAACTCACTCAGAATTAATCTAAACTCGCTTTGTGAAACCGAAAACCCAGAGTTTTCGTTAACTCAGGGTATACTTACTCAGAGTTTGCACTAAACCGGCTTTCTGAAACAGGGCCCATGGGCCCGTTCTTCGTACGTGGCTTACTACATCCAAGATCAAATGACACATCCAAGACCAAATCATCGCGCTAACCGTGAGCTCGCTATCCCGGTTCTCCGAACACACCTGCTGTTGACGATTAGTACAGCTGGATGAAGTAATGTGAGATCACTGGGTGTCGTAAAAGGGGCTACGCATCGATAGTAGAAACATTGATCGGCAACCCTCTGATTGGTCGGCGAAAATGTCGAAGGAGCGCGCTCGGTATTTTTCGGCAGCAGAGCAAGAACTCTTGAGTGAGGGATTTCAGGAGTTTCAGAGTTTAATCAGAACGCAAGGGAACACTGCAAAGGCTGCAAAAGCAAGGAGAGAGGGCTGGCAGAAAGTTGCTGACAAATTAAACTCGTAAGTAATTTAATAATAACAATAATAATGGAGTGGATTGATATAGCGCTTTTCAAGGCACCCAAAGCGCATGACAATGCCACTATTCAGTCACTCTCACATTCACACACTGGTGGAGGCAGCTACAGGTGTAGCCACAGCTGCCCTGGGGCAGACTGACAGAAGCCAGGCTGCCATATCGCGCCATCGGCCCCTCTGGCCAACACCAGTAGGCGGTAGGGTAGATTTATTATATTACACTATATTATCCAATAATATATTACATTATATTATATTATGTTAAATTATGTTATATTATATCCCCTTTCACATTGGAGCCACAACAGGACCCACTAGAACATGGGAACAAGTAAAAGTGAAATATAAGAATATTCTACAGAATGGTAATATTTATCACTTATATTGCTTTTAGTCTCTTGGAAAGAGACCCTGGAATAATCTGTTAGTTTGTTCATAACAGCAACCAAGAAAAGGGCAGAGCAAAAAAAAAGACAGGTGGTGGTCCTGCACCCCCTCGTCAACAAGTTGGTTAAGTAAATAATACCCTCACAGGAATATTGATATCTCTCAATGAGCACACTGTCGCGCTGAGCTAAAGGATCCTGTCTATCCCGCAATATACGCTGAATTCTGAGGACTCTCCTTATCAATCTTGCACCTTCCGCAATGGGTGGCTCGCGTATACGGACAGGACATGGCTGCGACAGGCTTCCCAAATCCACCTTCGCTTTTATAGCCGTGGTCTCTCATCTTGCTTACATGAAGTAATTTACTATTACTACTCTGAAATATGAATTACATCTGTAATAATCACATACATGTAATAGAATGTTAATAGTACATTTCCCTTTTTTAGGAAATGACCTGTATGTATCTGTGTGACATCAATAACAGGATCAAGTGCTGCATTATCTTTAGTTACATTGATGTTATTTATTTATGGTGGAAACAGTGGTGGAATATCGCTGTTGCTTTCGTATAACTGAAGCGGACATGCCTGCGTGGCCGCGATCTAATCCTGTTTACATAAAGTAAACCTGCTCCCGAGCAGGTTTACGCTTACGGCTCTGTTGCTATGACAGCAAGTCCCGGATGAGCTTCGGGGAACCGAACGATCCAAGATCACGCGAAATCGTCAACAATCTAATCCAGCTAACTTACTTAGCGAGGTACGAAGAACGGGCCCCTGGAACATAGCTTACAAGGTAAACAGAACTAACACGGAAAACAATCTCCCCTTCTGGATTAGCAGCGCGTTACCAGTGTTGCCAACTCCTCAGTAAGGAAAATCGCTATTGGTTGTCCTAAAAGTCGCTAGAAGTCGCTAAATGACGTCATCGCCTAATTTGCAAAATTGGTCATGCTAATCTAATTGTAACCTATGTTGTTGGAGAGAGAAATAACATCGTGGAAGAGACATAAAGTGAGTAAAAAAACGTCCTAAATGCATTTAGAGTTTATTTAGAACTACAAATTAAATTTATTTTAGCAATTATTGTTTTTTTTAATGTCACAATTCCAACCCTGCTCCTTTACCCGGGCTTGGACCGGCAAAAGTGACCCGAAATAGGCACTCTGGTGGAGTTACTTTGTGTGTGTGTTTATAAGTAAACACACACACAAAACAGCATAAGAGTAACAGCATAAGAGTAAAAGAACTGACTGCGTTACAGCACCCGCTGCTTGTTCAGAGTAAAAGTGATACGCGCTTTCACGTCTTTTTTAGCGACTTTTTTTGGTTTAAAAAAAAAAAGTCACTAAGGGGTCTGAAAACTCGCTAAATATAGCGACAAAGTCGCTAAGTTGGCAACACTGCGCGGTACCCTAAACTTCCGCCTATGTCATTTCCTATGGCTCCACCCCACACAATATTGCAGAACATAAATTCCCAGAGCCTTTTATACACAGATAGTGAATGAATCAGGTATTTTCCATATGAATTAAAACTTAATTTCAATGCCTGAGCACTTTACTCAGATGTAAATGGTCTGTATTTATATAGCGCTCTACTAGTTCCTAGGACCCCAAAGCGCTAATTCATCAGGCCGTTTACCACCACTTGATTAAATCCATGGTTATTTTTGGGGTTGTGATGAATTAATAATTTTGGTAATTACATCAAATTAATTTTGTATGTAATATGAAATTAAATCCCAATATTAATGTGTCCAAAACAAAATTCAAGTTGCAATTACTCAAAGAAATTGAATAGATAACTTATTTTTTCTCCATTTTAACTTCTGATTTCAAGTTCCCTCCCCTACCCACTTAACGTACCCGGGCAAATTCACATATTAAGACTGTGCTTGCATGGCGGACTTGCAAGCTTATGTAAAAGAAATTTCAAGGTAAGTAACATTTAATTTACAAATAACAGTTCTACTAAAGCAAAGGATTTGTGCTAGTCACATTGGTGGATTTGTGTATGATGTTATGCTGATACACTTGAGGAAATATTTTACACTACCACATGTAGCTAATGCTAGCCATTCTAAACTTTAGCACAGGTGTGGTTAAGACTTATAAAGTTTCATTTGACAAAAGTCTTTAGCTAGATAGTGTTGCTGTGGCTAGGAAAAGCATGGTTGAAGTTTTGCTACACAATGCAATCTAATTTTGATCAGAAATTGTGACTTTTTTTAGGCTGACTTTTTTTAAAAACCAACATTAGAAGCCTTTAAGCTGTGAATAGCTTTGTCAGTGGGATAACCATAGAAACCTTTTTTTTTCTGTCTGGCTCACTTATTTTATGTCTTTATAAAACTTGCATAACGAGACGCCATAAATAATATTACATTTTATTGTGGTTACTATTGTGATACAGCTTAAAGTATGTATTGTTCTTGATCTTTAAAGTTGTATCTAGCTGTTACAGGAAAAATGATTCTATGTTTCTTTACCTTCTTTTAAATGTGCAAGCATGCCCTTTTGTCTATGGTTAGATTAGTTTAGAATTATCTTTTTAGACTTTCTCAGCAAAGACATACTGTTTTGGGACATATTGTTTTAGATTGTTTTATCTCTCACAGCCTTCTCCCAGCTCTCTGCTGACGAGACTAGCGCCACATATGGAGTTGTTTATTTTATTTGTTTTGTATTTTCTTATCCTGTTCTCACTGTCTTTCCTATAAAAAGTGCCCAGCCTCTGTACACGGTGTGAGTTGTTCTTAGCAGCTCACCCGTGTACACGTTTGATAAAGAAAGTAACTTTGTCTCATTGTGTCTTTATTTCTCCTGGGTTTTTTTACAGAGTTTTCCCCCAACATTTCTTGGTCCTTCGGAGCCGGAGCGCCTCCATCGTGTCCCATCTCCGTGACCAGTCCACGTTGTTCGTCTGTCGACAGCCCACACACTAGGTGTGTGGTCAAAGACCAAGGGCATTAAATTCGAGTCTTGGCCAACGTTCTTAGAAAGCGACCCACGGTGGTGGGGCCCGATCGAGGTGGACCAGACCCGGCGACACTGACCAGGTAGATACAGACACACTGACACAATCTTGCGTAAAAACGTATTTTAAATTCAGGGAATTTAAAATAGCGAAAGTAGCTCGTCGCGACTGGAAGCTCCCCACTTCTGTGGGTTTAAAGTAGCTCGTCGGCTGGTAGCTTGGAGCTCGTCGACTGGAAGCTCCCCACTCTTGTGGGTTAGGTTTGGAGCTCTGAGTAGCTCCCCCAGCTGGGTCAAGGGAATAAGTAGCTCGTCTACAGAAAGACTGGCAGCTCCCCTTATGATAAGGGTTCCGATCGCGCGAATAGGTGTGAATGTGTGTGTGTGTATTGTTTTAATTAACAGAGCAAGCTGAATTTTCACGGTCCAGTAAGAGACTGAGCTGCTCCTACTGTGTTTTTCTTTTACTGCTGTTCACTGACGTGCTGGTGAGTTGAGAGAACGGTCGAGTTCCGTCTCGTAAAGTTCACACCGCTTTTGGAAATAGTCCGAAAGTAGAAGGGCGTGTGAGCAACCACTCTCGTCTCTAATACCAGCGAAGGTGATAGCAGCTGTATTGTGTATATATTACTTAAACAAAAATAAGTAAATACATAAATAAGATGGGTAATCAAGCAAGTGAAATTAAAACTCACTCCTGCTGACGAGCAGTGGTGAGAAAAGAAAAGTCCAGACGCCGGACAAAAACAGTGTCTGTAAACTGAGAGATTTAAGAAAACAAAATATAAACAGTCAGAAGAACAGAACTCAACTGCCAGTTTAGTAAAACCAGAAGACGA
Source organism: Copadichromis virginalis (assembly GCF_057382275.1). Taxonomy (NCBI): domain Eukaryota; kingdom Metazoa; phylum Chordata; class Actinopteri; order Cichliformes; family Cichlidae; genus Copadichromis; species Copadichromis virginalis. The sequence goes on from NC_140629.1 coordinate 13,119,504, forward strand.
GACACTGTGCAGTTCCCACAATCCTTTTAGTAAACCATCACTCATTCCTGCAGCCGCATCTGCAGCAACACCCATATCAGGAAGAACATAATAATCCCTTATTAGGTGAAAACTAGAGATCAAAGTAGTTTGAAGTAGTTTAAAAGGGTTGAAAACAGACCCCACTGAGTAGATATAAATATAAAAAGTACGAAATAAAGATAAACAAAGGGAAAATTACAGTAGAAATGATCTTTAGAGTATTTGAAATTAATAATAGCAAGGATAACAACCTGTAAAGTGATATTAACAATGAAACACAGTTGGCATGATGACCATGCCCAGCATGTATAAAATGAATATAAAGCAAATAATTCACACGAAAATATTTTAATAAAATAAATAAGGTATATTAAGGCTGTGTCATTGTTCAGCCAAGGACAGTGTGTGAAAAGGTAACTGTCTCCACCCTGGGAAAAGGATGATTCTGCAGGTCATCTGAAGCCCTTGATGGATACAAAATAAAATATAAATAATATATTATAATAGAACTGCCTGGTCCGCCATGCAACAGAGAGAACAAATGTGACCGCAGATTGGATGAATTCTAAATTATCTGTTTGCTGAATAAGATGATCCTAACTAACAAATTGGCTCAGAAGTAGTATAGTGGTACACACTGATAAAATATTATGCTATTGCTGTTATATAAGACAAAGGGTATAATATTAACAATGACATAATATTAATATGAAGAGGCACCTTAATCGGTTATGATGTGAGGTGGATAATTGTTAAGCAGTAGTCTGCATCAAGCTTAAGGTTTGCTAAAACTCAGTGTAATGACATGTGAGATGAAGACATTACAGAGAATAACTAAACTAATGAAGTGCATAGAGGCACTTGACCAGCTTGAAACCTATCATCCTAGAATGACACATTGCTGAGATATAGAGCACACCTATAATAACAACCAATAAGCAAAACCCTGTAGACAACAGCTAAAACTACAGGATTGAGAAGCTGAATTAAATATGTAGACACTGCTAAGCTGATGAGCATGTTACACATTTTCTTTTCTTTTTATTTATTTGTTTCTTTTAGAGCAGAAGCTGCTGTAACACACCCAAAGAAAGACTCTAGGTCTGACCAACCGTCTCAGTCGTGGGCAAAAAGATGTCAGTCAATAAAATTCTAAAAGATAATTTGTTGACGAAAAATATATCAAGAGATAAAAGATAAAACAGTCCAGTGTCCCACTTATGAATTGTATAAAAACACACAGTCCCAAGGCCAGAGCCAGCTATGCCACATAGCCAAGTTGCACTCCACATGTTGCCTTTAACAGGGTTAGAAGTTGTCCTTGGAGACCCACCACCCTGCAAGCATATAGTCAGTGGTCACTCAAGCCTCTGCAACCCTGCTGCCTTTAGGCTGTGGCATATAATAGGCCCTGGACTGCACAGAGAGACAAAACGACACACCTAATATAAAATTCATAGCGCAAAACCCATCCATCCCAAACATATCTGATTTCATCACATTACATACCTGCACAGAGAGACAAAACAACACAGCAGTGTTTGTAGTGTGGGCTATAAGAAGACCAGTGTATCAGTGCAATCAAGTACACCTGCCTCTAATTAGTCCAACCCCATTCCAGCCATTGGCTCACCAAAAATGTGACACACACAAAACCACTCCCAACCCAGTGCAACTTCACACAATAATATGGAGCTGAATTAACACAGGCACATTAGTCTACCATGTTACAAGCTGCATGCTATTACAAGCCAACATATGCAGACTTCTGCCTTGTTCGGGTGGCAGCATTTTTCTTTTTTTCTTTTGTGTCCTGACACGTTTATGTTTTTTGGTTTTGTTTGATTATTTTGTTGGTTTTGGAAATGAATTTAAACGAACTTGTGACCATACTTGAGAATCACAGTGACACATAGTGATTAGGCATATGATTGAAAAATGCCTAGGTTTAGAGCTGTGAGCTATGAGCTGTGAGCAATGCAAAGTTAAATATATATATTTGTATAAATGGGAAACAACCCTAACTTGAAAGTTTGAAATGTGTGAGATCCATGCATTGTTTGAAGAACTAGAAATTATCTAAAACTGCCTTAAGTGAAAATGTAGAGTTGCATCTATTCTCCCAAACAAAAAAACAAAAAACAAAAAAAGGGAGAAGCATTCTGTAACTTAAAAATAAGGCTGACTGTTGACAACAGACTAAAACACTAATTCGCAGGTGGCTATCAGGAACAGAGAGGCGAGCAAAGTCACAAACACCAAGGCCGCAGACAGCCACGCAGAAACAGCAGATAACATAGAGACAACGCCTGCTAGAACCGTGGAGAGGAAGGTCACTTCACACGAGATTGTTGCGCATGTGAAATACACAAAGATAAACAAATAACCATTTATATAGACAGCCAGTATGTTTTCTCTGCTGTGCATCATTTTGCAAAAAATCTGGAAAACCAGAGGAATGATTACACCAACTGGCAAACCAGCATGCCAACCTCTTACAACGCCTACTGACTCTTTCATTACTACAGGCAACAATTTTGCTGACAGAGCAGCAAAATAGGCGGCACAACAGGCAAACATCACATTGATGGCAGTAAACACACATCAGATTCCACTGGATGTGTTGAAAAATGAACAAAAAGCAGCAAGCACAGCAGAGCAGGCAAAATGGCTAAAACACGGTGCAGTTCTGACAAACGAATTAATGATGTGTTATGGCAAGCCAGTGTTGCCAAAATTCCTCCACAAAATGGCGGCATTAGTGACTCATGGCTGTACGCATTTGTCAACGGGGGGACTGACCAGTATTGTCAACTCTCATTTCTACACTGTAAATTCTACACTGTAAATTTTGAAACCTCAGCAAAACAATTTGTCAGAACATGCATGACGTGTCAAAAATGTAATGCTCAGGGAAACCTGAGACCACACAATCCATATGGATTTTATTGAACTAAATGAATGCCAAGGGTAAAAATACACCCTAGTGGTTATAGATGTATTCTCAAAGTGGCCAGAAATCTACCCAGTGAAAAAGGCAGATACAATTTCAGTAGCAAAATGTATGTCTAAGTTGTAGGAAAATAAAGAGATGATTGTAAATGACGAAGAATGTAATGATGTCTATCAAGTGTCTTGCAGATCACAGCCCGGTGACTGGGTTCTGATCAAAGTGCTCCAAAGGAAAAACTGGAGCTTGCAAAATAGCGGAACGACCATCTTGCATCCATCAGAGCCAGTAAGTGAAGCCATCTAAACACAGCTGACAGCAGGCTTGCCCACTTGTTGTGATCTCGCCCGGTGGAGGGGTCAGCTTTCCTGGCCGGGGGGTCTATTCGCAACAGGAGGGTGTGTCCCGTCGTCATGAGGTGGTGGCTCTTAATAACTGCAGCGGCCCTGACCATGGCCGGGCTCCTCATCTTTGCTTCCGTGAGGGACAATAAGTCACGCTATATGAAGAAAAGGCAGACACTGTATGACAAAGGAAAGTACACCAAGTTTCCCCATGGCTATGCCACTAATTTCTGGTGGCAGTTTATGAACACTACAGCTTACTTGAATAATAAAACTGACTGCTATGCAAATACATATACACTTTCTGCCCACCGAGGAACGAGAGGAAGTGTATGGACTGTTCACTCAACGAAACCTGTGCCAGTAACGCGACACTGATGAGCCTCAACTGTCGCTCCAACTACAGCTACCGAATGATACTACAAACAAAGACTCATTACCAGACAGGATGTGCACGGACGGCACCAAGCAGTAAAGGAACCAGAGTTTCGCATCTGAGGAGGAGTGAAATTCTTACAGAGCTTGATCCCCGGCATTGGAGTTGCCGAGGTGTGGGATCACGTGGAAATCAACCGATATGCTCTGCTACGACACATCAACTTAACTAAGGCCCTGGGAACGGCCTTAGCAGGAGAACAGCAGGCCATCAGAACGATGGTGCTGCAGAACAGACTGACACTAGACCTGCTAACAGCATCACAAGGAGGAGTTTGCAAGCTGATCGGGGAAACATGTTGCACTTTTATCCCTGATGGATACGAAACTGGAGGAGACATTTATGAAGCTTTGCAGAATTTGTCCATTTTGCAAAAATATGTCACTGACCACACATCTGGAGCAGCTACACCGCCATGCCTAAGAGTAATGATTTCAAAGATGATAACAACTACAATGACTGCTTATGTTGCCGTGCCTAAAGAAGAACAGCATCCCGTTGCAATTCTGTTAGAGGAGAACTTGTAATAACTGCTAATGAATGACGTGGTGATTAAAAATGACTTCTGCCTTTTTCAAGTGATCATGCACTGATTAACACATTAGTAGTTTATGCAGGTACAATATAAGGTTTTCATCCTTTTATTTTTTGAAGTTTTCATTTTACATATTAGGTTTTCATCATTTTTAAATACAAAGTTTTCATTTTAGTTTTCATCCTTTTATTTATTTATTTTTTTTGTAGTTTAGTTTTATTATTTTTTCTTGTTTATTCCACTTGTTATTTCATTTACTATGATTTTCTTTTTCTTTTTCTTCTTCTTATTTTATTTTGTTTTATTCTTTAGACCAAATGATTTCCATTTCTGCTATGCTGACATTTTGAAAATTAAAAAATTGCTTAAGATACTTAATAAATAACCTTCACAGACAATTGTTGTATACATTTAAAATAAGTTAAAACAGGAGGGAATGTTACAGGAAAAATGATTCTATGTTTCTTTACCTTCTTTTAAATGTGCAAGCATGCCCTTTTGTCTATGGTTAGATTAGTTTAGAATTATCTTTTTAGACTTTCTCAGCAAAGACATACTGTTTTGGGACATATTGTTTTAGATTGTTTTATCTCTCACAGCCTTCTCCCAGCTCTCTGCTGACGAGACTAGCGCCACATATGGAGTTGTTTATTTTATTTGTTTTGTATTTTCTTATCCTGTTCTCACTGTCTTTCCTATAAAAAGTGCCCAGCCTCTGTACACGGTGTGAGTTGTTCTTAGCAGCTCACCCGTGTACACGTTTGATAAAGAAAGTAACTTTGTCTCATTGTGTCTTTATTTCTCCTGGGTTTTTTACAGAGTTTTCCCCCAACACTAGCTTTATTACTTTTTCTAACACAGGTTGTGTGAAATATTGTTAATGTGATTCCGACAGCATCATTCTGGCATAGGCTATGTAAACCTACTTGACATTAAGACTTTACGTAAGCAGTTTGTACATAGTATGATTATCTAGGGTCATTAGTAGTTTGTTAAGTTAGTACACATTTTTACAAAATGGGCTGGGTGTGCAAAATGTGTACATTTCTAACTACAAAAACACTACAAAAACAGGGCTGCTAAAACATTATAGATTACGCCATAGTTATGGAGGGGGATGTCTCCCATGTCCTCACCAAGATTGTTTTTGTTCCTTCAAAACTTGGGGTAGCCTTAGATCACATCTATCAAGAAATCACTCTCAGGAAACTCAGGAACGAGTCACATCTGCAGAAACTCTGTCTTTCACTTGCCAGTGTTGTAGCACCAGTGCAATCTCCACAGAAAAAATGTTTTTCGAGCACCTTGGTCGACATTTGAAAAAACACGAAACGGTCATTTGTGTATTTAAAAACTGCAATTTCAGCACTAATGTTTATGGAACATTTGCCTCCCACAGAAGCCAAAGGCATACTCCTCATTCACTGCAAGACTTCAAGGAAAACCTGTTAAAAAGGTATGTGTGTTCTTCAAACACAGAAGATTGTAGTAATATGGATGTTCAGGATGAGGAATTATCGATTACCAATGATGGTCAAGGTAACGATGATGATGTGAGAGATCTACCAAATATCATTGAAAAAAACATGGCATTGTTGTTTCTAAAACTGGAGAGCAAATTTAACGTATCTAACAAGTGTATTGATGAGATTATTGAGGAATTACACTTTATCACCGAAACAGCATCAGGCCCCCTCATAAAAGAGATTTTACAGTCCTGTCTGAGGAAGAACAATTGTGAGATAGATGAATCTGTTGTGTCAGATATGGTGACAGAGCTTTGTGAGGCCAACCCCTTTACCTCCACCTTGTGTAGTGGTGGTTCACTTTCTTCTGCCTACAAGAGAAGGGCATATTTTAGGGAGCAGTTTGCTGTAGTGGAACCAGTGGAGTATGCACTTAGTAGGGAGGCAGACAGAAGCTTCCAGTATGTTCCTATTCTGAAGTCATTGCTTCAGGCTATGACACGGAAAGAGATCCAGGATTTGATCTTGCATGATGAAAAACCTCAAGGTAAAGATGGAACACAGTACAGGGCATTTTGTGATGGCATTTATTATAAAACAAATGAGTTGTTTTCTGGAGAAGATCCTACCATTGCTATTATTCTGTATATTGATGACTTTGAAATATGCAATCCCTTGGGTACGTCAAGGAAAAAACACAAAGTCACTGCTGTGTACTGGGTGATAGCTGATATTCCTGCACAGCTCAGATCTTCACTGACCTCCATCTTCTTAGCAATTCTCTGCAAGGCTGATGATGTGAAAAGATTTGGTTACAGTACTGTACTGGAGCCACTGCTGAAAGACCTTGTGAGCTTGGAGGAGGAGGTAAAATGGTAAATGGCCTGCATTTGTATAGCGCTTTTCTAGTCTACTGTAGATGTTACTGTGCTAAGAGAAGACATCAAGGAAGCACTGCATGCTAAATTTGCTGGTGAAACACGCATTCAGATAGCCAACAATGTATGTTATAGCGGCACAAAGTATGCAGTTGGCATGATTTTGGCTAATGGCTCGACAGGTGGTGTGACAGATTTTGGAGAGTTGATCCAAATAGTTGTTTTGAAGGGCATGCTTGTATTCATTGTTAAATGCTTAAGTGCTTGGTCAATTGAGCATCTCAGGAGCTATGTTCTTGAGAAAACACACACTGTGAAAGTGCTAGAGCCATCAGAGCTGTCTGATATCTTCCCCTTAACACCTTACATGCTTGGTGGAAAAAGCATTGTAACCCTGAAACGTTACATTTATGTCCCATAGAATGCCAACATAGCCTTGACTTGTCAAATTTGGAAGTCAACAAAAGTCCAGAACAAAAAGACAGTAACAGGGTTTTCTCATTTGTAACTTTTATATGATGATCAGCCTTGACATTACATTAAGATGTGGGTACAAGATGCAAATAAAGTGCAAGAACATAGTATGATATTGTTGTTGACGTTGTTATAATGTAGTCTTCATGTTTGCATTTAAAACAGATTGAGAAAAATTAGAAGGAATAGAGTTTGGTGTTGGCCTGGTATTTTGTGAAGCCAACTCTGTGGGAAACGCTATTGTGCATTTTTTACTTACCTTCATTGTTATGGTGCTCACTGAAACATTTTAAACCTTTTTTTTTTATTATTACAGATGTCACAACCAGCCCATCTACGAGTGATTCTTTCAGAACATGATGTCGAGAAACTGGCATTACCATCTGGAATCCCTGGAACAGTTGAGGAACTTCAAACAGTTGTTCAAGATACATTTAGGATTTCTGGGGATTTCTGTTTTCATTACAAGGATGCTGATTTTGGTAATGAGTTTTTCTCCTTGCTTTCAACAACTGACATTAAGGATAAGGACACTATCAAGGTGATCTATATCCAGGAACCTCCTACACTAACTCTGACCTTAACAGATGTAGACAGATCCTTTACAAGCCTTGCTGATGATCCTCTTCAATTTTCTGATGATGCCTGCTCATCTGCATTGTCACATGACACATTGCCTGTCTCTTCAGAATTAGAGACAGAAATACCAGTCCAGCGATCAAATGGATGGCCCATAGAATTTCCAATCCCTCGTTTCTCTACCAGTACGGAGATTCTGCTGCAGTCCGGCAATCAAAACTTCATTTGTTCTGGGACTGTTTTTGGTACTAAAGATCTCATCACACTACTTCCAGACATCCTTGGAAGTTTAGCTGAGGCTATTTTTGAGTACACTGCTTATCCATCAAGTGCACAACTAAATCAAGTAGCAGAGACCTTGACTAAAAAACATCCCTGCCTCAAAGAACCAGGTTCTTTTCATGGATGTTATGGATGGATTCAGCGCCTCAAATATAAAATGAACAACTTCAGATCCAATCTTCGAGGTACTGGCTGCCCCGAAATTGTGGTGAACTCACTCAAGAGGAAACCAGCACATGAGCAGGCTCCTGCTAAAAATGTTAAAAAGCCTAAAAAGGCTGAAGTAAATTACCTACCTCCACATCCTCAAGGGGAAACAAGTGGAAGTTTGGAGAAGGAAAGAGTGGACCTCTTGTGTGAAGTGATGAAGAGGGATAATTGCCAGGTGATTGCAGGGAAAATGGGTAAGACATTCTCTCTTCGCAGGCAAGAAATCGTATATGAGGCACCCGCTATCAGGAACTTCATGGAGCGTTGGCCTGCATTATTTGATGCGACACAGGTAACAAAAATTTTCTCTTACATTTCATACATAATACACTCATATCACTCCCCATATGTTCTATATTTGATTTTCTGATTACAATCTTAATCCTAATGCACAAAGTAAAAAAATAAATAAATAAACATTCTCATACACAAATATTTTTGAATGCAACAGTAAATAAGCAGAAACATGACTCCAACATTACAGAAAAAAAAAAAGATGAATGTGGTGGATTATCAGTTTAAAGCAAGTTTATCCTAAATGCTTTAAAAACAACAGGTTTCTTTTAAAGATAATTTTGGTGAAGTCTGCAGTTTCCTATAACAGAGTATTTAACTGGTCCAGGTTTTCACAAGTGACTCATTTAAAGAGTATGGGGAAAAAACAATCAGTAATAGTGGGCCATTTTGATGTTGTCCATTTTACTGCTGTGGTTCATACAGATTTAGTTGTTCCTCTTTAACTAATGTATTAGAACATTCATTAATGCAATATAGCTAATTGTCTGCAAGGATTAATTCTTCTGTTTGTGTCATCTACAGATAAAGGAAGAGTTCAAGAGAATAACCACTGTAAGCCTGGAATCCACGTTAATGGCTAAACTTGACCATTGCATCCCAAAACTGATGGATGTCGTTTCATCAAGGGGAGGAGCTAAAGGAGTGAGAATCAGGCAGATCAAGGACATGCTTCTTGAGGTATGATAACTATTTAGACTTTGTGTTGCACTTTGTGTTATCTTTGAAATGCACTTTGTTGGCAGTCACCCATGTAGTTTATACTCATACTTTATCTTTTTTTTTCTTGAATAGCACAATACAATTGAAATGCGCAGAGAAGTAGCCATCCCCTGCCTTATCACATACCTTGGAGAGAAGGAAGAAGACCTTTTCATGGAGTTTGGTGTAAGTAATTCAGCATCTTAAACACAAATAAATCCACACAATCACAGTGTAAATTTGTAAATATTTTTCACTTAAGGTCACACCCTGACCAATAATATCATAGCAATGGCCTATTCAGCTTAGGTGTTGGGCATGGCAAAAGGCTCCTTGAACAATTCAACTAATGATTGTAGCGTTTCACTTAATCATTTCAGCTAATCCAATATGTCAAAGCTAATAATTATGTATATGTTCGATTTGAGTTTATTGTTTTCCTTAGTTTTACATTCTAAATTGATGACCAAACCTGGCATACAGTTGTTTAGTTTTCTTAAAAACAAACTAGAATGTTGTCTTTAGGCCTACACAAGTGAACCTCACATTAAGCAAGTAAATCCCATGTTAGAAATCGATTTAGGTAGAGCAGGTCAAACTGGTCATAGAAAATGTTGTTCATGTTGTGTGGTTAAAAAAAATCAAAACAAAAAACGGGCTGTGTTTTTATTGATTTGTCTTATGATACCATAATTTTGTCTCATGCTTATTGATGCATCCTATTTGGGTCAGTGTGTGTGTGTGTGTGTGTGTGTGTGTGTGTGTGTGTGTGTGCACTGATCTTCTGAATTATTAAGATTCAGCAAGGATAAAAGTCTAATCTATTGTTAACCATTCCTCGCCGTCAGTCCTCTGACCGTGGTCGGGAGACGCGAGGGGAGATGCTTCCTCCAGGGCCGAAGTTTGTCCTCCTCCGGGGTTAACTCCCTTCACTTTTGTGGAGTAGTGAGGCAGACAGAAATCAGCCGAGGCACCGGAGAGTACTGAAGAGATGAGGCTTTAATAACAGTACTGCACACTTTGAAAACACACTGCATAGCCTGTAGCCCATTAGAACGCTGCTCCCGGTCGCCCTCTCTACCCATGACACGCTCTCTCTCTCTCTTTTCCCTCTTTCGCGCCCCGCGTTTCCTTCACGCGCATGCTCACACACACATCACATACACTCCTTACTGCACCCAGTCACACACAAGACAGCAATTCCTGCAACACTATAATCAACTAACCTATTTTTAAAATGTGCTTTACAAGGACACAGAAGAATTTGAGGCCAACCTAGAAAGGCAGGTGATGAAAATTGCCATCATCGGTGACCGGTATACCCCTGGATCTGACCACAAGACTGCAACCATTGTGGTAGAAGGAACAAAAATCCTGGAGGGCCCGGATATCCCAAGTTGCTGTGCGTTACTCATGGGCATAATATATGCTCTCAATCTGAGCTATTGCAAGGAACTGAAATATACTTTCGAAGTCTTTCAGAAGCTGTTGCTTGATCTTGATGGACTGAGAGCCAGTGCAAAAGTAAGTCTCAAGAACAGTATGTTCTAAAGATGTCACTTGTTTTGAGCACTAAGAAATTTTATTCAGATTGTGTTACTTTGTATTTGGAAGTCCACTGGGAAAAAAATGATAGTGTTGATAAAAAATAGAAGACACTAATTTTTTTCTATCTAGTTATTTTTGATATTATATTCAAGAAATGTGTCTTGACAGTTGTTGTACTACCCTGTCCTTAAAACTTATCCTGCATTTAATCCTCAAAGAGATGTGCTGATGAATGAACCAGCATTATGTTAAACATGTTGACTCTGTTTCAAAAATTGTTAACCATTTTGAGTCCTGTATGTGTAAAATTAATCTTAAATGTGTTTACTGCATGAAAGTTTGAACACTGAAAGTTAACATTTACTGAACACTTAGTACAAATGTTTTCTAAGTGGATTTCTGGTTTATTTTCACTGTTTAACTATAAGGTGTTGAATTGCCTAAAGTAAAATATAAATTGTACAAACTGTACAAACAATAAAAAAAGTTAATTGCTTAAAAATGTGGAATTCATTCAATTCTTAAAAGCTAGTGCAATAATAAAAACAAGAAAAAGCTAAAATTATGATGATAATGAAGAAAATCAGCTACTTAATATTTTAAATGATTAACTTAAAAAAATGTTTTCGTAACTACTATCATTAATTACATAACACTTAAAAAACAGTTTTGAATAATATGGAAAAAGAAGTTGGAGGAACATAAATTATTTGAGTAAACAACTTAAAAACATGTTTTTAAGTTACCAATTATTAAGTATATGGTAATTAAAATTACCTTTACTTATAGAGGAAAAGTTCATTCCTCTAACTCAATGTAGTTTGTTGGTTCAACGTAATTTCTACACAAGTTATCTTAACGCAAAAAGATTAATGGAAACTGTTGCGTTAATTTTTTTTGTTGAGCTTAAACAATAGTTTTTAGAGTGTACACATTCACACACTGGTGATGGCAAGCTACATTGTAGCCACAGCCACCCTGGGGCGCACTGACAGAGGCGAGGTTGCCAAACACTGGCGCCACTGGGCCCTCTGACCACCACCAGTAGGCAACGGGTGAAGTGTCTTGCCCAAGAACACAACGAACGAAACTGTCCAAGGCTCAAACCGGCAACCTTCCGATTACAAGGCGAACTTCCAACTCTTGAGCCACGATCGCCCCACCTACTCAGATGTAGACAAAAAAGGATCTTTAATAGATTCTTGTTTGGCATAGGAGAAACAAAAACCTAAGGAAGGTAAGTGATGACAAAGAAAACCACTCTTCTGGTCCATGTGGGGCTTCTATTGAGGTTCTGAAACTGCAGAAATGTGACACGGTACAGGAAGGCCACCACTTTGTTTGCTGCATTGTATTTACAATATTCTTTGGTGGTGATGGTGGGAGGGAGATGCATGTTTAATGAACCACAAGGTCTTTCAATGAGGGATTGAGGAGTCATCTGCTCCCACTGATCACATATATCATAAAGATGTAACATCAAATGGAGTTATTGCGTGTAACATAACTGAATGCTTTTCATCTTTCATCAGTTCAAATAAATCCATACATTTTTCTTATTACTTTTTTTTTAAAATGCTTGTGTTTCGACTCATTTCTTGTCAAAGTTGGCAGACTTTATTTTTAAGGAAGAGGTGGTCTCATTTAATGAGCGTGCATCAATGAACTCTGAATGGCCCACTGATTCCAGAAAGAAACTTACTGGCCTAAAATGCTCTTCAGTTGTCAAATGCAAGTCTGCTTTAGAAAACAACATAATTATCTGTGATCAACAGATCTGTCTGAATAGTCTCAGGTGTGTGGCCAACATGAGAGAGAGGTAAGGGAAATAGGGAATGCTCACAGTTGATGTGTTAATTATAGAAGAGTCATGTAACTTATGCTTCAGTTTCTACTAGACACACTCTGTGTGTGCTACAGTCATACAGGAACCAAGACTGGGGCGAATAAATGTACAGAGCTGACTGGAACCAAGAACCATCGAATAAATTCATTAAAAGATCCAACGGGTGGATTCACTGTCTGTGATGGACAGGCTTCAGACAACACTGATGTAAATACTGCAAACTTTACTAGGAGCCCACCCGGCCTGTAGCAAAGAAAGGAATGTCCAATACTATTTCTATTTGTACCTTTCAAAGTAAAAGACGAGGAATGTTAACAGTAAAGTTAATTTACATTAAAGTCAGTAGCAAGCAGTACTCTCTTTAATCTTGATAAAAGTATATTTCACATACTTAAGTTCAAGTTGGAGGGTGTAGAAGAGATAAAATACAGATTGGTCCAGATCACAGTGGAAGAGGTCGTCAGGATGGGACAAGTTTTGTAATTATGTCCTAAACTGTCCCTAAACTCTTTTTTTTTAAGAAAAGCTTTCTTCATAGCCACACTCTAACCTCTATGTATAAAATTATGTCCACTGATACACACACACACACACAGCTGAATTCCACTGATACACTGTGGGTGTAAGTTAAACTGAATCGTACCAGAAATCATGGTAACCAGCGTGACTGAGGAGGACACTGAGCAGATGGGCCTATGCAGACTTTGGGAAGTACTTTGAGCTTGCACAGGTAGTTTTAACACATGAGCCTACTTGAAAATTGCAAAACAAATGCAGATGTGTTGAAGATAGTCAACTGCCAACAGTTTCCAAATTTGCCATGGGCTATTACTTTACCTTGAAGGTAAAGTAATAGCCCAATGGACTTATATCCATTTTTTGTCTCATAATCTCTTCACTGAGCTGGGAGGTCCTTCTCGTGGCTCACCCATCGCCTGTGGTTTGAGAGTTTGGTAGTGCTGTGCAATACAATACATTTTGGTATTGATCTGAAACCAAGTAAATACAGGGCCACTATTGCCAATACCAATAGGGATACTTTTAACTTATAAAGGAGTTTGATTCAGTGTTTCGTGATGAATCGGCATGACTTTGCAAATTCTTTTGCAAACACATTTTAGTGATGATGAAATCATTTTTACTTTCCAGAGCACATCTGTCAGCTTTATCATATTTTTGAAGCTTGCAATAAGGTCCAAAAGAAGGTTATTTTGGAGATCTGGAGTATGTCTATAATATATGTTCCTGTCGTTAAAACGAAAGCTGGACACCGTACAATCATTCTTGGCTCCACCACAGGGAAATCTACAGCTGTGCACTCTCCTTTCTAAACGAGCCTCACTTGTAGAACAAGCACAACAACATATAGTAACATGATATGACACTGTTACCTGCGACTTCTTCCTGAATATCATTGTGACAGGCCCTGGCTGGTTTATGTAAAAGGCAGACATTTGCTTAAACACTTGTGAAGATATCACACAAAAAGCAGCTTCCAGACTAAAAGAAGACCCCCCCCCCCTCCCATGAAACCTCATATTCTTGACGATTTAAGCTGTAATGTTTTTGTGCATCTCCAGCAAATCCCAGAATGCTGCACTATTTTTTTAATAAGCATGTTTTATCGAGCTACTCGACTCTATCAACTCTATGATTTCTCTGCGCAAAGTTCTGAGACTGGATCAGCAGCTGGTTTCTTTCCTGTCCTCCTCTCCGCGCGCTTATCGCGGTGGGTGGAGCCAAGCACGTCCCAATTTATTCATCAGGTTGTAAAATTTTAGAGAAGTAGTCGGTCAGATGAAGTGGTGACACAGAGAAACAACAGCCATGGCGAGGTCTAAGGCGAGAGTGTACACTTGTTGCGCACTGATACTACTCTGCTTGGTTGCTATAATTGTGTGTATTGCTGTACTTGCGAGACGCAAATGCCCAACTGGCACTTTCTGGAAAGCTGCAGTGGCCGCAGACTCAGGGAGATGTTCAGAGATCGGACGGTGAGTGACATTTGAAACTTTTCGACCAAACTGCTCTCTTTACTATGTTCCAACTAAGGCAAAATATGCTGGTTTCTTAACCAAAGTTTGGCAAACACTAAAACATTTTGGGGATCTTAACCCGGATAATCATCATCACGGAAGTGGAGGATTATGGTGTTTCTCTATTTACGAGGCAGCTCCTCACCCAAGTAATGAGTTCATGAGTTCAATGAGCACGCTTCAGTATGCGATTGCATAACCATGTAACATTTCATAAGAGTGGAAATTGGAGGTGATTTGCAAAACAGCGGTCTATGCAAAACATAAACATTTCCCTACTTTTAAGGCGCACTCGACAACGAAAATAGGAACGCAAAGTGATGAAGGACATTCTTCTGTTCATTTAGGGACATTCTTCAGAAAGGCGGCTCGCCAGTAGATGGCGCCATTGCTGCGCTGCTGTGCACCTCAATCATGAATCCACAGAGTGCTGGTATCGGAGGGGGGTCCATATTCACAATTATGGACGTCTCTGGTAACAAGACACCCTCACTCCCCTTATTCTAATGCAGCGCTTCAGGCCTGCCGGAAAGGATCAAGTTATAATGTCTCATCTTTTCAAAGGTAAAGTGAAAATCATCAATTCCAGAGAGACCGCCCCTGCAAACTTGAACCCTGACCTGCTTAAGTCATGTAACAGCACTATTCAAGTAAAAAAAGGTAGGCTGCTTTTCTTTTATAAGACTTCTGCATCAGTTTTTTATTCCCCTGCGTCTTTTGTAGGCTGTCTTTCTTGTTTTAATCTTCCATGTGTCATGCCCAATTACCGGCTTGAGAAGCTCCACATTGAGTAATGAATTTACAAGCTCAGGGCTCAAAGTTTAAAGACTTCTGTTTGGTGGTTTGTCATGACATAAGCAGCAGATCCTGTCAGACCATTCTGCAGATATATTTTCTTTGACAGGGATGACTTCAAGTAGCTGCGGTTACATACCCAAGGCACTGCAAGATCACACGTGCTAGAACAGCAAAGTGATTAATCTTCTATTCAGTTTAGTGTTAATGTAGGCGGACATAAATGGAAAGTAAAGTATGTAAATTATATTGTGTAAACATTATTAAACCAGGAAAACTGTAGACATGTAAAAACAAATAGTCAAATAGAAACATGGGGTGGCTGTAGCTCAGGTAGTAGAGCGGGTCACCTACTAACCGGAAGGTTGTTTCGATCCCAGTCTGCTCCAGTCTGCATGCCAAATATCCTTGGGCAAGATGCTAACCCCAGGTTGCTCTCTGATGCATCCATCGAGAAGCTCGACGGATGCATGTCAGTTAGATAGAACTAAAAACCTAGCAAAGTGATTGGGTGAATGAACAAGTTGTATAAAATACTTTGAGTGCTCAGATAGAGTAGAGAAGCGCTACATATGGATGATAAAGGAGTTACAGTAAACTCAAAACATGAGTAAATGTATGTGTTACTGTGATCAGATAGCAGATGGATTGGGGTTCCTGGGGAAATTCGAGGTTATGCAGAGGCACATCAGCTTTATGGGAAGTTGCCGTGGGCCGACCTCTTTCAGCCGACCATCAAACTGGCCAGGGAAGGATTCCCTCTTCCTTACGTCCAAAGTCTATACCTCCCAACCATCAATACAAGCAGCACCCAGTCACTGCGGTATGAAATATGTCGACAATGTGAGTTCAAAAATATGAGGAGCAAGCAATCAATGTTTTATCTCCCTGTCTTTGTCTTTTAGGAAACTATATTCAGACGAGAACGGAAACCTTCTTAAAGCCGGTGATACTGTGAAATTTGAGAAACTGGCTGACACTTTGGAGATGATCGCAAATGAGGGACCAGATGTGTTTTACAGCGGAACAATAGCGAAGGATTTAATCAGTGACATACAGAAAGAAGGTATTGTCAGACAGGTTTTATCCTGCTCTCTTTTCTGACCATTTTCTATGTCTGCCAGGCACAATGATCTAATTACAAACGAACAAATCAATTGGCTCTGTGAATCTCTGCCATGATCCCTCATAGGCTACACTGTGGGCTGTCTGGATCCATTAAAAGTTTTGATTATGAGATGCACTGTGTTCAGTTGTGCTTAGCAGAACCATTTATTTCAATGTTTTTGCTCAGGAGGAACACTCACACTGCAGGACTTGGCCTCATATAAAGTTACAGTGACTGATGCGTGGGCTGTTCCTTTGGGAGAGTACCAGATGTACTTCCCTCCGCCCCCTGCCGGAGGAATCATCCTCAGCTTCATCCTCAACATCATGAAAGGTTCCTGTTAGACACTGACTGCAGAGATTCTGATCATCTATACTTCGAAATCACTATGTGATGCTTTTGGATCATTTTATTTTTTGAGCTGAGCTGTTCAAATTATTGCATTTATTGGTTGTTGCATATGGTGTTTTTTGCATGGAAGAAACAGGTCCTATCAAATCTTTACAAGTGTGATACAGTGAGAATATATTTTTAAATAAAAGAAATAACAATTGTTTATATTTTCAGGATATAAAATGAACTCAGAACTTAAGACGACTGATGAAAAAATATTATATTATCATCGTTATATTGAAGCTTTCAAATTTTCCAATGGATTAAAGAAACATATCCGAGATCCAAAGTTCCACTCAAATAAAGTAAGTATCTGAAAATACCAACAAGAAGATTCAGGCATTAGGTTTCTCCAACAAGTACAAAGTCATGTTTTACCAAAACTAATTTCACTCAGTAACAGGCAAATCAGTTTATAACTTTTATGTAATGTGTGTTTTGTTTTTTGGTTTTTTTTCTGGATGTTTGGTTGATATTCTGTCTCCGTTAAAACAAAAGTACCATAAATTAGAGACATTTCTTTGTAAACTTACAAATTAATCAGGGGATCAAGTAATTATTTCCCCTTCACTGTACAGTAATGTGAAAAAGAACTTGCAGGACCTTTGCTGTACAGTCTTGTAGAAAACTAAGTACATCCCATGATTCAGTGGTGTGTTGAACCACTTTTAGCAACACTATCTTAAAACAATCATTTTCTATACGGCTTTATCAGTCTCTCACATTACTGTGGAGGAATCTGGCCCTCTCTAGGGTCTGGATCATGACTGAACATTTGCAAAACTGAACGTTTGCAAATAAATGTCTGCCTTTTACATGCTTCACAAGGTACCAAAGCCCAAACCGTCCCTCCTCCACTACTGTGCTTGACAGTTCGTTATGAGGTGTTTGTGATGATATGCTGTGTGGGTAGTGAGAAAGGAAGAGATACAGGCAGTGAAAATGAGCTTCCTCTGAAGGGTGACTGTGCTTAGCCTCTGAGTTAGGATGAGGAGCTCAGGAGGGGCTCAGAGTACAGCCACTACTCCTCAAGTTGAGGTGGTTTGGAGAAGAGGCCTTCTTCTGTCAACCCTTCTAAACAAGCCATTAGTGTTAGTCTTTCCTCGCTGTACTGTGAGTTTAGAGGTTTTCTCTAGTTTATATCAATTTCTTTGAGCAATGCACACTTTGACTTTAGGGTAAATTTACAGCAATTTCCAGTCGTGGGAAGATTGTAGCATTGTGTTAAAGCAATGGAACACTCTAGACTAGCAAACGTCTTCTTTTATACATGTATGTGTGCTCACTCTTACATCTGATCAAGTGCATTTGATTAACAGCATCAGGCTGCTACTTACCCTCTTAATTCTTATGGAAGCAGTAAGGGTGTACTTAGTTTTTCACATTACTGCATAGAGTGCTTTCTCCCATAAATCTTTCATTTCAACATGATAATTCTGACAGGCAGTGTAATGTTTGAAATAAATAAGTAACAAATAAGAGTTTTAAAAGCAGATGAACTCAAATCCCTTTTAGATTTGGCTCTAATTTGTTGTTTGTCTTGATATTCCTGTATTTTCTGTAATGCGTTTGTTTTTTTGCCATCTGTACTTCTAACAGATGGCAAAGAATTTCACAGAGGGTAGCTTTGCAGACAACATACGGATCTTGATCAGCAGCGACAAGACTCACGATCTCCAGTATTACGGCATCACTCCGTATCTGGAGAGCATGGGTACCACACATGTGTCTGTGCTGACTGAAGATGGATCCGCTGTGTCTGTCACCAGCAGCATCAACCACATGTCAGTGTCTGGATGAATCTGTTTCACTGTTATGCTGGACTTATGCTGGGCTTACACTGTGCGATTTTTGGCCCATTTTGAGCCGATTTTTGAGTCGTGCGACCGTTTTGGCGATCGGCCCGATTTTGGCCTTCATCGTGCATCGTATAGTATACGTGGGGTAACGAGACGCGATTAACACCTCACGACCAGCTCCAGATCATCAATCGCTTGGTCGTGAGGGTGTCACTGCAGTTTGTCACACTGCGCACGCGCAAACACAAATGTCAGCGAAAAAGACGGCGCAGCACGGCAGTGCAGCGTGTGATCTGGACACAAGCGATGGAGGCACAACTTGTAGAACTTTGGAAAGCTCATCCGAGCCTTTTCGATGTGGCCTCACAAAATTATCACGACCACAACAACCGTGAAAATAGTTGGATCTACACTGCTGCTCAATCACAGCTGCCTGATCAATGTTTTTCATTAGCAATTTAGCAAAGTTGATGGTGGTGGTGTGCGTGTCTGTGTGAGTGAAAGACAGAGAGGGAGAGCGAGCGATAGAATTTCTGTTATAACCTTCGTTTTATGTACGCACAGTGTGAGCACTCAGGTCGCATCAGAGCATCGGGCCGTATAGTGTGAGACCCTGCATCGTGACCTATGAACTTTTAATCGCGCGACTGAAAAAAATCGCACATAAGCAGCTATCAAAAATGTGTCTTCCTTTGAAACTGAAAGATTAAAAAGGTTTAAGAGATTATTTTTAGAAGCTGCTTTGTACAATGGCTGTACTGCAGAATGAGTTTGTGTTGTCTGCGTCACAGGGTGTAGATCTAGTTGATTTAATGTTGTTTTCTTTACAGATTTGGCTCCAAAGTCTTCTCTCCAAGTACTGGAATCATCCTCAACAACCAGTTGTATGACTTCTGTAGAAGAGCTGAAAGTATCTCTACAGGTAAAGGATCAGCACGATCCATTTTACATTTAATATTTATGAAACTCAAACAATCACGGGAGAGCATTAGGCAGAAGAGGTGGCACAGTGAGGATTCTTTCAATGGCTTTTTACTAATGGCACAAAGAGTTTATTTTTTTAGTGGTAACTGTTATTTTCCCTTTCAGCAGTGGGATTAATGAAACACTGCCTCATTGTTAGACAAATCTTGTGAGACCAGTTTTAAACTGGAGCAACGGGAGACTCAGGAGCTTGATACAAAAAACCCTCCAAAACGTTATCATACCTTACATCAAGATAAACAAGATAAACTAAGTAAACACATCTTGTTGTGACCTATTATTATCTCACAGTTCTGAAATCATTTTCCTGACACAACATATTTTTCTTTTATGTAATTATGTCAAAGATTCAGAAGAGGCTGCCGTAACATTAAGACACATATTCCTCAAAATCAGGTAATGTCAGTGCCAGCCAGCTGCTCATCTAGGTCACTGGGACAGTTTGGGACCCAAAGGAGAGACTTCACACTTATGATGTAGTTACATAAATACAGAGAAATTTCCACAGTTCCAAAACAATTAGTAAGGTTGCAACTTACTTGTCACGGTCCGGGGCAGCGGCCGTGTGAAGAGTGGAAGGAGGACTCAAATGCAGCACTTATTCAGATGTGAAGGGTGATTTATTAACAATACCAGACATAAAGTGGAGATGGCAAACAGAACTAAGGACGAACTAAACTGGGATAAACTACACAGAGGAGTGGCAAACCTGAACATGAAGGGAGAACAGCAGGGAGAGCACGCAGGGGATTTCACAAGGTATGAATACAGACGACGCGACGAGGAGCAGAGGAAAACACACACTATAAGTACACAGAGAGATACTGGGAAATCACACACAGGTGGGAGACACAGCTGGACCTGGTTAACCTGACGAGACAGGGGAACACTGACACCAGGGACCAATAGAGGGAGCACAAACCCAAAACCCAGTATCTAAAATCCCAAACACAAACCATCCCAAAACAGCCATGAATAATAATGAAAGTAATAACAATAAAGAACACAAACACAAAGTCACCGAGTCATGGTCGCAGGACCATGACAGTACCCCCCCCTCAAGGGCTGGCCCCTGACAGCCACAGAAACACACCACCAGACCCGGGCGGGTGGCAGGGGGCCCAGGACGGAGGGACCGGGCCATGACCAAAACGAAGGCCCCAGAGTCCCAAACAAACGTTCACAAAACCCACAGGGGAGCCGAGTCCGAAACACAGTTCAGGCGGCCGGCCACGAAGAAGGCAACGGCGGCCGCTCAGGCGATGGCGGTCCAGGGGCCGGCCGTGCGGAAGGCAACGGCGGCCGCTCAGGCGATGGCGGTCCGGGGGCCGGCTGTGCGGAAGGCAACGGCGGCCGCTCAGGCGATGGCGCCCGGCCAGTAGCCTAGCCAGCGGTCTAGAAAACGGCCGTTTAGCTCCAGACCCAAACGAGGCTGGGCCAGGCGAGGCTGAAGGCACGGAAGCCGGGGCCGCAGCGGGCGAAGATGCTGAAGACGCTGCTGCAGGCGATGGTGCGGATGCTGAAGACGCTGCTGCAGGCGAAGATGCAGACACGAAGGCTGGACCAGACGAGGATGCAGACACGAAGGCTGGACCAGACGAGGATGCAGACACGAAGGCTGGACCAGGCGAGGCTGATGAGGATGCTGAAGCGGAGGCTGGACCAGGCGCAGTGGGTGAAGATGAGGATGCTGTGGCCGAGGATGCGGGCACGAAGGCTGGACCAGACGAGGATGCAGACACAAAGGCTGGACCAGGCGATGCTGAAGCAGAAGCCGAAGCCGGACCAGGCGTGGATGAAGCTGGAGATGAAACCGGGCCAGGCGTGGATGAAACCGGGCCAGGCGTGGATGAAACCGGGCCAGGCGATGAAGAAGCTGTAGCTGAAGCCGGGCCGGGCGAGGACGAAGCTGTAGCTGAAGCTGGGCCAGGTGAGGATGAAGCTGGACCAGAATCAGGCGAGGCTGAAGCCGAGGATGAAGCCGGACCAGGCGTGGATGAAACCGGGCCAGGCGTGGATGAAACCGGGCCAGGCGAGGATGAAGCAGGACCAGGCGATGATGAAGCTGTAGCCGAAGCTGGGTCAGGCGAAGCTGACGCTGAAGCTGAAGCTGGGCCAGGTGAGGATGAAGCTGGACCAGAACCAGGCGAGGCTGAAGCTTCAGGCTGAGGCGTGGCAGTAGCAGGTGGTAGCGCTGCAGGTGATGGTACTGCAGGAGGCGGCGCTGCAGCCACAGGTGGAGAAGCAGCCACAGGTGGAGAAGCAGCCACAGGTGGCCTGACGGGATCCTCGGGCCCCCCAGCCGACGTGGCAGTCAGTGTGGCATGAGGCTGGACGGGCTCCTCGGGCCCCCCAGCTAGCGAAGCAGGAGGCTGGACGGGCTCCTCGGGCCCCCCAGCAGGCGAAGCAGGAGGCTGGACGGGCTCCTCGGGCCCCCCAGCGAAAACAGCTGCAGAACCAGTGGGCACCGGGGCCCCCGGCACACATGAAACAAAACCAGTAGGCACGTGGGCCTCTGGCACACATGAAACAAAACCAGTAGGCACGTGGGCCTCTGGCACACATGAAACAAAACCAGTAGGCACGTGGGCCTCTGGCACATATGAGACAAAACCAGTAGGCACGTGGGCCTCTGGCACATATGAAACAAAACCAGTAGGCACGTGGGCCTCTGGCACGTATGAAACAAAACCAGTAGGCACGTGGGCCTCCGGCACACATAAGGAGGGCTGCAGCTGCGCAGAGCACTGACCCTGCTCAGGCAGTGACAGCCCGGTGCAGTTCACAGCTGGCATCTTGGCCTCCAGGGGTCCAGAGTAAGCTGAGGGCAGTAACCCAGCCTCTGGGGAAGCCCCGGAGTGAGCAATAGTCTCTAATGTAGCCAGCTTTTGAGGAACAGGTCCGTAGTGAAACAGTTTGTCTCCCTGCTCAGAAACAGCGGTGGAAAAACAGTGTGAAAATTGTGGCTTAAGGGAGGCTAATGGTTGAGCTACAGACTGGGAAGCTTGTGGCTGGACACAGAACTGAGCCGGAGAATGGCAATAAAGTCCTGGCTCAGACAGACACAGTCTGTCAGTTTTGCAGCGGGTTTGTACACGCCCACTTGGGAAGGATCCGTTACCACGAAGGTAGGTAAGCGATCCATACAGTCTCCCATCCCGCTCTGAATAGCCCCAGAAAACAAAGTCCCGGAAACTGGGGAAAGCAATGCATCCCGCTCACTCACCGCATCGGGCTGCTCGAAAGTGAATGCAGATGGGGGGAGAAGTCCAAGGTCCAAAAGAAGAAACTCCTGCTCCCACGAACGAAGCGAGCCCAGAAGCCATGGGAGACCGGTCACCAGACGCTGTAGCCGCCTCTCTATAGCGCGCTGGGACGTGCCACCCGGGTTTTCCAGCCACAGGTCGATGAGCTCCTGTGTGGCATCGATGAGCGTCTCCCGTAGCTCCCTGGACGGATTAAGCGCTGCTGGGTCCATCTTGTGGTCACGTCGTACTGTCACGGTCCGGGGCAGCGGCCGTGTGAAGAGTGGAAAGGAGGACTCAGATGCAGCACTTATTCAGATGTGAAGGGTGATTTATTAACAATACCAGACATAAAGTGGAGATGGCAAACAGAACTAAGGACGAACTAAACTGGGATAAACTACACAGAGGAGTGGCAAACCTGAACATGAAGGGAGAACAGCAGGGAGAGCACGCAGGGGATTTCACAAGGTATGAATACAGACGACGCGACGAGGAGCAGAGGAAAACACACACTATAAGTACACAGAGAGACACTGGGAAATCACACACAGGTGGGAGACACAGCTGGACCTGGTTAACCTGACGAGACAGGGGAACACTGACACCAGGGACCAATAGAGGGAGCACAAACCCAAAACCCAGTATCTAAAATCCCAAACACAAACCATCCCAAAACAGCCATGAATAATAATAAAAGTAATAACAATAAAGAACACAAACACAAAGTCACCGAGTCATGGTCGCAGGACCATGACATTACTATAATGATTATAGCATATTTATGTATATACAGTGGGGCAAAAAAGTATTTAGTCAGCCACCGATTGTGCAAGTTCTCCCACTTAAAATGATGACAGAGGTCAGTAATTTGCACCAGAGGTACACTTCAACTGTGAGAGACAGAATGTGAAAAAAAAAATCCAGGAATTCACATGGCAGGATTTGTAAAGAATTTATTCGTAAATTAGGGTGGAAAATAAGTATTTGGTCACCTCAAACAAGGAAAATCTCTGGCTCTCACAGACCTGTAACGTCTTCTGTAAGAAGCTTTTCTGTCCCCCACTCATTACCTGTATGAATGGCACCTGTTTGAACTGATCATCTGTATAAAAGACACCTGTCCACAGCCTCAAACAGTCAGACTCCAAACTCCGCCATGGCCAAGACCAAAGAGCTTTCGAAGGACACCAGGAAAAGTATTGTAGACCTGCACCAGACTGGGAAGAGTGAATCTACAATAGGCAAGCAGCTTGGTGTGAAAAAATCAACTGTGGGAGCAATCATCAGAAAATGGAAGACATACAAGACCACTGATAATCTCCCTCGATCTGGGGCTCCACGCAAGATCTCATCCCGTGGGGTCAAAATGATCATGAGAACGGTGAGCAAAGATCCCAGAACCACACGGGGGGACCTGGTGAATGACCTGCAGAGAGCTGGGACCAAAGTAACAAAGGTCACCATCAGTAACACACTACAACGGCAGGGAATCAAATCCCGCAGTGCCAGACGTGTTCCGCTGCTGAAGCCAGTGCATGTCCAGGCCCGTCTGAAGTTTGCCAGAGAGCACATGGATGATACAGCAGAGGATTGGGAGAATGTCATGTGGTCAGATGAAACCAAAGTAGAACTTTTTGGTATAAACTCAACTCGTCGTGTTTGGAGGAAGAAGAATAGTGAGTTGCATCCCAAGAACACCATACCTACTGTGAAGCATGGGGGTGGAAACATCATGCTATGGGGCTGTTTTTCTGCCAAGGGGACAGGACGACTGATCCGTGTTAAGGACAGAATGAATGGGGCCATGTATCGTGAGATTTTGAGCCAAAACCTCCTTCCATCAGTGAGAACTTTGAAGATGAAACGAGGCTGGGTCTTGCAACATGACAATGATCCAAAACACACCGCCCGGGCAACAAAGGAGTGGCTCCGTAAGAAGCATTTGAAAGTCCTGGAGTGGCCTAGCCAGTCTCCAGACCTCAACCCCATAGAAAATCTGTGGCGGGAGTTGAAAGTCCGTGTTGCTCGGCGACAGCCCCAAAACATCACTGCTCTCGAGAAGATCTGCATGGAGGAATGGGCCAAAATACCAGCTACTGTGTGTGCAAACCTGGTAAAGACCTATAGTAAACGTTTGACCTCTGTTATTGCCAACAAAGGTTATGTTACAAAGTATTGAGTTGTATTTTTGTTATTGACCAAATACTTATTTTCCACCCTGATTTACGAATAAATTCTTTACAAATCCTACCATGTGGATTCATGGATTTTTTTTTCACATTCTGTCTCTCACAGTTGAAGTGTACCTCTGGTGCAAATTACTGACCTCTGTCATCGTTTTAAGTGGGGGAACTTGCACAATCGGTGGCTGACTAAATACTTTTTTGCCCCACTGTATGTCTGTATGTACCCTATCACCTCCTTAACCGGTGGACTAATCTGAACAAAACTTTGCACAAACATCGTCACACATACAGCGATTATTAATATTATTAATACAGCAATTTTTATGTTTTTTTTCCATCATTCCTCTGCGAATGCGACGTTATGTTCTCCATTTTTTTTGTTTCACATGTCACGTTCAGTGTACCCCACCTATACCTAACTTAAAGGTGACCAACATTTGCATCTGTGTATTGTTTAAGTCACCACTAAATACAGAATGGTGTTTTTGCTAGTAATTGTAATAGAGATTTAGCCAACTTCAAATAGTCTACATACCAAGCTGTCCAAGGTTAGAAATAATCTGTTTACTTAGCGGCACATTTTATGCGTTTGTGGTTGGGCATTTGAATAAATCATTTTCTATTTGGATATTATTATTGGTCCAGACATATTCGAAATTTCTTTCTATATTTCTGTACAAACACGTGTGAGTACTTAGCTACACTGGCACTTTTCTGTCGATGTATCATATGTTGATGTAACTGAGGTATTTATATACCTGATAAAAATGCATATTTAATATTAGCATGTTAGGTTGTGAGCATGTTGGCATTTTAGCATTTAGCTAAAATTAGCATGCTATTGTTAGCTAAATGCTAAAAGCTCTTCTGTACCAAAGCAGGGATTCATGGCTACGGCTGTATTCTAGAGCTAGTTAATATGAAGCTTTAGCACCTTTTACACCTTTAGGAGCTGTGGATATCTATGGGGCGCCGTTTGTAAAGTGAAACATGCTGAAATTAACGGCAACATTTTTCCACATTTAGCTCAAAACCTTACAAAAACGTATTTTTTTGAGTAATTTTTTACAACATTTAGTAAAATATTTGTAACTTTTCATCAAATGTTAAATATTAAATCTAAATGTTAAATATTAAATCTAAATATTATATTTAAATCTAAATGTTAAATGTTAAATCTAAATGTTAAATGTTAAATCTAAATATTATATTTAAATCTAAATGTTAAATGTTAAATCTAAATGTTAAATGTTGAATCTAAATATTATATTTAAATCTAAATGTTAAATGTTAAATCTAAATCTAAATGTTAAATCTAAATGCTAAATGTTAAATGTTAAACCTAAATGTTTAGGCTAATATGCAAATTAATTGTACGGATCAATGGAAATACCAAAATAAAAGCTTCCCGAAAACCTCCGGTGCAAAATTGTCTGTTCTCCTCCACACTTCTCCCCGCTTCACTTCTTGCCTACGAGCATGTCCAGCGATTTTGCTGGACATGTGCTGCAGCGATTGTGAAGTGGAGACTGCAGCTGCTAAGAGTGCACTACTGCTAAACCTTTGGATGGCCGACAAAACGGATCTTCCGATGTTGTCAGCTAAATCGCCGGACGTGCTTTCTCATGGTCGGGTTATGGCTGAATTCCAGTGGAATGACGGTCCCGCCATAATAGACGTTCCAGCCATGTGTTCCAGCCCTAAACCTAACCTTATCCCTAACTATAACCTTATTCCTAACCTTTACTAGCAGTTAAATGACGTAAAATAGTGTTTTCCAAATCGATTTTTAGAAAATGAACAACATGTGTAGATTGAGTCCAAACGGTTCTCATGTGCTCTCCTTTTTCCGATGCCGTAATTTAGGAACGTGTTGGGTACCCGAAAGCATAAAATGTTGACAATTTGTCACCTAGCGAAAATTATTACGCTTTGGGAGTGAGAACGTGTCTGACCACTACCGGCACACTTTTGCACCGGAGGTTTTTGGAAAGCTTTTATTTTGGTGAAAGGAGCTTGCAAAGAAAAGCGTCTGGACTTCTTTAAGTTGCTTGAAGACGAGGATGC
The DNA here is from genome assembly GCF_057382275.1 of Copadichromis virginalis. NCBI lineage: Eukaryota > Metazoa > Chordata > Actinopteri > Cichliformes > Cichlidae > Copadichromis > Copadichromis virginalis. The sequence goes on from NC_140629.1 coordinate 13,146,685, forward strand.
CAATGTGAACATTGATGTCTGATGTCAGATGCTGAACAAAAGTAAACGGCACATGTCAGGGTTGAATAAATGCCCTTCACCCTCTGCTTCACATCATTCAGAAGCAATCATTTTGTGATCATTTTTCTCCTAACAGTGATGAGTGTGGATTGTAGTTTTGTGCTGTCACTCAAGGCTTTTGTTGTATTTCTCAGGAGAGCAGCCTCCCTCCTCTATGGCTCCAGTTGTGCTGAAGTCTCAGTCGAAGACACTGGTGATTGGATCGACTGGTGGGAATATGATCACTACTGGAATGGCCTCGGTACGTGTCCAGGAGATAAAATGATGCAAACCCTCTTTGGTGTTAGAGTAAACATTGTAGTCAGAGGCATTTTCACCCTAATCCATTCTTTAATCATCACTTTCCCATCTGAAAGACTGCAATGTATTCTACTATTTCTCTTCAAGGCGCTCATAAACCACCTTTGGTTTGGAAAGAGCCTTAAGGACGCAATTAATACTCCAGTTGTTTATGTCGACTCTGAAAATGCAGTAAAGTTTGAACCCAACTTTGAAAAGGTACGTGTAAATATTCAGTGTATTTAAATGATAGCACAATAAGAAATTCTGCTTTTGTTCTATCTGAATCTCTTCTCCTCTTTGTACTTCAGGATGTAATTGAGGCTCTTAAGAAAAAGGGACACAATCATCAACCAGCAACACGTTTCTACAATGTAGTTAACGCTGTGGAAAAGGAAGACAGCTGTATCTCTGCATGGTCTGATGAAAGGAAAAAAGGCAAAGCAGCTGGTTACTGAGGCCAAAAGCCAGGGATGTTAGTTTAATAGCATAGCTTTAAGGTTATACAAATTCTTGCAGCCACAAAACCACAAAATCTGTAGCAGATGGTGTCTGTCCTGCTGGAAAATCATTGAACAAGATGCTGATTATCTGTCTTCTTCAGCTGAGTACCTACAGAAGCATGTAGCAGTTGAACTCGTGGCCTCTAGACACAACTGACTCTAACAGTAACATGATGGATTTTGCTGCACAAGAAGAAGCAACAGCCTTATCTGTGACTGTGCCTGACCCCCCCCCCTTTCACTCTTCTGCTTATTTGTACACATTTTACCATCTGGTACTTCTGCCATTTCTCTCTTCTCTGGCATTTCTTTCAGGTTTTCTGTAGTAAAAGCAACAGATACATATGTAAGGTACATGATACTACACTCGTGTTTCAGGCATGTGCATAATAAAACTGAGTTTAATGATAAAATAATTCAATGTTCAAATCATAAAGCCAAAAGAGTACAAAGAAAACAAATACATCATAAAAACTGAAAAAAATGTTATTATATTTTATAAATTATTGGGGATATATTGATATTGAATTTCATTATCTAAATTTTTATCAGCCAATTTAGGATAATAGTTGGTCTGATATTTAACAGCCAAATCTTTCTCTTAAATGTTGATTTCACAATCATGCAAATATTCAAAAAATATTCTTTGTTTGATGCCAAAATTTGGACATGAATAGACTGAATAAAAAAAAAAACAATCATTCACATAGACTGCAGATAAAAGAAGTGAAAGAAGCACATAGTTTAAAATTACTTAAACCTGCGTTTTTTCTAAGCGTCGTGCCAGCTAGAGACAGTTGTATAGAAATCTGTGGGAAAACGGCTCGATTGTGGTGGATTTATAGGCTCAGTTCTTGCTTTTAAGTCTTATAGATTACATGTTTTGTAAACTATGCTTCACATGATTGTTCAGATGGATGAAACAAAAAAAATGGTGACAGGCATAAGACATTAGAAATAGAACACTACAAAGTAGTGGGTAACTTCACAGTGCCCGTGTCCCACTTGTATATTCAAGCTTTGTAAAACTCACAATTAAAACTTAATAGGCTAAACCAAATAACACTGGTGCGATTGTCATTGTCAGCTTCACAAAATCTAGAGGCAACAGACTATAGAGATTAATTCATAATGTTGTCTTAAATTGAGATATTCGTCCATTTGGTCGCAGGGTGTGTGGCATCAGTTTAACCTCCTAGGACATGGCATCCACATCAGTGGACATCACATTTTGGTTTGTCTAGACCAACATACTAAATTTTGCTCTACAAGGGCCTGATATCCACTTACGAGGACATTATACTGCCACTGTTCTATCGAAATTTAGATAGAATGTCATCTTATGTGGATCTCATTTTTCTCAGAAACAAAAATCAGGAAAAAAAAAATCAGGTAATTTTTTTACATTCATCAGGTCCCAAAAGCCCAAATAACAAAGAGAAATGAAAAATGCATGCCATGAAAGAGTTTAGGTCTTAGGAGGTTAAAATTCTTTAAAAAAATGAAATACTAAATATTTTTTGCTTCTTAACTTTAGTTTTTTTTTTTCTTTTGGATCAGAGGTTCTTATGTCTGACATATAAATAGCTGTTCATGCATAGCATTTTTACCCTTTGCACATGAGCTGCTTTGTCACTGTTATTTTATGTACATATATCAAATGAAAATTTTGCATTTGTGCAAAACATATTCCCTGTGTGTATAATAGTAATGGATACATCTTCAAAGTTGCTCATTTTTATAATAAATGGTTGAATGGTCAGTACTTTAAATTTCACCTTAAAATGTTATAGATGCATTGAAAATCTGGTTTCTATTTTTTTTTTTGTAAAACCAAAATGATTAAAAAATGAATATACAGTTGAAAATAAAGTAAACAAAAGGAAAAAATAAATTCTGGTCGCAGTCGATGTTTGACAGCCGGGCAGTAATGGCTTTTTTGTGGATGTACCAATGTGCCCTTCTGCTGTTGGTCTCTCCCTCCAACCTGAGGTCACTGTTATTGATGTGTGCCCCGTAATGTAGTCTGTGCAGCCTGTCTATGTTGTTTCTCATAGATCAGTTTGAAATTTTTTGTGGGGGACATTGTAGCAGTTGGAACAAGATAATCCGATCAAACGTTGACTCATACATTCAGCAGAGACGTTTGCTGAGCGAAAGTTTGACGCACTTTCCAGTGAACACCTACAGCACGCAATCAATTCTCACAGCAACACAGATAAAATGTTATTTTACTCATAATACAGGAAAATAAATCAATCCTGAAGGGAAAAGGTCAGATGATAAGATCCTGGTGTTTTTTAGGGTGGGCTGCTTTGCCCCGTCACATGGTATTTGGACCTCGGGGGGTGTGACAGTCACACTGTGCCCTGACCTTATAGGAGCCACCTGCTGCAAATGTCACATTACCATGTCTGGCAGCAGGAACAAAAGGTTGCCAGGAGAGGATCATGGGTAGGGCCTCATGCGATGACCACCCTGCTTTTCCCTGGCAAACAGTGGCAGTTCAGGCATTTCACTGACAGCTCACAGCAGCGCAGATGATCTGCTGGCTGGGAAACAAGCACGACATTCCAATAACAAATCCCAAACAGCACGGGCTGAGCTGATTTCTTTGATTGCCCTATTTGCAGACTAATCTGCATAAATAAATAAATCTTCCTTTTGGGGGTCAGGTGCAGGCTCTTCTGGTGACCCAGATGTTCCAGCTGTTCGGTGTGTACTTTGACTGTTAAAATAAAACCCGACATCTGCTCTTAGTTTGAATTGGTTCATTTATTGGCAGTCAGTGTTGGGCATGAGACAGATACACAAAGGCTACAACAAGGAAGAGTTTGACATTGACACATGAAAACAAACTACAAACCAGGTGGACAGCCTTCTCCATCACTCCCAGTAAACATTCGACATGGAAAGAGGTGTCCGCTCTGACTGTGAACTACATTCACTGATCTATTTTCTGTTTTATTGCGTCGTCCCATCGGCCGCTTCCCTTTTTGCTCTATTGTTCAAGCTAACAGCGGGTCGCAGGGCTCAGTTTCATAGTCGTTATTGTAACTACTGAGTTGGACAAGTGACAAAACACCGAAACAATAACACAAATCATTACAGCAACAATCGGACAAATTACGGATACACACATATAACACACAGCAAACATTTATTATATATCTAGTGATGATTTTTTAATGATTGCTTCAACAATCAGGAGCCGTCATTTCCCCGTCTGCAGGTATACTTTCAGCTCTCTGCTTCACTGCTTATAATCGATGTACACAGAGGCTATGCTATGGTGAAACTGAAATATATAAAAAAAAAATCAAACTGCCTTAAAGTGCATCGCAGTGTTTCGGTCAGTCTAACTTAAACATCATGTGCTACTACAAGCAGACTAGAACCAACAGATAACAGTCATGGCTGCGTCTGATTAGAAAACACAGGACCACTAAAGTACAGCATCAATAAATGGGAACGACAACATATCTGTAGAGACACACAGCAGTAGGAAAGGGCAGCTTGGACACTGCTCTGACTTAGTGGCCCGCATGAACAGCTGGCTGTGGTGTCACAAATGCACTGAAACACACAGTGGGGATGAGCACAACATCTCAATAATCACACAGAGAAGGGAATAAGAGCATTCGGGCGAGTACAAAAGCAATCAGTGACCGCTATCCATTGTTTGGTCCTACCTGTTGTCTTCTAAGATTGCTTTGTTCACCGAAAAGTGCACAAAAATAGCCTGTGGAAACACAACAGAGCCATGTTTTGTGTCCTCATTTACAACTACACAAGGGTGTGCGTGGGTATTCACAAGTGGACATTTGGAAAGGGGGGGAAAACGCAAAAAGTCGACCTAGCAGTTTTGCCGGGCGTCACGTGATGGGTCGTCGGCTGTATAGTCTGTTGAACTTGTGTCATAGCTTTTGTTGAGAGATTAACAGAGAACACACAATGTGGAGCTAGGCCCTGCCTGCCAGAGATAGACTCAGTCCTGGTAGAGAAACCCGGGGGGACCCACTGTTTCCAAACTGGCTCGAGTTCCTCTTCAGCTACCGCCGGGATGCTGCTCCTCCATCTGAGCAACTGATCTCAAACCTCCTCAAGATTGGCTTCTCAGCTGCCACTGTCACAGAGAGAAAGAGAGACAGAGAGAAAGAGAGACAGCAAGCGAGAAAGAGAGAGAGCACTGGTTTGTTAATCCTTCCGGCCCCCCCTCCAATGAAACCGCACCTCGTTCCCAAGAGCACCATCCACCAACACGGTAAGTCATGGCCGCTGCGGCTGTCGCTTCATTGTCACTATCTTGTGTGGGTTAACTCAGAGATGGTTAGGAATAGCTTGGTAGCTGTGTTGGGACAAGAAGTTCACAATGTGGGCACTGGTCTCCCTCATGTCTTGAGGGGTAACTGGGCTCGTGGTGTGAGGGCAAGAAGGCGAAGGAAGTAGCGGAGTGCTGTGGGACGACGTTTCAACCACAGTTGAAAGAACCTCGGAGACAAAATGACCCCATCACCTCTCACAGTAGTGAAGGGTAAAGTCTTTGGAGAGCTGCTTCTCCCCTAACCCCCAGGGCTCCAGCTCAAATTTGTCCCCCACATCATCCTCATCATCTTCATCTTCCTCCTCGTCCTCCTCATAGTGGCTGGGCTCTTCAATGGATGTCTCCAGGTGGTAGGAGTAGGGCTGACCCTCGGTGTACTCGTAGATCGTCGGCAGGCTGCTCTTTAGGCTGCAGCGCCGGCGCAATGCGACTAGCAGAGGCTGAGGCATGGTGAAAATGTCCATGTTGTTCCCTAGGTCGATCCAGGCCAGGCTGGCGAATTTCTTGGGGTCTTTGAGCATTTCGGTGAGGTCTTTGAGTATAGCCAGGGTGAGGCGGTTGCCATTGAGGGCTAAGGTGCTGAGTTTGGGCAGCGAGGCGAGGAAAGGCAAGAGAAACCTCAAATTTTCGTCAACAAGTTCGGTGAAGCTGATGTCTACAGCCACCACACTGTCTCTGTTGTTTTGGAGGTAGAAGGCGACTTGACGGACGTCCCGGGTCGAGAGGGGAATACCAGACAAGTCGACGGAGTCGCTGGACATTTTTTTCTGTAGGGTTGTCTTGAGACTGTTGGGAATATGAAGAGAAGAGAGTGGTATTACTTAGATGTCTCTTGCACATACACAGACAGAAATTGCTTTTGGCTGGAGGATGAAATGATCTTTGAATGATTCCCCGATTGATGAAAAAAACAAAGCAGTAGTTTTATGCTGTGTTTCCTGAGCTGTATAAAGGAGGGGGGTAACTGGTCCAGCTTGAGCGGAAGGCTGGTACAGAGACTCCAGCATGGGGATTTGCTAGTGTAAACAGAAGAGTCAAAACATCCGAGCGAACCAGCAGCTTGAGCTTAAAGCTATGTGGGCCAGAAGCACGGGGCTCCTTATAGTGCAAGGTCACAACCGTTTCCCCCTGCAGAGATAAATTATGAAGTGCTTTGGAGGAACTAATCTGAATAAATCTGGCCATTTCAGTTATGGGGAGGCTAAAGAAAGACATGACTTTGCCTCTTTTCTTTTGTTGGTCAGCGACGTGCCACCTGATAAAAGATTTTGGTGCAATTGAGCAAAGGAGTATGGAATCACACAAAACGTCCCCAGTTTGCTACACATAACAGAATCTTCTCATGAGCCGTGGCTGACATGTTGTGTATGAATGTCTGTAACACATCATGATTAGGCCACAAAACATATGCCGCAGGAATGCAGCAATGAATAATGCGTCATTAATTCACACTGCTCGCCATTAATAAATTATCACGTCAGAATGACTATTCATGCAAATAGCTAACACTTAATAAATTACAAGCTAAATATGATCTCACCCATTAAGTAACCTGTATCATAATAACTGTGATTCTATTACAGAAAAGTGCTTTTTTGTTTGTTTGTTGTAGACAGCAGCTTTTGACAAGCCTCTTTGAGAGGGAAGAACATGCAATGTGAGTTTGAAGTAGCCAAAAACATTTAGCAGGTGATGAATAATGTCACAGATAAACGATCATGAGCTCATAAAGGAAAACTTGATATCAATCTTGTTTTTGGCTTCTGACTGTGGCTTGTCAGCATTACTCAGTACTGTATCTGTGGATCAGTGGTTCATGCAGCAACATGTAGATGTACACCTGCCAGCCAGGTTTCTCAAAGCACCTTATGTATGAGGACTTTCATAAAGGTCGACTGAGCGCAGTGGAAAACTGCAGTGAGTTTGGTGGCATAGAAATGAGTGCATTAACTCTGATACTGACAGACATTAATTGTTGGCAGATTGGTTTAATTTGCTCACATGAACATACACTGATCTGACTACAGTGACTTTACAACACCTGCTATAAACAAGGCAGACAAACATTGTTTAAGCTCAGCAGATGCTTTAACAGGATTATAGCATGTTTGAAAAGTTCAGTCCCTCTGCCTGATTTTTCTGTCTTTAAAGGGGATTTCTGAGTTGAAATTCAATCAGGGAAGCTTTAAATGATTACTTTTCTGCCCAGGATTTCTATCTGTTTCAGTGCATACTCGGTATAACCCCTGGAATATCTTCGAAATCCTTTCAGGACATTGCATAATGAAAGCACGATTTGAAGCTGAATCTAAATATAGGCGATATTATGATCCCTTTCTGCAGCTAGCATTCGTGCCGAAAACATTTCTGAATTACTTGCACGCTCCTTTGCCCCTTTGTTTGCAGTCCCTTACATTTACAAGCGCCCGACTCCTCACTCACCTCCTCACCCCAGCCCTAGAGGAGGCAGTGTGTTTAACTTGAGCTGTTACTGAAGTGGCCTCCAAGCTGATTTGGTGTCAGAGTGAATTAAAGCATTCCCAGCGCCCTTGCGACTTACTGTGACATGCACCTGTCACTTGTTATGCACCCAAGTGGGGTTTTTTTGTGGTGCTGAAAATGGATGTGCCCTCAGCAGCATGCACAGCTCCTTTTTTTTTTAAAAGCAGGTGATGGGCTGATGATCAAATAACTCGTGAAAACCCCCCCAAAATCTGCAGATATCACCAGGATTTAAAAAGAAGTTTTAATCAGGTGCAGAGGACAAGAAATATGCCAAGCATGCTGCACTTCTATCAGACTCTTGTGAGCCAGAGTTCTTTCTCTCTCTTCTGTCTCTCGCATCCTTTTTTACATGACAGAAACCTCATTTTAACCAGAGGCACAAAGGTCCTAATGGCCGTGGCAGAGGCTTCGCTCCAGGTGTGAATAGGTTTTGATCACGCAGCTCCTTCCTTTTCAGACAGGCTTTTGAGCCCAGTCTGCACAAAAAAAGTATGTCTGAGGCATACACACTGGAAGCTTCTTACATCCTGCGTCAAGATCTGATACCACAAAACATGAGCGCTACTGATAACTTTGAGTAGATGGTTTTTCTTGTGAATTTTACATCCAAGAACATGAATATCAGGGCTCAGTTTAAATTAAGAAACAGTGCAGAGGTATGATGCTGGATATCTGTGGCTAAGTAGATGCCCAAAGAAATAATAATTATACACTGAATCCAGTAAGGACTTACAGTAATGACATCAGCCTTTAATAACAATGCATATTTACAAACAAGCAACCTAATAAACACCCTTTACATAGTTAAGAAATCAATTAATTTTACATTGTGGTGCCATATATTAAGTATTCCCACCAAGAGTGCACCGCTTGTCTCTACGTGTGGCTCATCAGTCTCCAAGTGTCAGCGATTTAATTCAACGAGGCCGCGTTCTAATTCAGTAAGCACAAATCAAATCGCTGTTGGGATTTAATAAAGTAAATATTCATTCTAAAGCTTGCTGAGTAGAAGTGAGATTGTATATATATATTTTTTTAAATTAAGAAACAGTTTTTTCTAAACATGCAGTTCAGTTTCCTCCTCATCTCCCCTCTGGGCTGTTATTGCATTACTCACGCCATTTTGTCTTTTTTGTCGAGTCATTTACGTTCAAACTTTTCTCTATTATTCATCTCAGTCCTCTGGTGGGTAAAGCCCATCTGCACGAGATGAGCAGTCTCGTCACACCTGCTCCCTGATGTCACGTATATTTTCCACTGCACGCTCATCATAAAGACGTACAGATGAGGTCGGCGTGCACTACAGATAGAAATCACACGCACATAATCCCTCTCAGCACTGCATTGTCCTTCATGCTGCAGGGTATTCAACCTCACACTTCACAATCCGTATCGCTAAAGGCAGTTCCCTCCCATGCACCAATCAGCCGCAACATTAAAGCCACTGACAGGGAAAGTGGATAACTCTGAATAGCTTGTTGCAGTGTAATGGACTGCTGTAAAATGCTGGATCCTGGCGTTTATGTGGACATTATTTTGACATATACTGCCTACCTAACATCCCTATAGACTTGGCTGACACCCGTCCATACAAGCCCCAAGCAAGTACTTGAGGGAACTTGTGGTGCTTTTGAGGATCCTTTAATGACCATACAACACAGATTAAGCCTAAAAACTATATGATAGTTCAGGTTATTCTGTTTCTGAGTGTTAGGTGAGAAAACAAAAGCAAATTATTAAGTCACGTAAAGCTTATGGGAAAGAAAAACACTTCTGTAAAAGTCAAAAAAGAGAAAAGGTCACAAAAAGTGTCTGCAAATTTTATACTGACATGAATTTAGCCTTAAGGTGAGAGCACTTCAGTAGCGTATCTGGGTCACTGCATCCATCAAGCCCATTTTTTTTCATTGCACTTGGAAAAAAAAACCAAGGAAAGTTTTCTAGCCAATCCTAAATAAACTAATTAGATTAGATTGAGATTAATGGGATTACTGAGTTTCAGATATTAATTCAGTGTGGCATTTCAGTCACACAAGTGTGTACAGTACTTAGAGGACTGCGTGTGCCGCACTAATGCTAGATAATGAAGGGATGAACAGTCCCGTGGCATTAAAAAGGACTGAGCTGTTTCTGTTTCCTCTGAGTGGAGAGAAACCCCACAGAAATGGATTTGTTGCTTTTTTTAAAAATTTTATTTCTTGCACAGAGGAGCCAGGCTGTCTGCAGCTGAACAAAGATGGAAGAGAAAGGGAATATAAATCCACTCTAAATTTGTATTTGTGACACACTTTCTTTGGTTTATTTGCTCTGTAAATGTAGACCAATAAAACCTTATTTGACAAAGGATAGACTTGGAATTTCTACAAAAATGCTCTTATGGTTGTGTGATAGTTATAAAGTTACAGCCAAGAACACAAGCAGCGGCCTAGCTGCACCTCTGAAGTTCACTTTTTTAAAAACAAAATATGATGTTTTTGTTTAATTATTGACAAAAAACACGGTTCTAATGTTTTATTACACTCAAAGTTGATAGACTGTTTATAAAAGATGGACATAGTAATAAGTTTGTCTCCTACTGGTTTCTGTTGCCTTAGGTTTAGCACTCGACTTCAGACAAGAGAGTGATATTGTAGTGTGAATGTGTGTGTGAATGGGTGAATGACTGAATGTAGTGTGAAGCGCTTTGGGGTCCTTAGGGACTAGAAAAGCGCTATACAAATGCAGGCCATTTAGAGCTGCCAGCTTAAGCCACAGACTGTATATGAAAGATGGACATAGCTACTGTGAAAAAGCCGAGGGTTTTCGCCTACGTCATCTGTGTGTTTAAAATCAGATGTAAGCAAGCGGCAGATTTGAATGAGAAGCCAAGAGACACTGGATAGTTACAGTATAGGCTAGCAACTTAATAATCACACATATCCTGCTTTAACCTTCTTTTTGACTCTAATGTGGAACATGATTTACATGATGAACATTAGATTATAATTATAATCAAGAAGACTTATAACTAGTAAGAACCAGGGAGTCAAAAGGTAATTTTTCCTTAGACATCTCTACAGCTGCACTAAAAAAAATCAGTTGTTGAATGAACACAATTTAATCATGGCACCTTTTTCCACGTGACTTAACCAAGTACAATAACCCATTTTTGACCATGTCAAACCAACACATTTGGCATTTGGTGGTTTAATGTAATCAGATTACGTTGGATCAACGTAGTATACTTGGAATTACTTGAAGTGATTTAAATAAGTATGTAGAGTGAAATTTGTTTTAATTTATTCTACACAAGTTAAAAACTTTAGGAAAACACAATGAAATCTTGTTGTTTGAACAACTACTTTGTTAATCAAGGCAATTACTGCTAGTCTTGCTTAATGAACCAATATGGGGGTTGATGATTTCATAGAGACAAACAACCATTTGCTCTTACATTCATGGGTAACTTAGAATCACCAATTAACCTAACTCTAATAACACACTGCAAACCAGCCAGATGTGGATTTGAACCCAGGCCCTTCTTGCTGTGAGGCAACAGCACTAACCATCACGCCACAAAACTGTCAAGCCAGGCTTAACAAAACTAGGAAAGCTATGATTACAAGGCTTGATACAGAATTCTCCGTACGTTTTTGTCCTTGACAGGTTAAACCACAATAAATAGCGATAGCACATACATGGTGTGGGTATAGTTGTCTGGCTCTTAAAACTCCAGCGATTTTCCTGCAGTTTGAGATCTAATGTGATCTTGTGATCAACTAACAACTAACCACTCTTACTAGATTATCATGTCATCTCAACAAGAACAAATTAAGTCCTACCTCAAAGCACACTGTGCGCTGTCAATCTTACGTGCTGCACAATAATGTTTAATATTTAGTATTTACTGTTATATTCCCATATGTCATCGTGATGTTGTTTATTCTTTTGCTCTCGTTTTCTTCTGCTTGTTTTCTTTTTTCATTCTCAACAGGTGAAATTAATAAAAAAAAACAAAAACAAAAAAAGAACAAATTAAGTTGCTGAATTTCATGCAGATGCTACATGATTTAATTACGTTCACCATAGAAACATGAAATTATTTAGTACATGTAACAACCATCCAATTTCTTTTTTTTTGAGTGTGGACTTCTTTTAGTAACAAGAGGAGTCGCCTCCTGCTGACCTTTAGAAAGAATGCAGGTTTAGCCAATGTTTTTGTATTGGCTAAACCTTGGCTAAATTCGTTTTTGAGGGGGTGGTGGGGTTGGTTCTTTTTACAGTTTATAGCCAACGATGACTAGTCGGCTTGGATAGCATGGCACATATAATTGACTGTATCTGTACTCAATGAACTGGACAAACCAAATTCGACTCTCTTGTGTGACTGAAACTCGACGATACAGCACCCAGTTGTCACTCAAAGCTGCCATTCCCTAAAAGCACTACTTTCTTCTTCTGGCCACAACAATAATGTAATAATATATATTTTCTGTACCTACAAGGCAAGTAATTACAACACAAGCACAAAATTATGCCACACAGTATAATACATACTTTAGTTACTGTAAAAAAAATATTCACAAGCTTTAAGTTATATAAGAAATCTTCACCTTTTAGTTTTCAACAAAAGCAAAATAGCTACTAACGTTTTGTAGATATGTGACTGTTTCCGGTCACAAAGGCCTAGAGACTGGATTGTGACAATTTAGCAACCACTAGTAATGAGGGGAAAAATATTTATTCCCTGACCTGCTGGTGAGTGGTGCCTGACAGTTGATGGGAAATTGATTGGATACATGAAGGGTTTTGGTACATGACCATCTTTACAACCGATCTTATCCAGCGACAGCCAGCAACCAGTTGCAATTTACTTGGGGAATACACATGTTTTCCTATTTACTTTACATCTTAGAGGAAAAAATGAATTATATGGTTTGATTTTTGTGAGCTTCACAGATGCTAGCAGATGTCCTAAATATATCTAACAAAGTCAATCTTTGTGCCTAATTTTAGTAGTTATTCCAGGCTAAGCTAATTGCTAAGCTAAACTGCTAGCAGAGTTCCCAAGAGGCAATGCAAGTTACTCTAAATGACCTTATAAATATTTGAATCAGAAATAAAATGACGAGTTAAGCTCTTAACTGGAAAAAGTAGGCTATCTCCAAAAACTTAAGTTTGGGAGGTGAACTTCCTTTTCACAGTCAGCAGCAGACTGGACCTGTCTCATCTCTGTCTAGCCTTGACAGGTATTTGTTCATGAACACAACAGCAGGCGAAGCTGTCAGAGCTCACAACACCTGCTGTATTAATATTCTGTTTTAGGGTGGATTTCTTGTTTTAATGATTCATGTTGTTCCTGCTGTCTCAGCCAGTGTCACACCGTCTCACTGCAGGTTTATGAAGCCAACAACAAGACTAAGTGAAAAAGAGCTATCGGAATTTAGCGACTGTATGATTCCACACATTTTCAGAGAAGCTGTCAGTTTCAGTAAAGTCGTGTTTTTTTCCTCTTCCGAGCTGAAATAAATGTCCGTGAGGACAACAAAGCCCTGCCTGTGCAGCTAAACAGTGAAATGTCTGATCTACATAAGCTTTTCTTCCAGTTTTTGCGTGTCACCTCTGAATGACTCGCAATAAACCCGTCTGATCTCGCTGAGCTCACATCGTCTCGTTTTCAGCCCTCAGATTGTTTTCATCTCTTTAAAATTAATCCATTATTTGCAGTGTGTAGTCAGATGTAGAATAAGCAATTACACGAGAAACAATTATGATAGGCTTTTTCTGTTCATGAATAGGATTACCAAGTAACACCTAGACACAAAAAATTTTGTTTGTGTTATTTGTGTGCAACCTAATTCTCTATTCATCATTTGCACATCAAAAGCAATGCACTTTTTCATGAAAATAGCTACAATTACATTTTAGCACAACCCTCCCAGCTTTTTTTGGCATACAGATGACACGTTTGCTGCCACTTTTGAAGAGCGAAACGCCAGTAGCGATGCAAATCCACCGCACGGTCCTCTCAGATATGATTGACAGCTGTGGTTATTCTTAACGTTTCTATCAGGTCAGCCCATGGCCAGCTCCGTCGTATTTCAGTGTCAGGTACAAAGATGAAAATCTCTACTGCTCGACATGGAGCCGAGCCCTGTTCTCTGTTGTGTGTGCGGCGGCTGACTTATTACAGACTGAATGTCTGGACAGAAGGGCTTACCAGGCCTGGGATTTCCGTCTGGACATGCTCTGCCTCAACCACTTTGAGTGTGGGGTCAGGTGATAGATCAGCTGTCTGCAAATCTTATCAGAAGACTTTATGGTGTCTGCATCCTGTAGACGAGGACAGAAAGAGTGCTGATAAAGGAACACAGAGCATGAGAGTAATAGTACTAAGGCAGCAGCTTTTTCTGCCCGTGGAAGTAAAAGAGAAAAACAGTTCTTTGCAGCTCTTATACCTCTCAAGGTTTTAAATCCTGCCAAGTTTCCTCGATTCTTTTTTTTTTTTACACTCATCAACCTGTAGCTCCACCATATTTCACCTGAACAGAAATATTAATGGTTTATTATTATTCTTGAAGCCTTGAGCTACTCCTGAACAAAACACAATTTAACTGACTTGCTGGAGCAAGAAAATCTAATCACATGCAGCATGCACTGGGAAGCAAAACACAGGAAGTAGTAAGCAGAGGTGAGATACAGCAGCTACTGATAAACCCAGATAATTTCAATGTATTAATCATGCTGTGGCTCCTGGTGACCACTGCCTACATAATAATAATAATAATAATAATAATCATCATCATCATCATCATCATCATAATAATAATAAAAATAAAAATAATAATAATGATTCAGTTTTCATCTTTGATTTTTCAGACAGGCTGAATTACACATTCCCATCTGTACATAAAATTCAACCTTATTCTGTTTCAAGGTGCTATTTTGATTTATTCAATCTTGCTGGCACTGTCAGGTCACTCCAGCTTTATGAGTTTCAGGTATGAAAAATTTAACAAACTGCATTAAGCGGTTTTCCAGGATTCTTACTGAGCAGCTATTTCTAGCTCCTCGAGAGTAACATGTGTCGGCGGAATTTCTTTCGAGCATCTGTCTGTAGGAATGTCAATAACATCCTCGGATGAGATTTTCTTAAGAAGACAGCGATTCACAAACGGAATTCATAAGGGAAATGTTCTTAGGAGAAAGCTTTCCTTTGCAGAGTGCTAACACCAAGCTTGTCAGGGAAACACAAAAACACACAGAAAAAAGGAAAGAAACCTGACCTTCTTAGGACACTGCATCTCTCGAGCCAGACTGAGCAGCAGCTCGTGTGAGATGGGATCCACTAGATTGAGGAAGGCAGCGTTTTTGTACAAGATGTCGTTGAGCGATGTGCCTTCTAAACCCAGATCCTACCAGAGAAGACAAGATAACAAAAAAGAATCACAAACCCAGCAAGATGCAGTTGCAGAAATACACAATTAGGGGTCTAAGAATGTTGATTTAGTCCGACAAACAGGTCCCTACTGTGTCAAGGGCATCGTGACTCCTAATGGAAAGATAAAAGAAGCGTTTTGTTTTAAATATTCATTAAAGAAGACAGGCTGCGTTTTCATCTACAGTAGCAAAGTGAAATATAAGTGGGGGGGAGTCACTGGGGAGAGGCTGTGTTTGGACATATCACCCCTCGGTGGCACTTATCCACAGGGCATATCTTGACATACCATAGTGCTTACTGTTTGCAGAAAGCAACCCATGCCTGACTCTCTCTGACCTCATGTTTAATACCTCAGATCAAACCTCTGATTTCTACATGCTCTACTTTCATTGGTTGTTTAAAACTTGGGGAAAAAACAACTCAACCCAATAACTTTCAAATGCATTTAATATCTCAGTGCACATGCATCTATTTTTCCTCATTTATAATTCTCTTCTTGCCGTGGCACTTCAATATGTTAGAGTTTGAATACATTTCATTTGTGCTGCACGTAAATACATCTGCAAAGAGGTCAGAACTGACAGCTGTCACGGCAGCTTGCACGCAGTTATGATGAATCCGAGAGGATCTGCGGTGAAAAAAAGAAATCAAACCAACTAAAAAGAGGAGATGTCAGATGACCTTTCGAGAGTGATGAGACAAGCAGCAGTCAGCGGTGCTGCTGTGCGCGCTGAACCATACCAACTCGCCTTCATCCACATGTCCATCCTCAAGGTCCTAATGAGCCAATCTATGATGGCGAGCACTTGTGCAGCCCATGCAAGTTTAATGAGAAAAGAAAGCCTTTGCGACACTACATACGGTACGCACACACCTGCGCGCATGCACACACATTCAGACACATCCGCTTTTTTTCCTTCCTTAAACACAATCTGCATTGATTGTAAAAGACAGTTGGAGTGGGAGGCTTGCAGCTCCACATTCCTGGCAGTCCTTTTAACAAGGGTGGCAGTAAACACAGACTGAACCCAAAGCATGGGAGAAGCTGCTTTTGCTCTTCTAAGAAAGACTTCTAAGAAAGAGAAGGTGTAAAAATATCTCCCTTCAGTGTTCATGCCTGATCAACTGTCACGTGCGAGTGTGAAACCAAGCCTGGATCCGTCCTCATATCTGCAACGAAGCTCAGATCTCTTTCCTATCTGCGGCAGAGCTCGCTGTTACACACCAATTAAATCTGCAGCTAATTCTGAGAACAGAATCTCGTCAATATCTGCTGCAAACTCTGCAAGAAAAAAAAAAGATAAAGTGAGGATCATTTAATAAAAGTAGAGCTCATTTAGGGGAAAGTGAGCCTCCCGTCCCCTGTGATGTGGCTGTCATGGAGCCTGGCCAGGCCAGTTTATCTCCTTGGCTTGATTAAGGAGGTTCCACTCTCTCCTGTGTCAAGGCTTCAGAGTAATTAACACCGGACAGCTAAAAGACAGAGGAAAGCCCTAAGGGCAAGCAAACAAATGAGATCACTTAGGATATTGCTGTATCTTTGATGTGTCCACATATCCTTTCATGCGTGTTTTACACATTTGCCAAAGCAGGCGAGAAGAGGCTTTAAAGAAGCCCTTTGATTAAGATCCTGTATGGTGGAGTGTAGGACATTTGAGGTCATGTGTAGAAAACTCATCCTACTTAATTTTGCAAAAACTACATCAAATCATCGCACTGAGTGTGTTCTTAGCTTGATGATGATGCATTTTAGAGGTAATTGATTTAGTTTCCTCAATTCATTTTAAAATGACAAAAATACCAAATCTTCACATGACTATAGGCACACACACACTAGAATATTTACAAAAATAAATAAATAAGGAAAGCAATGACAGTGGCCTAGATTTTCATTTCTTTAGGTAAGAGTTAATAAAACCTTTTGAAGTGGAATAATATTTTGTATTGGTGAACACAAGACTTCAGGGCTCTCATTGTTGCTGCTGGAGCACAGGCCATTACAGTGAGAGAGAGAGACATTAAGAGTGGGGAGTGATGGAGGTGCTAGGTCGCTCTAATGGGCACATTAGAACAGCCTAAGGAAAAGGTGAAACTCTGGCTTTAGAAGAGAAGGGAAACAAGGACAAATGCAGACAGGGATGGAGATTTATTTGTGCTCTGCATTTCAGGAAATATCCAGAACCATCAGGAGAAAATCAAATTTGAGGTAATGCGATGACACAGTGTGGAGTTTGAACATTTCCTCATTTGGTGGGTAGGTAATCCTATCAAATCTAATGTCAACACTGAGCACGTTTAGCCACAGTGAGAGAGAGTGGTGAGTCACGTGCTGTGTCTGCCAATGAAACACTGTGTCACAGGTACAGTGCTCTGCCAGTGGCCTACTTTCCATAAAAAACAAATGCTTCAGGAGGAAGTGGCCAAAGGAGTGAGCCCACACACGCGTGTATATAACCGCAAAGGGAAATGAACGAATAATGTGGGCTTAGGTCAGAGGTCAGAGGCCGTTACAGAAAATGCTGGAGAACACTACAGTGCACCTGTGCCACCGCTACATTTTGGATATGCATGCAAAAGACTCATTCACGCACGTACACAGTCCCTCACCGCTCTCTGTGAGATGGGAAAACAATGCATGCCCGCATCAACACCACAGCAGGCTTTAGGGCAGCGCTGCTGTTGGCAAACAACGTCCGACTTCACCATGCCCTGTGCAGGTTTCTTCCTTACCTTCCTCAGTAATTTGAGCACGTCGGTCGCCTGGTCTATCCTGCGGTCACGGAGCAGCTTCTGGATCTCTTTGATCCACGCCACTCTCCTCATGTACGGGCTGTGGTTAGTCCTTCGCAGCATTCCAGGCAGTTTGTCTGATTTGAGCATCAGCGCAAACAGAAAGTCCCCGCCGCCCCGACCTCCCCTCTCGCTCTCTCCGGCGCTGTTCAGGAGCTTGCGTCGCCTTTTGGAGAAATTCTCGTTGTCCAAGCTGCTCTGCCTGCTCAGTCTGGAGCCCATGGTGTTGTTGTTGTTTGTTGGCTTGTTTCTTTCTCTTTTTTTTGACACAGTCAGACAGCACCACTACCAAAAGGACAATCCCATGACGAGCTCCAGTTGCCCGTTTCCAGCAGATGCTCCTAAGTGGATGGTAGAGAAAAAAAAAAACAAAAAACAACAGCGTCGTGTTGTCTGGCTCTGCGACTGGCTGTCAGATGGCTGGGGATCCGGTACAGAGCCACATAATATCCTAGAACGCTCTAAACGATCATCGTTGCCTTGTGCACCCGTCACGCGTTAGTATATCTCGCTTTGTTTTTCTCCTCCGTCGCCGCCACTGTGCGCTACGTGCGCCAGGCTCAGATGATGATGATGATGCTCCGGCTGCTTCATCCTCCGGTCGTGTCTGCTTTTACGCTGCTGTTTAGATTTGTGCAACGTGGAGAGTCCGACCAATCGCAGCATCTGGTGCCTGCTGCGCGTCTCTCCTCCCAGCCATAAACCCCCCTCAGCCCTCTCCCTCTCCTCCCCGTGCAGCTGCAAAAAGGGGAATCAAATCACAAGAATATTCAGCACGTGATACCAATGTAAGCAAAAGAATCGTTGAAAGAAAGGGATTTTTAAAAAATGCTCTGAATGTGCCACTTTCAGTTTGATTTTTTTTTTCTCTTAGGGGGGTCTTCGGTTTATCTTCCAGAAGACCTGAAAGTTTGTCTTTTAGCTCCAGATTCTCAAGTACGTGCTTCGCCATGGGCCCCGGTGTAAATCTGAAATTTCTCTTTTGGCAGTCTTGTTGTTGTTCAGCCTTTGCATGAGCTGTCAGCTCCTGTTTGCATCAATCACAGCTTCACTAAATCACAGAATTCACTGAAAAATGTCCACATCTCGTCTTTTTGTCACATTGCCATCTCTCTTTATTTATTTCCACGGAGGTCGGTGAATGGGGGGCCCCTGAGGTGCAGCCAGCGACATAATAGACAGCTCTCAGTTATTTCAGCCCCCATCCACACCTATTCTATTTGTAGCCCAGCTCCCATCATTGTGGCTTTAAGGACTTTGAGCCTGACTTGACCTTATTTGCTCTCATGATTCAGGCTCACTCTTGTTTAGTGGAGAGCACAGCGCTGTGATCTGTTGTCTAATAATTATTTTCCCTGGCTCTGGACCGGCCCAGCTGCATATTTTTTTTAGAGGTTGTAATTATGATTGACCAGTGCCCTTAATTTAATGCAGCATCCTCACGGCACTGACTTGTTTTGTCAGATCCTTGACTCTCGGAGCAATGCCGGTAAAGCGACCCAATTGAACACCTTGCTCTAAATGCTGCTTTCCTGTTTCAGGTTTGCAAAGTTTTTGTGACAAGAGAATTAAATCTGCACCTAGAAACAGTTAATGGACATTAAAAAAAAGATTCTCAACCCAGTGGCCAACTTTTGGTGGGGTCTGGTGATGATTAAGGTGCACAGATTCTGTTTGATTTACATATCGCAGGGAGCACTACTCTGTCAGCTTTATTATATCCTGTGTGATTGCAGCTTCACAGTGGCAGCAGGGTTATCGCTGTTTGAAAGAGACTCGCATTTAACAGGCAGAGAGGGTCTAATGGGACAAATTAATGAGTACACATACATACATTTTTATTACTATTTTAAAGCTCTTCTAAGCTTTGCATCAGCCCATTATCTACAATATGGGGAATTCTCTTATTGTAATATTCAGTATTTGTTGTCCTTTTCTGTCTTGACAAGCCAAAGCACGTTAATCTATAACTGTTCTACCTGAAGATGTTTATGAACTGCAGGTTAATTGATATCAACATGATGTAGCACGACAAATGAAATAGTAAAAAAAAACAAAAAAACAAAAAACAGGTCATGGTCAAAATAGCAAAGAAATCACGCAGCCCAAGAGGATAACAGTGAAACAGTGATGTCATTTGCTTGCCCCCAAGCAGCTTAGTGGTTAGGATGCTGACTCTGAGTAGCAACCATTTTTCTGGGGTTGGCAAAACTGAGCTTTTGTTCTGCTGTTGAATCCGTGTAGACTCAATAGTAATGTTCTATTGTGGCCGTTTACTACTGTCACATCTAATTATATTATGATGACTCATATATAATAAGCAATTTCTTCTTCTTCTGGCCTCTTCTCCTATAGATCACCACAGTGAACATTAGCCTCCATCACGCCCTATCCCCAGCATCGTCCTCTGTCACACCAACCCTCTGCATGTCCTTCATTTCTTAGTGGTCTCTCTCTTTTCCTCTTGCCCGACAGCTCCATCTCGGACACACTTTGTCCAATATATTCACTATCCCTCCTTTGCACAAGTCCAAGCCATCTCAGCCTTGCCGCTCTGATTTTATCTCCAAGCTGCTCAGCCTGAGCTCTCTCTGATATTCTAATCCCATCCATTTTCGTCACACCCCAAGAAATCTTCAGCATCTTCAGCTTTGCCTTCTCTCTTTTTGTCAGTGCCACTGTCTCCAAACCAAACATCATAGCACGTCTCACTACCGTATAGTTTCCCTTTCATGCTTGCTGCTGTTCCTCTGTCACATATCACCCCTGTCACTAATCTCCACCCTACCTCTACTCTCATCTTCCCCTCTCTTGTGCTTTGGATGGTTGAACCCAGGTATTTAAACTCATCCACCTTCATAACCCTTACTCCTTGCAGCTTCACTGTTACACTTGTCTCCCTCACATTCACACAAATGTATTGTTTCTTGCTTCGTTCCTCTTCTCTCTAGAGTATACCTCCACATCTCCAGGCTCTCTTGCACCTGTTCCCTGCTCTCACTACAGATCACAAAGCTGTCTGCAAGCATCACAGTCCATTTAGACTCCTGCCTGACCTCATCTGTCAGCCTGCCCATCAGCACTCCAAACAAGAAGGGTCTTAGAGTCAATTCTTGATAAAATCTCACTCCCACCTTTCAGTCTTATTGCACACCTCACCCTACGATCCCTGTCCTCATACATATATCCAAAAACAGCTGCTGTAGAAAAAATGTAACTCCAGTTCTCTTAATTTGTGCACATACCACCGATCAGGTTTCACTGTTGTTGTGTGGGCCTATTAAAGTAGTGGCTGTGGCCTTCAGTTTTCCCACTCCACCTAGCAGCGATACCGTCACTTCAAATTGCACCCCTTGGCCTATAACTCACAAAATCAGTCAAAAATCCCCCCAACACTGCACACTGTGTTAAATTTGACCCGTTCATGTACACTGTAAGAGGTTGCAAACAAAAAAAGACTGGGTGGCCTCTGTTCTCCCTCATTTGTACAGTGCTGCTATGACAGAAGCAGCTTAGCTACCTAATTGCAGCACACATCCCAGAGCCTGTCTGTGGCGTCCCTATCATTAAAAGGAGCGCAGCCGGCCATAAAAACACATTACATCACCTTTCTGCTCTCCATGTTTCTGCAGGCTGCGTTTCACCTGTCGCCGAGGAACAACAGCAGCGTGTGATCAGATCTGCTGCTGCGTATACAGGAATAAACAAGCCTCCCTCTTTATTGTACGAAAAACAACTGGAGGGAAACATGGTGGGTAGTGTGAGTGCATCGCTCCCATCAAAGTCAAAACGAAACCTATAAGCCTCTAAGCTGACGGATAAAAATATGAAAAGAGCTCCAGCTGATATTTCACACAACAACTCCGGTGCAGTGACAGTGCTGTTCGCATTAAAACTGAAGGAAGCACTGTGATCTGTAACTAAACAGAAATATAATTGCTCTCTTCTGCTATAAATCAGCTCTGCCTGCTGAACAAACTCCCCTCTCTTGGGGTGGCTCTGAACATGGGAGATCCAGAACAGGATATAGTAATTAGATTTAGAGACAATCATAGCAGCAGCAGCAGCAGCAGACCACAGGCTCCTTTGACAGCACTTTATCAGTGTGGCCCAGCAACAGGAGTGCACGCTGGATTAGCCGAGGTACCACAGAAGGGTATTTGCTGTTCTGCAGCTACCGTCACCGACACTGCCAGCTTGGACTTGTGCTCCCGGGCGAAGGCGAAGGCATCTTAATCGGTCTGAGGACGCCTGCAGAAAAAGCCAAATAGAATGTGACACGGTTACTGAGCATGGCAACGCTGCTGGCCGAGCCAATCACACAGAGCCCCGAGTCAGAGCTGAATGCTGCTTGCATCTGTAAACAGATCACTCTCACCTTCACTTTGTCAAACCTGGCATATTGATATCCGAGTGAAATGGAAAGTTATAGAGCACCAGAAAGACAAACTTGAGAGCTTCACTCCAAAGTGATCAGTGATGCAAAGAGCAGTTGTTGTTTGGAGAGAGAAATATGATGGAAATAATAGATTGCAGCACCTAAATTCAGATTTTTTTTTAAAGAATTGAATGTGGATGTCTGGAAATGTGTTTTTTTTTCTGTCAGAATTTTGAACCTTATTGTTTTTCTTCCAACATCCCCAAGAGCTAACACACACACAGTAGGCACTCCAGAAAGCTTTGATGGTGATTGCTTTCCACCTCTCATCTTCCTCTATGCTTTTTTTTCTCTCTCTCCATATATATACACATTTCTTTTTCTTCTTCTTAATAAAAAAACAAACAAACAAAAAAAAACAGCATTGCTCATATGAAAGGACTGCTCATCAGAATCACAGTGTGACACCCGAGCGAAGTCACACCTTCAAACCAAGATGACACAGCACACATCAGCGGAGACTTTAGTTAGTTATATAAAACACTGTCATTATTGCTAAGGCTCAGTAAGAGTCAGGTCATTCCTTCTGTTCTGTCCAGCATTTCCAATGAGTCTGTGAAACAAACAAACCAAAGGTGAGTGAAATAAAAATGTGGTGTTCTTTTTGCTTCAGATTGTTAAACATATGTAAATGTTTGGCTCCCAATTAAAAAATAATGATAGGCGATGTCTGGAGGAGAAGACTGTTGCTTCTGAGCTGAAGAATCCGGTGTCTTTCCGAGGTGTGCTGATTTCTCCCCTCCCGGCAGAGAAATGGTTGGGAAGTCCCTGATTGCTGGTCTGGTGGTCCTTCTGGTGGCTGCAGTGAGCCTGTTCCTGGGGGTGTTCATGGGTTTGGGGAAGAAAAACACACCTCCCACTTCAGACCACTTCTACTCAAAGGCCGCCGTGGCTGCTGATGCTGGAAAGTGCTCGGAAGTGGGGAGGTAAGACGACATATAGCAGATGCCGTGCTCTTCTGTGCGCGTCTTAGCTGTTAAGTGTATTCTCTTGTTTCCAGGGACATTCTGAGGAAAAACGGCTCTGCTGTGGATGCTTCAATCGCTGCCTTGCTGTGTGTTGGCCTTTTGAACGCTCACAGCATGGGCATCGGAGGAGGGCTCTTCTTTGTCATCTATAACGCTTCCACAGGTGAGCGTGCCTCATTAGTTAGAAATTGCCAGCACAGACAACCGAGGAGACGCTGATCAATCAGTCCTCGTTTTCTGCTCAACAGGAAAGGTGGAAACCATTGATGCGAGGGAGACTGCACCCATGAACGCCACTGAAGACATGTTTGGCAACAACACTAAGCTTTCTCGCACAGGTAGCACCTTGCTGTGCTCTGCTGGAGTATTTCCCGGGTGCTGATTGGCCAAATGTAGACCAGATTTCATTTAATTCTCAAAGGTTGTTGATGCTACCCAAGATCAAATAGGGATTTAGAGTCCATCGAGCTCTCGTCAGATGTTCTCACATTCTTAACAACCTTATTATACCTTCCTTTGCCCCCATTTAAAAGCTCTGGGACGAGAACACTTTAGCGATAGATATCGCACACTATCTTGATGTCTCTTAGCATGGTGGTCCCTCACTCAGAGAAGGGGTAGAAAGAGAGCTTGTGAAATTAAAATCAGTGGTACTGCTGTTTCTGCGTGACAGGTGGACTGTCCATAGCCATTCCGGGAGAGATCCGCGGTTATGAGATGGCACACAAAAGGCATGGCCGGCTGCCATGGAAGGAGCTGTTTGAGCCCAGCATTGCCTTGGCTCGTGACGGATTTCCGATTGGAAAAGCCCTGGCTCATGCAATCTTAAAAAGCAAGGATTCCATTCAAGGAGACGCCAACATGTGGTGAGGGTGATATTCTCATATCTGAATACTTAATAATACACTGTAAACCGAAAGAAATAGATATTTGGGGAAATGTGTTCACTTTAACTACAAGTTAGAGGAGAAAATACTATGCTTATGCCAGCATGTATTAAGCTACAGCCAGTAGCCTAATACATGTTGCAGTAGATATTCTTGGCTTATTAG
Source organism: Copadichromis virginalis (assembly GCF_057382275.1). NCBI lineage: Eukaryota > Metazoa > Chordata > Actinopteri > Cichliformes > Cichlidae > Copadichromis > Copadichromis virginalis. The sequence continues at coordinate 13,171,024 of NC_140629.1, forward strand.
ACTATTCTTAGCTTAGTTCAGCATCAAACCAGAAACAGGGGAAAACAGTTGTCTGAATCTGCTGCTGCTGGAGGTAAAGCAACCCACCCAGCAGCACATCTAATGATAAATGCCTCATCATTACCTCAGAATCTGAGCCAAATAAATGGCTGACCCTGTTTATTTCACTGAAATAAAAACAGTCTTCCTAGAGTCTACCATTTATATACTATATACTATTCTCTACTTTAGAGAATACAAGAATAAGAAGATGGAAATGAGCATAGCAGGTGTGCTTTAGCAGAAATGACAGAGGTACCAAAACCTAAATGAATCAAAATGTTAGATGGAAATAAAATATCTATAATAACTGTGCTTCATGTCAAACTGTGCCTTTATTTATATATATATATATATATATATATATATATATATATATATATATATATATATATATATATATATATATATATCTTTTAAAAACACATTGTGAAAATTATTCAGATATTACTCAGTGGCTCTGTGTTTCTTTTCTACACCCTTATCTTGCTCTGATAATTGGGTGCATTGCTGTTTACCACAGCGGTTCTTTTTAAAGGTCTCAATTTCTACTTACAATGGCTTTAATATTCTTTAATACATGTTTTCTTTTCTTCCCTCTCTCAGCGAGGTCTTTTGTGATTCTCAGAGAAACATCCTGAAGGAGAATGATATTGTTAGATTCCCAAAGCTGGCTGAAACATACCAAAGAATAGCAGAAGAGGGGCCTGATGTGTTTTATAACGGGGCGATGGCACAGAACATTGTTGAGGACATCCAGGCGGCAGGTGCTCTGCTGTATCCTCATCCGCTGTTGTCTTCAGATGCTTCAGTTGTTACTCCTCCTATTGAATTCACAACGACACTTCTGTACTGGTTCCAGGTGGTATCATCACCCTGGAAGATTTGTTGGAGTACCAGCCCGTGCTGAATGAGAACCCTCTGAAGCTGAACGTCGGGGAATACACCATACATGTCCCAGATGCCCCCTCCAGTGGCCCTGTGCTGGCACTCATACTCAACATAGTGGATGGTGAGCAGCCTGGCTGAGTGTTTGTGCAGCCATGCAGAAGAGAGGATGTCAGGTTTCCCCAGGTCATCTCTAGAATGTTTCTTTCCCTTCTTTGGAAGCAGAAAACTGAGCTGCTGCTTAGTTCTGCCTGCCAAATTTAATTTACCATCAACACTCCATCTGTTCAGGCAGAGAATCATTAAGCCATGCTTCATAATAAAAGTGGCATCATTCATTTAAATTGAGCACTGAATGTGTTCATATAAGAAGTTGGAGGGGTGCGTGCCTGCACATTTATTCTATTTGTATTGCAGTTTTTAATAACATGCCATTGACTTTTAGCACAATAACAGAGAAGATCAGATCAGGCCAGTAAATTGTCATCTAACTGTCATTCGCTCCAGATGTATTTTTCCTGTGGATATATTGCAGGGTACAACTTCTCAGACACGAGCGTCTCTACAGCAGAGAAGAAAACTCTGACGTACCATCGCATTGTAGAGGCTTTTCGTTTTGCTTACGCCAAGAGGAGCAGATTGGGGGACCCTCGGTATCTCAACATTACTGATGTAAGGGCTCCAGCTATAATCCTCTTCATTCGTTTTTTGAGCATTTACGGCATAATTTTTCTCACTGTGGCCATAAAATTGTCTCCTGGAAACTCTTTAACTCTTAAACAGTCTGAAATGCCTGTTTTCTCCTCTTTAATTGATTTGTTTTGCTCCTTTCAGCTAATCCAAAACATGACCTCAGACTACTTTGCTGATGGCATAAGGAGCAAAATTACAGATGACACGACCCACCCAGACAGCTACTATGAGCCCGAGTATTTTGTTCCAGACAACCACGGGACAGCTCATCTGTCAGTCATTGCTGAGGATGGCAGTGCTGTGGCAGCAACCAGCACCATCAATCTATAGTGAGTTTCTCTGACAAGGCTGACATCAAGTCAGTAAATGTGCCTCTCAAAAGCCATGCATGTAAATGAACTGTCTTCACTACAATGTAGCGCACTGAGTGAAGGTTTAAAAAATGGCTTTATTTCCCCAGCTTTGGTTCAAAGGTCATGTCTCGATCTACTGGGATCATTTTTAATGATGAAATGGATGACTTCAGCTCTCCATACATGACCAATGGGTTTGGAATCCCCCCTTCACCCAACAACTTCATTCAACCAGGTGTGACTGAAATGAGTTATCACACTAGTACTTCTCTAATCCCCTGTGGGGCAGTGACCTTTAGTCAGTGTTGATGGATATCAGTGTTTGCTAAATTAAGCCTCATGTTTTTCAAAGATAGATGGTGTTACTAGATTCTTCCTCTGGTTAGGATGATTCAGAGGAGGGCCTTTTACTCATCCTCAGTTTTGCTGCCATACAATAAGCTAATCGCCTCTCTCACTCTGTGGGTCACCGGCTTGTTGTAGTGTCTCAAATAGACTATGATGTGATTGAGCTGAGTTGTTGACATTCAGCATGACTTTGCTAAAACTATCAGGCAGTCAAATCCACCTTCTTTTTACAATCTGTTTCTAGGCAAAAGGCCGCTGTCTTCCATGTGTCCTACTATCATATTTGACCAAGAAAACCAAGTGAAGATGGTTGTAGGAGCATCCGGGGGCACAAAAATAACCACAGCCACAGCATTAGTAAGTCTAATTCATTCAAATGCATCACCCTCATGTTGACTTGGGAATGTGAAACCTCCCATACATGTTGTCATTTTTCTTACCTAAAAACAGGTAATCCTCAACTCCTTGTTTTTCAACTATGACCTAAAGAAAGCCGTGACAGAGCCACGACTTCACAATCAGCTTAATCCAAATATGACAGTAGTGGAGCAGGGCTTTGAAAAGGTGGGTCACACAGACAGCAACATAGCTTAGCAGTATTACAGTTGTATCATAAGCAAAGAATGTGCATGTATGAATGTACCATGCATGTGACCATTAGTGTACTATGACTATAAAAATTGCTGTGAAAACAGGATCAAGTACAAAAGTACAAAAATATGTGTGACAACGAGGATCCAACGACAGCAGAGTTGCAGTTTTTAAACCTCTTTTATTGACCACTTTTCCAAGGTGCAGCTTTCCAGCTGTCCTGCTTCTGTGGCACACACAGCCTCCTGAACAACATCTTTAACAGGGGACGCATGATTAGGTGATGAGGTCAGGTGTGTGAGTCAGCCTCCCCTGACAATACACCCTGAACCCACTGCTCCACTCCTGCAGCTGAGCCACAAACCACACCCCACCGCAATGTTTATGCATATTTTGTAGAATGAATTTGCTGTGCTCATACTTAGATTGTATATTGTTTACAATAGTTGTTTATTGTTTTAGAGTGCAGCATTTTGCTACTTAGCTGAGTGTAGTGGGAAGTATAAAAGAATGTAGTATAGTATAAGTATATAGTATGTAGTATAAGTATAATATAAAAGAATGAATCTTTGACTTGAAAAACAAAGTTCAAAACAAAAGGGTCACTAGAGCTATAACAAATCCTCCTCATGCTAGAACGTGTGTACTGATTTTCACGACACTTCTTTAAAAAGGTTTTTTTTAGCCTTAAAAGAGTGAAAACAATTCATTTCAATTACATTTATCGAATCCTTTTTAAATAAAGAACCAAAAAACAAAAACAGCCTCCTCAAGGTGCTTTATATTGTAAGGTAAAGATCCCACAATGATACAGAAAAACTCTCAATAATCTGACAACCCTCTATGACCAAGCACTTGGTGACAGCTGGATGAAAAATCTGCCTTTTAACAGGAAGAAACATGCAGGAGAGCCAGACTCAGGGAGGGACAACCATCTGCTATGACCGGTTTGGGGTGAGGGGAGCAAGGCTGGGCAAAAGACACACTATGAAAGAGAGCCAGTAGATTAATAACAACTAATGATTAGAAGTGAGTGAACAAGAAACCCTCCATTCATTGTGGGAAGCCCTCAGCAGCCTAGGCCTATTACAGCATAACTATAAGCTTTATCAAAATGGAAAGTTTTAAGCCTAATCTTAGAGGTACAGAAGTTTTCTGTTTCATGAATCCAAACTCACCCATATGGAAAAGATATATATAAATATTTTAAAGTTTTTATCTGTCTTGTATGAAACTTGTATGAAAAGCATACAAGAGTGAAAACACATATAAGATCCCTTGAAAAATCATATAATGAAACTATGTTTTGTATACTTACTAAAAAAATATATGAAAGTAATGAGAAAGTGGCCACTTTCATGAGTAAATCATATATGTTTTTACTATTTCTTTTCCATATGGGCAGAGCTGGTTCCACTGAAGCTCACCCTGAGACAAGATGTTATGATATCACAAATGTTACTGAAATGCAATACGCTATACTGCCCATAGTATTTACTCACCCATCCAAATAATTAAATTCCAGTTCCAATCATTTTCATGGTCACAGGTATATAAAAATGAGCTCCTAGGCATGTAGACTTCTTCAACAAGCATTTGTGAAAGAATGGGTGGCTCTCAGGAAGTCACTGAATTTCAGTGTGGTACCATTATAAGATGTTTCCTGTGCAACAAATCCAGTTGTAAAATTTCCTTGCTACTAAATATTCCACAGTTAATTGTTAGTGGTATTATAACACAGTGAAGTGACTGGGAGCAACAGCAGCTCAGTCACAAAGGAGTATGTCACATAAAACCACAGAGCAGGATCACCGGATGAAGAAAGTGCATAGAGGTTGCGAACTTTCTGCAGAGTCAGTTGCTACAGACCTATAGACTTCATGTGACCTTTAGATTAGCTCAAGAACAGTGTGTAGAGAGCTTCATGAAATGGGTTAACATGGCCGAGCAGCTGCATGCAAGCCTTACATCACCAAATGCAGTGTTGAATGCAGTGATATAAAGCATGCCAACACTGGACTCTAGAGCAGTGAAGAAGTGTTCTCTATATATATGTTCTCTATAAATAATACCACTCATTGTATCTGGTTAGAGACCACGTTTCTAAGATTTTTAGGGCCAAATAACAACAATTTTATCTGAATTTAGCACCAGAGGTCATTCAGACCTTTAGGTCTCTATGATATTCCTTCAATGTGGTGTCTCGCATTTGCCTTCATGGATAGATAAAGCTGGGTATCATGTGCATAGCAAGGAAAATGTATGCTATGCCTTCTCATAATGTTACAAAATGGAAGCCTATATGATGTAAACAGACTTGATCCCAGCACAGAACCTTGTGGGACACCAAAATTAACATTGGTGTCTAAGGAGGAATCCCTCCCTACCTACAGCACACTATAATCTCTGTAATAAAATATTATGGTCATCAGTATGAAATGCTGCATTGAAGTCAAGCAGGACAAGAGTCCACTGTCACAGGCAATAAAAGGATCCTTTGTACAGAAGCTAGCACTCTTTGTGTACTGTGACGAGCAGATGACACTTGCCAGCACAGACTGATCATATCTGAGATTGAAGCATTAATTAACGGTAAGACTTCTTTGAGCAGTCTTAATGGGTCCTAATAGACAGGTCGATGATTTTTAGGAAGCAATTATTGAAATTAACTCAGAAAGATCAATCAGAGTCCTTTTTAAAAAACAAAAACAAATAGAGCAACAAACTCGTTGTTAATCAGATGCCATTTCTCTGCCAGTTACGTACTTTAAATTGTGCATTTGTGAGTTACACCAGGGAGTCAAGCGCTTGTGATTTGATGCTTTCTTTTTTTTTTTAAGAGGAACCACACTATCTAGGGTTGTATGCTGTGAGGATGTTACACTTATAAGAAAATAATCAACCACTGTGGGAGCAAAGTTTGGGTAGCTGCTCTGTACTGTGTTGGCACACGGTGTTGAAGATATTAAACTTAGTTACGGCAGTTAATGTCGATACAGTCAAATGTCCAGTTTCTGTGCCACATGTCAGAGTAAGATCAAAAGTATGGTTAAAGAGTGAGTGGTCTCATTAACATTTTGAGAGAATAGATTAAATGCTGTGTTGAGGCAGTCATTTTTACAGTTTACATGGATGTTAAAATCACCCACTACAATTGAACTGACAAAACCAAACAGTTGAACCAAAACAGATAAAAACACTGGCAAATTGGATAGAATGGATGGGGAGATGGATGAAATTTAACTAAAAATGTTTTTTTTTATTTTTTTTTTATTAGAGTGTAGGTTAGGAGTCAGGTTTTCAAATGAATTAAAACTCTGTCTCCATCTTTGGTTGATTAAGAAGCTAGAGTGAAAGATTGTTGCTACTCCTCTGTTCCCACCTCCGAGGATTCTGACCGTTAAGATGACTCAGGCATGAAAGTGTTCGATTTTTTATTTCCTTCTTTCTGTGAGGCCTTCAGTTTCCCTAAATTGGCAATTGGTCATCAGACCTTGATCCAGACCTTGTACTGAAAGAAAAGCCATAACATCACCAGAGTTACAAGGATTCATCCTCTGGACACATTGAAGGTCTACACATTTTTAGACATCCCTTTAGCAGGGTTAAAAACACATAGCAATGAGATTTGATAATAAGGAAAGGGAATCAAGTGTTTCTTTATATATTACTTATCTCAACCAAGTTTTAGATTTATGCACATTGACTTTTACACATGTGCCAGCAGTCAGGAAGGTAAAAAATAATTCCACATGTGTTCTATGCATTACAAAGCCAAAACTCCTGCACAAGACTATTTCTCTATGTTTTTGTATGTGTGGTGGAACTATGCCAGAGTGTCCTGGAGGGTCTGGTCCAGAAGAACCATGTAACGCAGCTGCTAAGGACTCCAGACTCGGTGGTCCAGGCTGTGGTGCGGCAGGGAGAGCGTCTCTGTGCAGAGTCTGACCCCAGGAAAGGAGGCTATCCTGCGGGATACTGAGCATTGCTGCAATTTCTTCTCAGCTCCCCTCAGCGGGACAGTCTCCTCAAAGACACTTGGACAGAATCACAATGAGACGGTGTCTGCACTGAAGACTTAAGCATTATTTAAGCTACGGAGACACAGCCACTGCGCCTTCTCTGAGATTAATTTAATCAAACATGGAAATTAACTCCACTTCAATACCTCTTTTACTCAATTATTTAACATCACTTCATTTCTTTTTTTTGGCATTAATTTTGTGTTCTGAAGTAAAATGAGAGGTTGTATCTAGTTTGACTCTTGTATCATCACTACTGGATACTGGTCAGGGTTGTATTTGAGAACTGAAGCAGAAACCATTTGAACATTCATTTCAGTTCATGTATGACACATCATTATTATAAACATCCAAATATAAACCAACGCTGGGAATGTCATATTAAGAAATGTTCATAGGTTTCAACAACAAGTTGGAGGTTGTCCGCGAGGTAATATCATTTCTTTTGTAAGGAAAAACTCTTGTTAATACCTGGACAGTTTGTTTGGAAAAGGAGGGTTTGTTTATGTGAAACTGGTAAGGGAAAATAAAGAAGCATGAGTTAAAAAAAAAAAAAAAACAGCTGCAAGCAGGTATACCATGAAGACATCTCAGGTTGTTTGCCTGTTTTACTCGAATGTCTGCCCACATTTTTCTCCTGACGTAAGCTGATCCTGAAATGGACACTATTCAAAAGGAAACTGCCCGTGTTGTTTTCTACCGTGACACTATCACTTCTGAATTGTAAATGTTTAATATCGAGTAGAGGTTAAGTCGATGTATAGTGTATTCTGAAAAATACATTTGCAGATATATTTTTCTAAACATGCATTGTTCATATGCCATGTTTGTTGCCATGCTTGTTATTAAACATTTTGAACAAAGATGTTATATTTTACCACAGAAGCTGTGCTATTTCTGAACCGGGATATTTGGCAAGAAATCTGAGGTTAGTGAGAGTTTGTTTTCCAGAGCATGGATTCAATGTCAGAATGACCCAAAATTCAATGTTACTCAGATTCTGTCTGTCTGTATACCAGCGCTATCATCAATTCTTTTTCATTTTTAACCTCCTAAGACCTGAACTCAGTATAATGTCCTCGTAAGTGGATATCAGGCCCTTGCAGAGAAAATTTAAGTATTTTGTGGACATCACCCAAAATGTGATGTCCACATATGTGGATGCCAGGTCCTAGGAGGTTAATAAATCAATTTAAAAAAACAAAACAAACAACAACCATTAATATCCAGACCTGAAGAAAACTACTATAAGCACACAGAGCTATAATGTTGTTTTTTAGCTAAATACCAATCATACATAATGTGAGCGAGATAGAATGTTTACGCTTCTCTTGGTGCATTATACTAATATAATAACATCTGCCAAAAACAAACAACAATTACAGCTGAACCTCATAGAAATGTCAGTAGTTACAGAGGTTACAAACAAATTCAAGTACTTTGCCTAAGTTAAGAGTTACTGAACCATCGTAATGGAAAATATGTTTTAATGCCAAATGTTGGGAAAATTATCAGTAGTTGTTGACAAATTTTACTATGAAGCTCACAGTGAAACAAGAATGACTGTGATGGCAACAAATATCTGCCAGCTTCTTCCAGCTGCTCAGACTTTTCAGTCTGAAATTCTGGACTAACTGAACAGCCGTTTTTAAAGTCATTCGATTACAGCAGCCTAATAAACCATAGACTCAATATAAAAGACTGACACTATGTTGTCACCCATTGGTTTTGGAGAGAGCCTCAGTGTTGGTGTTGTTAGCGCAATTTGGTGGGGCAGAATTTACCATTTGAGCACAAATGGGTGTATGTTATTAGCTAGCGCTAGCAAACTTGGCTAGCAAGCTGCTTCCACAGATTCTATTGGTGCATTCACACCAAATGTGAAGCAACATTATTTCAAAATGCAAACTCTGTGTAACAAGATTTTTTGATGTGAGATTGTGTGCAAGTGAAAATATTTCAGCTACAGCAAAAAGTTTGCTTAACACTGTGTTGCAACAATCCATCAGTTGGGATCCATCAGAGTCATGAACAGTCTTCTGATGTTATTGATAATAAGAAAAGCAGGTAGAACTATAAGGTTCAATTTCTCTTTCAGATGGACAAAAAAACGAAACAAAAAACAAATAGCTAGGAGTATTTGCTCAGGCTCCTAGCAATTATACTCCTATGGTATAATTTGAAAAGCCTATGTGGCCTCATTGTCCAGTTATTGCATATTCAGGCCACACACCTGCCTGGTAAGCAGACAACAATACCCCAGCCTTATATGGCTGAGGAGTGAAAGAAAAGGACTTGGAGAGAAGTGAGTGAAATCACAGGATGGTAACAGTAAGGATAACAATTTGTGAAAAGAGGTTTCAGAAGCGTGATTCCAATTATCAGCTGTACTCTGCCTCACCCTGTGTCCTGTGAGGGGTGAATGTTTGAGGGTTTCCAACATGATGAAATACTAGTAGACAATGGGAAATTATACTTTGCATCTGGTGTGATTAACAGCACTGGTAAAATTTGGAATATCCTTCACAAACTTCTTGTATTGGTCTTTATATAGAAGCGGGAAGCAATGAAGTGAAAATACATTGTTACTGTACTTAAGTACAATCTTCAGGGATTTGTACTTTACTTGAGTTGTTATTTTTTCTATTTTTGTTTTATTTGCACACCTTCTTTGACTTGCTAGAAACCAACTAAAAACAGATGGGACAGTTGTGCTAAGACATTAAATGTCAATTGCATTATGGCTGTAGACTAATGACAACATCAGCCTTCAGATTGACTCCCTTTTGTCCTGACTTTAGCAATGAAATTTTGTCTCCCACTGGGAATAACATCTCCCAAGGTAATGGTGCAATCTTGAAAACAGAAAAAAAAGAAGCATTTTTGTTTTCAAGATAGCTTTCCATAATGGATGCTGGACCTGGAGTAATCTTGCAACCTGTATCAGCCACCCTGCATCTGCCTTCTTTAATGCCCTTCTGGGGGAGGCAAAGAAGTCAAAGCAAGAGAGTCACGGAAACTGCAAGTAAGACAAGTATGAACCTTAGACAGGCATTCACAAGATGGAAAGCACTCAGGGACTTGACAGGGCTCAAAAGCAACATTCAGTTAGATTATTTCCACTAGATCAGTAAGAAGCAAAACCTGCGAACTTATTAGCCTTGTACAGAGTGGGGGGAGGGGTGCAGGGACTGCTTCTATTGCCGTTTTATATATAACAGCTACACAAACTATGAATAGATACATTTTATACAATACACTATTAACTTGTTTACTTTAATCAGCAGAACACACAATGAACAAAGATTAAAGGCTTAGTGGATCGGTTAGACACTTATTTTTTCCCTGTGTGGCTTTTAAGGCAAAGGACTGAAAATAACTCAAAAGGAGAAATGGCATCATTTTCTTATAAACAAGTTTTTTTTAAGGTCTATTAGCGTTACTTTTGTGAAATTTACCTTTATTCTTGGAGACAGCTCCGCTCTGACTGAGTAAAAAAGCATGCACTGAAATCCACATGCTACAAATCTCTATGATAACACAAACTGTCACTTTTTAAATTGAGGAACTGCTACATGAAGTCTACTCGGTGACACTTGCAATTATGCTAAACATGTAAATACATGTATTTTATGGCTCTGTGCCAATTACCACAGCACTGTGGTATTTGCATAGACAACAAGGCTGCCTTTACTAGAAATCTGTTTATCAACAGAAGTACAGGAAGACAAACACGCCACTTAAACTCATTCAACCGGAATTTTTGGGGTTCGAGCACAACGACTGAGAACCTTAGCGTGAGCATATTCCTCCTGCAGGTGTTTCCTGTGACTACTTTTGCCAGACCAAATGTAAATTAACCAAGATGAAGCCAATTATTTTCCTTAAGGAAGCACATGACACAATGAATGTATTACGCATCAGGCAGAACACATTAAATAATTTCCCCCAGGGATCAATAAAGTATTCTGTTTCTGATAAATCAACATAACTGCTGCAAACAATTCAGAAAAATGTGCCATTTATATACACAGTGTTGATATGATTTCCTAATATGGCCTTTGGCTTCATCAGTATTCCTCCTGCAAAATCAGGATCATCCACACTAGTGAATGCATTAATCTCGTCGCCAACTCTGATATTACCCTCATTCATCAAAACGCAGCGGGTGCATCGGGACGCCACGTGTCGGCTTTTGATCTAAACTTTTGACTTTTCTTTCTTTTCTTTTTAAACCTACACAGGTGCGTGACATGTACTTCTGTCAGACTAACTTGCTATGGTGGAAGGCATTAAAGCACATGTTATATTTAGGACCATCATTCAAATTCGCATATATCTGTAAGTAAACACACAATGGACACGTTCTTCTTGTACTGGAAACTCATTTTAATTCATGGCTGCTGTCATGTTACATTTTTAGTTATCATCCTGTTACTCCGTGCAAAATGTTTCACAAACACCTCTCTTTCAACACAGCCACAAATGAAATGTTTTAGTCTAGAAAACAGGACAGAGCCTCGGCACCATCTAGTGGTGAGTTGCAGTGATTCAGTTCAGTTTTTGTTGATGGGGCAGTGGGAGCAGTTTAGAGCCGCATGGAGACCGGCGGTGCTGGCGATTGCAGCTCCTGGTCCAATAGCCGGAAGAGCATGGCACTTTTGTTGCTCTCCAAGATTTGTCCCAGAGAGCGGTGGAGTTGAGCCTGCAGATAGTGCACGTCCCGCAGCCGCTCCTTACAGTTCAGCTGGGAGAAATAGGCGGCGGCCTCGTTTAGCGTGTCGAGAGCCGAAGCTGCTAAACACAAATCTGCTGGGACATAAACAGCAGTATGCAAATGTAGATGAAAACCATGCAGCATTATGAGCAGAGGACCAATATATGTGGTGAGGTGGTGTGTCAGGGGAGCAAACTGTTACCTGCTTGCCCTTGTCTGTTTGGCTTGAACCCAGCCACTGCCATCTGACAGCGGGCTGCCAGCAGCATGGCACGACCTTTGTCCATGACTGCTCTGTGGGCCAGAATAGGCTCGATGGCTTCATGCAGCACATTCAGAGCTTGCTCAGGAACCCCCAACATCAGCTGCAGAAACGAGAGACAACAAATGCAATAAATAAACCATGTGGGGGATTTTTGCATAAACGCAAGCTGGTATTTGCACAGCTAAGTGAAGTCTCTTTTAATGCTGCAGCTGACCTGAGTGAAGGCCAGGTGAAGGATGGTTTCCGAGGCCAGTGACTGGAGGTGGTGCTGTCTAGCCAGAGCCAAGGCCTGCAGGAGGACAGGAAGAGCTGTGGAGAAGCCAGACGACTCCCAGTGGAGCTCAGCAGTGGACAGCATCACTCTGAAAGAGACATAAAATGACTTTGTGTGATCTCTGAAGCATAAAGGTCAAAATACATTTATGTTGGGATCTTTATATCTTACAGGAGAACAGTTAAGACTTGCAACGGTGATGTATAGTTTGAACTTAATTCCTTTTAAACAAGTTTGATTGGACAAATAAAAATAAATGATAGTAGAATAAGTGCATTTACTCAAATTGAATGGAGCCGTAACGGTATGAGAAAACCGGGTCCTACCTGATAACCATCTCTGTACACTTAGCCTTCTCACAGCGAGCCTGCAGCTGCTGTAAGATGTGGTATGCTTCAGTGTTGCGGTTGAGAGCCTTCAGAACTTGAGCTTTCCTGTCACAGAGCACACAGTTATTGTGCAGCTCAAATAAAAAGTGTATAGGGCAGCATATGTTATAAGAAGGCCTGCAGATTCACTTATTTGAGTTACCTGTAAAGACCCTCTGTCTGATTTAATGCAGCGATAGCTGTGACTAGAGGCTCTGCCAAGTGATATTTCCCTTCATTCATATGTCTCTCAAACTGGATTTTCAGATCACACAGCATCCAGAGCTGCATTTGGGACACAGAAAAGTAATTTCATTACAGTGAAATTATACCATGAATTACAGAATAAATGAACTCTGTAATGTTTGTTTTACTAATTCTACACAGCCCAAGAAAGATTAAGTAAAACACTTGATCATTAGACTACAACATATAGTTAAACTTTGGGGATCAATCTGTCCAGTTAGGAAGCACACACCTTTGTGAATTCATTTCACCTGCTTTGGTGCAAATGAAAGAGGACTAGAGAGGAAACAATAAGACAACCTCCAAAAAGTGAATGCTGGGCAAACACCAATGAATGGGAACTGGCAGGTCTGCTACTGGCACCCAGTTCTGTTCACAGATGAGATGAGGTTCACACCGAGTAATGTGTCAGACATGGAAAAGTCTGAAACACTGTGGTAAATGTTTCGATGCCTACAACATAATCTGAGAAGATAACAGGATAACAGTAACAGACAAGTCAGTTCCTGTTTACTCCGGCGAATACCAACTGAGCTGCATCGTTCTGGGCTGTGAGCACAAAGGACGTCAGGCCCTCAATCCACCCTCATGAAGTCCATTTGTGTCTGGTCAGAAACATGTGTGAAACATTGGTCCTGCTGCTGGGCTCATGCCTTTCTACCGCCCTGATCTACACTGCACTCCTAAACTCTGCAAATTGGGTTGTACCATCCTGGAGGAGCTAGACTACTTTTGCAACCTCAATGGACTGCGGGTATTGTGCCATGCTACTAACAGTGACAAGAAAAACAAAGCAAAGCTATAGAGGGGGGGGGAGAAAAAAAAAATCCCACAAGAGGGAGAAAGAGAAAGCAATGGCCTGGGGCCACAACCGGCTAAACCATTCCCTTTTTGGGAATTCTTGCCTTTCCACTGCACCTGTTGCCACTTTCATTTTTACCAAAGCAGGTAAAGCGGGTTTGCACTGCTTTATTCTTCTTAACTGGACACACTGAAACCCCTGACGTATAAATTATTTTGTGTTTTACTGATGATTATTAGGTGTTACTTTAATATTTTGGTAGTGTATTACATCTAAGTCAAAACAACGTGTACAATTCTGAAACAATTCTGAAAGTGACACACATGGTAATTAGTTTGCTATTTGACACAAGGAAGCAAAATATAATTATCACAGGGAAAACAATCCTCCACATGAACCACTGTTAAAAATCAGAGTAACTACATCTGCCTCTCCGCTTTAGGCTAGACTCAAATTATTAATGCGGGTTGGTGAAGTTCATCCAACTTTAAATCTCATATTTAATGGTAAAGCTGAGAAGCTGAAAGAACATAATCATTTCCCTTTTTTGTTTCCAAAGCACAGACTACATAAAAAAGATGGAGGTAGTCACCATAACACCATCATAAACCAGACGTGACAAGTGACTGAGAAATCAAAGAACACTGCAGGCACCTAACACGAGGAAGCCCACCCTAAAGCATACTCAGCTTTATCACCCTCTCTTACACTAAAGGGGATAAACTGCAAGGAAATCTCATTATATTGAGAAAGACTTGAAACTGGCAAATGCATTCTATAAACAAACCATGATAGTGTTTAATGAAGTCACAGATCAAGTGAGCCAAAGAGATATTTTCCCCACAGATATAAATACAATCTCCCCCCCCCCCCCCAGAAGTCGCCACCTCCTGTGGGCTCATTTGAAAGAATACAGGCATTTTTCTGCCCATGTCCACCTTTCACGTACAACCTTTTATGTACAAAGTAGCGAGTAAACGTGTGATACGTGTCAGTTATTTTCGAGAATATAAAAATATCTAACAAGGCTTTGGAACAAGTTTTTCTGGGTCTGAAAACTTAAAACTCTTATTTTTCGACTCTGTCCTCTTTGTAGTTACTGCACTGATACGCTGAGAAGCACAGTGTGTTTCAGAAAATGTACCTTGGCATGCTGTGTGTGAGGAGGAAACTGTTCTTTCAGATGCAGAATAATCTCTGAAACGACACCGTACAGGCCCTGCAACACAAGCAGAGGTAGATGGGATCGTGAGTTACGTTTTGAACTACAGCCAAGAACACGAAAGCAGACCTGGTCAATTTTTCTTTAATGTCTAAGATACGCAACAGCAGGGCAGACAGCAGGCAGACTAGATGAAATCAAACACGTTACCTGCTCAGCGTGTAGCTCGGCCAGGTGACAGAGGACCACAGCGAAGCCCTCTGTGTTGTTCTGCTGGACCCCGAAGTTAACTGGCTCAAGACTGCTCATGTTGAGAAGCAGCTGGGCCTGCTGCAGAGACATCGTGCTGCAGGAGACACAGGAGGCCACATTAATTACTTACAAAAAAACCCACGTTTTTCTGCACTTGAAAAGTCGAACTTGTGTGGGAGATGTCTGGCTGTCCATGCTATTGCTATTAATGCTATTAATCCATGCGTACAACATCAGGCATTTCAGCCACTTCACTGATTTGATTTGATATGAATGGTTAAGAAGCTGCAGTGTTAGTATGCAGTCAAAAGTGAGCAGAAGTGGCAACTGTGTGTTACGGTGGCAGAGTGAAGAGCCTGACCTCTTTCCATACATCCTCCATATGGAAGTCGTCTGAGCCAGGCTGATCTCGATCAGCTCCGACAGACTGTGCTTCCAGTGAAGAATGTCTGTGTCCTTCAGGGCATCCATCAGCTTGTGTGCCGTTTTACCCTGTGTTGCCCCCTGCTGGACCAATGACTGAATGCCCAGAGATGCCAAATACTGTAAATGGAGAGGATTAATAACATTTTAAAATCTAATAATAAGTCAATTTCAGTGAGCAAATATAATATTTTGCTGCTCGTATGTTATCCAATTATTTTCTGCATAGCATTCTCCGAGAAATTTACATGCTTATGAAAATTGCGCCAAAGAAATTTACAAATAATAAAGATCCAAATCACTTTAATAGAGGAATTCATATGTGACACCTCATGTTGCACTCACTGGCAGGCAGAAATGGGCAGCCATTTTTACTGAATCCTCGGTTAGCACAGTGCTGTCAGAACCCTTCATCTGTTCCAGTGTGTAGAGCCAACTCTGATGGAGGAGAGCGTGTTAGATTCAGACGTAATTAACAATCCATCATGGCACAACCACTGAAGTGAAGATAATGAAGTGGGAACTGTTGTACCAGACAGTGCTGCAAGCACACATGATCATTGGACTCCTGGGCAATCCGGATAGCCTCCTGTAGAGCCAGATCAGCCTGTTGACTAACAGGAGAGAAAAGGGAAAAAATCTCTTTTTTATTCTTTTCTATGGAACTTGTCCACGTACTTGGACTCCTCCAACTCCTCCATTAGTACTCACTAATGGCCAAAGCGACAGTGCAAGCTTGCCAAGTTAAGAGCAGCGTAGCGGAGACTTCGACCATAGCCCTCGTCCCCATTGCTCTTTCCGTCATTTCCAGACAAGATGAGTCGATCAAAATAATGCAAGAGACTGTGGGCTGACAGGAAGATGTCCTGGACTCTCATGCTGTTCAAGTAGTTCAGATAATGCTGAGGAGCGAGAGAGAGAGAAAAGAGAGCTAATGAAGGAGACACCAACCCGCTGACTGATCTGTTTATATAGTAAGGAAAAGTTAAGGAGATGAACTTTACCGCTTCAGCAAAGTCAGGATTAAACTTCAGCATGTTGTTGAGCTCTTCCTGCAGAGCAGCAGGCTTTAGAGCTTTATTCTCATCATTCTTGAGTAGGTATGCCTGCAGAAAGTTTAAACATGGTGTCTGTAAATACTATAACTGAATTTTTAAAATGTATTTATTTCATTAAATTTGTTGATATGAAGACTCTAAAGCTGTATACACATTGGTAGCAGATTGCAGCGATGATGAGACCACAGAAAGTGAACGATGCTTGACGACTTAAAGTAATCGTGGTTGAAAAATCAGAATCAGAATCAGAAAGGGTTTTATTGCCAAATGTTGAGTGGGTTTACAACATTAGGAAATTGCTGCGGTGCTTCAGTGCAAACATACTGTTATAAATTAAGCTTAAATAGACATGAAAATAAAAATGAGAATATGCTGATATGCTGGTAACGTGAAGTGGGTGGGGCCCACAATAAACTATTCTCACCTACCAGACGACTACCAATGACAGTGAAGAATACTGTTGATTGATATATGACCTGCTAGCAAATACATTAAAGTGTCACCTATGCAACTGGAACTTGGACTGTGTGCAAGTAACCAGCAATCATGTTCAAGGAAATGTGGAAATAGCTTCCAGTATGTACAAAGGTTTAGAGTCCCACCTTAAAGTGGACATGAAACGCTGCATGTCTTAACTAATTTGCACCATGGAGCCCTGCTCTAAAAAACTATCATAGCTTTAACTTTGTTTTTAAGAGCATGCTTAGCGCCATCTAGTGCCAGTGCAGAACATGACATCACTGGCTTGGTTGATTGCTGCTAAGAGATTTAGATTAGTTTATGCTAGCTACAAACATAAATCAGCAAATCAACACATCCAAGCATGACTAACAGGTGGATTTTCCTGTTTCAGCCAAACAAAAAAAAGTAACTTTCAACAGTTATTTCTCAAATTTGGCTTCACAGACAGAGCTAAATCTAATGCAGTTTTTAGAGTAGGGCTTAATTTAGCGTTCATACATGTAGTGTTTCATGTCCACTTATAATCAACACTCACCTGTCTAGCAAGAAAGTACTCTGCTTGTTTTTGTGAGAGGGGACCTCTGCTTGGAGTATTGTCACTTCTGCAACACAAATTAGGAGGTGGCGCCAATCAAAAACAACAATGGCAAAATATTTCAGGTCAGCTGAAACACTGGTGCATATTTCACTCACTGAAGCTCTGACTCGTGCAGTGGAGTGTCCAGCTCCTCCTTGTCCACTCTGTCACCTACAGTATCCTCAATGCTGGTCAGGTCCATCTCCGAGTCGTCTGCGACCAAGGCCGGCACCTGGCCGTCCATAGGCTTGGCATAGTGACTGTGGTAGTAGTGCTGCAGGGATTTGTACAGCTTGTAAACCTGACTGAAAGAAAGCTTGTTGTAGGCCAGAAGCATGTGTCGCATAAAAAGACCTGAAAAGGGGTGAAAATATTGTTTAATACAATACTTTTCAATTTTAACAATTCTCAAATCAGACTTCCACTGAGTTATAATCAGGACTGCAATAAGGTGCAAATTACTCACCTACTACACTGGTTTTGTAAGCTTCGGTATCAAAAGCTGTGAATGGAGTGGGAAGAGTAGAAAAGAAGTACTCCATGTCTTTCAGCTCTCCATCTGCCATTTCATGGAGCCTTTAAAGGAGAAACAACACCGTGATTGACTACAACATCAACATTTAAACGTTATTGTGTTTTAATATTACACCAAGGGAAGTGAAATCTAAGGCCTAGGGACCAGAATTTAAATGGCAAAGACTGCAGTCCAGCCCAATGGATGGCTTTGGAATATGTGAAAGAGGGCACAAATTTGGGACTTTTAACTGTATTTTTCTAATTTTTATAGCTTTTCCTACAGATAAAAAACCTCAGCAATGGCCTTTCATATTAAACCAAAAGTAATGATATAACAGATAAAGAGAAAAAAATCCTGTTTATTTCATTATCCACTTTTGAATATTTTCTTTCTTTCTTTTGTATTTCCTACAATGAGCCACAATAAAAATGATTTTTTCTATGGCTTAACAAATCCTCTCTTTTGTATATTTACAAGACCATCTGGTCAATGAGCTACCAGGCCTTATTCTTCCACTTTACAGATTTATTTCTTGCAATTAAAGCCAACAGAATTGTGCTTACAGATTTCTTTTAATTTAATAGAACATTCCTAAATCATGTTGAAAAATTGAGCGCTACTGCTAAAATTGCTCTTCTTTCCTTATAGTGAGATATATCGGGGATAAAAATTCCGTTAAACTTCTTTACACTGCCCACTTAGATCAAAATTAGCTAATATATGACCAACACTACAAATTGAGTTGGACACTGGCGTGTAGATTTTTCCATGTGAACTTAAAGCATCGTCTTTTTTCTTTCACAAATGGTAGAATGAAATCAAATGGGATAAAAATCGATTTCTACCTCAGTTTGACAGCATATGCAGTCTGTGGACAACACTCCTCCACAGTCTTGAGGAACTGGCCGAGAGTCAGGTCTGGACCCTGGTAGATCACAGTGAGCCAAGGTAAACAATGCAACAAGGTGGATAGGTTCAAGGGTAGTTTTAGTTTCCGACATTCATAAAAACCAACCTGCTGTAGAGGGAGGATGAGCTTGTTAAGTCGCCTTCTCTCTGGCAGTGTTATCTTGGAGGCAGTCATTTCATACAGCAACGCTAACACGGAGATTTTATACGGAGTCACCCAGTCTTTAATGCCAAACACGTTAGCATGGACGACCCCGTTCGTCATCATGGGATTAAAATACAAACTTTCGTGCACACTCGCCATCTTCAAAGCGTTCACATCGATTCTGACGTGCGCTCGGTCAGCATTTAACAGAGAGGAATTTTAACGACAGTCGGCAGCTGCACATCACAGCGGCGGTGACTAGCTAGTTAGCCAGCAACCGGGCGTACTGAGTTAATGTAACGCTAGCTAAGTCGTTTGAAAAGTAAAAATACATCAGAGCCTATGCACGGCTAGCCTGCAGATGTTTTGTCTTATGAGTAAATTTGGCGTATTTTAAACGTGTTAAAAATATTTTCCCTCTCTGCTTTCAAACCGCCCTCCTTCTGTCGCCTTAAAAATACGTCATAGAAACTGCATTTTTTTTTTTACATAAAACTTTATTTTCATGTTTCAAGGAAGGCTATGGCGGCAGTGACAAAACGGGAAATAATGGCGTTAAAGGAACAACTCTGAGCACAGACAACAATACACATACGCGCATACGTGGTGCCGTTTGATTTTTGCAGCTATTCTCGTAACTGTAGCCTGAATGACATCTTCGCTTTCACAGTCACCTGAAGGGATCATTATGACTCTACACTGCCCCCTGTGGTAACAATATGCATCTTTTTTCATATGTTATAGGGTCTTGGTAGTTGAATTCGGATCCCCGGGGCTAAGAAAAACTTTTCAAAGTGAAATATGGAATATTATAGTATTTTAAATTTGAATAAGTCTTGGGAATTCTGCCAAAGGCGACAGGAGTGACTACACACAAAAACACAAAGAAGTCAAATTCAAATAGGGGAGGTGTGTGACATATACTGCTTTACCGTTAAAGAGGATACATTATGTCAGATACTTTCTCTGTACATTAAAAAAAAAAAACACAAAAACGCAAAAACACATCATTGTTTCCATTTCTTTAGTTTATGAAAAATGCCAAAGTTTGCACAAAAGAGAATTTTTGCACCAACTAGGTGATTTCCAATGTTCTATTAGCTGAAAACTAGGCATATCTCAGCGTGCTTTGCAGTGTGTTCTTGTAAGTGGAGGAAAAAAGTGGCAGGCGAAGAACAATATTTTAAAGTCATGTCCTTAAGAAATAGGAAAAAAATCCAGCAAAGACCCGACACAAGAACCAAGCTTTACAAAAGCTGGACACACTGCAAGCACAGTAAAAAAGGTTTATATAGAAAAACACAGAATGAAATGCTGTCAGTCATGGATTGGCCTCCCCAGAGACCAAAGCTCAACTAAAGCTATGTGAGATCGTTTTGACAGGGAACCGAACAGAAGGGCAGCCAACATTCAAAGAAGAGCTTTGAATGTCCTTTAAGAAGCCTGGAGAACTATTCTTGAAGACTACTTAAAGAAATGGTAAGAAAGCTTTCCTTAGAGAGTCCAGACTGTGTTGAAGAATAAAGGTGATTCTGACTTTCAATCTTGTAAGAATTAAACTTTGTGTTTGCCTCGTATACTGTATTTGTATTTACATGTTGCAAATAAATTGTATTTACCATTTTCGTTCCAAAATATAAAAACAATGAGGACTGTCTTTTACATAGTACTATATGTCAGATTTATAATTCTATGCTTTTATGAAATAGGATGAAATCAGATAACACAGCTGTCCTGATATGTACGCAAAATGCAGCACAATTTGGACCTGATTAGCTGAGAAGCAGCAGGTGGCACTTGTCAGCACATTTAACCATTTGGTGTTGGTGGTGGTACAATGTCATTATTTGCAGATAGTAGCATATGTGTATCTAAAATTCACTATAACTATTACAGCGCCTAATGTAAGCGGATTTAAAATGCAGCAGAGTAACCTGTTCTCAAATGATTACATTACATGTCTTATTTGGCAGATGGCTATGACAGTCCTGGGAACACTGGAGCAGGCTCTTGGCCCCAGAGCTGTGCTAAAGAGGGCTTTGTCTGTTTCTTCACACATCCTCCAGCAATATGTTGGTCATCTGGTGTTGGAGTGAACCTTAGCTCGAATATAATCAGTTTTTCAGCTAACTGGTGAGTGAAAGTTTAAAAAATGACTTTCCTGATTTTGTTACTGGGCCACGTTTACGTCAGTAAATCCCAAAGTGCCATTTAACTTTGCTGTTTTTAACATTATGCATCAAACTCTGGAGTTCTTACTGGCTATGAAAATCCTATTCTTTTACTAACTGCGTATTTTAGTCGAGAGATTTAGGCATTTATAATTTACATTGATCAGCAGTAAAAGAAATAGCATCTTTGTCACTGTCTAGCTAATGAAAGATTAATATGACAGGCAGCGCTGACTGAATGGAAGCTGTACAAATCCAGACCTGCAGCAGAAACACTGCTGTTAAATCTGTTTTATTCGTTTAATTTAGGGCAAAGGAAGCACATTTGGTAGAGCTGTGAACAGGCTGTGTGAGAAAAGAAAACTGGGAGGGAAAGAAGATTAACATGAATAATGAAAATACAAGAGAAAAAAAGGACATCTATATATTGGGCTACCTCTTCCAGAAGAGGGCACTAATGGTCTACCAGTTTATGCAGACTGGTTCAAAAATTCTTTTCATCAGGAACTACAATGAGAAGGGGAGAAAGACAGTAGAGGGAATGTGCCCCCTTTTTTTACACTCCACCCCCCCCTCCCATGTCTCAGTGTCACGATCCCGTTGAGACGAAGTCAGTAGAAAGACAATAACACCTGTCAGAGTTTATATTATTGAAAAGCTTAAATAAATTGGCTCTGAATGCCTGTGTCAATACATGAGTCATTGTAAGCAAACCTCACCAACTGCATGACTGCACATTTTGTGGGATTTGATATTCAGGAAGAGCGCAAACAAACTTGTGTCGTGTCTTCTCTCTTCTGGGCTGGAGAATCCGCCATTAACTTTTGGGTTTTCTGAGCAATAGCTGAAAAATCTGTGAGATATTGGAAAAGCTCATATTAAAAGAGCAATACAGTCAGAACAATTACCTGGAGCAAAACACACCTCCTGTCAGTGAGTATTATTGATCTGAATTCATGGTTGTTCATTTGAAAGTTTATCTAGAAAGTTTGTTGTACTAACCTTAGGAAACCAACAGATCTAATTAAAACACCTTTTAAAGTGGCAAAACTTTCTTCATATGATAAATCTAAAGCTAAGTAGCCAGTTAGTGCAAATACAAAGAAAAACAAGTAAATAAAATTCTGTCTTCAAGACTCACAAATTAACCTACTCATCTCATTGCTTTAGTACATGAAAAAAGAGTAAATGCTTACAAATTTAGTTTTAGCGGTATCCATAGGCTTAGTTAGCATAAACAGGCTAAGCTAAGCTTTGCTAACTGGCTACTGTCTCTGCACACAACACACACGAGTCATTTGACTAAAACTCAAGCCTTGAGAGAAAGTTTAATAAGGTAGAAATTTTATTCATTTTCAAGAACATCATGTTCTCTCAGCAAGTGGCATACGCAGCTACATGTGCTGAGTGCACATTACAGCAGAGCAACTGGTGTCTTCGCAGCCAGTTTCTTACTAGTTTGTGAGATATTAAGATGTAAACAACACCAATCCAGAAAATTACAGGCATAACTCCTGAGCCAAGGTTTGGCTCACTGGTCCATATGCTTGGGATGCCTCACTAGAAAAATCAAAGATAACTAACCTTCAATTTCTTTTTCAAAATAGCCAAAATAGTCAAAGAATCCAAGATACCTGTGGAGTTAGTCCATTTTCGAGTCCATGGGTCATGAGAGTTGTAGTTTCCTTGTTAGGCCATTAAGCAGACACTAAGCACATGTTGCTTCAGATGTTTTCCAAGAATAAAATTCCAAGAATTTCCTACAGTTCTTTTAGCTTTACTAAAAGGGTTTGTTTTTTTTTTTCTCTGACAGAGCTTCCTTTTTATTGCGACGAAATGATTCCTTCTCCCCAGCTTTAAAAACAGCTCTTACCTTTTCCATGTTGGGTACTGAACTTAAATGCTTGCATTAGGCTGGATTTATTCAGCCGGAGCACATTCAGCGTTGTTATAGAGTTCCTCAAATCTTTATGGCATGCTGACTACATTTAAAAGCCTTACATAACAGCAAGTGATTAAAATGTAGCAATACTAGACAGATTCAATTGGGGTGGAATCAACATGGCGTGGCTTTATTAACAAAAAATCCTGGAACTCAGACAGATTACATTACACTTTTTCATTAGAATCTGGTTTATGTCACTAAACTGGTATGCAAATGTAATTTATAGAAGAATCTTGATGATCAGATAACTGTTCGTTTCATTTCATTGTATAAACCCTTATCAGAAGGGTGGGATGCTGGTGATTGCAGCTGTGTTTCTTCAGTCTGCTGTGAGAGTGGTATTAAGGTTTCACAGTAAACAATCTTCCCAGAATGTCAAACTATACCACCAAAATCTTTATTTAACCTCATGAAAGAAAGCCATTAATCGACAGCCCGCCGTCAGTATTATAGACAAGCTCGGCAGCATGCAAAGCTAATCTGATGAAAAACTTGATATCAGCTCGCAAATACTATCAGACAAAAGATCTCTTTAATGTTACATGCAGCTATGCTGTGAGCCGTTCGTTGCCTTTATGTAGAAATTCTATGACAGAAGCTACAGGGAGTGCAGAATTATTAGGCAAGTTGTATTTTTGAGGAATAATTTAATTATTGAACAACAACCATGTTCTCAATGAACCCAAAAAACTCATTAATATTAAAGCTGAATGTTTTTGGAAGTAGTTTTTAGTTTGTTTTTACTTTTAGCTATTTTAGGGGGATATCTGTGTGTGCAGGTGACTATTACTGTGCATAATTATTAGGCAACTTAACAAAAAACAAATATATACCCATGTCAATTACTTATTTTTACCAGTGAAACCAATATAACATCTCCACATTCACAAATATACATTTCTGACATTCAAAAACAAAACAAAAACAAATCAGCGACCAATATAGCCACCTTTCTTTGCAAGGACACTCATCAAGACTCACTCTCATTTCATCAGTCCATAAAACCTTAGAAAAATCAGTCTTGAGATATTTCTTGGCCCAGTCTTGACGTTTCAGCTTGTGTGTCTTGTTCAGTGGTGGTCGTCTTTCAGCCTTTCTTACCTTGGCCATGTCTCTGAGTATTGCACACCTTGTGCTTTTGGGCACTCCAGTGATGTTGCAGCTCTGAAATATGGCCAAACTGGTGGCAAGTGGCATCTTGGCAGCTGCACGCTTGACTTTTCTCAGTTCATGGGCAGTTATTTTGCGCCTTGGTTTTTCCACACGCTTCTGGCCCTGTTGACTATTTTGAATGAAACGCTTGATTGTTCGATGATCACGCTTCAGAAGCTTTGCAATTTTGAGACTGCTGCAGAGGGCTGCAAGATATCTCACTATTTTTGACTTTTCTGAGCCTTTCAAGTCCTTCTTTTGACCCATTTTGCCAAAGGAAAGGACGTTGCCTAATAATTATGCACACCTGATATAGGGTGTTGATGTCATTAGACCACACCCCTTCTCATTACAGAGATACACATCACCTAATATGCTTAATTGGTAGTAGGCTTTCGAGCCTATACAGCTTGCAGTAAGACAACATGCATGAAGAGGATGATGTGGACAAAATACTCATTTGCCTAATAATTCTGCACTCCCTGTATACTGAGAAGCTTTGAGTATAAAGTTAGTTTTATGCTATCTCTCGTGGCTGAAAAACATCATTTAAATCACTACAACACAGAGAAGGATGTTACTTTGGCTGTCATTTTTTCCCCCTCTTCATTAATGCAAGTCATTTCTGATGACATGTCATCTATATCAGAGCCACTGCACTGTATTCCATTTTCACCTTCCTCCATTTTCCTCAGGATGCTAAAAAGAAAGTCACCAAGACTGCCGTGCCCCACGGGCAATCTGGTGCTAGCTTTGAACATGGCCTTAATTAACATATTGAACTGCTCTGTTTTCAAAAGGTCATATCGTGTCTGCTCTTCACCATTCAACGATTTTGCATAACATATTCTCACATGAAGTTGCTCGTTGTCTGTTTTTTTTTTTTTTTTTTTTTTTGATGGCATGCTGTGGCTTTTCCTCCTTGTAAGAACCTGTGTAACCTCGAGCCTTACCAGGCTTTCATGCCATAACACCTTTAAATCGCTTTGCTATCAAAACAAGCCGCTGCTTTTGTGCAATTGGTAAGCGTGTGGAATAGATTAGCAAGCTAAACTTATTGTGCCTTGTGTGAGAAATGACAGACCTCTGTGTACACTGACCCTGACTCAGCTTCCTGCTGCTTACTCAGTGTCTCTAAATGGATTAAGTTGTCAGTTGGACAGCCCATCTGAGATTTTTAATATCCAGCCTGAGGTATATCAAGCAACCGTCTGCCAAATGGCATCAGAGGGATTTGCTTCGATTTTATTGCAAGTTTTTCCCTCTCCCTTTTCTCATCTAAGACGTGGTCATGCCCTCTATGATTTCTTGAGGGTGTTTGACTTGTACATTAATAACACACTGAGGAGACTGAATAAAAATATATTCCACGATCACTCAGTGAATATTAGGTTTTATCACTTCATATGGGAAGCTCAGAAATTAAAACCATTGGTGTATCTATTACTTTCTTTCCTCATTTTTACACCTTTGCAGATTTCCTTTAGATTGTGTCATTTCCACACACAAAAAATTGATATGAATGAAAGAAAAAATATGGGAGAAACTTGATGGTTTAATGGATCTGGGAAGAGACACAAAACTTACCTGAATCTTACTGACCTACAGTGAGAGGGCACTCGGCTCACTGGACCGTAAGTGACACCCAGCTCTCCATGTATGCAATAACCACCTATTTCAGCCTCTTTGCAGGGATTTACTTTCTTTGAATGGACCTTGAGCGCTTCCTTGACTTCCTTTGTCCGTGGTACTAAAGTACTGTCCATAGTGCTGAAATATAGGCTTGAAAGGCAGAGTGAAGTCTGCAGCAGTGCATTTGGTCCTGTTTCATCACGTCAGGTATCCACAGGGAGAGACATGTCAGTTGTTTGTGTGTGTTTGTGGATTTCCTTCTCCGGAAAATGTGTTTGGTTTTCTGAGCCTGTTTTGTTTGTCCTCGTTTGTGTATCTGTGTGTGTTTGTGTGGGTGTGTGTGTGTGTGTGTGTGTGTGTGTGTGTGTGTGTGTGTGTGAGTGGGTGCTTTCATACCACGAAAATATCTTGTAACAGTTGCCACTGTTCGTGACTGAGCTATAAACTTAGATGGCTGACTGAAATCTACTGAAAGTTCAGACATTTTTAAGCAGGAAAAAAAAAACTAATTGCTTTGCATTGACCAGTTAGTTGTGAATCAAGATTAAACATCCACACATCGTTAAACCCTATTTGATCAGGACAGCGGGGTTCTGAGTATTGGCTTTTGAAGCATAAATATATAAACCTATTTACAGCTGGGATGCTCTCATTTTTACAGGGATTCTGTTGTGGTTTACTTAGAAGACTCAGTTGGATGAGCTGGAGAAAAGTTCAAAAAACGATTTCAGTGAAGATCTGCATGATTACACAACAGGTAAGTATTTGCAGTTAGTTCATGTATTCAGTTTAGGGAATGTTAAATTCAAAAATTCCAATAAAGTGAAGTCAAGATTTCTTCAAATCCACCTTCCTGTATGTTTGAATGCGACTTCCACAGGCTTTAGCAAGCTGACACACTGAGAGGGAATTTGCATCAAATGAGGACAGGGGAGGTACTGTAAGTAGGCAGGTAAGGTTAGCAGACGTGCTGCAAACCATTTATGAGCTAAGAGGCTTGTGCAATACTACTGCACTGTGTGGTTCAACAGTCTAGCAATGAGTGGAGAGGAGAGCGAGGTTTAAATACTGCAGGTGAATGACAAATGAGACACAGGTGCGGCAGCAGGCATGCTGGACAGCTACGCCCACTTCTGGGAGCGCAGTCAACCACACTCATGATAGAGAGAGGAAAATTGAGCAAGTAGAGGAGAGAAACAGAGATAGTGGATTCACACTGGAAAGGACACGGGGGACTATGACAGATGCCTGATGACATGATGTCATTTTGTTTGTCACTGGTGTTCGCTAAATCTTTATAAATTCTATCAGTTTCTCACAGTTACCTTGAAAGAACAAAAAAGTGATTTTTGGCTCCTCCTTTATTCACATGGGGTTGCCACAGCAGGTAGCTGTGCATGTCTGATTTGGCAGATTTTTACACAGGGTGACACCCCAAAGGGATTTGTGTCTCCTCCTAGTATCGAACTGGGGATGTTTCACTTGTTAGGCAAATGTGTAAACCACAGCATATGCAATTTGGCACCGATTATACTGGAAAAATGACAGTTGATGAGGTTTTTACTGTTTTCAACGCAATACTAGAAACTCTGATTGACAAAAATATAACACAAGGAATATGAACTGCAAATACTGTCTTTTCACATAGCATAAAATATACTAATTAAAGTTCTGTAAGTGCAAAACAAAAATAAATGAAAAGGAAATCTCACCCAGAGACACACTGTATATTCTATTCGTATGACTAATTCCCATATGAGCAGGGCCTCCTTGGTTGAGGGTGTCTAGTGATAATGGCCGAAACACCCGATGAATCCAAGGTCAACTACTGACGATGTGTCCCAAATTTTAATATGATAATCTAGATCAGATCTCTAATCCCTAAACCTGACCAAGGAAGGAAAAAAATGGCGCATTAGCTTGGGGAAAAGACCGAAAGTCTGGGCTGCCTTTCCTCATTACAGCCATCCCTCAAGACTTTCTAAATTTGAAGCAATGGTCTAAGGAGCTTGGAAAGAAAAGCGTCTGGACTTCTTTAAGTAGCTCAAAGACCAGGCTCCTTAGACTACGATGACCTGGATGACTGAGAACCTTCACAGACATTTGAAGCAATGCATTATCAGGGATTGTAACATCTAGTTCTTGGCAGAATCACGTAGTTAGTTTATAACAAAGGTAGAACAGACACAGCAAAGGTAAACAAGACCAAGAGGGTATTAATGATAAACATGAGCATATTATGGTAAATCATAATACATCAGGTAGGGTAAATAAATAGACATTTAAAATAGCCTTTTAACGACTTTCTATAAATTTACAGCCTATATCATTTGTTTTACTTTCTTTCACCATTTACCATTTAAGAAGTTACAAAGAAAAAAAAAGTTTATCAAGGACGAGTTAAAAAGTGTGGTAGCTGGTTGATATGTAGTATGTAGAAACGAGAGAGTTATCCCTACCCATTAAAAATAATCAAAACCACAGTTTAAACCAGTTTGAGTTGAAATTCATGACTTGTCACAGTTGCCTACTATATATAAATATATATACGTGTGTGTGTGTGTGTGTGTGTGTGTGTGTGTGTGTGTGTGTGTGTTTTCTGAAGGTTACCAAGTAACTGGATTTAGATAAATGGACTAATGACCAGAGTGGGGACTGGGTAGGTGGGTAAAGACTGGGCATACTGGTAGTGTGGGGAAAAGAATAATTAAAAAGAATGAGCAGATGTTAGGCGAGATATACATTGGTGTGAAAAAATGTTTGTGTACTACGGTACTGTTACTAGGTTACATCAAGGGTAGAAGACATCAATTTATATTCAGGGCTTCATTCATGCTGATTAGATTCACTCATATAAGTCTACCTTTTATACGAGCTTTATATAATCCAGGGTGTGGAAGTTAGAAATACAGTGGTGTGAAGAAGTGTTTGCCCCTTCCTGATTTTTTTTATTCTTTTGTATGTTTGTCACACTTAAATGTTTCAGATCATTAAACAAATTTTAAATATTAGACAAAGATAACACAAGTAAACAAAAATTCTGTTTCTAAATAAAGGTGTTTATTATTAAGGGGAAAAAAAGTTGTAGCATAAATTAACTGTGTTTTATCACATCTTTGGAAAGCTGAGTTCAATTTCGCCCAGGCCTGATTACTGCCAAACACGTTCATCTGTGAGTGAATCTAATCAGCATCACCTTATAAATAAATCGACGTCTTCTACCCTTGATATAACATAGTAACAGTCCCTAGATGTATTCAGTCAAGCACAGTGTGTCACTGTAAACTTTGCCACACTACTGCAAACTAAAGAAAACTAGAATTTGTTTTCAAGACTTGTCACTAAAATATAATCCAGCAAAACATCATGAAGAGATCCAATATCTGATTTTAAAACTTTAAAATAAATGAGGATGTTGCACATGAAAGTTAAATTTCCTGTCTATAAAATTTCACTTGCTGAGCGCTCCTTGCCTCTAAAAATAACCTTTCTCCTTAATCTCCTGTCCTCTCTTTCTTACATTTTCCACCATTTATCTGTGTCACACATTAAATTTCTTTTCCTGGTAAATATAACGACTGTACATTTAGCTGACATACACATTTTGTGACAAATTGTACACATTTCCGGACATTTGTTAAATTCTTATTTAAATTGCATTTAAATAAGAATTTGCATCACAGGTGTGAGGATAAAAAGTGTGTAATGATGGCGTAAGCAGGCTGCGGGGTGTCTTATTTTCTTATTTTTGAACAAGTATCTCAGTGTGGAGATACTGGAAGCAATACCAGGCTCAGCACAGGAAAAATTAACTCATTCAGCAGTAATATGCCTTAACGTGCTTATCAAATTTAATTACACATGAACTGAAAGTGCCAGATCGCTGCTCCAGGAGGATTCTGGCCCTCTTTAACCCCCGATGATAACACATTTTTATCATAGCGCAAAGCCAAATATTTTCCAGGGACTTTCTTTCATAAAGTTCATAAAGTTCATAAAGTACGAAGATGTTGAGTTTTGATTGTTCTTAGCTTCTAATGATGGTTAAAGACCAAGGCAAGACCTTTTTCATATTTATCTGCTCTTTCAAAGGATAAAAGCCTACAAAACAGCCTATTTCTACATTTCAAGTATTCGTAGAAGTTTCTGGAAATGAGTCATGAGACAAAGTGCGGGAAAATCATTGGAAGCATAACTGCTATTTGGAGTAGTCTACTTTGTTTTAATTCACTGTGAATCTTTCTTGCATGAAATACCTCAAGGACACCTTTATCCAGCTCCCACCCACAGATCTGCTCTCTCCCTGTCTCACAATACTCAAGGTAATTTATATAATACATTGCAAAACCATTTATCATTTTTAAGAGGAGACAGGAACAAGGCAGTAACATCAAAGGGCTACAAGATGCTTCGTGGTAATAAAAGAACTTTGAGTCAGATTAGTATCCCCTGTCTTGCAATTTTAAAAGCAGTAGGAGAAGTAAACACGAGGCATTCTTATATGCAACCATAGCAGCTCAGGCACTGATGCTAATCTCTTTCAGGAATGTGAAAGTCAAGCAATTCAAGCTTTGTCAAGATTCTCACAGCTGGACTTCAGCTCAGTCTTTATTTTGATTTGAAATGACAGAATGACACTCATAGCATTCATGTACTTTTCTTTACATTTAAAATTGAAGCTTTTCTTCCTAAACAAGCATTTAACCAGATAAACACTGTACTCCACTGAAGCATCTAAAAACAGAAACAGGCAAATAAAAAACAGCCTACATTAGTAAACCATAAGAAACATATACAAAATTATGATCTTGAGTGGGCTTTTAATACAGTTAACTGCAAAGCGACTTTTATTATTTGCAAGATACCTTTAATAAAATGCTCTAAAAAAGAGCAGCACCACATCTTATTCAATTCATGGTTCAATTCAATTCACAAGGGGGCCTCTCTAACCAGTTCATCACCATTATGTTATAAAAATATGATAAAAATTGCAAAATGTTTAATGGAAAAAAATTCTTCTTCTTTCTTTTTCACTCCCAAAAGGATAAAGCCTCATTATTTCAAAGTGTCTTTCCTTGTTTCCATTAGGTTTACTTAAACAGGATTGT
Source organism: Copadichromis virginalis (assembly GCF_057382275.1). NCBI lineage: Eukaryota > Metazoa > Chordata > Actinopteri > Cichliformes > Cichlidae > Copadichromis > Copadichromis virginalis. The sequence goes on from NC_140629.1 coordinate 13,202,143, forward strand.
GTACACCACATGCAATGGGAGCAAGTGGAGTCAGGTTGGGCCCCTTTAGGGAGATCAGGCCTCCTCTACTGTCACTGCAAACCTTGCCCATTTCCACTGCTGCTTTTTGAAGTCTGTCAACCCTCTGGGGCTACCCACTGGTCTGGGCCCCCAAGCAATTGCCTGGTGGCAAGTGGCTCCTCTGGGTACAACACATCTTTGATAAAAGGTTTTTCTGTCAATAAGAAAACCATAAAAGGTAAGGCAGGGTTATATAAAGGGTAATAAAAAACATAAAAAGCTGTTTATCTATCTGTGTGTTTGTCTGTATGTGTGACTGGCAAGACAGTAGTTTATGTAAGGTCAGGCTGTCAGAAGAAAAATAAATAAATAAAAACACTGAGTAATGCTCTATGAAATTTCATAAGGATGATCTCCTTGCTGGTGAAAAAAACCATGATGGAAAAACTGTAGCTATCAACAATGTTTATCTCGTCTTTATACACATTTTCACACATTACTGCCATCCTAGACTAACACTGTCTGATTTTGTAAGAATGCAGATGTCCACGCAGCTGAATCAAACATTAAATGATCTTCAAACTCTTCAAACTGCCAGCTTCCGAATGCAAGTTTTTGTTATGCTCAACAGCACCCATGTATGAATAGCGTAGGTAATTTTTCAGTGAATTCACAGCACGCGAACGGGCATTATTTGCGCTGCCACCTGCACACTCTACCCAGGCGGCACACTAAACCAAACAGATTATTTCCAGCGGTGAAAAGTGTCGTGTGCTACAGATAAAAACTTTGGAATATTTCCCAGCTTGAGTCTTCCGACATCATCGTGTTCATCTGTGAAATGACTTATGTCAAGATAACATACTGTCTCACCTGTCCAGTCTCCAGGATGACCCACTGGATTTCATTAAGGATTGTCCAACAACCGTGAAAGTGTCAACGAATAATTGATGTCATGGGATGGGGGTTACTGAAGCCATATATCATCTGATCTCAACCAACTTCCCTTTTTTATTACAGTGCATAATGGGTTGTTAAGACTGGCTGCAGAAATGCTTACTGTATTTGTAATCGATATTCTTAAATACATTTAAAGATTAGGAGTCATTTTTAAATGACATATTACCACACTTTTTATGAATTAAGAAGTAGATACATTGTCCTTTTAGATAATCACTATGGTTCAGTTTTTTCCTACATCAGTTTTTTCTGCGACTCCTTAGGTAAATTGCCTACTCAGTCACAACATATATGTAAAGCAGCTGTTTATACTTCGAAATGCCATCCACGGTCTTTTTCTGCTGTGCCAGCATCCCTGAGACTGCCATTAAATGGAGCTGAGCTGCTGGAAATTATCTCCTCCTTCTGCTGATGAACTAATTGTACTCTTATTCTGTAATAACACCATTAAAATGTAATACACTTGGGATCATTACTTCACATTTGATATAGTTGGCTGTTGCAGGACAATGGAACAAAACAAGTGCTTCAGTTACAACAGTGTTTACGCTGCAGATGAAATCCACTTCTGAATTTAGGAAAACTGCCAGTGCTACGAGGGACTATAAAAGGAGCTGCGTTTTTCTTCCTTCATTGTTAAAAATTGTTCTCCATGGGCGCTCTAAATAATGAGATTAAATAAATGGAGAAAACTCAAGCATTTCACTGTAGACCTGCAGATAAGCATTAGTCTGGGGTTCCTGCAGGGAAAAAAAAGGCACACCCAGAAGTGAATGATACAGCGCTGTCATCTCAGGCTTTGATGAAAGATCTTTAATTTTCTTGTCTTCTGGGAATTCTCAGTGTCAGTGAAGCCCTCTTTTTAATTCCTGTTTTTTGATTCAACATTTCATCTGTTCAGCCCCAGAATAATGAAATGTTTCCCTTTTTATCTTAATTCAAATTTGCACTTATCGATTTAGCTTGTTCTGTATATATAACTGGCTATTTTGGCTAGCAGAGCCTATCATTGCACACCTACTCATCTCTCCAAGGACTTACGCTTATACAGCTAGAGACATGTAAATGTGTTAACGTGGCTAACTGGTAGCTATTCTGTAAAAGTTGAAAAATAAAAGAGAAACTCAGCAAAGTAACTGAGCAAACTTTATTTTCTTTCCAAAGCTGGCCAGATACCCTGCCATCAAGGGCATTCACTGACTTCCAAGGTCTTTGAACAAAGCTCAGCAAGACAAGACTACAGGGATTGTAGTTGTTATACAGTCCCGGAATTTTTATAGTGTCACTTTACCGACAATAGCAACAGGGAAGGGTCCTTGTCAACCCTAATGAATTCAGAAGTGAAAAGACTTTGGTTTTGACTTTACATAATTAGGCGAGATGCAATAACGCAGCAACCTTGTAGCAGTGCACCTGGATAACAAGTGATCAAACAACCCGAGCCCTCCATCCTCACTTAAAGGGCCTCAGCTGCGACAGCTCGCCGTTGAAACAGGCAGCTACCTTAAAGCTCAAACTAATTAACTCTTTCAGACATTGTTATGTACTCCCTCTTTGACACTTTGCAAGAGTGTGCGTGCTGATTAATGCCGTGCATCAACGTGGATCTATTTTGTGAGATTGGAACCCCATTCACATACGTAATGTTACTGTGAGGTAAGGTTTTCTAACATTTTGGATTTAAAGTGGATAGAATTACAGATTTTTAATAGAGCTCAGGTCAGCTATCCTGAGCATTCAGCAATTTATTCATTATCAGTTTTTCAATACTTTTTTAGTTGTCTAAATCTTTATATATTTGTTTCAACTATTTATCTAGGGATTCTATTAATTTGACTATTTCACTAATTTATCCATTATCTTTGCTGGGATTTTTTTGCTTTGTTTTTTTACTAAATCATCTAGAGCCAAATATTTGTTCTTTAAAGCTTAGTGTTTCAACATTAGGGTGGCTGTAGCTCAGGTGGCAGAGCAGGTCAGCCACTAATCAGAAGTCGGTGGTTCGATCCCAGGCTGCCTCCCGGCTGCATGCCAAATATCCTTGGGCAAGATACTAACCCCATGTTTGCCTACTGGTGGTGGTCAGAGGGCCCAGTGGCTCCAGTGTCCGGCAGCCTCGCCTCTGTCAGTGCGCCCCAGGGCAGCTGTGGCTACAATGTAGCTTGCTATCGCCAGTGTGTGAATGTGTGTGTGTGAATGACTGAATGTAGTGTAAAGCGCTTTGGGGTCCTTAAGGGCTAGAAAAGCGCTATACAAATACAGGCCATTTAACATTAGCACATTTTATTTTGGGGGTGGGGGATACTCGTCTGTATTTTGTAAGGTTTAGCGCTGTGTGGCCCCTTAGATTAACAGATGTGCTGGTACAAACAGTTATGTTAAAAATAAAGTTTCTACAAGACTCTTACATCATTGTGGAGGAATTTTGGCCCACTCTTCTTTACTTAACTGGATTGAGATTTGCTGACATTTGTTTATGAACAACATTGCACGATGGACTCTGCAGGCCTAATTGAAAGACCTCGATTCTTTTCTTTTTTAGCTATTCTGCTGTAGATTTGCTGCTGTGCTTGGGATCATTGGCCTGTCACATGACTGGCTGACAGACAAATCACATTTCATATTTGACTCAAATATCTTTTGCATGCAGAGCAGTTCATGGTCAACCCAGTGACTGCAAGGTGCTCAGGTCCCAAGTCGTCACCCCTCCATCACCGTGCTTGACAGTTGGTATGAGGTGTTTTTGTTGATATGCTTCTGACAAATAATGTGCACAGACTGTCCGAGAAGTCTGTGTTACAGTTTTGTATTTTCTTAGTCAGTTTCTTGGTGCTAAGTAGTTGTCACAATCCTGGGTCATTTGACCCACCCAGCATTTTAAATTTTAATATATTTTGATGTTTATGGTTTATGTTGAAGTTCATTAGGTGATCTAAGTTCATTTTTATTATGCCTAGGTTGCCGTTATAGTTCATTGTTTGTTAGATTCCCTTCTGTCTTCAACCCCTGTGTTTAAGTCTCCCTCACCCTTCATGTGTTTCAAGTCTGCATGTCCTATGTTATCAAGCTTGTGGTGTTTCTGCGTCTCATTATGTGTCCTGTTTTATTTTGAAAAGGTCTGGTGTCCAATGTTCATTCCAGTCAGCTGTTTCCCCATGTGTTTCCACTTGCCCTGATCACCTCCTGTGTCCATTTAGTCTGTGTGTTTTCATTCGTTCCTCATCCGATCATCTGCTGTCCTGCCATGTCATGTTCACAGGTGTTCGTGCCACCTTGTCATGTTTAATGTTTTTCATGCCAGATCTTTATATTCGTGTTCAGAGTTTCTTATGTTTATCCTTAGTTCACCCAGTTTAGATTAGTTTTGCCTTTGCCCCTTGTTTGGCATGTTTAAAACCAGCCTTTAATAAACTGCTCGCTTTCAGTTAATATGAAGTTTGCTTCCACGCTTTGTTTGTCTGCACTTGGGTCCACCTCCTCACTCCACACAGTCTGCTTCAGCCAGACTGTGACAGTAGCAGGTTTCTGCGTCTGTGCATTTCAGCCAGAAAGGTTACAAATGCAGCTTGGTAAGCAGCTGGTAGTTTAGAAGGCTACCTTTAAGTTTAAATCTGGTCGCTTCTGGCTACTGAAAATCTAGATGGCAACAGCCAAAGAGGTAAAGTCACAAACCAATGGGTGATAGTGCTGTGGCAGCATACATGTTTTATGTACCGTCTGGTGAGTTTTAAAATTTTTCTAGTTAGATTAGAAGAACTTGCTCAGTATAGGTTAGATTTAAGTGATGCATAGCCTCTAAATCTGAAAATGCAGACATGCCAGTGGGGTTCTTAACTCCACTGATGACAAAAGGAAGTCAGATTGTGCAGAAGAAAATAACTCCACAGCTCATTTGATTTATGACTGAATAAATAGTTTCCTAAAGAGTTTATGGTCTACTCGTTTCATACATATCAAATACTGTGTTGTGTTCATTTGGTAAAATTTGCTTCCATTTAGAATAAAATCAAGAATAAAAGAAGGTTTTTTTTGGTTTTTTTTTAAACTGTGACTGGCAACATATAGCCACTACAGTATGAGTGTGCAGTGTCCATCTGTTTCTCAGTCAGTTCCAGCCTCACACTATACATCACATCTGGTTTCAATAAACTAAGACGGCAACAGACAAACTGTCGAAGCTTTAGAACAGGACTTCACAACCCACTGAGTGATGTTTCATGTACAGTCTGTGGATTTTGGCCTCAAGGGTATTTGTTCTGGAGCAAAATACCCCTTTTCAATAATTAGTGCTTCAAACAAAGTTAAGTGCTCTGCTCAGAGCTGTCTGTCGCTTGTGTATGTTCAAGTAATGTTGCAGCAAATCCCGAGGCTACTTGGAGTAATTGCAGCTCAAAATGTATAAATTTGCATGATTAATTTTAAAGAACATCTTTCTCTGAATTACTTTCTGCATACAATAAATAGAACGTTGCAAAGTTTTAAGGGACAAAACATAAAGACCCTTCTGATTCAAATATAATTTGGGTGCAATTTATTTAGAGGCCCTTATCAGTTAAATTATGCTGTTTTCTGTTTAGGGAATCCAGGTGCAATCACTGAAGGGGGTGGAAGTGAATCTGTTTCCTAATTTATTTATGTAAACTTGGCCTCCCTCCAGTTGCAGCAGATGATTTCATTTGTCTGAGCAGAGTGCCTGATATAATAGGATTACAATCTGGCTGTTGGAAAATTGTCTGTGGACCTCTATGTTTCTGAAGTTTTAAGCAAGTCTATTAGCCCACGTTGGCATCCTCCTGTTTTTTTAAATTTTTTTTAAATTTTTTTAATTTATTCATCAGCTTTATCTGGCATTAAAGAACACAATAAATCATGCAAGTTAAGCTATTAGTATGAGTCACGGGCGAGTGTAAGGTCAGGGATGATCCTGATCAGCGCCTGCTGTTTGGAGCCGGCCAGTTGGCATAGGTCAGAAAAAAGCAGCTGACTGCTGTGTCAGGAAATTAGACTAATGAAGCTAATAAAACTGAAAACAGTACATTTGCAGGACCATAAGCCCAAGTGGCGACCTTAAAAACTTTTCTTATTATACACAGCCTCATTCACATTCTGCACAGTCAACTGACACGTAATCAATATCAAATACTAAATACTGGATGTGTAAGAAAGTAAAGACTACATTCACAATTTTTTCCTTTTTAAATCAGTTGAACTCTAGTGTAACTGATGCCTGCAAGCACAAAACATGCTGGATCTTTAGCATAAATAAAAACAGAGTTATGAAGGAGATATTAATCCTTTCTCTGAAGCTAAGAAGGGTCAGGCTTGGTTAGTACTTGCACTGGAGACCATCTGGGAATACCAAGTGTTCCAAGTGTATGCCCCATCTTGATTTAAAGACCTCATAGTATCATATCACCCCAATAGACCACTTCAGTCTCAGACCACTGGCTTACCTGCGGTAGGTAGGTTACTTAAAAGTAGATGAGGGGACAGAGCCTTCAGCTTTCAGGCCCTCTCCTGTGGAACCAGCCTTCAGTTTGGATTCAGGAGTCAGGAGTCAGGCACCATCTCTAATATTAAGATTAGGCTTAAAACTTTCTGTTTTGATCAAGCTTATAGTCAGGTCTTCTTCAAATCAGGTTGTTCTGCTGTAAGTTTCTTCCTGTAATAAGGGAGTTTTTCCTTCCCCTTGTCACTGAGCGCCTGACTGTCATCTGATTGTTGGTGTTTTTGTTTGTATTACTCTAGGGTCTTTATCTTACAATATAAAGTGCCTTCAGGCGACTGTTGTGATTTGATGTCTTATAAATAAAACTGAATTGAACTGCTGCTTTTAAAATGAATGCAAGGAGTGGCAATTGTTTGTTTAATTTTTAAAGCCTTTCACTTGCTGATAATTTAGGGCAATGTTTCCTCCTTCACGTTCTCTACCTCGATGTACAATATTAGCACCATTTCTTCTTGTTACTGTTCACCATTACCAGCGAAGCCAACTTGAAATTAGGTTCAGCAGAGAAAGCCTAATCAGAGGCACGAACTCGGGTCTCTGAGGCCTATTCAGATGAAGGGTTCTCTGGGGATATTTGGCAGCTCCAGGAGGTGAGATTAAGTGATCACCAGAGACACACCTACACAAGACATCACACACTACAGAATTACTATAAGCCTCGGTCGCTAAATATATCATGTTCAAATGCATTCAACTGTTTCAGACACTGGATTTTAGTATACTGTGCATAGTGTATTGCTGCCAGGATAAAAAGCAGAGTGTGGCATATTCTAATTTTATACAGCCCTCACTCCCCCTAACTCTGTAAGATTTATGTGGAACATTTGATTTATTTATTTATTTTGTACTGTATTTATTTAGTATTGTACTGCTCTGACTGCATCACTGGGGTAAGACTGATGTTTAATGTGCTATGACTTATAATAACAATTGCATTTTATTCTTAAAGATTTACTTGCTTTTTGCTGTTTGTCAAGAAATTCTTGTCTGGATGCTTATTCATCTTGATTTCATTTTCAAGCATTAAAAAAAGAAAGAAAGAAAAGAAAGTAAGCAATTCTAAATAGAGCGTTTCAGCTATTCTGCCTCCAGTGCACACAGCAAAGCAGAATGCCAAAGAATCCTTGAACAAATACTCAAGTCAAAGAGTATCTGGAAGGATCTGGCATATACCTTTATGTTAAAATTAAGTACTCCTGTCGTCATGTGTCACACTGCACAAGCTGTACATGACTGAGTGCCCAGAGTTCCAGAGGAGACAGGGATCTGCATTTTATTCCCCAGGCTACCGTATCTGAAACACAAGCTCAAATGCTCGAGCAGGGTAAGACCCGAGGAACAACAAAGGTGAAAACATCCTGCGGGCACGAGATATGACACGATAGATAGAACGCAAACAGAAATGAGGTGCAAACAGAGAATACCAGCTTGTAAGCGCTCGTCTTTAAATAGACTAGAGGGCTTGTTTTCTATTTTCTGTTTTGATGCCATTTGAACAAACAACCCATCACGAAGGTTTGTGCTGCTTCATCGCAAGCACAGAGACAGATCCTGGATGACACGGCAAATCAATCCACCGGCGATTAGCGCCAGTGACGCAAAGAAGCTGCAATTTGTTCTTGGACTTTGGACCTGAACACCTACACACAGGCTAAGCATGGCTCCTCTCCCTCGCGTGGTGTTTCTAAGAGCCCACTGAGAGCTCCCAAGCACTACTTCATCTAGGAGGATGTCAAACATAATGTTGACAGTTAATGTGGTCATTTGGTGCATGGCTGGCAGTGATGGCTTTTCAATTAATACAGCCCAAATGGCAAAAATGCTCAATTAGCTTTAATGCATTCTGCTTTCTGATGAATGCCGTGCAAGCCGATGAGACGGAAATAATTCATCAGCCGCATTTTACCTTTAATGACTTAAAGTTGCGATGTTCAGCAGTGCTGGAAGAACTTTAAAAAAAAAAGAGAGGGAGAGAATTATGAGTCAACCTAAGCCTTGGACGCGATATTGACTGCTTTTTGAACCACTTATTGCCCCTCTCTGGGCAACACCAAGCTAGATTGAACAACATGTGGGCAAAGGCGGTTAAATGAAAAGTGGGACTCAAGCTGCTCACACACACACAAACTTCTAATACCCACACAGACAAGAGGAACAGATGTAAACATACTGGTAAATATCAAACACTGACAGCCTTCAGAAGCCATGTGAGACTGCAAGCCCCCAGAGTGTTAACTACAATTGGATGGCACATGTTGCTCGTGCTGTATGGAGATGCTGCTATTCTTCGGTCTTTCATCATATCGGCGTTTAATGTGTGTGGCAAGCGCCACAAAGATTTTCGTTTGAGAATATCACAAGCCACAGTTGTTTTGCTGTTGTGAACAGACTGACATGTTTTCCCTCTCTGAATATGAAATCCTCGGCCTTGGCCAAAACGCAGCAGCCAGGCAAGTGCGGTCCCTATAAGGCTCGAGCTGGGTAATCCTCAAACTGCTTTTGAGACCAGTCTGCACGTCTGCCAATCTTGAGTGGAGTTCGGCAGTGCTAACAGGATTGCTTTGGAAACACGATATTTATTTTAGCCCTCAAAAGCAGGACAGCTACACTTCATGTACTCCTGCTTCAGGGTGATGTATTGCAGATGCCGAGTTGACTCCCTTCTCTCCACCCCTCTCTAACATGTCTACCGAGTTCTTCTCGGAAGCAGAAATAATTCAATCAAATCAGAGAAACTCTCCTTCAGCGTTAGTTCCAGATGTTTGTCTGGATTCACACTGACAGTTTGTGTGTATGCGTGAATGCCTAGATGTGTGGATTTTGTGCGCCAGTCCATGAGACTTATCTGCCAGTGCAGTTGAGCAAAGGCAAACAGCAGGTGTGAGATTATGGTTTGCTCTTATTTTGAGGTGAGCAGATGTGGCGCTATTAAAGCCTTACCAGATACAAAAGCTGCTCTTTTGTATCTTTCATATCATCCATCATACATCGGACTCCTTCATGAAACCAGGCACCATGGGTGAGGGCTTTGGATAGTCTAACATGTAAGATGATATTTAAGGAATTTTTTTTATAAAGCATCTTAAAGCATATCTAAAGGAAAGAGCAATGTCTAATTTAAACAACAGTCCATTAGCAAATGTGCTTAAAAGCATTAAGTCACTGGTAGACAGCACATAGATGTGCAAGACTGAATAAACTTGAATCCTCCATTTTTTCTTTTTAAAGCTAATGCAGTGCTTTCAGTGCCTTCAAAGTAAGTACAAAAGTTGTTTAGGTGCAGTACTAACACTGACAGTTTTTATTAGATTTTCTGATGTCTAAAAGGGAGAGAACTATCCACTGGGAATTTTGTATTATGAATTTACTTACTTTGGGTTTTTTCCCCCTGTACAACAAGCTTTTATATAGCATCACAATAAAACTCAAGGTTTAAAATGTGAAGTGATATATAAAGCACTCTGCAAAGATCTCCAGTTGCACCCTGCTAGGAATTAATTGCAGAGATTTATTGAAACATGTGCAAATATACATGTAATTACAGTATTGGAGGTGAAAACAGAGTGTACACAGTTTTACAGAGCTTGCAAGTCAATATTTGGTATGACCACCTTCATTCTTCAGGACAGCCTGAACTCTCTTGGGCAGGAGTTCTTGTCATTTCTTTGAGTAGTCTTGAGGAGTAGTTCTCCAGGTTTTTTCGAGGACATTTCAAAGCTCTTCTTTGGATGTTGGCTGCCTTTTGTTCTGTTCTCTGTCAAGATGATCCCACACTGCCGATTCTTGATTGATAGTGTTTCACTGTGTGTTTTTCTGTATAGGTATGCTTTTACAGCAATGACGGTGTTTTGGGGATCACTGTCATGATGAAAATCTAGTTCATAATTCCACCAATGTTGACAAGATCCCCAACACCATTCACTGAAATGCACTCCCAAACCATGACAGAGCCTCTACCTACCAGAGCCTGTTTTACATATTTATTTCAATTCAAATTAGATGGCGCCAAATCAGATTTTCCTCAAGATGCTTTATATTGTTAGGTAAGGACCATGCTAAATTACAAACAAGACCCCTACAATCAGTCGCCTCATTATGAGTAAGCCACAGTGGGAAAGAAAAACTTTTACAAATCTGTTAACAACTTTTAGCAGGCAAAAAAACCTCTCTGCTTTCTTTGTGCAGTATCTCTAAAATTAGAAATATCCTGTCTCAGAGTGACGCTGAAAAACTAGTTCATGCATTTATTACTTCTAGGCTGTAATTCATTAATATCAGGATGTCCAAAAAACTCCCTGAACAACCTTCAGTTAATTCAAAATGCTGCAGCAAGAGTGCTGACAGGGACTAGAAAGAGAGAGCAGATTTTTCCTATATTGGCTTCCCTTCATTGGCTTCCTGTTAAATCCAGAATTGAATTCAAAATCCTGCTTTTCACCCAGAAGATCTTGAATAATCAGGCCCCATCTTATCTTAATGACCTTATATCACCCCATTAGAGCACTTCGCTCTGGTACTTACTTGTTGTTCCTAGAGTATTTAAAAGTAGAATGGGAGGGAGAGTGCTTCAGTTTTCAGGCCCCTCTTCTATGGAACCAGCTTCCAGTTTGGATTCGGGAGACAGACACTATCTCTGCTTTTAAGATTAGGCTTAAAACTTTCTTTTCTGCTAAAGCATATAGTTAGGGCTGAATCAGGTGACCCTGAATCCTCCCTTAGTTATGGGTGTAGGTGTAGGCTGCTGGGGAGTGCCCCCCCATGATACATTGAGTATCTCTTCTTCAGTCACCTTTCTCACTCACTATGTGTTAATAGACCTCTCCGTACTGAATCATATTGTTTTTAATCTTTTATTCTGTCTTCCTTCTCTCACACCAACTGGTCGCAGCAGATGGCTGCCCCTCCCTGAGCCTGCTTCTGCCAGAGGGTTTCTTCCTGTTAAGGAGTTTTTCCTTCCCACTGTTGCCCAAGTGCTTGCTCATAGGGGGGTCATATGATTTGGGGTTTTTCTCTGTATGTATTATTGTAGGGTCAACCTTAGAATATAAAATGCCATGAGGTGCCTATTGTTGGGATTTGGGGCTGTTTAAATAAAACTGAATTGAATTGAACTGTTTTATTTCCCTCGGGATGAATAAAGTATTCTGATTCTGATTCTGATTCTGATTTATCCATCCATCCATCCATCCATGCACCTGATAGATATATTGATAGATTATAGATTAGATTATTATAGATTAGCTAATGTGCTTTTAATTGTTTGTCCACTTGTCATCTAGTTGAAATCTGCATTTAAAAATTGTAAATTGTAATTAAATCTTAATTATGAGATATTGTGCCAGACTTATTAAAAAGCTTCTCATTAATATGATATAGTATCTCAAAATAGAGTCTAATTTGTAATTATGAGGCAGTAAGTCATTATTATAAGATGCACACATAATTGTTGGAAGACAGAAAACTATAATTTTGAAATTTAGTGTATGCTTAATGTTATTTATGTTGTTAACTATGCAATAGTAACACTGATGAGACGCCAGGTCAGAATTATAAGAATCCAGTTATTATGACATATACTTCATTTTTTAAAATGGCGCCTACAGGCTTCCACATACGGCAAATATAGGTCCAATATTCACTTTGTCACTTTAGTCCTTAAGTCAGTGTGCGGCTCTTAGGTAGAAAATTCTCAATATGTTTCACCACCTGTTTCCTAACTTTGCCCATTAGGTCACATGTTAAAGTGTTTTGCAGAGCTTAGTGGGACTGCAGAGTCTTTATTCTCCTATGATTAAAGGAAACATTTCACTTTATTTCTTTCTCTAAAAATTTCTAATCCATATACATGCCTAACCTTTTATAAAACAAATGATAAAAAAGAATGCGTCTTGATGATTAAAAATTTAACTGAGTCATTATTTTCCACTTTCTGTTGTTAGAGATGCTGTTAATGTCATCATACCTTTGCAGCCGTAAGCTGCAGAAAAGGCTCATTGGTGCTCCGAGACTGATATTCTCTGTGCCGCACAGGCAAGGAGCAGCTCGCAGAAGTCTGTGCTCAATGTTCTGGTCATTAGTTCAAGACCATTGACTTGATAATCTCACCTGGGAAGGACAGGTAATGATTCCTATCGGTGCAATTATAGCTACCCCCACAAACAGCTATTCGTTGCTGTCATGTACATAACGGTTCAGTATCTCTGACCTCAGGAAGTAAGTGGTGATGCCCGACATCAGGCACAGACCTTTGTTAGGACTAAAAACAAACTGGCCACATAACATTGAATCATGTCATTTAAACTGATTGATTCAAACATGTATTTAAACAGCACTTATAGACACATTGTGTCCTGCTCTGTTTATTGTTTCTCATAACTGGGCTTACTGATCTTTTTAAATGTTAAATGTTACAACTTCTGTATTTCTGATTTCTGAACATTATAATAGGTCGGTTTGTGGTCGGTTTGTGATGTTACAAAATCCATAAATGTAATTATGTTTTTATTCATTAGTGTAAATTCCCCTCTGTTCAGTGTCAAAGTATCTCATCATGACAACAAGAGTCTCATTTATATCCCATTGGCCACCTTATTAGGTACACCTGTTCAGCTGCTCATTAGTCCTAATATCTAATCAGCCAATCACATGGAAGCAACTCTGCCCATTTAGGCATTGAAGACAACCTGCTGAGGTTCAAACTGAGCATCAGAATGGGGAAGGAAGGTGATTTAAGTGACTCTGAATGTGGCATGGTTAATGGTGCCAGATGGGCTAGTCTGAGTATTTTAGAAACTGCTGGTGTACTTTCACAGAGGGACGTAAACAGACACGTACAGGCCTGCAGTACCAGAACTGAAAGTGCATTTTTGATGGTTTTTAAATGTTAGGAAATGTTTAACATGTAGATTTGGCAAGAAGCGCAACATATCAAAGGGAATTTATATTTTGTTCTTCTGATTTTTTTTCAAAGCCCATTTTTTCTATTGATTTATGTAAATGGACACAATTTTCATATTTTGTGTATCCCACATGGACAGAAATGGCTACAAACAGGTGTTAAAGTTGGCATGATCCAGCACTTTCAGTTATTGAGCAATTAAATCTGATAGTCTCTTGTCAAATGAGTACGATTTTTGTGTGTTGCAGCTTTCATGCCGTCACTGACATCTCACAGCCCACTTACACCTTCAGCACATCCTTTTCTCCCTTCTCTTTGTGATGTGTTCATAGTGCAGATCTAAATAAAGCTGCAGTCATAGTACTTAAGCATCTAGCTAGCACTACAGAAGAGTGAGAGGTTTTTTTTTTCCACACAGTAGTTTATATTTAAGGTAGTGATGCTGATTAGATTCACTTACCTTTTAGACTTTTAGACACCTGCTTAGCTCTTGTTGAATTCAGCTTGCTAAATCCAGAAATAGCAGTGTATATTGAAGTAGCATCACAGGTCAGCTGATCACAGCCTGTACACAAAGAAAAATCTACTGGAGCTCAAAAAGCGACTTATTATATTACTTATCATTGTTTCCCCCAAACTGCACGAGACCTACTCCTTAAATATATTTACAATTATTTAAGCCAGAAATTTCTAAATTGGATTAATCCCCCCATAACTCCTGTTTCCACTGATTCAGTGCAATTGTGTAATTATGTGTAATTTAGCATATCTCGGCATTTTCTCCCTATTTCCCCTCAGCCACACTTACACTGAGACCATTTCTGATGAGGCTTTGGCAAACAGTAAATGGGCTAACTTAGGGTTCAGAGTCTCCCAGGTCCTGTGTCAGGTCTTTGCTGGGTTTCTTCCCTCCTATTTCTTAAGAACATGATTTTCAGATAGTGTTCACCTGCTGTACATAATTTTTAGGCCTGTCACTTCTTCTTTTGTCATCCACTTCTCCACCTGTCAGACTGTTTTTCTATCCATGTTTTTGATGACCAGCTGCTAGAATCAACGTACCTAAAGATACAGTTTAAAATTGGTTTGTTGCTAAGTTGTCTGTTATGTGTAGGCACAATATCGGTTCATGCTTTGAGTCAGGTACTGTGCCTTTTTTATGCTTGAAGTAAGATTCAATTTTAAGTGGCTTAACAAAGAAAAAACATTCCTCGGAAAAAGCAGCCGATTTCCAGAATTATTTTTTAAAGACCATTTAGAAAAAAATACTGAAAAGTCTGGCTCGTTGAAGCAAAAAAACAAAACAAAGAAATTAGGGGTTGCTCAAGTCTTTTGAACAGTGTGGTACGTGTGAACACGCATAACAAAACTTACTGCTACCCTGCAAGTTACTTCACTTCTGAGCTTACCATACTTCTACTTTTTTTTGTTTGTTTTCCTCCCCAAAATACAATTACAAAGACATCCAGGATAGTACTGTGACATTTCACAGGTAAGTGCTGGTGTTTTTCTCAACCCACTGAAAGGTCACGTCTAGTGATAAAGGAAATCAGCACAGTGTAAGGCAATATTCTGGGATGAAATACATCAAAACAAACAGAAAAAAAGAAGAGGAGAAAAAGCAATCTGTTTTGCGACTTCTGGGAGAAAAAAAAAATTACATTTCTATGTGTGGCAGTTTAGCAACTGGTTGATTTACACTTAAACACATCTCCAAAACCCATCATAGTCCTAAAAATGCCTCGGTATCACATTAACACACAAACAAATATTTAATTTTGTTGAAGAATTCTCCTGGATACAACAAATGATATGGAACTTAACCTGTGACTTAAAATGTAACCTCCCTACCCTGCTAGACAAGGTGGCACACGCTTTTCCAACACGACTCAACCTTTAGAGTTTCAAAAATTGACTCTTGCTCACTTCAGTGCCCTACATTTCTCACCTTTCAAATGGAATGTTTCGGATTTGATTGATTTCCAACTTGATCTATCTTTGCACCTGCACTCAACCACCTCCATCAACTTGGCAGAAATGCAACTAGAGAGCTATTGATTTTTGTACCCCTGAAATCACTTAGAAGAGGATACTCACTTTGCTCTCACTGTACCAAAATAATTTTATCTCTCCAAAATGGTTTCCTATATTCGCAATTTCACCAACCCATTTAATTCAAGGGAACATTACTGCGAGAGGAAATTGAACATGGGCTTGCTGCGGCCAATTCAATGAAACCGTAAGATATAGAGGCTGCATTTACACTGTGTGAAGGTACTGTGCAACCCACTGAGATCAGTGACACATTTGAAGTATAGCTGGTATTACAGGTTTCACCAAGCATTCATAAAACAACTAAGTTTTAAGTGAGAACACTCCACAATTGTGTAAAAACACTAGCTCGAACCAAATACATCAGCTAAGACTTAGAAGTGTATTTTTGAAGGAAAGCAGTTGAATAATCAACATATTTGCTCTTTAATAGCCACTTTTGCAGCGACTTAAAAGAAAAAAAAAAGCCCTGCTCCTCCATGACACTCCATGAGTGTCATCCACAGCTCTGCTCTTTGTGTCAATGTCACCTTTCGTGTCACAGCTTCATGGAAAGCTGCCCGATGATGAGCTGCCAGGTATTAAGCATTTTTAATCTCACTTAATCTCCCCCGAGTTTCATCCAACCTTCCACTTTCAAGGAGTTAAAACTTTATGATTTGTGATTCACGTTTACGATTCCCCACTTTCCTTCCTTCTCTGTTCCCTCCTTGTCCCTAAGGTTACATCAAGTGTGCATTTTCCTTTATTTTATTTATGTCTGTTGTGGCATAGAAGTGCATGACCTTATCTAAAGCATTCTCATTTACTGAAATTTGCATCTCGTGCATCACGTCATCAACGTGGATCAGCAGTAATTTAGATTGAGAATAATCCCATCTTGAAGAAAAACGCAATAATCTGTTTTTTCATTACTGGCTGTTTTCTGTGATGCACTGTGGCCAAATTTGTCACCCTAAGGCTTGAACGCAGAACTGTAGTCACAGTAGCCAAACGCATAAACTGCACAGTCCAAACGGATTTAATTTTACAGAGCTACGTTTAGTCTACACTAGGCTGATCCTGTTATCCCCTGCAGTAAAACAGAGCTGTATATTCAAGGCCATGTGCAAAACACATGAAACATAAACACACTCAGCCCGACTGGGAAAACATAGGGCCCTTTAACCAGCTGAAGAGGGTGGCCTATGAAGTCTGTAAATCAAATCATTTGTTCATTTTCAGTCCAAATGGGCTGTAATTAAGTAAATGGATTCTAAAAGAAATGAAACTGTTCAGCAAACACAGACCGGAGCAGAGAGTGTGGCCTATTTTCTGCACAGCAATGCTGATTCTTCCTTTACTCTGCATCCGTCTTTCTCTTTATTCTGCTTTCCTTACTTCCAACCCCTATAACGTACACCCAGGGAGAGGCCACACAAGCCTGCGTGGCACCAGTTGGAGATTAATGTATATTGCCCATAGGTCAACTGAGTCTCGGATGCAATTGAGAAAGTGGATATGATGCTGGCAGGGAGGCACAGCTTGAAGCCGTTCTTTAGATGAGTGAAAAATGTCACAGAAAAGGTGACTTATTGCACACAGGTTATGACAGAAACATAGTGGAGATGGGTTTGCATGGTATCTGAATATAGGCTCCAAGTAATTCAAATTTCATTTTATTTTTACATTCGATGCTTGAGAAAATGGATAAAGGAACCACGGGAAGCACAAATACATTTTCTTTCATATTTTTCAAATTAACTAAAGCATTTCCAATAAACAAACATAACCAAAATAGATTTCCATGTCTTGTTTGTGCCGCATAAAGTAGAGGGAAATTGGTCCAGTGTTCCTCTGCTCTGAAGTAAGGCAAGCTATTTGAATTCCTGCTGTGCATAATTATGATGGATGTGCATAGGTCTGGTTGGCGGTGGAGGCGGAGGCAGTGAATCTGTGCGTGTTTGAGGAGTAGTAGTTGTCCGTGTATCCTGGTAGCTGATGAGCTGTTACTCAGGGTAGACTGACAAGCGCAGAGAATGTGTGGGTGATCTCTGGAGCTGACAGGTGTGAGAGGTTCTGTGGTGTGTAGGAACATTTTAATAGATGATACAATGTAACAGGACTTGAGAAGGACTGACAGCCTTGATTTTCTTCCTCTGATAGCAAAGAATGCAGGTTTCCATTGTTTAAAAAGAGTTCATTTCATATTTCAAATAAGAAAATATGTAGTGTTACCCAGTATACGTTTTTTTAAGTGTATGCTTGTGAGAGGAACACATTGGTTTAACAGCCACCTGAGCAAACATAGTATTTCACAGTTACTGGGTTTGTTATGGACACACATTGGTAATCCTTGAGATTTTCTGACATCTTTGATGCTGATTCGTGCAGTGCAGTTCGCACATCCACAGATCTCTTCTTCAGGCACTACAAAAGGCTCATGCTGACAATACATATACATGCACACATAATTTTGATTTAATTCTGTGTTATTTTTAATTGATCGCAAGTCTAACCCAAAACCCAGGAACAAGCTGTTTTCAAAACCAAATCAGAACCATGTGCTGAGTCTAAACAGGTTTTGAATAATTGAGAAGTCGCAACTTTAAATTTATAAACTGTCCAGCGTAGAAAACAAACAGAATTATTAGCCCACCTCATAAAAAAATGAAAAAAAATCAAGTGCTGCTAAAAAGAGCAAGGAATTGTTAACACAGCTTTCCCAAAAAATCCTAGCTTTGTTTTGGATGCTTACATTATTTTACTTACACAGAAAAATAAATTTTTGTATAAAAAATGTTAACACAGCAAATTATTAGCACCCTTAATGTTGTGTTTTCTTTTTGCTGGACACTCTCTGAAGGTCTTTGGGCATGGATCTAGTTCTTCAGTTCACCCCACATATTTTCAATGAAAGTCTTCAATGGAAGCTTTGTGGAGGCCAGTCAGCAATGTTATAATGTAATGACAACACGATGAACCAGACTCAGTGTTGCTGCTGGCTGGTTTTTCTTTCGGTCTTCACATATCTTTTTTTCTTCATGGTTCCTTCCTCCTTGACAAGATTCCCAGTTTCCGATACACTGAAGCATCATCACATCTCTGCGTAATACTCCCACCACCATGTTTCACAGTGGGGACTGTGTTCTTTGGGTTGTACGCCTCTCCCAGTCTTTCTCCAAACACAAGCAGCACCTGTGTGGCCAGCTTGTCCTTAGCATACTTCAGTCTGACTTGCAGGCGTCTCTTCTGCAGAAGTGGTGTTTTTCTTGGTCTGCACCCTTGCAGTCCATTCCTGTGCAGAATTCTAGTGATCGTCTTCTTTGAGACTACAATTCCCAGCTTTGCTAAGTGAATCACCAGAGTCTTGGCAAGTTGCTCTGGGTCTTTAGACACATCTCTAACTAATTTTCTTCACAGAAATGCTTGAAATGCTTCCTACCTCTGCCACACTTGTTCTGTTCTGTGTGGCTCTCTTTCTTGATGATACTTCTCCCTCCCAGCATGACACTTGGAAATGCTGGGATAACTTTGTTACTTTGTTTGTTATCACAGTCCATTTCTTGCTTTGTGAGCATCAACAATTCTTCTTCAGTCTAAACAATTCAATTAGTCTAAACTGATTTCTTTTGTTTTGGGCATGATGCTTTCTCAAGTGACAGTTCAAACCTTTGTTGAAGCGTTTATATGGTGTGTAAATTGGACGGTAACCCTCAGTTTAACTTGATTATACAAGCTTTGAGCATTATAAAGTTAAAGTGCATCCTTGCACAGCACTGGTTTGTGCTATGTCTCAATAAAAAGTCTGTTTTTAGGGGGCTGATAATACTGATCCTGGTAAAAAATAATAATAATAAAAATAATTATTATAATTCTGTTATTGTATGAATAGAAATAATATATCCAAACTAGTATATTTGGAAATGCTATGTTGAATGCTATGTCCCTTGCTCTGTTAACAAATCATTTCACACGGGGCTAAAAATGTTGCCCTAATCTGTAAATAAGTAAAAAGTGCCAGAATTTGGGACATTGTCCCAAAATTGAAATAAATGGAAGCAATAAAGGAGCTTCACAAAGTCGCTGGAAACAAGAAATCTTATTTGTAGTTATTCACTATAAAGTCCAGTGTTCAAATGCCCAACTTTAGAGCAGATATAAACATGTTTACTGCCTTATATCAGGGAGACCTGATCCGTTTGAACTGCATCACAGCTTAAAGTTATGACTTATTAAGGGTGTGGCCACTTTGAGTGTCAAGCCGGTGCTGATGAAGGTGGCTGTAGCTGCCAGCTGTCTGTTACCTGTCACCTCAGCTAATTTGAGTCACTAACTTGGAACTCAGACACACAAGATTACTTGCTATGTGGTAATTGTATCCATCCAGGCCGTCCAAGAAGTCTATACTTTTTTTATTTTAGTGAAATTCTATAAAATAGTTCTTATATGTAGACACTAATTAGCAGGTTCTGTAGTGAGAGTAGGGAGCAGGTGGAGTGAGCCTGGAGAGGTGGAGGTTTGCTCAGGAGAGAAGAGGAATGAGGTCAGTAGAAGCCAGACAGAATACAAGTGTGTGAATGAGAAGGGGGCAGGCATAACTGTGATGCTGCAAGTAGTAAGGGTTATGAAAGTGGATGAGTTTAAATACCTGGGGTCAACCATCCAAATCAACAGACAGTGCACAAGAGAGGTGAAAAAGAGAGTGCAAGTAAGGTGGAGACTAGTGTAGGGCAGCAGCAAGAGTGAAAGGGATTCTTTACATAGTAAAGATAGTGGAGGGATAGTGCATGTATTGGGCAAAGGATGCTGAAGATGGAAGACTACAGAGAAGACTGATTGAATGTAGTGAGGGAGAGTAGGAGTAGTTGGTTTGACAGAGAAAGCTGGAGATTAGTTAGATAGTGGCAGATGATCCACTGTGGCGACCCCTAAAGGGGGCAGTTGAAACAAGAAGAAGAGACACTAATTAGCAGGTATGTGTCATCTATGAATACATCTTGCTCACCAAGTTAGCCGATAACTTTGCAATCCACCCCCTCCTCCTAGATGATCCCTTCTGGCACCAAGTAAACACCATGGCGACGGCCAAAATGCCAGACTCGAAGTTACTTCACCCACTTTTGTTAAGGAAATAATTAGAAAGCACAGTGAATAAAAATCCTATAAATTTATGCTGTCTTTCTAAAGTTCCAGTTTGACATCAATCAATGCATGCAATGCACTATTTTCTGTTCATGTGAAATGAGCACGTTGATATTTTTTGTAAGCCAGCTACATAAACAGTCGACTAGCCGCGGTGTGGTAGCTGTGCTGTGTACACTGTACACAAAAACCATGCACTATAGAACTAGGACACACTGACAGCATCCATATTTTCTGCATTTTACACACAGCAGCACAGAAACCTGTCAAGTAAAACGAACATGTTCTCTCCCTCCTTCTCACTAGAGAAGACCAACATATGGCTCCACCATAATTCTTCTCACCACGTTGTTATAAAGCACTTTTTTTTCAATTAAATGATACAGTCGCTTTATTAAAAAATAGATCATTAAATTTGCTTTTGTTAACTAAATCAATATCTTGCAATTAAAAAGTCAAATTAAAAGTGTTAGCTGATGCATTGACATCCTCTGTAATTTAACAGCTGTTACAGAAATACAAACACTATTTCATGTCCTGCTTTAAAAAAATTGTTCCCAAGTAAAAGTGTGTATTGTTAGTAAAATGTACTAATTGTACAATAATCTGCATGTGTGGTGGATATACTACAATATGTATTATGTAGTTTTTCTCTACCAGTGCATACTGGTGCTTTAATAGTGCAAGGGAATAGTGGAGTGCACAAATGCAACATTTCCCTCTGTGTTGTAGTGAAATAGAAAAAAAGAACCTTACACTTTACTTACACATACACTGATTGCAACACCTAAAAAGAATTAGACAATATCAATAATAATGATCATCTCATTATGACATGTACCACCTGCCTAAAGATTGATGCACACTGACGTCCCCTCATGTCCCTCCCCTGTGGCAACAATACTCTCCCAAGGCAGTTGCCTCCGCCGGCAGGACAATATGGCCCACTATACTGCAAAAAAATAAAAATAAATAAAAACAACTGCTCAGTAGCAGACACCCCAGGACAGCTGCAGCTTTCTTCTGGTAGCATCAGGAGAACCTGTGTTATATGAAACGATTACTTACAGAAAACAGACGACATGTAAGATTTAATAGGCTGTCTTTGTGAAAATGTGAAATTTTCCCAGACATTTGTCAGATAATTTACATCTTCTGTTTGTGTGTGTGAGTGTCTGACAGGGAGAGAGAGAGAGAGAGAGAGAGACAAAGAATCTCCTATATAGTCTACAGTAGGCACATGTGACAGGAATAACGGTTAAAAAGAACCATTCTTATGACACTTCCTGTCCCTTTATCATTTTTTTTTATCTCTTTCAACTGACAAGAAACTCTTTAAGCCCTCTATGTACGGTCATGCAGAATCAAAAGTGTCTGGGCTCCTGTGTCGTGGAGAGGGGTGGGGCAGCTAGTGTGTATGTGTGAGGGATCTTTCTTGGCTGCTCTTGATGCAATTTATCATTTTGTGGCACCGATGCACCAGTCAACAGTCTCCAGCTCCCCTGTAATATGGGGGATATTTGTGGCTGCTCCGAGGCAAACAATTTAATAAATCAGTTCATTGCAGTACACACAATGCCCCTGGGCTTTACAAGCAAACAACATGCTCCGGCATCTAAAGACGGATGAGAAAACAACGTTTAAACAGTCTCTCTTTAAGGGGAGCTAATTTCTACTCAGCGATGCAACATTCGTGTTCTCGGGACGGCGCTGAAGACAAACCAATAGCTGGAACGGCCGGACTTAACAGCAATTAAAAGAATAATCTACAGCCGCGCTGGCTCGTTGGCAGTTCTTTTTTATATATCCAGGCGGTTTTAGATTAATTGTGCAGCTCTCTTCAACATAATAGTTGGAAAATGTGTTGTTAGCTTGTTGAATACACAAAGACATGGTTCTGGTTTCAAAGGGACAAAAGCTTAAATACAGAACAGCTTAAAACAATGCTGATCGCAGACACTTTCTGATGGATTTCCCTCCTGTCAGGTGGAAGAGATAAGTCATGAGTGAAATCCTGCCTGGTTACAAAGGCCTTCCAGTGCCAAATCTCATATGACCTAAAATTGTCAATACAGCTTTTACAGCAACAGATATTCCCTTTTACTTCTTCTTCTTCTTCCCTCCCTAATTGTGATTAAATGCACAAATTTTCGATTGAACGTGATCAGAAGAGAACCTTCCATAACTGTTCTTGAAGTTCCTGATTAGATCTGCCATGATAGATTCCCAGTCATGTGGAAAAATGGGAGGAAAACACCGGATTTTCC
Organism: Copadichromis virginalis; assembly: GCF_057382275.1. Classification (NCBI taxonomy): domain Eukaryota; kingdom Metazoa; phylum Chordata; class Actinopteri; order Cichliformes; family Cichlidae; genus Copadichromis; species Copadichromis virginalis. The sequence goes on from NC_140629.1 coordinate 13,224,953, forward strand.
ACAAGTCATGAATTGCCTTCTGCCAGTGAGATGTAAATCAGTGTAGCAAGCTAAAATTGATGGAGCTTCCTCTGGTTTTATTCCCGGCTCCTCGAGATCACCCTGAATGCCCCGGCCCCTATGTATAGTCACTTAAAGATGGATTACAGGCAAAAAGGAGAGGTGTGAAACAAAGAAATTGTACATCAAAGCTATCAATCACACAGGTCCTGTGCCGCTTTCTTTCTTTTTTTTGGCTCCCAGTTTGTTACATAAACTGTAATTATGGATGCGGCTGAATACGAGGCCTGTATCTGTTTTGATCCCCATTGACAGTGCTTATGTTGAGTTAATTGAGCTCATATCCCAGGATACATGATGAGAGGCTGTAACATTAGCCATTTCCTGCATGCAGCTCATTGGGATGCAAGGCTAGTGCTGGCAGAGTAAACTGCGCCTTGGCAGAGATGCTGAGCAGTGGTGGTGGTGGTGCTGCTGCTGCAGGGACATGACAGCTACAGTCTTCCCAGCCATAAATCCCACCGTCCCCCACAGGGCACCCAGCTACACCTGTGTATTAAGTTGAAAGACAGGCTGAATTCAATCTGGCCCTTTTTGTGCCATGTCAGTGGGGCGAACTTGGTCAGGTGTAAGACTTTTGCACTGTTTCATCAACAGGCCATTATTTATTCTGGGTGTTTTTCAGATGCTCAGGAGATGGGGTGGGGTGGGGGGTCTGGGAGTCAGCCAGTCTCCACAGAGTGTGAACCCAATTATGCCACTTCCTTCTCTTGTCTCACTCAAAAATCAAAGCTGTTTGCTCAAAGCCACATCCTAAGCCCTTTCTAACTATGTCCGTCATGGAAGTAATCAGACCATATCCTGAAAGCGGTAAAAACTCTATTTTTTTTCCTAAATAAAGAAGACGGTCACTGATATTCTTATGGAGTGTACTTAATTGCTCAGGTTACCTGATTATGTCAACCAGTTGCTGCTGTGCGCGAGGACAGGAGGTAAACAGCTTCATTCAGCGGCTTGCTCCTCTCATTCTGCTCCTGAGCTCAGTGTGATATGACTTTGATTGTCTACTTGCAATTTACCCAGCAACTGCCAGCTCTCTGTCTTCGCCACATCTCATACAGACCTTTTCTTAGATCTCAGTGGATTGCCTAGCAACCTTTTTCCTCTGTACAAATACCAATCTGTGCACCAAGCAGAGCATGGTGACCAGTGTAATTATTATGCAAGGGAGACTAATCAGAAATGCAACATACTAAGACACAATATGGTCACAAAGATGCACCATTAAAGCTCTAAATAATTAATACAAAATGCTTCATAATGGTTTCTTTCCATTTACTGTAGCTAAACGAATGCCTCCAGCTTCCATCCAGTACTCTTGGGAATTCCTTCCACTAAACTGACGTCTTCCTTCATGAACGTTTTGTTCCCTTACACGAACTGTTCAGTCAGGTTCACTCTGCTCCCTGCAAAGATTAGTTTGGTAGCCTGCTGGTCTCTCTGTGCCTGACTGCGTGACACGGCAGTTGGACTGGGAGCTGAGACGCGCCACCGACAAGGAGTGAATGGGAGTTGGTGAATGAGAGAGTGAAGGAGACAGTGAGCCTGGCCACTGCCTGGTTGTGGCAGATTGAGCAGTCCATACTCTGGTCACAAACCACCATTTCACTAACAGGAATATTATACGTTGACAGAATCATTTTATTTTCTGGTGACACAATCTGCCACACTTAAAGATATTGTAGCCATTTACAAAAATGTAGATTGAGAACAAAGAAGCTGCCTCACAGAAGTAGTTTAAGGTTAAGATTACAAGCAAAACTAACTTGGTTTATGTTTGATTTGTGTGGTCAAGTTGGATTTTCAAGTACTTCTACAAGCCACTTCATCAGTCCTTCCAGTAGGTAAAAGGCAGCAGCATGCAATGACATTAACCTGCTAAGGCAGGCTGTGTTCCCACATTATTCAGTACTTCTCTAGCAAAATGAGACAGGCTTGTAGCATGCTGCCAATTCTTTAAAAGCCCCGATCAGCAAAAAGGGTAAGTGCAAGTTTAGGAATAAGAGTATAACTTTGTCCCAGTAGTCACTTGCCTGCATTGAACCGGTAATTTTGAGCGAGTGTAGATTTCACTAGTATGCAGAATGTAGAGAAAAAGCTGGCCTAATTGTCTTTCATCTGAACTACAGCTAAATGTGAAACTAGATTACACACATTTATGAACTTGATGGAGATTTCTCACATTCACATACTGCCAGTATAATCCTAAGGAGAGCATGTGTCTGGTAAAGTGAGTGGCAGTCAGCCTTTAATACAAAGCACACAGCACAATACCAGCTTAACTATGGGTCTATTTACCATAATTGATTCGTATTTTCACTGCTGAATGTGGCATTGAGGGAGACCTGAAACTAGTCTGAAACTATTTAAATAGGAGCAATTGACTATGTATTATCCTGGCTTTCAGTGACTAGAACAGCTGTGGCTACAGCTTGAGATTTTTAAATTTAATTTCATTGTTTACTGACATTTTTTAAGGACGTCGTGCATTTCAATCACCAGTGTCACCAAATGCGCTTCCACTCAGGCGTCCTCCTGCATTAACCCCGTCTTTAGTGCATCAGTGTGTCTTTTTCCCACTTGGGCTTCGGCTGAAGCCCTGTTCTGTGCAGGAAATCTGTTGAATCAAGGAAAAGCCTATGTTGCATATTGGATTTAGATATTAAAGCCTCGACCAATAATGCCGACATCCTCATGTGAATTGCGTAGCATTATTTCGAGTGATGAAAATGCATTTTTTATTAGGATTTGGTCTCTTCTCTCTGCATAACAAGGCCAGAGTGGGTAAGGGACAATGCAGAAAAGATTTGAGTGGGTGGAGGATTTAGGCTGGGGAGAACAGGAGGAAGGAGTTGTAGTTTCATCAAAAGTAGCAGAGGGTTGAAAGACACTGAAAAATTACTGCTGCTCACACAATATCTGTTTTATTATCATAGCCAATAGTTGTGCACATTACAAGCATACTAGATGGACAAAAGTATTGGGTCACATCTCTTAATCTTTAAATTCAGGAATTTTCTGGACCATTCTACAGATGTATAAAATCAAGTATGTATCCCCACGGTCTGTCTTTACAAACATTTTTGGAAAAATAACTCATTCTAAAGAGTTCACTGAATTTGACTGTGCTGCTTTCATAGGATGCTGCCATTGCAACAAGTAATTGGACTGTGCAAAGTGGAAGCATTTAGGAACCCAGCAAATCAGCCACTGAAGTATCAAGCCCTGTTATATCTCCAACGCTCTACTGTTTGAAACCTCCTCTGACATTAACATTGTACACCGGGAGCTTCATGGCATGGGTTTAGATGCATGTACAGGTACCTACATTGTGTAGGTAGCCCAATACCTTTGTCCATACAGTGTAGGTTTATTAGAAGTTCTGTTAAGTGTGGTTTGTACCATGGCCACTCACCAAGAAAATATCATATGTTATGTGCATATAAATTAAAATATGTTAATTTGCACATCTAATTTTGGTATAGTTTTCCTATTTATACATAATAATAGTATTTGTACATTACATTTAGCTAACAGAAGTGCTGGATCAGGAGTATTACTATTTTGATACATACATACATCACTTTCATATTCCCACAAGCTGCCTCTGTCTTCATCTTTCTCTCACTTTTACATTTTGCATTATGGGCAGCTTTAGCTGCATTATATTGTGGTTTTCCTCTGCTGACTTGCATTGATCCTCCACACTCAGGCCACCAGCCTATCACTAAATTCTATTTTGTCTGTTTTTCCCTATTCATTCAAAGACAATTCATATTTAAAATGACATCTGCAGTGTTCTCACTGATAAGCTATTTATCCCATCTTCTGGCTCTTGTTGTTTATACGCATAACCTGATACCTCCAAGCTCTTTAGCTGAGGCTCAGCTGTTGCTGTTTTCAACTCCCGTTTAACACTGGTGCATTCACTGAGAACAACAAACAAATACTTAGGTCGCAGGTGTCCAATTGAACTGTCCAGATGCTAAAAGCTAATAAAAACTTTGCATCCAATTTGAATCCAGAGTCGTGATTTAGCAAGACTTAAACTAAAACAAATATGCTGTACTAGTTTAACACCTTATATTTGTGCAGTGGATAAAATGAGTTCAGGAGTAGCTAAGGTAAAAGGCAGCTACCTTTACAAGGCATAATTATGTCCAACTCAAAGATTTTTAATTAGTATTTAGGCAACTTAAACAAACAATGTGACAAACAATACTGCTAGTTCTTGGAAGCATTAGTGGCTATGCCTTTTGACCATAAAATGCATCAGGAACGTAGTCAATTGCCTTGTGATTTGGCATTTTGTTAAAAAAAAATACCAGTGTCATATTGAGCTTCTGAAATGGTAAAGGTAACCTCAAACTGTGAGCGTAGCAGCAATGTAACTCCCCGGGGAAATCAAGAGCTTTCACAGCTGCATTGCCCGCCAGCAGTTGCAACACAATTCTTAAATGACGGGGCAACGTGCAAGCGGCTGAAGACAGACAGAAACTTCAGTTTGACCCCAAATCCTTCAACACTTCAAACATATCCTAAACTGGTGGGTGAGACGAAGCCCTTTTGGAGGAGAAATACACCTGGAGAACAGCCACAAACAAAAGCATGTATACCTTTTGACTGTGCAACTTTGAGATGATCTGTGCATCTGTTACAGTTTGAAAAGGTAAATTTTTCTCTAATCTGTTGTGTTGCAGCAACCACTTGGAATCCACGAGAAGAATTTAGGTTAGAATATGCCAAAAGCAAAAACATCTGGCCCAATTTTATTTGATTTCAGAACATCTGAGTAAACAAGTCGACAGAGCTATTTGGGGCGATTTTAAAAACCAGTATAAAAAATAGATTGAATGAAGAAGCTATCGTAACTTTTTACACTCTCTCTACCCTTTACTTTAGTGTGCTTTTATGAGAATTGTAAATGTGGAAATCTCCCTCGACGCCATCCTGATCCCCCGGAAATATGATCGCTGGATGAAATCAATGGAATGGGATGAGGGATGAAGGGATTTTAAGCCCATATACTATAAAGTGTTGCATTGTCTACCTCACTCTGACAGCTCAGAAGGGGTGAGAAGATAGCTTGTGCCTGCTTTTCAAGAAAGTGCCAACAGATTGTCAGAAGGACGCACGTGTTGTCCAATCCGATAAAAGTAAGTAACAAAAACAAAAATGTTATGATCGCCTTGGCACTTTTCATTTCCGAGAAATTAAGCCAGTCAGCATCTGCAAGGAGCGCGTGGTTGTTGTTCCTGTACAGTGAAAGCATCGGCATTGTCCTTTTAAAAAAGAATGATTTTGTCTAGTGGCCTTCTGGCTTCGGTGTGCATGCACAAAATTGGGAACAGTTGAGTGTTTCTGTTTTCAGCCTATTTCAGTCAATACTTTATTAAAAGTTTAATCATTTCAAGGTTTCAGATGACAACATTTCTATATTAGAAAAAGATTTTTGTTTTGGTTCTTTTTCCACATGCCTTAATCTTCTTGTGACCTGTAAAAATCATCTATCAACCCTCCTAGTTCTAAACACTCCAAACTTTAAAATATTGTGTATTGCTCTTTTCCCTTTCTGTGAGTCACACAGTTGATTTAAGATGTGATGTGTGTGATAATTATCTTCCTAGTTTGCGGGTAAAGTCGTAGAGACAGAGCTGCTCCAGAGGTGTTTGTCAGTGGTGGTTGAAGTATGATGAGTCATCAGCCTGTTAGTGTAAATCCATGCAAACGCTTAGGTTTGATGCTATTGTGTTGCATCTACTGCTCCTCAATGTCCTGATTCTCTCAACGCTTTTCTGAACACTTGAAGTGAGTGCAGTATATGCAGTCTATCAGCGTCATTAAACTGTTCCGTGTGCACGGCTACAGAGCAATAAATCCTCAAGCAGCATGAATCTGTCGTGTGTCAGAGCCTGTTGTCATAAGCAGATATATCTTCTGCACTGCCTGCTTTATTTTTCTTTCTTGATCAAAATGTCTGTTATTGAGGAACTGTTGAAAATCGGACATACACATGTGCCGCTGTACACAATCAATGCGTCATTCATTTGTTCTTCATGATGCCAGATGACTTGTTTTATACAATCAGCGTTAAAATATTCAGAGTACAGCTAATGCATGACTGGAGATGGATACAGTATTGATAATGACAGAATATTGTACATCCCTGGACATTTCTATTCAAACACATCGAAAACAAAATGTATAATAAATATAAATTTTCTCAGTACAATTTAATCTGTGATGTCACATGTTCAAAAACAGTTTTTTTTTAAAAAATCAATATTGCAAAAAGCCTCTCAACAATTGACCGTTTGCTAAACCCTATCCCCATCCATTACTGTTGCATTAGAGTTTAGGGGCTAATCTACTGTTAAATCATCGCTGTTATTTTTCAATCACTGGGTTCTTAATTTCACATGAATGCACACAAGATGCCCCTGCAAGCAATGGCTTGGCCAGCTAAAATAAACAGATCTTCATAGCTGCTGCTAGCCAACTACTTTAGTAAAAATTTAATAGCTATATATTATTTTGATGAGTTTCTTAAAAGATAATTTAGATGCAGTTCAAACATAGTCAACATTATACTTTAAACTTAAGAATTTTTCTTTAACTCAAATAAAGGAAACCAAAATATACATATACACTATGTGGACAAATGCACAGAGCTACCTTGTACACATAAACATGAACAGCCATATCACGAAGCTCCTGGTACACAACTTTTATGCTGATGTTAATGTCAGAGGAGGGTTGTAACTCTGGAGTAAGCATAGTGTTGGAGACCTTTACACAGTATGCAGCTCAGCACTTGGCAACCCCACTTTGTAACTCTGCAATAATACCACTTGTGAAATCTGTAGGAGGGAAAGAATTTCATACAAGTGACTTTTTGGTGGCTCCAGCGAAACTTGAAGCACTATGGAACAACTTTATTAGCTGACCAACGTGTTTCAGCTTGTGGCCTTTTTCAGGGTCATTACAAAATACAGTTTGTGTTTAAATAAATAAAGAAATCCAAGTGAACCAATCACACATAAACAAGCTGACCAACCAGCATTTAAGGGGGTGGTACTGGCTGACTCTGGACTGAAAATCACCCCACATATCCAAAAGTAGTTCATTCTCAAAGGTCCTAACTAGATCTCTCTTTTTCCTGATGAAGTTAATTTTATCACCTCTTTGACTGGGCTTCATGGCGTCAATGCCAATAAAAAATAAAGCTCACCATGAAGCATTCTGGATATTTTGTTTAAAGAGTTTATTTCCTACAGGTATGAATGCAGGTCTATTAATGAGTTTCTGCGAGTTACACTATTTTGCTTTATGTTCTTAATTAGATTTTCAAAGACCTTTAAAAAAAAACATCCATCCATCCATCCATTCGCTTCCGCTTATCCTTTCCAGGGTCGCGGGGGGGGGGGGGGGGGGGGCTGGACCCTATCCCAGCTGTCATGAGGCGGTGGTACACCCTGGACAGGTCGCCAGTCTGTCGCAAGGCTAACACACAAGGACAGACAACCATTCGCACTCACATTCACTCCAGCATTTACACCTATGGGCAATTTAAATTTTTCAATTAACCTATCCCCACTGAAAAACCAAGAAACCAAAAACCTTTTATTGTAATGATAATTGCTGTTAACTAGTTCAAATTTTTTATTATGGAGTTAATAATTTTTTTTAAATCATTTTTTGAAAGTTGAACCAGAGCCAACCAGTCAGCCAGTACAACACGTTCTTGTTCCCAAAGTGTAACATATTACGCTATGTGACAAATCATCGGTATGTTACCCGTTTGGTCACCCAACATATTCCTATGTTATGCGTTAGGAAACAGGAGGAAACATGAGAATCGTTTGGACTCAATCTACACATGTACATTTATTTTACTTTCTCATCATGAATCGCGTTGGAAAACTCTATCTAACACGGGGCGATCGTGGCTCATGAGTTCTGAGTTCGCCTTGTATTCGGCCCCGGCTCGGACAGTCTCGGTCGTTGTGTCCTTGGGCAAGACACATATCGCGCCATTAGCCAGAAGGGCCGATGGCAGAAGACTGACTGCTTCTGTCAGTCTGCCCCAGGGAAGCTGCGGCTACTGTAGCTTGCCTCCACCAGCTTGTCTCCACCAGCTTGTCTCCAGTGTGTGTGAATGGGTGGATGTGTAAAGCGCTTTGGGGTCTCTAGGCGGGACTAATAAAAGCGCTATACAAATACAGGTCATTTACCATATTTACCATTTAACACAATTATTGTTATGGTTAGGATTAAGGTTAGGTTTAGGGCTGGAATACACGGCTGGAAGCTTCATTCTATGGGATTTCATCCGCAATCCGCCGCGTATCATAGGGACGTGACAAATCGTCAGTATGTTATGTGTCGGTAATAAGAATGCCTTGGCTAGTACCACCCTCTTAAATGCTGATTGGTCAGCTTGTTTCTGTGTGGTTGGTTCACTTGGATTTCTTTCTTTATTTAAACACAAACTGTTTAGTATTTTGTAATGACCCTGATGAAGGCCACAAGCCGAAACGCGTTGGTCAGCTAATAAAGTTGTTCCATAGTGCTTCAAGTGTCGCTGGAGTCTTCACGCCACCAGATCTTTGTCCTTCTCAATGCACCTTGGAAGCAGGTGAAGTTGTGCCAGAAATATTTGGACACTGACTTTTTGCAATGGCAGCATCCAATTACAGCTCCATGCTTGAGATCAGTGAGGATTTAAAAAAAAAATCTATTGTTTCACAAATGATTTGCACCTAGCTATGATTTGCATAGCTAGGCGCTTGATTTTATACACCTGTATAAAATTCTGGAAACACCCGAATTAATAAATTGAAGCATGTCTCCCCAAAACCTTTGTCCATATACTGTTATAATATTATATTAAGCACCCCCTCCTGTGTTTATTTAACTCTTTAGTCTTACTTCTTTTGCCTGTTGGTATAGCTAGCTATTTACATAGATTTAATTAAATCAATCAGACGTGTAGCAGGACTGAGCTCCTAATATTACTCTACAATATGCTGGGGACTTGTGTAGTGAGCTTGCCTAGTTGTGGGACGCTAAACCCCAAACAGTTTAGTTAACTAATTTTCATTGGCCTCAAAGGTAAAACTGTGTTACTATTACAACTGTATCATAACTGCTTATTGCCGTAAGCTGGGCATGCTATCATTCACATCATATACTTAATAATCTCCTTAAATGGTGAGTGTTGATTTCGCTGGTTAGCAGTTCAAAATGTGCAGAAAACCAAAGCTCAGCAGGTCTGCTGCACATAGTTATTGTAGATAAACTATTATTTGACAATTGTTGTTTACTGGACAGGTTTAGCTAACGGTCAATTCCCAGCAGAAAAACAAATGTATACTTTTATATCACAATAACCTTTTACCAATTTCATCGTAAACTGTGTCTATGTTAAGAACATAGAACTGCTGCGTTGAACAATATTCAGGATATTAATTGGGTGATCTGTACACGTTTTCCTTCCCTGAAAGTAAAATAGCCTAGAAGTGTATGAGTTCAGCGAGTCGAGCTTACTGTATCACATCAGATACCACACAGTCACAGAAGAAGAAAAGCAAGAGAAGTTACCATCAGGGTCTTGATCAATAAGGCAAAAACCAAACACACATCATTATCAGACAGTCCTGCCTGTGCTGTGCACTGTGCTCTGCAGTTTAAACCACCTACACAGCTGGCAAAGTACAGTGGACAGTTGTTTGGGTTGATACCGCTGAACTTGATGAATGACACTGTTTCCGGTCATTTAGCACAGTTTATTTGCCATATATTATATTGTAGCATTTTGTAAAAAGCACACGTGTAGATATGCAAGTGTACAATCAGATAATTGGCTGAATAACACATTATAAAAACCAAAAACCATTAGCCACATAAGTGATTTAAATGAAGGATGAAAAGTAAACATCTGAACGTCCCAGTGCACCAAGCTCTGTACTTGGTGTTTATTTTTCCTCTGTTTATTTCTCAAATGAATAAGAACGTGATCAACATCACAAATCATTAAGCAATTCAAAAGTCACCATGTAAACTATACTGACTGCCAGCAAGATGTGTGGGCTGTACATTTTATAAAACAATTACTGTCCGCTATTTTCGGACTTGTTTCTCTTGTCTTGGGTAATTTCATTGGAGAGGCTCATTTCTCGAAATGAAAAAAGCTACAGGGACTTGAGTTTGAGAGAGACCTCTGGCTGACAGCATGATCAGAAAAAAGAAAAAAACAAAACAAAACAGTAGAAACCCTTTCAGCTTGGTCGAGCTTTCGTTTGTTCAGCTACTCAGTTGCTTATCATGCTGTTTCCCCCTGCTCTGTTTACAACGTTTTGCATTTTGATTACTTTACCTGCACAGCAGAGGGGTGTCCACGTTATGAGAAGTCAAGGAAATATGTTTAATAAGATTAACAAATCATGAAATTATTATCTTTAATACTCCCCAAGAGGCAAAGCAGAATGCAGAAAGTCATGCTGAAGTTCAGCCTCCTTTGCTAATTGAGGACATTGAGGGTCAGGTAGGTCAGAAGCTCACTAATCAAAACTGCTGCTCCCCTTTATTTCCACTGAGAAATATTTTCATTTTCATTACCCTGGTTCCAGGATGCTCTGCAGTAAATTAATTGTCTCCTTTGCTTCTTTACCAGTCCCAGCTTCCTCCCACACAGCCTTTCATTTCGTATGAGCAGTTCTGTGATTATGTGCAGCTGACGTACAGTAGTTTGGAGACAGAGCCTCGTGGTGTGCACAGCTCAGTGGTGGTGGGAGTGGGTCTGGGGGCAAGGCAGCACAGGCTTTGAGGGGAGGGCAGCCATTAGGCTGGGTTGGTACAATGCTGGCCCTGGACCTCCCTGCGCCTGAGTGGAGGGCTCCATGCCCACATTGAGGTGCAGTGACAGGTGGGTATGGCAGTAATCCAGAACAGACTGCTCACACCTGTACAATGTCAGAGCACTCAGCTGCCGCGGTACCTAGACAGAAACAGAAAGTAGAGGGAAAGAAGAAGCACACGTAAGGGTAAGGCTTTTAAAACAGCTAGAAAAAAATCCTTAGAATATTTGGAATTGGCTTAATTTACTTCATGGTGCCATGGCACAGCTCTGTCATTAATGCAGCCTTGGCCGATAATACAGCATGCGCCCCAAGACCTGAAATCTGTGGCGCTCAAACACCCACTTTCAGGAGTGATTTATATGCAAGATGAAAGCCTTAAGCAAGAGTGCACACATATTTTCTGCCCTCTTTTAAATGGAGTCAAGGCTCCATTTAGAAGAGAGTGCTTATTACATTACAAGCACTTTGCTGATTCAAAGACCCCTCTTCGCTTTACGTGCTACCGCGGTCTGAATTCTGTCAATTAAACGAGATAAAGCTGCATCACAGCCTGTGCAATATTGATATTAATATCCTAATGTATATTCATATACATATATATATATATATATATATATATATATATATATATATATATATATATATATATATACACACACACACACACAGTGGGGAGGAATAATTATTTGATCCCCTGCTGAATTTGTAATTGTAAAAACGATCAAAAGAAATAATTTTTATGGTACTTTTATTTTAATTCAATTCAATTTTATTTATATAGCGCCAAATCACAACAAAAGTCTCCTCAAGGCGCTTCATAGATACAGAGAAAAACCCAACAATCATATGACCCCCTATGAGCAAGCACTTTGGTGACAGTGGGAAGGAAAAACTCCCTTTTAACAGGAAGAAACCTCCGGCAGAACCAGGCTCAGGGAGGGGCGGCCATCTGCTGCGACCGGTTGGGGTGAGAGAAGGAAGACAGGATAAAAGACATGCTGTGGAAGAGAGACAGAGGTTAATAACAGATATGATTCAATGCAGAGAGGTCTGTTAATACATAGTGAGTGAGAAAGGTGACTGGAAAGGAAAAACTCAATGCATCATGTGAATCCCCGGCAGCCTACGTCTATTGCAGCATAACTAAGGGAGGATTCAGGGTCACCTGGTCCAGCCCTAACTATATGCTTTAGCAAAAAGGAAAGTTTTAAGCCTAATCTTAAAAGTAGAGATAGTGTCTGTCTCCCAAATCCAAACTGGAAGCTGGTTCCACAGAAGAGGGGCCTGAAAACTGAAGGCTCTCCCTCCCATTCTACTTTTAAATACTCTAGGAACAACAAGTAGGCCTGCAGAGCGAGAGCGAAGTGCTCTAATAGGGTGATATGGTACTACAAAGTCATTAAGATAAGATGGGGCCTGATTATTTAAGACCTTGTATGTGAGGAGCAGAATTTTGAATTCAATTCTGGATTTAACAGGAAGCGTCAATGAGTGAAATAAGTATTTGATTCCCAACAATCCAACCAAAACTCTCTGACAGATTGGCTCATATGACACTTCAATTACAATCAATCAATAAATTACAGATACTCTTGATCTCAACTCATTATATTTACATCATTTATATACAGCATGGCTGTACACAGCGTCACCAACAGCTCCACCATTATGGGTAAAACCAAAGAGCTGTCAAGGATTATAGATTATAGACCTGCACAACACCATCAGCAAGAAGTTTCTTAAGAAGGTGACAACTGTTTGGTGCTATTATAATTCAGTATGTATTTATAATAATCAATAATTATTTCCCCCACTGTATGTGATTGTACAGTCTACAGAAACATTCACATAACAACAGAAAGAACACGTGCAGAACAACTTTTCAGCTTTAATACTTCCTCTAAACCTAGAGTCATGTAAACATACATAACACCATTTTTTTTTTCATTGACTTTCACAATATCCTCAGGAATAAAATCACATTATCAATCATTACAATGTAATCTTTCCTCATGTGTAGGATAAAGAATGGAGAATATATTCAAAGTCCTTGTGAGAAAAATCCCAATTCGCTGTAATCTTAGTTGTGGGCAGTACATCTATTGTAAAATATGCTGTCTTGGATTATTTTATTGGATCACAAAAGGATTTGCTGAAAGCTGATTTGATGCAGAAATGGCTTTCAGATAGGTTCCTCTTTATCTCGTTGGGTCAAGATTCATAGTGCCGTCACCATTCAGACCCTTAAATTTCAAATAACGGCTTTCTAAAGGTTATGTTTTCCTTTTCGGAAACGATATGACTCGGTTTGTTCTCCACTCTAATGGGAAGATTAGTTGAAAACACTCCATTGTCTAATTCAACAGCTGAACTTTGCACACTACATAGAGGACTCGATAAAAAATTCATGAACAACAATGCTCTGAATGCAAAATGAGGTAAATGCGGGGGAACCGGATCTGTGAGTTCTCGGTACAGACTGCCAAAGGAGAAAGGCTACACCGTGAACTTGTTTCTCCAATTATTACAATAGTAAAAGTCAAACACGTAAGCAGTGAAGTGGATATAAATTTTTCCTGGTTAGCTGGTCAAACCAATAGCCCTTTCCTTCTTTGCAGAAGTAATTGGCAGAGCACCCACAACCTTTGCCTCTACAACACTTTCTTGCCTCCTATGTTTAACTTCACCAGTTAATTCCACATGAAATCCAAAGGTACCATAAAACAAACTGAGCTGCAGTTGCAGAGACTATAAAAGGCTTTCTTGGCCTTTGCGCCTATCCACCAGGGACCTGTACAGATCTGTAATTACAAAATAAATACACCTTTAGAAAGGAATAGTGCTATAATCATATAGGTCTCATCATTGTTAACAGCATCAGTAGTTCAGATATCACAAAAAGACCTGAAAGAGAAATGGTAAATGGGCACCATTTACACAGTGCTTCTTCAGTCTTTCTCACTACGTGGTGCTTTACACTACAAGCCACACTCAGCCATTTCCACGCACATTCATGCACTGCTCTCTCACAGACACCTATGAGACTCTGAGGGCTGCTGAGTATCTTGCCCAATGACACTTCGACATACACACTGAGGACCTCGGGATCTTTCAATTAGCGGAGGGCCCGCTCTATCTCCTTCGAGATGCCACAGCCACCCCAAAATCTTCTTATGACCTCTAAAACAGTTTGAGGCTTGTGAAGGATTTGTGACATTCAATGGGAAATGCAAATAGTTAAAAGAAAAATGCAAACCTAAGCATTGAGAGAGACTCCTCTTTTGTCATACAGATAGAATTATTTATTCACTGTCTACAGTCTAATTTTTGGTATGTGTTTGCAAGTCAATCTTTATACAGAGTTTTAAAGTTGCATCTTTGTGGGCTGGATATAAAATGTACTGATTATTCAAATGGTGCCAAAGTCAGATTCATTTTTCTGTTTGACCAGAGGGTCCAGCGTGGTACAGCAAGTGTGGAGATGCCTCAGTGAAAACCATAGACATAGGTAATTATATGCCACCCAACACATAGGCATATTACAATAAACACATACATTACAACAAACCCACAACAATTTCAAAACAACCACGCTGCATTTGAACCTTTCCCCTGTTATTTATTGCCACCTCCTCAAACACTTTAATCATTTGCAGCCTTTTCCAGCACTTCACTCACACTGTCACCTACTATAGCTTATATAAAGAGCACTCACTAAGTTTCTATTCGTGGGATGAAATGCCAAGAAATCCGGCTATGATTTCCATTTCACGGGCTCCATTTTTTTCTATTAAAACCCTCCACAGTATTTTTTCAATGACCATCAGGAATAGCTACAGCTTTTGTCTTGTAAAAAGTAGAAATAAAGCCACACATTAACATGCTATACAGTTCATCTATGAATCCTTATAGTGGGCGTTCTACAGACACTGCACAGTTAAGCTCAGCAGAACCGTTTGTAACTGTTAAACACTCATCATTGAGAATAGTTTTCACTGAAACAGTGAGTGAAGTAGTGAGATGTGACACGTCAAGTAGTGGAGGCTTGGATTTTGCACTTACAGTATGAATCACCCTAATGATTTTTACTGAATATCTTTCACTCTACCCTATATTTTGGCACCCTCTCATATGAACTCTTCAACAAGACTAAGCGGCTGCACGAGCCCATAAAGCGCCATGTGTTAAAACAATGCAAAACATTAAGGCATATATTCTCTCAGGCAGCGGTGAAGCAAGAGAAATTCAATGCAGGATGTCCACTTTGAATAAAATCTGTGACACTGAAAGCTTATCACTAACCATTGTTAGTGATCAAAGTGAAAAATATCTAATCATTTGTGCTCATGGTTGTGAGCTAAAATGAAAAAATGCTACACTAATGCTACACACCTGCTCGGCATATATGTATTTGATTACCCTCTCTGGGCTTTTGCAGGATTAAAACTCACTGTTTATCTGTTTAGTTTATCATGTTAGTTAACATGTATTACTTGGCAGTAAACACAGAGGTTATTGGAGTACTATTACATGTATCTGGCCATAAAGCAACGAAATGGCAAACTGGTAATCTGACCTAATGGTGCAATTAAAGTTTAGAGCGGTCAACAAAGATTTTCCAATCTGTATTTTGGGAAAATTAATGTCTATACCACATATCATGACAAACTCTCCAGTATCGTACAGACTGTTCAAAACCAGAAAGAAATCAGGAAATGCTCCTGAGATATTTCAGTCTGAACAAAACAGGTGAAATGACTAACCATGCTGTGAGCCACGCAAACAGCTGTCCTCTAACTCAAAGGTCACTATCTGTGTACAATGTACTGGCGTCTAAATGGGCAGTTTGGCTTTAACTTGTCGTTATGAAATAAATGTTGACTGCAGAGTGAATGGCTACAGCCTAATGCAATCTGGGTTTTAACAGGCTACAGAAGGCTTCAGTCACACAAGCCTGGAGACCATTTGGCAACTGCTTCAGAAACCACCATTTGCTAGGAAAATGTTAGTTTTCCCTGACTGTGAGTGGTTGTTGGAGGCTACTGGCAGGCACTGTGAAATCAGCTGTTAAAGCCACAGTGGTGCAGTGAAACCTTCATCAGCTGATGAAATATGTATTCCCCAACTGATTGGCAAGCGGTTGCATTAAGTTGCTTACTGTAGTCCCAAAGAGTTATACCATGCAACACTAAAAGAAAAAAAGCCTGTCTGCAAATACTTACCTGCTTACAAAACTATAGTGAAACTGAAAAGCCTGTTGGTTTCAGCAGTAAGAGTTTTACTTTGGAAGAAAATATTTTCCTTTTTTGATTTTTGTTGCACTTTTAAGTTTTACTACTGCTCCATGGTTAATTAGCAAATGCTTGCAGTCAAGACAAAGTCATGCAAACTATGGGTGACTGTGGCAATCATGGTTCCAGGGGGACGTCAACCAGGCTCTAGGCTGGTGTAACTGAGGCCTAAACAGAATTTTCACTGAGGAATTGGTGCTTGGTAAAAAGTCTCCCAGAAACAAGAAGGTTTAATTGCCTAAGCAGAAGAGGTACTGCTTTGTTCCCCAGTAGCTAACAATAGCTTTCTCCATGTTGCTAAAATGTTAGGCATCAGACCAACTGCAGTAACATTTGAATTTAACATGCAACGAAAAAAGGAAGGCAAATAAGACAGAGAGGGAAAGTGGCAAAACCTGAAAATGTGAATCTCATACAGCCATTCATTCAATAGAGGAAGCTAGAAGACTTGATATTCAGTTGATATAGCTTCTACTACATCAAAGGAAAAAACAAAAAAACCTGCCTCTGTTTTCAGTCACTTTATGACAGTGGCGCGTGGGGGAGCAGTGCGGGGGAAGTTGTCTAACGCCACTTTAAATTAACCAGCTGATTTTTTTTCTCTTCCGCTGTTTTTGTTAAAGACAACAGCTTTTCTTTCACCCATTGTCAGCTTCTGTGGATAATAGCGTCCAATAATAACTAAAATACAAAATGTCAAAACAAAGTCACTTAACTTAATGTCATCTCCCTTCATAGGTCTGATGAAGCTGCTGCAGCTGGCGGTCATTAAGATTGGGATAAATGCTGTTTTGTGTTTAAACAGAACATTTCTGAGGTCAGCGGAACATCGAGCTCCATTTCCACAGAGCACAGAACCCTCTCCCTGCTCTTCACTGGCGATCTTTAATATCTGCATTGCCGAAGCGCTGATCTAAAACAGGATCAGTTTCATGTCTTTACACAGAGGAAAAGAGTAAAACCCTTTTTGGCGATCTAAGCTGACTTAGCATTCAGGTTTAATCAGGAATATTGGGGAAACGCTGGCTGTTACAGTTGGAGCTCTTAGAGAGGTGAGTCATTGGCTACCTCTGCTTGGATATTTGCCAACAGAGCTGCATATAGCTGGATTTCGCCTGAGGAATGATCGTCACCTTTCCTAACTTTAATGGGTCCTAAAGTCCCTTCCAATCTAGCTGTGCGCTACAAAAGCAGAAAAATATAAAATGAATTCAAATCTCTTGATTACAATAGCCATCTAAGAATAGCTCTGTTTCCTCCTGACAAGTGTACGCCGTTATTCAGTGAGTCACTGGCTACCGGCCAAGGTAATAGAGCGGACATCTGGCATCAGCCTGATCTTGTCTTCACTTTATGTTAACTGTTTAAACTGCAGCTTGACCTATTTACCCCGAAGTGAATTTCAGGAGAAGCGAACACGACAAGTGTCCTCCGCAGAGGCCGTTACCTCAACTACACCTTTAATTCAGGTACTTTTTGCTGTTTATATTGTACGGAGGTACATTTATACCTCGGGTTATTACATCCCATATTTATTTTCAATTTTTTCCCCCCACATCTTCCTCTCAGCTATGATTCATTGTTTATCACTGAAAACCTCTAGAGTTTAAAGTGTTAAGAAATTATCTTCTCAACTGTTGTGGGAATTGCTCTGGGCTTGAAGTGGTGACAGCTATTAGAATAAACAATAATGCCTTTTTTTCTTAGGTTCTTTTCTTTTCTTTCTGTTTAGTTGTGTGGCGTTGTGTACTGGGTATTGAGTGTTGATAACACAAAAAAGAGCAGTGGTTAACACTTCAGATAAGAGAGAAAATGAAATTGTTGGATGAGACGGAGACGACAAAAAACCTAAACGACAAAGTAACAAAACACGGAGAAATTACCTAAACGGAAAGTTGGGGAAAATAAATGACTGTGTGGTTTTTCCACAGTCTGTGTGTGCAAAACATGAGTACTAAAATCCTCACCTCAAGCAATATGAAAAATTATTCACTACCTGGGCCGTTTTCTCCCAAGACTGCTCTGTGTGTGGTATTAAGTTGTCTCTGTGACATCTAGTGCTTTTGTACAGTTAGCACTGTCTGGCTAATGAAATGTAGAGTGGATTACACAGATGCCACAATATTTGGAATAGCTACAGTTTTCAAAGAAACATCAGGAATATGGTTCTTGGAAATACAGTATTATGAATGTACACTCAACAAAAATATAAACGCAACACCTTTGTTACTGCTCCCATTCCCCATGGGATGGACGTAGAGACCTAAAATTCATTCCAGATACACAATATAACCATCCCTCCCAAACAGTGGTCACAAATCTGTCCAAATGTGTGGTAGTGGGCACATCTGCTATATTGAGATAATCCATCCCACCTCACAGGTGTGCCACATCAGGATGCTGATCTGACATCATGAGTAGTGCACAGGTGTACCTCAGACTGCCCACAACAAAAGGCCACCCTGGAATGTGCAGTTTTGTCTCACAGCAAAATGCCACAGATGCCACAAGCAATGAGGGAGCGTGCAATTGGCATGCTGACAGCAGGAATGTCAACCAGATCTGTCGCCCGTGCATTGAATGTTCATTTCTCAACCATAAGCCGTCTCCACAGGCGTTTCAGAGAATATGGCAGCACATCCAACCGGCCTCACAACCGCAGACCTCGTGTAACCACACCAGCCCAGGACCTCCACATCCAGCAGGTTCACCTCCAAGATCGTCTGAGACCAGCCACCCAGACAGCTGCTGGAACAATTGGTTTGCACAACCAAACAATTTCTGCACAAACTGTCAGAAACCGTCTCAGGGACGCTCAACTGCATGCCCGTCGTCCTCATCGGGGTCTTGACCTGACTCCAGCTCGTCGCCGTAACAGACTTGTGTGGGCAAATGCTCACATTCGATGGCGTCTGGCACGTTGGAGAGGTGTGCGCTTCACGGATGAATCATGGTTCACATTGTTCAGGGCAGATGGCAGCTGAGAATGTCCCAGTTCTTGCATGGCCAGCATACTCACCGGACATGTCACCCATTGAACATGTTCGGGATGTGCTTGACCGGCGTATACGACAGCGTGTACCAGTTCCCACGAATATCCAACAACCTCGCACAGCCATTGAAGTGGAGTGGACCAACATTCCACAGGCCACAATTGACAATCTGATAGACTCCATGCGACGATGTGTTGCACTGCATGAGGCAAATGGTGGTCACACCAGATACTGACCGGTTCTGGGTCCCCAGACCCCCAATACCGCAAAAAACTGCACATTCCAGGGTGGCCTTTTGTTGTGGGCAGTCTGAGGTACACCTGTGCACTACTCATGATGTCAGATCAGCATCCTGATGTGGCACACCTGTGAGGTGGGATGGATTATCTCAATATAGCAGATGTGCCCACTACCACACATTTGGACAGATTTGTGACCACTGTTTGGGAGGGATGGTTATATTGTGTATCTGGAATGAATTTTAGGTCTCTACGTCCATCCCATGGGGAATGGGAGCAGTAACAAAGGTGTTGCGTTTATATTTTTGTTGAGTGTAGTTGATTTAAAAAAGCCCTTTTTTCTTTCCTGCTTCAATTCAGATAGAAGACTGTCTGTTCCTTGCTATAATCCATAGTGTTTAAGGTCAAATCTACTATATGTTGGACAGCAAAATATACAATGATAATAATAATATTACTATGATAATCAGAGTGTGTGTATGTCTGTTCCACAACTCCTCCTACATGGTCAGTTTAATCTAGAGTACCAGAATTGTCAAAATCTAAAAAGCTTTTAGAATTTTTTTGGCACTCTAGTCCTTACAAATTAAATGTATTATGTATAGCAGCTGATCTCAAACATTATCAGTACATTTGCATGTGTCTGTGAATTGTCTTCTTACTAATTATATAAGTTTTGTGTAGTAATTGCTCTCAGAATGAACACTGAACTTGCGTTACACGTACATTGTTGCCATTACATGTCTATTGTTATGTACTTGTATGTGCTTAAACAGTGAGGCCAATAATGCCTGTAACTGCTTATTTTGTCTCGTGGAATGAATATGTGTCTTGCAGAGAAGAATAAATATATTTATCTAATATTAATTTCTTTGGTTATTTTTGCCCTCTGACTACTTTCGTGATATGATGAAAATAAATATAATAAATTGATAATGGTAATGAAAACTTTATCTATATAGCGCATTTCATTATAAGTCAACTCAATGTGCTCAAATGAGAAAATGAAAACACCTGTGTAGGTTTTACAATGCCTCGAGGAAGTGAAAACAGGAAAAATGAACAAAACAAAATTAACATACATGTCTGGGCTTTTAATACAGGCGTGAAGCAAACAAGTGCCACAAGATAGTAAAAATAATAATAATGATAATAAGAACAATAATAGCTAGTAAAAAAATTCAAACTAGTAAATGCAAAAAAAAAAACCTATTTAAGAAGATTCAGAGGATTTTGTCTACTAAATTTCTGATTAAAGTTAATCCCAAGACTGGAAACAGTGTGTAACATTTGATTTTTGTATGGACGAAACCAGCTATAACAGTGGGCTTTAAAGACTTCCCCCTTATACAAGTCTTCATGCTCATCTAAGCTAGCTGTAGCCAGGAGCTTCAATTTCTCAAAGCATTGTCCTGACTCTAAGCAGCCTCCTAGCATCATAACCTTTCAGTGTAACTTCAGACTTTCTCGTGATTTTGGTGCTGCATTACAAATGTCACAGTTCTCCAGTAGAGCGCTCCGCTGACCCACTCGAAAACACTTTGCAGCAGATGCTAAAGAGGCCAGTGATCTGAACAGTACACAGCAATTAATTCTAATTCCTGAGCGATTAGCTTTGTGATGCTAATGAAAACATTCGCATAGGTGGTCCCCCTTTTGCACTGCTCTGAATGTAGGTCAAGCTGCAGCTAAATAATTCCCATTTGCGTGATAGGCAGCTGCACCATGCCAGCATGCCTCAGACTGGCACGGGAGGCATGAGCTCTCATTGGCATATTAACAACATCCGCCGCCCGAGCTGTGCTGCTGCTCTCTGTCAGCTGGATAATTCACTCAGTGGTCAACGCTGCGGTGAGAGAGCACAGACAAGCCTCTATTATCATTGCTGTCTATTAGGCTGCACACCCAAGGCTGCTGAATGGCATCCTAATGGCCATAAGACCCCCCTTCCCTGATTGTTGATGAACTGAAAAATAATTTCAGGATGAGCATTGCCGACATGAAGCTGATAACAAGTAGTCAGTAAGCTTAATTAAGCGGGACATACGGTACAGCAGAGGAAATGCATTGTTATGAAGGTCAGAAATGTGCATACAAGAGACAGAAGCTAAATTGTCCTTGGAGAATGTTTCATTTCATAAATCATGCAACATATATTGAACAAGATAGCAGGCGGTTAGCATCCTCCATATAGGGGTTTAGTAGCAATAAGGAGACCAGACGTTGACCTCCATCTGAGAGGCAACTAATAGTTTTACAATTTGATACTGCGTGTGCTAGAATTCCAGAAAGATCATCTTCTGCTGACTTTAATATTGACCATGTAATTACATTTCTATTTGAAAAGCATTTTGCATTTGTCAAAATAACCATAATCCTTCAGATGTGGGGATTTATCTCCTCCTAATGCTGCTCATCCCATTTTCTGCTCATCAATGTTGGCAATGCCTGCTGAGATTTACTGTTATTTACTGGAGGGACAATTTATGAGTCACTTCGTAGTCTTTTCTGATATATGTAGATATAAGTAACCTGAATATGGAAGCCAAGAAAATGTAGATGCATAGATGAATCCATATTCATCGAGAGGCATGCACTAAGCAGGGATGTGTGCTACACTGTTTGGTTCATTCTCCCCCGTTGACTGTTTTTCTCTCTCTTTACACTCCCACACACTTTCCTAAGTACACACACACACACACACACACACACACACACACGCACACTCTTTCAAGCACACACATTCAGTATGTACTGATGCTGCTTGTCAAAACAGCCATTAAAAAAACCCAGTTCTAAAATGATAATAATAAAAAAAAAAATCATTTCACTTCTAAGGTCACACCTCTTTACTTGAAACTGTGATGCATCATATAGTGTAATAAGATATTGCTAAAGATTCGTATTTAATTTATGTAGCTGATATCACACATGCAGTAAGGATAAACTCTGCTTTTATCCTGTAACATGTATTAAAGGCTATACACTGCTGTGAGAGGGAAAGAAAAATCACAGCAGAGGGTTTTCTCGCCATTTGAACAAAGGCCTAAAGTAAACCTTCTTGTTAGCATGCCAGACCCTCTAATGGATATCATTTGCAACAAGAAACTCCAACTGCTGTTTTTTTTTTTTTTTTTTTTTGTATGTATAATTGCCACAAGTCAGAGCTGGTATTATTTAAATTGAAAAAATAGAGACCACGTTGGATTTGCTGGGGTATATATACAAATTTCTTTTAATTGCTTTGGACTTAATTCAGCGAGACAGGTCTCTAAATTTTTAATGCAGTCTAGTGATAATTAAAGCAAATGCAATAGGCTTTCTCATCAGTTAAAATGAACATAAAACATCTATGATTACTTTCAATAATTATTTTTTCTTTTTTTTCTGGAGAATGGATGCATGGGGAAGTTAGTCTTGATGGTGGAAATTTGATTGATTTGGTCTACTTTCATATGTTTTTGTCATAAATCTCTATAAGTTCTTCCCGACATCAAAGTGCAGACAGAGGAATTTAGCACCTACTGTAGCAGCATAGCTGGTTAACAAAGTAAAGCATCAGGACTCTGTGGTCATGTCCAGACTGGGTGAAAACAGAACCCCTGATTTATAGGAGCTGCTTTTCCATCAGTTAGTGCAATCAAGAGTGCATGGTGGACACTGCTAATGTTACTCTGTATCAAAAAATAACATTTGCAAATATCCGCTTAAAGCGTGATGGCAGTTTTCTAAAGAAAGTCCATTTTCATATATAAGATATATCTTGGAGAAATAACAAAACAAGCAAGGGAGGTAACTAAAATTAGAAAAAGCTCCATATCAACAAAAGAAAAAGAAGTTTGTCAGGAAATGCATACAGTCAGTAATTCTTAAAGAAAGATGATTCAGTGCTGCATGGCCGAGCTATTTCATTGTCTGATGGATCTATAGTTTATCAGCCTTGCCTTGGCCGGGTGAAAAGCAGAGCTAATGCTGCAAAGCACAGATAATTTAGTAAGTTAAAGAAACATATAAAAGACTAGTGTATTCAATGGCAATATTACAGTCACCTTGGTTCAGACTGAATGCTCACTGACTGTGCGGATGGCTGCTGCAGAGAAGCTGGGCCAAATTTTGTTTGATTGAAAGATTGCACAGATACAGTGTGTACAGTTAAGTCCTGCCTTCCACTTATTTAAAACATCTTAACTCCATGGGAATCTGCTGATATGCAAGAACTGCAGGACATAAGAGATATGGTAATTTGCTCACATCTTATACCGATAGTCCAATTAAGCAACTGCATTTAGTAACAAGCCACAGAGCTCAGCCGTAACTTCTGTAAAAAGGATAAGTGAAGGTTTGGGCTTGAGGTTAATTTGGGGATTAGAGTTAAACGCATACAGAGAAGACAGGGGTTGGGGTTAAGGATTAAAAGAGGGATCGGTATAGACCTAAACTCAGCCTTGGTTTGGGGCCTACATCAGACTAACTAAAAGCAAAAAAAATCATCCCTTCTATAATCCTCCTGGTGGCTTTTTTCCCTCTGCAATGGTACTCTGTTCTTTCCAGTTTATGTTGGAATCGTCAGGGAGACACAACAGCATGAAGCAGACGAGCTAACAAGCTATCCGCTAATTATGGAAAATACTGGCAAATACCATAAGGCAAGTAATTAGTCTCGAGCAAACTGTTCCTGTTACATTTTTCTCCTGGACTATATTTAGAAAATGAGCCGCACGCTGGAAGTTCTGCATTTGAAGATTCTGATTGTTTAAACAAATGACCATAGGCACATTTTATATTTGCCAGAAATCACTATATGATAGAGGGATCCTTTTTCAGGCTGGTTTTCAGATTGCCAGAATTTGGAAAATTATTGTGGGATATGTGAGGAATACAGCTAGCAACCACCATGGCTAAGCAGGAGGCATGAACACCTGTCAATCAAGGAAACATGCTGCCAAATTCAATTACATGACATTTCCTGGCCAGGAGTCAGTGGAAACAGCAAAAAAAGAAAGAAATGCTATGAAAACCCCATTAACTGCATGCAAAAACTGTCAGCCGAACTTATCACAACATGAAACCGAGGTCCTAAATTTTAACAAGATGCCTCTAGCTAGCTAAAATGTTATATAAAATTGTATATTTATGTTAGCTAGCATCAACAGGCTAGTCTTCTAAATAATCCACATTTTACTATATTACAGGTGGCACACTTTAAAAGGCCTCAATCACAATGGCTGCTACCTCCAGTCTCTAGAAAAAAATATGTATTCTCAAAACAGTCTGTGTAGGTTCTTAGGCATCCAGGTCATGGTCTAAGGAGCTCGGAAGAACGCCAGTCAGGCTCCCGGAGGTTACTGGCTGTGTGTGCAATCAGTAGCAAAAAGGGTACTGCACCAAACACCTGCTTGTGATTGCTTTGATCGCTAGCAAGTTCCCCTGGATGCTTGAATTTTGCATGGAAGACAAAGGCCTTTCTGCAAAAACTTGCTAACTAACCACACTGAAACTTGAAAAAGTGCATCGCAAACGAGAAGTGGAAATCGTTTTTCACCAGCGACTGGTATTAGCGGGGTGGATGGGTGGAGAGATGTCACTGACCAGTCTTTAGGCCTGCTTTAGCAATTGATTGCACAGCTAACTTCCATTAACTAGTCGCAACCAGGTGGGGAATGCTCATTTTTCCCTAGCAACAGATGCTTGCCTGGCTGTCTCCTACCTGTGTCTAGGCCTCTGTGACGGAGGCTCTTGTAAACATAGCGTTATTACTCATAGGTTTCTAAATTATGCACATTCCACTATATTACTGGTGGCACGCTGTCAAAATGCTTTAGCTTCACTTAGAGCCTAAACTGTTATTTGGATGTTTGACAAAATGTTTGCTGCACACATACACTACCAAAGGTGGCAAAGTCAAGTTGAGGGCTGTAACCAAAACAATGGGCCTCCACAGTCATTTCATCCATTGCCAATCTAAATCCCTGTAGTGGCTTTAGTATATATTTTTTTTCGAAAGTACAGAAAGGCAGAGGAAAAGAAGCTCCTAGATTTTGGGCAGCCAGTGCAGTAGCACAAAATAGACAGCTGGTTTGATAAGACATGGATTTTTTTGTTAGTCAGTGGTTACCAAGAAAATGTTGCTGCGGCGATTTAAGCATATACTTTGAAAGCTGACTTTCTTGAAGCATTCAACCATGAGAGCTCAAAGTCTGAACAAGGTAATAATCATTAGCTTTTGATATATAGAGCTTAACAGGATTTCTGAAGAATCTTTTATGAATTTTTATTACTCTTACCGCTCTCACCCTTTTTAAATACCTGACTGACCCCTTCTGAGAGCTCAGGTTAATCTGCATAGACTCTGTAGTGCTGAGGTTGAAGTAAAATAAAGGATGCTAAAGTGGAAAGATGGCCAGTGATTTGCATTTCTTAGAGGCTGGCAGATAAAGCTTTTCCATATTGTGTATGTCACAGAGTAGGGCCTAGGATGTTGTCATGCCATTGCTCCATCCACCGTAGTATAGGCTTTTCACTTCTGTCCAGTTTCCATGGTGATAACTCTACAGGATAGGCTGTATGTCTAACTCTTAATGCTGTGGAAGATTATGTGCCATTGCATGCGGGTCTCTGTATGCCACACATGATAGTTTATGTGCTGGGTCATTGTGTGAATATCCGCTTAAGTTTCACACTAATATCAAATCTTTAAGGAAGGATACACCGAAGGAGACACACAAAAACACACAGATTTCCACTGCTCTAAATACGCCTCATTCTTGGCTGGAGAACCAACTTGTGCAGAGGGAAACAACTGATTGCAAAAAGAAAACTGCAGGAAAAAGATATTACATTTAGGTTTATCTCTGTCAGTCTTTTGTTTCAGCAGAAAAGGCCTAGAGGACTGCCATCTGTTTAAGTGCTACAGTCTGAAATCTCCTCTGAACTTGAACAGACTTGTTCAATAATGATGTGGCTGAAAAAGTGAAGTGACAAAAAATGAACTACAGCCAGCTGTTGGCCTCCTGTGATATTTCCACAGAGGAACAATCTGCACTACGATGATCGGGTTGAAGGCCCAGCAGAGATTCATCTGCGTCGATGAGAAGTGAAAATTGCTAAAGGATACAAGTGAAGCAAAGAGGCACGAGGCCAGCTCTGTGATAGAATAGCTGTTGCATGGAATCGCATTACAGCGTCTTTCTTCTTCCTGTCAAACAAACGGACTGTTCTGCCCCACTTTCAGAAGTCTCAAACTGTCTTTTCCACGGCAATGATCCCAAAGATTGGTTTTTGTTTTAATGCCGTGTCTCTGGTGCTGCTCATGCCACTCCCCTAAAAGCCCGGGATATTACAAATGCTGTCCATGCATGCAGCTGCACACAGCAGCGATAACTGCACTCTCATTAAACTGTCTTCACCTGATAAACATGTGATTGTTGACTGCGGTAGAGATAAAATAACATAATATATAGCGCTCCCTGTGATGAGCATCAGTCTTTATGGCTCTAGTGACGCATGGTGTTTGTAGTTTGTTTTATTTAACTCTTCTATTTCTGTACGGCAGATGAAAGTACCGTAAGCTTGGAGGAGATAGCCGCTGATTTTACACATCAAAGTCTGGTTACAGGTCTTTGAAAGCACTACTGCATTATGTGGAAATAAAAACTTTCGAAAGCCCTTTGTGGCTCCAGAGGGAGCACTGCTGTCACTTAAGGGTGAAGACTGAAGAGTTTGAAAAATAAAAAATAAATACATAAAAATAAATCTGTAAGTGCAGAGCAAGACAGAAGTGTGACCTCTGAAACCTGCATCTCATCTTAGCCGGCCGATGGGCTGACTATTATCTGTTTCGGATTTCAAAATGATCAATCCTCTGTAACAGAGTTGCTTTTATTCCACATATAAACAAGACAGTTTGTTTCTAAACAGGTTTCTGTTTGTTTGCTGTCTCTTTTTATAAGAATAAAGGTTTCATAAAATGATCAGGCAAGCTTCTTCACATAACTTCATCCCCCTGAACCATCTTTTCTCTCCTTTTTCAATATTTCTTTTTGTTGGCATACTGCATGTATCATGCAAGATAGTAAACAACACGAACTGGCACATCTGGAATGTGGGTGTCATTTGAGTAAGGTTTCTCTACAGCTCTTCTGAAATCTGGATTTATTACGATTTTCTTTTTTGGTATCATGATTCATCCACTTCAGAGAACTTTGTGCCTGTTTTGTCCAAATTACAACAGAAACAGGAGCGACTATTGTTATACAGATAATTGTTAAACATTTGATATTTTTCCCCATGTGCCAGCTAAAGAATTTATGCATATGTTTACGCAAATGAATCATGACTCAGAAAAAATGGTAAAATTTAGGGTCTACCAAAAATATCCATCCATTCTTTCACTTCCCCAGCTACAAACTGTATTGAATGGTTATAAATGGTTTGTCCTATAAAGGGAGATCAATCAACAGCAGGAAACATGCAATCAGCCATCTGACTATGCAGCCTGAGGCTTAAGGTTCAAATAGCATCCTGTTCATTTACATTTGTTTTTTATATATCACCAAATCACAATGTAAGTCACGCTGTACAAGACACTTTGTATTGTAAAGATGTAAAGAGAAAACCCAAGACTGTGTAACCCAAGAGCTACATCTCAGACCCTATAGGCCTCAGTTAGCATGTTAAACATTACAGCTAATGACAGTTAGACAATTATAAAAAGACTAAAAAAGTACGGCTTACTTGGAACAAGCCTTTCCCTCTAAAAAGAACATGAGAGAGTACTTAGATTTGCAAAGTTGAAACTGAACAAAACCACAAGGCTTCTGGAACAATGTCCATGAAACAGAGATAGTATAAGTGAATTCCTGCAAACCTCAATGAACTGAACTAATACAGTAAAGAAGAATGCACCTGGATTTCTTCACACCAATGTGAGCTACTGATAAAGTCATACAGAAAATGATCAAGATATTGCTGCAAAACGTAGTTCTGCCAGATGATGCATAGGGTGTATTTGATAAATGATATTAAATAATGACACACTGTAATGTGTCATGCATTGTTGTTCATCTGAAGTTGTATTCATTTTAGGACCTTGTAGGATTTACGTACTTTTTTTAAAATTTTTATAAATGCCTGCATACTTAAGTCCTGTGTACTTTGTTTTTAACCATGACAGCAGAAGCACCAGATTTTATCATGAAGGCTGCATGAAATAAAAAAGATAATATCCTGCTGCCACCAAGTTTTTGTTTTTATTGTGTACAGTAAAGTGGTTCTGAAAATGTTAGTCACAGTCGGTGGGCTTCTCTTGTAAAGACAGTGTAACCTCATTAGTGACCTTTAAGTGTGTATTAGAAAATGCAATAAAACCTGTGTAAAAAATCCCAGCGTAAGACCAACTGTACTAACTCTACTTACCGTGACATGCATGCACAATGATTTTAACACAACCCTACATGCACAAAGTAATATGCACAATATGAATGTTGTAGCTCACCCATTTCCAAGCCAGACCCAAATGCTATTATTACAGTGTAAATAGAACACATTCAAAATGAAAGATGTCAAATTAAATTTTTTAATCTACTTCACACTCTTTTCTGCTGCACTGAACGCTGTGGTCCTTACTGCAGTAGTCTGGGCTCAAATGTAAATCACCCCCTCTCCCTACTTTCCTGTCTACTCTACATTGCCCCATCAAATAAAAGCCCCTAAAAAAGGACCATCAACCAAAATTAATTTGGCTTTAAATTGGTCATGTAGACACACAAGACAGCTTTTGGAATATTAGGCATATTCCTCTACGGGGCTAAACGACCAGATTTCTGTCAAAACACAAACAAGCCTACGAAAAAAGAGCCCGTCTACATGAAAATATAGAGATATTTGGAGCTTTTTTGTCAGCAGATCAGTCTTAAATATTGCAGGAGGGGGAAGCAGCTGGTTGCATGAAGAGGTAGGAGGTGATGCGGTACACTTTTCTCTGCATGCTATCACTCTTGTAAGGAAAACCACTCAAGCTGTCACTCTGCTTTTGTTTTTACAGGAGATTACTTGTCAATCAATAAGTGACGTCTTTGCCTTTCTATTTTATGATGAACTTGAGTGTAGCCGTAGCATCTGTAGGCGATGCAATTTTCCCAGTTTGTTCCCTGCTTGAGATAAATACCCGGTATTTATTACAGAGACACTGCTGGCAGCATAAAATGCATCATTCCCTGTATGCCAGAAGATATCTTATGGGAAAGACCCCACAGACGTGGGTGTTTAAAACAGGAATGTAACAGCCTTTGTGATTCGACTCTTCTTTGAATCGCTGCTGTGCTACTGTATGTCAGCCACTGATGTGGAGTAGCAAAACACGTTTATTTTTATGAAAGTGTGACAGATTTTCACTTAAAAGAATAATTGTGCTACCAAGCATTTGGGGTGTCAAATTAAAATGTGCTTTGCAGCACTTCAGCAAAAACGAGCTTTTCTGCCAGTATGCTGCCAACAGGTAGGTACTGTTCTATTCAGGGGAATGATGCCGGGGAAAGAACATTGTGTTTACAGCTGGAAAGCCTTACCCATAGCCCTGTCTGCTTCTCTTCCCTCCTCTCTCTGTCTCCCTGCCTTTCTTCCCTTGTCTAACTAGGAGCTCTGCAGCCACATCACTTTGATGGTCCTCTTTATTAAGATGAATGAATCTCATCCGCGTGATGCCCTCCTTCATTTTACTGCAGCGCATTCCCTTTCTGCTCAGTGTGCTTTAAGTGCTCAGCTGTCACCTTGAGTAGCCCAACAGGATGTCCCTGGAGGTCACCTTGGGGATGTAAGTTCACAGTCCCAGTGCAAATGTTTTGTTACCCTGACAAAACTGCTGCAGCATGACTCAGTTACACTGTCTATCTG
Organism: Copadichromis virginalis; assembly: GCF_057382275.1. Lineage (NCBI taxonomy): Eukaryota > Metazoa > Chordata > Actinopteri > Cichliformes > Cichlidae > Copadichromis > Copadichromis virginalis. Next base: position 13,255,288 of record NC_140629.1, read on the forward strand.
CTGAGCAGGATGCAATGTACCCAGCAGGACGGCCAGTAATAAATCACATAAGAAGAGCGAGGGGAGAGAATGAAGGGAGCGAGGGAGTAGAGGTCAGCAACCTCAATGTTTTCCGAACAACATACATTTAAATTCAGCGATAAGATGAAGGAAAGGTGGGTGTAAAGGATGCCAGCGGGGTCTGTCTGTATCCTGGAGTGATATAAAATGATTTTATGTTTTTTCGTTTTGCCCCACCCCCCTCCTTTAAGCCCAGCTGGTTGAAGACAGAAAATGTAATTGATTACAAGACCTAGTGGTTCAGTTTGGTCTCAGTCATTTGATTATTTACCTCTGCTCAAAATGGGGAATAAAAACTAAGCAGATTAAAGGTTGACCATTAATCCGCTGTGTTTAGCAATCAAATTAATTTCAAAACTTCCGATGGTACTTTAGTATAAAAAACCTTATATTCGGGCAAGCCAGTGGCTCGGCAGTGTGGATGGCAGACCTGTCGGTTCGGCCGAGTATTAAAGCCGCTGTGAACAATGTCTTATATTGAAGGTGATTCAAGTAAGTCTGTAAACTGAAAAAAGAAATTCTGTGTGGTAAATGGAACCATGAATTCTGCTGTCTACTAAAACAAAAAGGCGGTTCATGCTTGAAAACCCTCCAATGTGGCTGAATTAAAACAATTCTGCAAAGATGAGTGGGCCAAAATTCCTGCACAGTAAAAGACTCATTGCCAGTTATCACAAACACTTGTTTGCAGTTTTTGCTGCTAAGGGTGGCCCGACCAGTTATTAGGTTTAGGGGGCAATCACTTTTTTTAGACAGGGCCATATAGATTTGGATTTCTTTTCCCTTAATCATAAATACCTTCATTTAGAAACTGCATTTTGTTTACTTGTGTTATCTTTGTCTAATGTTGACAAACGTACAAAGAAAAAAATAGGAATTCTGAAAGGGGGCAAACATTTTTTCACACCTCTGAAGATATTGTCCAGTCTGTCTGACTAAAGCCTATATTTAGACTAATCTATTAAATTATTACATTCACTTCATTGTATTATTGAATGAACTGTTTAGATGGCCACTTCAGTTAAATCCTTCAGCCAATATTTATAAACCAGATTTTAGCCGTTTCTGTTTGTCTAAATGCAAATGACATTTCAAGTAGAACAATCAAGTTCTACTGAAGTAGAACACTGACTAAACAAATTTAACCCAATGTTACCTGATGGAAGGCAATAGAAATGTTAAGTCTTTAGCATTTAACAGCTAATGCTACACACTAGAGCAGGGGTGCTCAATACGTCGATCGCGATCGACCAGTCGATCGCAAAGGTAGTATTGGTAGATCGCATGGCATTAAAAAAATAGATGCCAGCCTATCATCCATCCCGTCACTTGATTGATACAGGGAAGCCAGTCAGATGACATCAGATTTTTTTCTGACGCTTAGGTCGCTGCGCATGCGCAAACAGCGGCGCGAAGTGTAGTAAAACTGACAAGCTAGTCAGCGAGTTAACTCCAATTTTTAGCTCTCGGTTTTTTCTCTTAAACCTGGCCGTCAGCAGCTACTGTCCGGACTATGCATCCCTGGCTGATTCAATTCAGTGCAAGTCATCAGAGTAAACTCAGGTAATGACAAAAAATTTACATAGTTAATTGTGTTGTGAAATATTGGATATTGCGGTTATGCATGTATATACATTGTAGATATAAAGAATCCTCAATATATTTATAAATAAGTATATGTTTTGGATTTTTGTAGTGGGTAGATCATTTTGACTTGGTCATTTTATAAGTAGCTCACATGCGGAAAAAGTGTGAGCACCCCTGCACTAGAGAAACAGTGATTGGAGGCTGCAGTGCAAACAAAATTTATTGCAGCTGTGTGCACTGAACCGGCCGGCTTGTTGGGTTTGAAATGGTTGCTTCAAAAATGGGCACCAGGTCTGCGCAACTTTGGTGTGATAAAACACCAATTAAATCCCGATAAAACAGAGTCAGGTTGCCACCAGTTTCTGACTGAATTAGGTCACATTGGTTTGCATGTAATCTGTTTATGATACAGTTCAGTTAACTTGCAAATCTGCTGCCATCTGTTGAAAATCCATTGCAAAGCCATTGCCATCTACATCACATTAAATGGAAATTCACCTTCAGATACAACTTCATCACGTAGCTGTTGACACAAGCGCTTTGCAGGCAGCCTTGCTTTTACAAAGGAAAATAACCAGAATGTAACCAGTTGGCTACGAGTTGAGTCAGTTCCTGTACTGCAAACAGACAAGTTGCCCCCATTGCAGCAAAATGACTCAGACTCATTGCAGTGAGTTGGCAGTCTATCTGCATTTATAAATTGGATGGCAAGCCTTTGCTAATCTGAGAGCGATTCCAATCAACCCATGTTGACCTATGCAGTCGCCTTGTGATCAAAAGTGGTTGCCAAAGGTTGAGGGTTCAGCAGTTTCAAAGAAAGTAAATCATGATCTCACATTTGCTGTTTGGTCAGGTGCTTGCTGCTAAGTGTAGCATAGTTGAAGGTAATTTGCAATAACTCATATAAACACGTACTTGGCTTGTAGTTCATAGCTAGCAGTAGAATATCACAAAGGGGGGTGTTTCTTTTCCTTCTCTTGAACCAATAAGGCAAATGTGGGGTAGGTGTGGGTCACCTACATCTCCATATATATATATATATACTCTCTGTCATCCATTAATACACTATGAAGACAACGTCTTCTGTTTTGCATTGACATCTAATGAAGTAATGTGGGCTGCTTTCATGTCTGCTTCATACAACACGGCCATTAGGCCAATCTTTACATGTATCACCTAACAGTAGTAACACACGGAGAGTGGCACAATGTCTCCATTTAATATCCACAGATTTTGTTTCTCAGTGTGTACGTTCATTAAAGCTTCACAATGCTGCTAGTGTGGCTTTAGAGTTATTGAGATTTGCAGCGTGATGAAAACTGGCACTACAGAGAACTTGCATTAGGCCGGTGTCTAAATTCTCTATGCAGACTCTATTAATTACAGGATTACAATGCCTGTTCCAGTCTGTCGTAGCAAAGATCACGGGCATCTGAAAAGGATATAATCAGATAAAGATGTTAGACTAAATGAACACAGCCAAACAATACACCCTGCTGTTTACTGGACCTATAAATAACACGAAGGTCTTTTAAAAAGCAATTAAAACATCCATGAACCATCTTTCAAGCAGCCAACACGCCTAATATTGTGAATCAAGGTCAAGGAGAATCTATCCTGCTGAAAAACAGTTGTCTGTTTTTCTCCTTTGCCAAACTTTAAGGTTTTTTTCTTTCTCGCTGTCTATCTCTTTACCCACTGTCAGACACAGCTGACATTAGAATTCTGACACAGCCTCCTTCAAGCAGTGTTCAGTGCCAGCCACTTAATTTGTCATTTATTGCTCCATGACAACTGAAGTAATTGAACCTCTTGCCCATGGATGCGATCTGCCAGCCTTGTGGCGTTTTCTCTCCTCGTGGTGAGATTGTGCTGTGGGGCCTTGGTGCAAATAAGGGCACAGATCTCATTTTATAGGGCAGTGAGATTGTTAGTCCTTACCCTGGGAAAAAAGGCCTCTCTGAAATGTTTTCTTTTCCCTGTGTACCTTAGAAAGGCTAACCAGATACACCAAATAAAATCAGAGAATCGGAGAGTATACAGTAAATAGCTAAGAAAAGGAAGGAGTACAGCCTAATGGGATAAGGTTAAATGTTTTATTGAAATAAAAGATTTTAGGATGTCCGATACTGGACAAAAAAAATTACCTAAATATGTGCATGCAAACTAGTGATCATTTGCATGTTTATCTGATGCATTATCCGCGAGGGAAATGAAGGGAATTGTGAATCAGATAACGAAAGAATGAATTAAAGATGATTCTTTGATCCACTGATTTACTGCTTTCACTGTGTGAACAAATGATCACCTCTGACCTTGTTATGAATATTCACATGGCTGACAGAAAGAAATCTATTGATCTGCTGACCCCTTGACCTTTCCCACTGTGCTATCAGCAAACCGTACATACCTGTAATTATCCTGTCATCTCCTCTGCACAGTGTCGACTGTGAAGCTTATATTGACCATACAGTACACTTGTTTGGTCATCGAGCCAGCTCAATACATATGTATGTATGTTGGTGTAAACAAATGATATGTGCACAGTGATTAACACGGAGCAGAGCACATGTAAAGATGCTCAAGAAGCACTAAGAAGAGATTACTGGTTTGAGAAACAAGCTGCCCAGATGTTACACGAGTAGTAGTACAAGTGCTTATAGTAAGTCGCACACGAAAAGCTAGTATCTAAAGCAAGGGAGTATTTTACTACATGTAAGGAAATACTTTCCTTTTAAAATATTTCCAGCTGTAACTTTTGGAGTATTATATATGTACAGAGAAGCAAATCAGGTTCATGCAAGAGGCAGAGCATGGACCAAAAAAATTAAAGCTAGCTGCAAGCTTCAAATACCCCAAAAGAACAGAGCGTAAAGACGATAAAATGCTCTACAGCACTGAGGAAAACTGCAGAATGGAGAGCGGACTAAGCTGAATGTTGTGTTTAAGTAATCACACAGAGGTGGCAAACCCTATAACTGCCTCCATTCAGACTCAGTGCTGGAATAAATATAGCAACAGAACAATGACAACTGAAGGAGACAGCTTCTAGAGAATTCCCAGCACAGCACTCTAACTACCTTGGCCAAACTTTGCTTTGGAATTATTCACTTTAAGTGTCAAACTGCCTCACTGACAAAGAAATACAATATGTGTAAAAAAGTTCATAACCCAGCTTCTCCAGGTTACAACCTAAAACATTGTTAGGTGTAATTTCACGTTTTATTTATCTAGCAGCAAATCACAGCAGCAGTTGCTTTAAGGTGCTTTATATCTTAAGATAAAGACCCAACAATCAGATGACCCCCTGTGAGCTAGCACTTGGCAACAGTGACAAGGAAAAACTCCCTTTTAATAGGAAGAAACATCTGGCAGAACCAGGGAGGGGCAGCCATCTGCCACAAGCGGTTGAATATGAGGAGAGGGAGATGTTGCTTTAGACCACAAGTTGCACTGGAGAAATTCTCGGACCTCAGAGACAAAAACCTTACCAGATGTATCTTTGAATGATTTCTCCACAATATCATCTGTATGTGCATTTAAGATGTCACAAATGGCTCCCAAACTAGTCCAGACATTAAACATGTACTTCTGTATCAGACCAACCCAACTTTCTTGTTGCCACGGCCACTGCTAATGAAAGCTGGATCTCTGGATACAAACCACGGACTAAACAGCAGGCTTTAGTTAAGAGTTTACCATGCCTAAGCCTGAAGGAGAAGGACCAGGTCAGCAGCACCAGCAGGAGCATGACTGTCGATCACTTCACACCCCACTTGCCAAATTTGTCTCCTAGCAGTTTTTTTCTTTTTTGCTGAAACACAAATTATGGTGGAGACATGACACATTTGAGACTTCCAGTAATCAAGTGCAAATGTGCATGTCCAGGTGGTTACAACAGAAATTCCTAGTAGCAGGAGTGTTTGTAGCAGAGCAGCTACTGGTCGAAGATGACAGCGGCCAAATTTAACTCAAAAAGGTCTGAATCCCGGATGTTTTTGCTACTGTATGTCACTACATGCTATGTAAATTCCTATGTTAGACTTCATCTAAACCAAGATAATTTCACAATATCTGTTCATATGTCCACAGCAGTCACTTTACCACTGACCAGCTCATTAAACCAATAACACTCAATGGTCAATGAAGGCTTATTAAACTAAATTTCATCTTAAAATCATTTGTTATATTTAATACCAGACTGCACAGAAAACTGTTATATAATCCACAGTACTGTGCAAAAGTTCATCCCCCCCTTCATTTCTTTATATTTGGCTTCCGAGGAGTCAGACTGTCTTATAATTTTTTTTAAAGTGGTCCTGAGGAGTAGTTCTCCAGGTTTTCTGAATGTCTCTCAAAGTTTTTCTTTGAAAATTAATCAAAAGCTTGGAATATATCAGCATGGTGTGGAGTGTGCCCTTTAAAAAATGTTAAGGAAACTGGACACTTGGTAGATAAAAGTAAAAGTGACAGGGCTGAAAACTATCTAGAGCAGATGAAAAATATTTGACAGTCCTGTCCTTAGAAATTGGAAAAAATCCAGAAGAAACCTTATACGGGATCTGAGAGATGCATCTGGCTGATCTACAGTTCACTTGAGACCAGAAATGGTCAAGCTGAGGTACGCTGCATCACACAAGAACTGGACTAAAAATAAATATCAACAGGTCGGATGTAGTTGAAATTGTCATCAGTGTGTACAGAGGTGGTCAGGACAGGTATCATGGTTTGGGGCTGCATTGTCAAAACTGATGGAATTCTGAATGCGGTCATGGATTGGTCTCCCCGGAGCCCAGTGCTCAACATTATTGAGGCAGTGTGGGATAATGTTGGCAGAGAATGAAACAGAAGGCAGTCAAAAATCTAAAGAAAAGCTTTGAATGTCCTTCAAGTAGCCAGCAGAACTATTCCTGAAGACTGCTTAAAGAAATTACAAGTAACCTTATGTTTGCATATTTCAGTAAATCACTGCACCTATTTCCTTTTTTGTATGAAATTTTTCACACAGTACTGTAAAAAATGTCATTACAAAGTTTGAGATTTTAATTTTTCAAGGTCGATTTTGTATTTAGTGCCATCTTGCAGAGGGCACACAGGTCTGCAAAATGAATTTATTCATTTATATGTGGAAAAATAACAGAACGCAACTGGCTTTATTTCTGGGCTAACTTGCCTTAATATGATAAATGCATAGACATTTTTATTTAACAAACTCCCCCAGACTGTCTTAACGGAGAATCACTATATACACATATATATAAAATTCCACACTCTGTTTATCTCTGCATGAGCCATCATAATAAAGTAAGCCCTGCATGCCATCGAGGACTCTGTGAAGTCAAAAACAGTTTGTTTGAGTATCTCACATCTTTGTACTGTGCAACAATGCATAAAACTTAAAGGCAAAATCCAAGCTCATGAGTCATCCTAGGCTTTACTCATTTGGCATGTGTCCACAACCTTCATATCAATCATTTCAAAAAGACTAATTAGCCCAGCGCTCTTGGCTCTTCATGAGCTCCAGTATGTTTAGCAAAGGTGAAAAATACAAAAGAAGTGGACTGACTCATCTTTTCTCGAGTCCTGTTGTATAAAAGCCAAGCCTAAAGCTTTATCACCATCAGTTGAATCTCTGATGAATATTTTGGTGTCAGCAACAGATTCCTTTCTCCTCAGCTGTGCAGACAGACGTACCCCATTTACACCTGACATTGTCATCAACCTTTTATGTGGCTTATATATTATTCAAATGGAACTTAAGGCTATATCCTCAGATACACCATTCCGACGATCTCAAGTAAATTCTGCTAGCTCAGTTCAAAGAAAAGCCCCATTAACAAAGAGGTACAGTTTCTTTTTTTCTGCTGGCCGCGCTTCACTTTCATGACTGAGCTGTGTGAAGAAGCGTGGGCACGGCAGGAGATGATGGACACAGTACACAAATGTTTTCATCTTCGCTTTCTCAGACAGAGCAGACATTTGGCTACCATTTCGGTTTCTATTCATCTTCAGATCGATCACCACCAACCTTATAAAGCCAATTTCATGTACAAAGCACTGAGCAGCACACAGTGGTGCACACCAAAATCTCTTTTTACGTATTTCAACCATTTAGTGAATCTGCCCAGTTACCTTTTTAGCTGCATTCCACTGTGCATCAATCAAGGTTATACTCAGTGATTTATCAACATTAATTTATATCTGTGCCACACTGCTCTCCCCTGTCCATGTTTTACTCCTCAACATTGCATTGTACAGCTTGGACATCACTACCATTTCACAGCGACAGTAAACATCTGTTTTCATTGTGCTGCATTGTAAGTCTCATCCGTGTCCAGTGGCTGGAGCCTGTCCCAGTGTGCTTTGGGCGGAAGGCTGAAAAGAAGTGTGGACAAACAGCAGCCCACTGCAGACACACACTTAGTCATGCTCGCTCACACCTACAGTGTGAGAGTCATCAATGTGTCTAACCTGGGTTCTGTGTATGTGTGACAAAGATGTGTATGCAATGACATTCATGTGTGTAACGTAGGAAGCGTATAATTTCAGCCAAGCATTTACATGTATGTGTACGTGCACTAAGTTTATTGTTGCAAAGAAAAGACACTATTAGTGACCGTGGAAACAATTTACATAATGAGGCATGCCACATGTTGTGCTGTTAAACAGCACGATGTCAGAGGTTAAAGGCAAAAAGAATAGTGCTAGCAATGTGAATGTGTTAGATTTGTATTGTTGATTGTCATTTATGCTTAGAAATATTTACTTATATATGCTTAGAGTTTTGTAATTAGTTGTAGATTGGTAGAGGTTTTGATCCTTGATAGTCTGCAAACTTTGTGTGTATTAGACAGCACTTTGGGAGCATGAGAGGTCATACCGTGTCTTATTGTTTTATGGTAGGATTAACGTAGCTACGTCTGTTCTAGTCTAAGTGCTCTTTGTTTAGATGAACTGCAGGACTTCCTCACCGTGTTATCTAGGATGAACCATCTAGGGTGAGGGGGAGGCTACCCTCTTCCTGACCAAGGATGTTTGACCCTTTGATCAGCAGTCCCCACACACACACACACACACACACACACACACACACACACACACACACACAGGCAAGGTACTCTTTGTTTGTATGTAGACGTCGTATGTTAATGAACCTATGCATATTCATGTAACCTCAATAAAAGGACAGTGTATGGGAGAACGGACGAGACCAACTGGAGTCAAGCGGTTGTCCGGTTCTCTCCCGTGCACGAGTACCATGAAGAAGTTTGCCTACTTGTGTCTTGCTTGCAGTGTAATTATATTGTCTTAACGTTCCAGCAAATAGGTTCAAGCTACAAACCTATCATTAATTGGTCCTTCGATGCCAGAGCCCTGGAATCGCATTCACCGAGGGGAGGAGGGACACGCTGAAAGACTGACGTCAGCCAGGAAGTTCCTGTGGATTCGCTGTATGTCTTTTCTCCTCGATGAATGGCGATTGGCGGGATTCGAGGCTGATATTACACGCTAAGCAACACCGAGTAAGTTTAGAGTCCAACTCTATAACTGTACGTCTTCGCCGCTCAGTGGGGCGTTGTCCGTGGCCGCTTAGTGGGGCTAAAATTACGTCTTCGCCGCTCAGTGGGGCGTTGTCCGTGGCCGCTTAGTGGGGCTAAAATTCGCCGTCTAAGTGGGGCGATGTACAAGGCCGCTCAGTGGGGTTTTTTGTACAGAAGCATTAAGTCGCAGAGTTGCGCAGTTCGAACTTTTTTTGGTTCGCCGTCTTAGTGGGGCGAAATACAGACCGCTGTGTGGGGTACTGTAGTGAGTTCTCCACCGCTCAGTGGGGTGTTGAGAAGTTCCGCGGGGTCCAGATTGTGCTGGACAGTAGGCCTATTTTGTGTTGTTGTCATTGTCGTCGTCGTTGTTGTTGTGTGTGCGGAGCAGAACATGTGGTCTGTGACACCGACTGTTGTTGTTATCATGGGTTTCTAAGCAACCAAGAGTGAGTCGGAGGGAGACAGACGTTTGTGCTGGACTTTGCTCCTGGCAGCACAAAGTATTTATGTAAAAAAGAGAGAGAGCGACGGCTCCACAGCTGCGCGGGTTCACGCGAGCGCGGTCACGCGGACCTGAGCCGTGCGGTTAATCGCAGGCTTATAAATGGAAGAGATTCAAATGTTAGAAGTTTTCAGAAAACACACCAGCCTTGGAGAGCTGTGGAGAAGGCCAGCCCACATCAGCAGCACTTAAGATATGCTCTGGTGAATGGTTTTCCCCCCACCCCTTGCTGACACAATGTTTATTCTTTAGCTTGCCCTGATCGACAGCAGCCTGTGTGCCAGACCATAGATTTAATTGAGGTGGATAGTTGTTAAAAGTAATCTACATTAAGCTTGTGGTTGCTTAAATTCAGTACAATGACATGTGAGGTGAAGTGATATAGGTAAATATTTAAACTCATGAAGTGCATAGAGGCACTTGACCTGTGTGAAAGACTGTCGTCTTATTATGAGCCATTGTTGAGATATAGAGCACATCTGTGAAAACAACTAATATGCTCAACCCTGTATGAAACATCTAAAAATACATGATGGAGAAGCTGTGTTGAATATGAAAGTGTAAGACTTTGCCACTGTGGGCAGAGCATGCAACTACTGTGTGATGTCGCGTTGCAGTTTTGTTTTTGTTTTTTGAGCTGATGAGCAAGCTACACATTATCAGATCAAGAGCTGTCTGAGAACTACTCAAAGAGAGGGAAACAGAGAGTGTGCAGCGTTTCCATGAGCAGTTTTTCTGCACCTTGACTCGTGTGTGTGTGTGTGTAGCATCAGCATCATGTTTTTGTTTATTTGTTTTGTTGGATTAAAAATAATTAAATAAACTGGTGATCATGCTTATGGATCACCATGGCACATATCTCCAGCCATATGATTTATTTATGCAGATGAAAAAGTGAGTGTGAATATGTCTGACATCACAGTGTTTTTGTGCACTGTGCAAAAGTGATTGCCTCTGATTGTGAGTGAGAGCGGTGATTTTGCAGACCACCAGCTATTGTGAAGAAAAAAAAAAAAAGAGTGAAAAAGAGACAAATTACTACATTGTAGACGAAGAAAAATAATTATAGGAAAAAGGTTTTGTGTTGATCAGCCGAAAAACAACTACAATGTCATTTTCTGCTTTTAAGAAAGGATTGTTCACACAAACACAGACAGAGAGAGAGAGAGAGAAAGATGTGTGTTGATTAAGCAGTGATGATAATAATGAACATGTTTTAGTTTGTCACTTTCAGGTGAAAAGCAGACCTGTATCAATTTTCCACATGCAACAGTCGGAAGAAAGTTATAGTTTAACATCATTGGAAACAAGTTTCTGGCTGACTTATTTACAGTGCCATGTGTTTCTCAACCTCACAAGCGAGCTCACTCCTCCCTGAAGATAAGGAATGCAGCTCCAAAGCAATAACATGATAAAGAGACAGCAGCAAGTCCTGAGCACAAAAAGTCCCAGCAAAGCAGCAGCAATGTGGATAAACAGCAGCAGAAGAAGAAAGCAAACCCATCTTCCTGTCTGATTGGTTGAATTTCACGGAGGGGCGAGCAAGATGGCAGCGTGAAGAGGAGTTTTTGTTTGAGTTCTCAGCACGAGACACTTATTTGACGTCTTTCTGGCCTTCGGGACTTTTTTGGAGATCAGCGCGCTAAACTTGCTGGATCTGAGGCCAGGGTCTGCGGCGGCAGCATGTTGAAATGCTCAAAAAGGACTGAGTGACTCGGGCAAGCCACATGCGGCTAGCGACATGAAAGAAATGGACCCTTCATGATGCGTTCAACGTGCCAGCGCTGTGGTGGGAAAGGCTCCATCATAAACACGCCCTGCGCCGAGGTTCAGGCCAAGAAGAAGAAGACGATGACTTCCAAGCCCAAGAAGGTCGGCCTCAGCGTGGGCGAGCTGATTGTGAAAGCCGTGGCCGCTTCCAAGGAGCGCAACGGCCTGTCTGTGGCCGCTCTCAAGAAGGCTCTGGCTGCCGGAGGCTACGATGTGGACAAGAACAAGGCCCGTGTCAAGACCGCCATCAAGAGCCTGGTGGCGAAGGGCACTCTGGTGCAGACCAAGGGCACCAGGACCTCCGGATCCTTCAAGATGAACAAGGCTACTGAGAGCAAAGCCAAGAAGCCCGCCGCAGCCAAAGCCAAGAAACCGGCAGCAGCTGCTAAGAAGTCGCCCAAGAAGGCAGCAGCAGCACTTCAGCTACTAGACAGGACAAAGCTGAAGGAGAACTGCCGGGACTGTTGAAGAGGGAGAGGACAAAAGAGTGAGAGGACAACAGAGTGAGAAGACTAGGTGAGAACACATAGGAATTATTTAATGTGGGAAATCAAAATTTGGGTTAGCAAACCTGGGGAAAAGAAAACTGACTGCTTAAGTTGGAAAATTGAGACGGAGTCTGAAACATTGCGAAAATAGAAACATATACAAAATCACACACACACAAGCAGAACATGCATTAACCCTACTAACAATTCCAAACACAAAATGACTCATGAAGACTCATAGCACATTAGTTAAGAAATGATTAAATAATAGCAGAGAAATGTGTAGGAAAGGCAGCTTTAAGAACATGCTCTGCTGGAGATGCAGCTCCACAGACATGCATTAGACCTGCCTAATAACACAAACACATGTAATGAAAATTAGCTTGTTATCTTTCATCAGTGTTAAAATAGTGTCAATTTAGCAGACACTTGTTATCAAATGCTGAATTTATCCTAAAGAAAAAAAATTGACTCTACAAGTTGCAGGACAACAATTTAACTTTTGTGGGAAAAAAGATCCTGGTTTGACCAACCAGTGATCAGACAATAAATTTAGTTGTTAAAATGGTAAATTGGGAGAAGCTTCCTGCTTGATTGAGGCAGCACATGTAATTTACTGTATGAGGGAAATTGTCTTTTGTGATAATATTTTGAACATGCTTTTCTGTCGTCCTGTCAACTTAGTGGGTTAATAGCTGATATGCAAATTAGTGATCGGTTTTAGATTAATGAAAGGTGACTGAATTCTAGTATGAGTGAATGAGATGTGTTGGAGTTGTTGTGTGTTGAGTGGAGACTCTAAAACACTGAGTTTCCTGTTTTGATGTGCGAGTGAATCCTGTATTTAGATACACAACTCTGAATACGTCAGAACAAACGTCTTTTGTGAAGTGCATGACAGCATGTCACATGTTTTATGATGAAGGGAAAAAGGAAAATTGAATAAAATAGATCTGTGGCTTAAATGAGTGAAGAGCACAGACCGGGTGATTAAACTCATAGCTAATATGACATTAGGGTTATGTTGTGTGTTGTGCAGCTGATGGTTGATTTGGAGTGAATCTAGCTGATGATTTTTCTTTTGTTGTGAAGTTGAGCCTGCCGATTAGTATGATGGTATGATAAACCATGCTAATGGTATGATTTACCCTCCTGAGATGAGGAGTTTGTGTCATGACTTAACAAGGCCTTTTTATTTTGATACTTTCACAGTGCACTGAGAGTTTGGTTTGATAATCTCTGTTATTTTTTATTTTTCATTTTTGAACAAGCACTGATTTTTGCTTGTGAATTTCTTTTCTTTGAGCAGATCTGCAAGTCGGGAATTAAAAGCGTTACACGTCGTCAAGAAAATTGTTGCAAGTGAGTTTCTCCACATTTAAAATGGGTTCAGGAGAAAGCCACTTATTTGGGACAATTAGGAAATGAGAGTCCCCCCCAAAAAGGATTCAACGAGGAAATCCAGTCTAAATTATTTTTCTTTTTGAAATAACGTCGTTTTGCTGAGCGTGGAAACGAATGCGATGATAATTTCCACAATTAGCAAAAGAAGGAACCACTGAGTGAATGAGTAAGAATTTTAAAATATCTGACTGACTGACTGAACATGATTGTGTGAAGCTAACCCCCACCTGACAAAGGTGCAGATGAACCCATGTGTTTCCTTTTACAGGAGCAGAAAGATGACAGCAACACTCGAGGTTGCATGATGATTTAACCTTTTAAATGCCATTTTCTGTGTCTGTGCATTTATCAGGTGTGTTATTCATAGGCTTGAGTTGCTCACAGAGATAACTGTGACAAAGTATGCATACGCCTGCGCAAACGCTAATATTTGCATTTTCTTTTCTTACAGCATGCCAGTTCTTCATGTGAATTGATGATGCGATTTATACCAGGACAACTGGTTGATGTTTTTTCCTACTACAGGATTTCTGGGTTTATGTGTGAGGGAAAACTGTGTTTACAGGTTATGAGTGGTGATGCTGTTGCATTGTGTTGATGGGAAAATGTGAAGGTTACTTTGATAATGTGAATAACCTGTGTGAAATTTCCTGTGTTGAGAACTGGTGTTACTTCTTTCCACAGCTAGGGTTGACTTTATGGTGTTTTTATGGCACCTCTGGAACCTGTTGACCTGTGTCTGACCTCTGTCTGACTACAGTCAATGTGTATTGCTAATGTTAGTTTCTTTGAGAATGCTGTGGAAGATTCAGCTGAAACGGACAAGTGACATGAGTAAAACAAATAAGAGATACAGTGTTTCTGGGATAGTTTGATATGGGCTCATTAGCTGGCCACTTTTGAGCCCATAGTAATATATAAGTGGAGTGACTTTGCTTAAGAGCAGTCACCGATTACATTAATGTTGCCTGAGTACATGGGATGATCCATGTCTGAGGCGACTTATGAAAATAATTGTAGTTTACTGATTTGAGAAAACCTGCACATGACACTTGTCTTGCTGATGTTGAATGCTTCTTGTCCTTATGATACAATTGTTTACAGGTATGGAGTTTGGTTTTACTTCCAGATTTTGTTTTCCAGGCCATGATGGTGTGTATGCAGGCTCCTGGGAGAGCCAGGTGTTAAGCAAACTTAATATGCAAAGCACACTAACATTTTCATTGCAGGATTATAGGTCCAGGGTGGTGCTGCTCCAGGGGAGGAGATGCCCTGATGTTGCCTGGGATGTGATCTAGCTAATCTTTTTCTTTGAGACTGGAATCCAGGTTTGGTGAGTTGACGCATGGGTGTGTCCATGCGTCAAGAGGAGGGGTCCAAGGATTAACATTAAACAATGTTTTTTATTATTGTTGCAGTGATTTGTGTGATTAGCCGTTTTATTTACAAATATTAAACCTATGCAAGTGGTGCACCCATGTTCAGATGAGGCTTTGATGGCCTATAAGTGAAGTTCACTGAACTAAAGAATGTGGTTTGATGATTGTTGACATACTCTCCAAATAGTTTGTCTTCCTAGCAAGGAAATACAGGTGCAGCAGTAATCTCCTGAGAAATCTTCAGAGGCCCAGTGAGAAGCGCATAGCTGACAGGACCAGGCAGTGGTTGAGGTCAAAGATCAAGCTGATTGGGGCCCATCATGAAATCAGACCTTGGAGCCACAGCAAGGACCATGAAACTGCCTGCAAAATAGAGGAGAGGATCGTCCACAAGATGGGAGAGAGGCTTCAGGAGGATCAGAGATCATCTTCAGCACAGCAGACATCACACAGAGAGCTGTGCTACTAAGCTTCCAGGGAATCAAGAGGAGACTTCCCACAGCAAGATTTTAAATAAAATGAAAGATTCAATATTGACGCTGAGGAAGACGACTAAGGTGTACGACGTGCTCTGCCTTAAACCTTCAGCAGCGTTGGAACATAAACACTCAGGGGATGAGGAGCGTGCCAAGCTCCATCGACAGCGTAGAAGGAGTTCGAGGATGACATCATGATTCTGTGAAAGCACAGGAACCAGAAGCTATGGTGGTGATAACAGCAGTTTCCTATGAACATCACCTAACGCTGTGCCACTGTACTGTGCATACGATGACACTCTGAAGGCTGCTGGGATCATAATAGCAGTAAGACAACCCTGCACCCTTTCCACAGAGGTGTTTTCTGCAGAGTATGGACAATGAAGGACAATGAAGGAGTCATAAATATCCCCCTCACAAGACGAAGGTCTGAAGTCAGGTGATGGGGGCTGGTAAGAGGCCATAAAACTAGAGTGCTGAGAGGTCTGCAGCTTTGGAGATAGCTGAGACCCATGTTGACAAACAACAAAACCAACTGGTATGTTTGAATGTTTATTCTACATACATTTGGACTCTGGTCCTATGGACAACGATGGAAACAACTGGAAGAGACATTTATGTCGCCCTGCAGAACTTAAACCACTCTGCAGAGAGACATGTGATGTGCACACCTGGAGGAAGCATTACCAAGCTGAGATGTTTTTGAAAATGTTACTTTTTTATTTTCACTATTAAATTAACAATTTCTTTGGTTGCTCGTAAGATGCAGTTTGCCATGAGATGAGCTCAATGAATGGGATAACTGCTAATACATTTGTTGAACTGTGTACCTTTTCAGTAATTTAGGGTGATTTGACATATGCTGAGTATAAAAATGTTTGCATTGAAACTGTCAGACATGAGGTATTCATACCTGGGAACTTTTCAGGCATAAAGGTCAAAAAGGGGGGAAATGTTAGATTTGTATTGTTGATTGTCATTTATGCTTAGAAATATTTACTTATATATGCTTAGAGTTTTGTAATTAGTTGTAGATTGGTAGAGGTTTTGATCCTTGATAGTCTGCAAACTTTGTGTGTATTAGACAGCACTTTGGGAGCATGAGAGGTCATACCGTGTCTTATTGTTTTATGGTAGGATTAACGTAGCTACGTCTGTTCTAGTCTAAGTGCTCTTTGTTTAGATGAACTGCAGGACTTCCTCACCGTGTTATCTAGGATGAACCATCTAGGGTGAGGGGGAGGCTACCCTCTTCCTGACCAAGGATGTTTGACCCTTTGATCAGCAGTCCCCCCACACACACACACACACACACACACACACACACACACACACACACACACACACAGGCAAGGTACTCTTTGTTTGTATGTAGACGTCGTATGTTAATGAACCTATGCATATTCATGTAACCTCAATAAAAGGACAGTGTATGGGAGAACGGACGAGACCAACTGGAGTCAAGCGGTTGTCCGGTTCTCTCCCGTGCACGAGTACCATGAAGAAGTTTGCCTACTTGTGTCTTGCTTGCAGTGTAATTATATTGTCTTAACGTTCCAGCAAATAGGTTCAAGCTACAAACCTATCAGAATGTACTGTAGATGTGTTGTTTATTCCATACAATGCTCTTAAAGATCAGACACTGAGGCAAATGTAGGTGCGGATGATTAATACTGTACCCACACAAACCCTGTTAATGTCAATTATGATGCGTACAGTGGTTAGCAAGACATTAAATTCCCAATGTTCCTTCATTGTGCTATAATTATGTTATTAATAATCGAATATAAGAATATATATTTCAACAAAATACATATTGGTATGAATATATTTAAAATGTTGGCAGCACTTCCTATTACAGGCTAGGAATAATGTAGTAATAATATGGAAACAAGGAGATAACAATAATTTCATTTAAATCTTATTTATATGGCACCAAATCACAACAGCAGTCACCTCAATGGACTATATTGTACGCTAAAGACCCTACAGTAACACAGAGAAAAATCCCAACAATCAGACAACCCCTTTTTAGCAAGCACTGTCACAAACAAGGATGCAGTGGACTCAAGAGCAGACTCAATTGCTCGAACTATATACAATTTATTGAAAGGAAAAGGAACTTAAACAAGACTGGGTCTAACAGAAATTATTCGCAGGAACTGAGGGAGGCCCGAGGGCGGCGAAACGGACTTTGAACACAAAGAGAACACGGGCGGGAACTTCTGCAAACACAGGGTTTTACTGAATGGGAAACAATTAAAGGACAGAGGTGAGTGGTACTAGTGGAGAGTCTTGTGCTTACTTGAAAACACCGGCTATTAGGCGGGGAAGGGGTTGCTGTGGGAGTGTCCCAGGGATGGTTGAGAGTGTGGGAAAGCTGGTCCAGGTTCCAAGGTGTCAGGGGAGTTGAAGTACGGGCTGGGGGGCAGGCTGAGGAGAAGGTGAGTGTGTAGTCCTAGGGTTCTAGGCAGACTGGAGAACGGGATGGAAACAGAACCAGCACTGCTGATGAGCACGACGGGTGATGAATCTGGAGAACACAGGAGACGGAGAACACATTAACCCACGATCCAGGCACACAGAGTCCGAGCACAGAGGAGGCCAAGTTTATCACGGGTGGTAGGAGGACAAACTGGCGAGGAGTGGCAGGCAGCCCTGGCTTAAAAACCCTCTAGATGGAGGCCTGGAAATTGGAAGCAGGTGATGAGCTGGCCAACTCCACCCCAGGGAATGGACAACAGGAACCTGGACCACACCCGACCAGACACTCCCACGGCATATGACAAGCACTTGGTGACAGTGGGAATGAAAAACTCCCTTTTACCAGGAAGAAACCTCAAGCAGAACAAGGCTCAGTGAGGGGCGGCCATCTGCCATGACCAGTTCAAGGTTAGGGGAGGAAGACGGGACAAAAGACAGCGCTCCATGTTACTCTGTGAATATTCCAACTATTTCTGTATGGAAATAGCAAGTTATCATCTCTTAATTACACGCCTTATAATTGAGTTTGCTTTAATATGTCAATGATATGGAATTAGACAGAAACAGGGATTTTTGTATGTTGCAGCCCTGATTCCTGGTATGAAACTACCACATGTTCAGGTGGTTCCAGGAAATAAGTCACACATTACATATAATGTTTACCCAGTTACCTTCAAACAAAGACGAATGCTAAGGACATAATGCAGGAATCACTCCAGTATTATAATATGATAACAGTATCCTAATATGTCAAAGCATCAATCAATGAAGCTTCTTTTGGCTGCTCCCTTATTCACATGGGGTCACCACAGCAGATGGCTCATTATATGTGATTTGTCAGAGTTTTACACCAGATGCCTTTCCTGACGCAGCCCCCAATGGGATCTAAGTCTCCTTCCAGCATCAAACTGGGGAGCTTTCATGTGTAAGGCAACAGTGTAAACCACTCTACTATGGAGCCACGGTTAAAGCAAACAACATTAACTTATAATTATGAGGTTACTACCACAAGTTTGTATATACAAATGCACAGATATTACAATTTAATGGTCAGGAGGTTAATATTATTACTATAATATTTTGATACTATTAGTAATTGTTTTGCCTCACAGACATATATTTGTTTCTGCATTATTATCCCCTGTTATCACGTAATTACATATATTTCAATGTAATATTACTCAGAAGATCATTATTTGGACATTCGTCTGTGAAAGTTCTCAGTCATCATCTATTTTTAGAAATTACTTTGCTAATCAGGTGATAATAAATTGCTATTTGCATATTATTACCTTCTTGTTTCATCTTATTACACCTATTACAGCATCATTACAAGCTATTAAAATCTTCATTCAGTTATTGGAAATGACAGTTATCACCTAACAGTTGTGACGATGTGTCAGCCACCTGGTCAAGTTGTAGTGTGCTTCCATGTCTCTCCAGACTAATTATATAGTTAGAGTTGCCTGGTGAAGTAAATGAATAAAAGGAATAAGAGTCTGTGTAAAGCTCTAGTGTGTTCTGATTTTATCACTATATAGACAAAATGTACTAGAATCTATCCATCCATCTATACAGGCACAGTGGTTAAGTAATTAGCACCATCACCTCAGTAGGAACCCGCTGGGGCTTTTCCGTGTGAAGGCTGCATGTTCTCCCTGTGCCTGCGTGCAGTATCGCAGGGTACTCGAGCTTCTTTATTCACTCCAAAGACATGAATGTTAAGGTAGCAGGTGAATCTAAAAAAAAATCTAACTGGTTCACTGGTGTGAACCAGTGCTAACACAGGTCTATCTCTCTGTGTTAGCCCTGCGATTGACTGGTGATCTCTCCAGGGTTTGGCCTGTGAGAGCTGACAGCTGGATAAACATACATTAACTTTACAAAATGTGAACATTTGCAGTAGGTTATTCTCTGCTCTGATAGGGTATGTCCACTGAGGTCATTGATGGACACATATGATAACATTCCAAACATTCCAAAGTAGAAGATGGGTGTCACGGTACTTGGTCTGCGACCCACTATTTGTGTTTCAGCTTCTGGAATTAGATTCTTTGAATATTTTTTCATGTGTTTGGGTTTCTTTAGTTCTCGGTAATCTTAGTCCTCTCTCCCTTAGTGTTTAGCCTATGTTTAGTCTGTTCCCATGTTTTCGTTTGCTTTTGTATTTCCTCTGTCCCAGAGTCTGTCGTGTTTCCGTGTCAAGTCTGCATCTACATGATGTCATGCCTCCTGTTTTATTTTGATAGTCGTTGACTTATGTCAGTGTATTCTGCTTTGCTTCCTTTGTCTTGTTATGTCAGATTTGTCCCAGCGGTGTTCCCACCTGTTCCCCATCCTCTCGTTGTCTTGCCTGTGCATTTAAGCCCTGTGTTTTCCTTTGCCCTTTGTTGTGTCGTACCACTCCATGTGCTGTGTGTTTCCAAATTACTTGGCACCTAGTTTTCTAGTTTCCCTAGTGTTTAAGTTCTTAGTTTCTAGTTCATGAGTTTATGTTTCAAGTGTCAACAGCGCAATAATTCTGCCTTTTTGAATCCGTCTTCTCCATGTTTAAGAGTCCTGCTTTTGATTCCTCATCTAGCTCCTCATCCAGCACCAAATTGTGACACTGGGTTAGTTTTACCAAAACCACAAAGATACACAGTGTTTTCTACCCCCTTCATAGAGCCCTATTAAAAATCTATCCAACAATGTGCGTAGAAGGTTCAGTAATTCTGTCATTACACACTCAAGCAAAAGCACAACTGGACGAGGGGAAAAGGTGCCTTAATTGGATTCTCATGCAGCCTCATTTCTGCTAAATGTGTGAGTAGGCATGTGTTTAGGCACAACAACTGTGCTGTAATATGAAACAGCAAATTAAATGCAAACAAGTTGCTACACTAAGCAAATTAAAGATGTGTAATTGCATAAACCAGCATGGTGAGCCCAGCTGACCTCGAAGAGTGCCTTGTTTTTTTTTTTTGTTTTACGAAAGCAATAACACACTTCACCTCACCAGCAGAAATGTTTCTGGAGGAGGATCGAGGCATGAGAGTGAAAAATGCGTCTTGTATTTTTTTGTATCTTATGTTCTATTTATTGCTAATAACTTATTGATCCACAAAGAACTGGAGCTCATTCACCAAGAGTATAAAAAGCCAAAAAAATAAATAAAATAAATCCACATTTTAGTTCCTCTTTGAAACGAGTCCTCTAAATGTCTGGTAATATTATCATCATTAAGAGCAGCTGGTTAGGTTAATGACTGTGGTCAAAAACTGTTGAGTCACCGCTGACTTAAAGAAATTGCAGAGCTACAAATAAAGCTCAAGCCTCACTCTCAGCTATCAGGGACTTAAACCTCGCCATTACCAATGGCATTCCTTTGCAGAACGGCTCAGCCTGCTTTGCATAATAGGGTGAGAAGTTCAATGATGTGAGCAGAGCTCAGTGTTCTGCTCCTGCTCCACCATGTTGCATGGACCAGCTGAGGTTTTTTAAAGACCTTATAAACTGCACCATTGATTCTTGCAAATAGAGCCCATGGTTGTTGGCTTATGATTAATGGAAGTAATTTTGAAATATCAGGAAGTTCAACTTCAGAATATTCTTTTCTGCAGTTTCTCACTCAAACCACTACAGTCAGAGTGTTCTTGTCTGTACAATTGCTCAAAAATTCAGGACGCTATTAAGTAGTCCACTTTAAATAATGTAATATTAGAACCATCACCACAAAATGTACACTAACCCAAGTCCTGAGACAGCAGAACGGCTGAAAGATAATTTGTATGTATGGGTTTTAAAGTGGCCCTTGCTGCAGCTGTACAGTACTATACAAAAGTCTTGAGCCAGCCCTCACTTCTTTACGTTTTCCCAGAAAAATGGGAAGCAGACATAGCAATTTAATGAAATATTGCACACACTGCAATATATAAAATCCGAGTTTATACAATTTTAAAGAGCTTGGAAGTCAATATTTGGTATGACCGCGTGTATTCTTTAACACAGCCTGAATTCTCTTTGGCAGCTTGTGCCTAAAAAATGACACATCTTCAGGACATTGCAAAGCTCTTCTTTGGATGTCGACTTCTTTTTGTTCCGTTCTCCATCAAGATGATCCCACACTGCTTCAATAATGCTGAGATCCAGGATCTGAAGAGGCTGATCAATCACTGACAGTATTCCACTGTATGTTTTTCTATCCAGATTTGATTTTACTGCATTGGCAGTGTTTGAAATAATTGTCATGCTGACAAATGAAGCTGTTGCCAATTAGATGCTTTCCAAATGGTATTGCATGGTGGATCAAAATCTGATGGTACTTTTCTGGGTAATATTCCATTAGCTTTGACAAGATCTCCCACACCACCAGTTGAAATGCAGACCCAAACCATGACAGAGCCTCCACCGTGTTTTACAGATGGCTTTAGACACTCACTGGAAAGTAACAAAATGCTTAAAGATTTGATTTAAACTTGGCTCTTAAAGTTATCTGCTTGCATTTGGTGTCTTTAGTATGCCTAAATGACTAATAGGAGAGTGGCTTAACAAACAGTAGAAAACAAAGTAAACATTCATGTGAAAATGTTCAGGTGCAAGAAATTGACTGAAAATGATTGAAAAAGGAGAAAATATCCAAAATAAAACTTTGAAAGACCTTCAAAAAGCCTGGAAAACTGTTGCTCAAGGCTATTTTAAAGAATAAGAAGAAAATCTGGGTGCTTGGAAGCAAAATATGAAGAAATGAGGAGTAGCTCAAGACTTTTGCTCAGCATTTTAACGTTACCAGGTAATAACTGGTTGATGAAGCCTTTCCTTGAGTGCAGCCAGTTATAAAAATGAAATACATTCTTAAACAAGAGAGAAATTCAAGGGCCAAGAAAAATCTTTCCATTTAGCAAACAAACCTAACTTGATGGGTTGTCATTTTGCCCTTCTGCCAACAAACAAGCTTTAGGGGCTGCTCCACGGACCTTGGGTTTGCACTAAATGTTTTTGTTCTTTAAAAAAAACACACCAGTCGCCTGACTCGGAAACTGCTGACAGACAGCACATAATATAGCGTTTGTTCAGAATTTCCACAATGAAATGAAAAAATAAAAACGTTTCTTGACTTTGCAGTCAGATGTGACTGCTGCCATCTCCGCAGCTCTTGATGAGTTATACATTGTCAGTGGGTGTGTGTGTGTGTGTGTGTGTGTGTGTGTGTGTGTGTGTGTGTGTGTGTGTGTGTGTGTGTGTGTGACTGTGCTCTGGAGAGAGATGAAGGCAGCATGAATGCGAATTGTGCATCTCTCTGACATGTGGGTCGACGTGAAGCAGATTGGACTAAATGCTGCCGCTCATAACGATTCATATCAGCAGCCTTGTTTTCGGCTCACTCGAGACATCTAAATTCATGGAGTCTATTTCTCAACTTTTTCAAGCATGTTGTGGCACTGAAATGTCAAGTTAGAACATAAAGAGCTATTTTACAAAACGTAGTGCTGTATGGGCAAACTGGAGAAAAGAAAAAAAAAACATTACCACTAAATTGTACTAAGAAAAATGCTATGCAGGAAAATAGTTTCCATCATCCTTAGCAAAACATTTGAGATTGAATTAAGCCGCTTTAATATGGAGGGCTACACTTGTCATTTAAATGTGGTCATTTTTGTTTCATTACATTTTGGCCGTACACCGTCAAATTTGGGCAAAAAGGGAAAAATGAAAAATGCTGGAAATCCACTGCAACTGAGGGCAGTGTCTGTGCAATACAGTCAGACTATTACAGAGGAGAAAAGCTGTTTGACAGGTGGGTGGAAAGAAAGGGGGGGACGAAAAGCCTCAGGAGCAAGAGAAGCGCATGACCTCTCCATTCTGCTACAGCTGTGAGCTCGCACCTATGGAAATAGGGATTGACGAAGATACGAGAGTCACCAAAAACAGGGAGTCTTCAGTAATGTCAAGCATGTACGGGCATGCAGGATCAATAAGTCCTGATCTCAAATTGATAAAAACGCCCGTCCTCCGGGGTTAAACTCTACAGATCTATCTGTACTAAGGATGCTCTGCAGAACACATAGCCCTGCGCTTTGTTCTTTACTCTGGAGTTTGAATCTATTTGCTACATGAGGAGGAGTAAATCTGTCGGAAGCAACGACTGCCCAAAATCTACTTTTAACTACAGTGGGCCTCATTTTAGCCTTGATGGAGAAGCTTCTGTTTTCTTATGGTGAACCCAAACAACGATCTTTCTCTAACTGGAGGACATATACAATGCTGGACATGAGACAGCAGCTGCTACTGAATGGAGAATCCAAACAAAGTGTAGCCACAAACATGTTTGGGGTTCACTCTGGTACAATAGCCTAGAAATCGGAGTGCTTTCCAGCGCTGGTATTTTCCAGAGAACAAAGAACGCTGGCTCCAGCAGGGGAGAGAGGCCAGCAAAATATTTCCAAGGCGTTCAGAAACATTTCAAAATCACATTATAACCATCATAACATTATAACAGCTGCTGTAATGCTGACCGGTAATAAAATGGTTTGAAAGCGGATCATGCAGCACTGGAAGGCTCTAATTTGTGTTCCATGGTGATACTAGGAGCTCATGAGTAACTCATTGTGAGCAACAATTGAACTGATAAAACTAAATAATTAGAAGAAAATGAGGTGAGCACATAGAGGATTTCCATGCACAGAGGATCTCCATGCGGCTGCTTTGCTGACTGGAGCTGATGAAGTTATCAAAGTGAACAGAGCAGGATGCACGCTCACGACCGTTTTAACAACCTTTGACTGTCTTGATTGATCTGAGTGAATCCACGTGCTCACATGCTGACAGCCATATGTGTTACCATGGTCACTGAATGATTTGTATTAATATATGTATCATTTATAAAAGAGGTTAAGGACACTTCCTGAGCAGTTTATAATCAGCAGCTATTGAATTTATGGTAATGCCACATAAAATCATGTCGATGGCCTGCGTGATAATGGATCAGAAACAAACCTCAGTAGGACAGGACTTTCACACATTTAGATCACAATTTTAGACATAGCTCTGTCTTATGTTGCTGTTTACTTCTGTTATTATTCATTCTTTTGCTAGAATGTATAGCCAATTACATGCAATGACTTTATTCACAATCAAGCATTGAAAACACATCAAATGGGAACATGTACTGTTTCAAGGAAAATAGTAGCTTAGTTTGAATTTGATGGAAGCAACAGATCTCTAAAAAGAAATGGGCCAGTGCAAAAAGAGTAAGTAGTACTAAAAAGAATCAGCTGGAGGGACGTTTTGAACTAATTAGGATAATTGGCAACAGGTCAGTAATGTGATTAGAGAATTTAGAGAGTTAGAGTCAAAAATAAAGATGAGCAGATGTTCATCAATTCCCCCAAAATTGTGTCTACAAAATTGTGAAGATTTTGAATATCTCATCATTTACAGTGCATAATATCATGAAAAATCCAGGGAATCTGGAGAAAACTCTGTGCAAGAGACAAGGCTAAAATTCAATATTGGATGCCTGTGATCTTCGAGCCCTCGGGGGCACTGCATTAAAAACAGCATGATCCTGGCATGGAAATCACTGCATGGGCTCAGGAACACTTCCAGAGATCACAGTCTGTGAACATAGTTCACCGTGTCATCTACAAGGCGGCAGGTTAAAGCTCTTTCGTGCAAAGAAGTCGTGTGTGAACATGATCCAGAAATGTCTTCTCTGGGCCAAAGCTCATTTAAAGTGGACTGAGGTAAAGTGGAAACGTGTCCTGTGGTCAGACAAATAGAAATTTGACTCTTTTTTCTTTCTTTTTTTTTTTTGCATAAGATGAACACCACTTCTCCTGCATTAAAGAGGAGAGGGAGCATCCGACTTTTTATCAGCCCTCACTACAAATGCCTGCATTGCTAAAGGTATGAAAGTGCACTAGTGCCTATGGAGCTTTAGAGCAACAGATTTACAAACCAGATGGCGTCTTTTTCAGGGAAGACCTTGCATATTTCACCAAGACAATGCTAAAGCTCATACTGCAGCTATTACAGCAGCATGGCTTTGTAGGAGAAGAGTCCAGGAACTCACCTACCTGCAGTCCAGACATTTCACCAACTGTAAACATTTAGCACATGATGAAATAAGGAAAACAGCAAGCAGCATCCAGGACTGTTGAGTACCTAAAGTCCTACATCAGAAAACATGTAGGGGATGCTACATGATGGCCTCAACTATTTTCCATTCTTGTCACTTTAAACTTGTATTTAGGAAAGGATTGTGGTTTGGGCGTAAAACACACTCCGTCAAAGGCACAAACAATGGACATCTGGTGATCTTTCAACCTTTTTTGTCATAATACAACATTTTTAGCCGTCTACCAAAGTAGATGAGTTTAAATGAACTAGCAAATAGGTTTTCTGTGCATGGACACAAACTGGCTGTACAAAATCAGCTCAACATTTTCAGAAAGTGGACAAGGAGATAACATTGTTCAGCTTTCCTTCTTTAAATTGGCTCATTTGACAAAACTGAATTAGTTCCATTAATTGCATTCAGTTCGTTGGCTGATTGGCATAAATGATGGCTTCACTTTAGAAACCAAGTTCCACTGGCTCTAAATATTCTTCTCATAATCTCTCCCATCTACCTACGTTACAACAGAATTGAATTTTTATGTCAATGTGTCGTTCACAAGTTAATTTGATTGCTGAATTTATTGGCATGGAAAAACTGGCTCATCTCCAAGGAAACTGGCTAATTACGCTTTTTCCCAGTTTATTGCCTTTATTTTGTTTTCCAGCACATGGCCTTGCAGTTTCAGCCTATATAATTTTATAAAAGTATAAGTTCTTTCTGTCAGTTTGTCTTCCTACTTTAAGTTTGGCTTGTTTACTTTTCGCTGTATGGAGAAACATAGCTGGGAAAGGATGTTGGTAAAAAAAAAACACGGTACAAAAACATGGAGTAAGGTACCTGGGGAATGTCGAACTGAAAGAAAAGAAATCCAGAAATCAGCTGAGGTATGTTTAAATTCTGTTCACTCGGAGCACACGTAATCCCAACAGGAATATCTGCCCCACATCCTGCATTGTGTAGACAGCGTTGTTTTTTCGTTTCTGTGAATGACCAAAATTAACTACAATTTTGCCCAGCATGGAGTAAATTTTTTTTTTTGGTTAATGTTTGACTGCTGTCTGCCTACACAAATCCAGAAAGCATTTTAAATTTAGAGTGCTGAAACAGCCCGCTGATCAGAGTGTATTATATCCCTTTTAGATAAGGCAAGTAAAAATATTCTGCCGGAACAAAGGGCTGACCCATTTGTTTGATTTGAAAAGAAGCATTGGCAGCCAGAGTGAAAACGGAGAGATGAATCCCTCCGCTCCCTCCACCTGTTCACAATACATGTCAAAGCAGATTATACGGCAGCAAATATTTAAACATCTCCATAGCATTTAACATCAATATTACACACGAAATGAAATCTGACACATTTCATTCCTTGAGTCAATTTGTTCCATGTGCTCCAACAGCTGTGCGCTTCGGCAAAATTTCATATGAGTTTGATCAAAAGTTTGATTTGTTTAATAAGGCTGGTTCTTGCTCCCCTGCTCTATACAGACATGCTACGCCCACTCTAGCAGTGTGCTGATACACCTTATGTAAGAGATGTATCTGTGTGTGTTTATATACGTGTGGGTCTGAAAAGTGAAGCAAAGCAGAGGTGCTTTAAACTAGCATTCTTTCCCATGGCCAGCAGGAGGTAGCAGTCTATGAGAAAATCGTTCCATTTCATTCATGACCTCAGTATCATCATCATCATCATTTATTTATTTATATAGCACTTTAAAAACACACCTGGTAGACCAAAGTGCTGTACAGTACTAATATGCACATAGTAATAAAACCAGACATAGCAATAAAGTTAAAAAACAATAAAAATATCAGTTACCCACAGAGTTAAAAGCCAGGGAATAAAAGTAGGTTTTTAATAAAGACTTAAAAACTGGCACTGATGCAGCCTGTCTAATATGGAGAGGAAGGTTATTCCAAAGCATCGGCGCGGCAACAGAGAACGCTCGGTCTCCTCTAAGTTTCAGCCGTGACTTTGGGACCGAAAGCAGCAACTGCTCAGCTGACCGAAGGGAACGAGTGGGGACGTGGGGCTTCAACAAGTCAGACAAATAAACAGGTGCCAGACCACTTAGAGATTTAAAAGCCAATAAAAGGACTTTAAAACAGATCCTGAATTCAATTGGAAGCCAGTGTAAAGAGGCCAAAATCGGAGTGATGTGATCAAATTTTCTTCTGCCAGTTAAAAATCGTGCCGCAGCATTTTGCACTAATTGCAAGTGTGACAAAGTGCCCTGCCCAACCCCTGTTAAAAGAGAATTACAATAATCTAAACGTGAGGTAATAAAGGCATGAATAACGCTTTCCAAGTCACGCTTGGAAAGAAAGGGCTTAACCTTTGATAAACGCCTGAGGTGATAAAATGCTAATTTTACCACCCCGTTTACATGGTCATCAAAGGTGAGTGCAGAATCAATTTTAACTCCGAGATTTGTGATCGAACTCTTTAGTTGGGAAGTCAAAGCTGCAAGATCAACATCCAGAGTATGAGAAGAACGATTTGGGCCAAATAAAATTGCTTCAGTCTTCCGATCATTAAAATTTAAAACGTTTTTTGCCATCCATGCTTTGACATCAGTAAGGCAGTCAAGCAGAGGTCCAGTTGGGAGACTATCAGAATGACTAAAAGGTAAGTAGAGCTGGCAGTCATCTGCGTATAGATGGAATGGCACTTTATGCTTTCGGAAAATCGCGCCAAGAGGCAAGAGGTACAATGAAAACAATAACGCCCCAAGAATAGATCCCTGTGGCACACCCCAAAGCAGAGGGGCCACAGAGGATGAAGCCGACCCCAACTTAACACAAAATGTCCTATTTAAAAGATAGGACTTTAACCACAAAAGTGCCGAACCAGTAATTCCCACACAGTGCTGTAAGCGGGAGATCAGCAAATCGTGATCCACAGTGTCAAATGCAGCTGTCATGTCCAACAAGACCAGCACTGCATATTTACCACGGTCTGTCGCTATCAGGATGTCATTCATAACTTTTACGAGGGCTGTCTCCGTGCTGTGGAATGGCTTAAAGCCGGACTGAAAGATTTCTGACAATTTAGAGTCATTCAAGTAGTCTATCAACTGAGTATAAACAATTCTTTCCAGAATCTTACTAAGAAAGGGAAGCTTAGAGATGGGTCTAAAATTTGATATGACTGAACTGTCTAAGCCTGGTTTCTTAAGTAAAGGATGTATGACTGCATGCTTAAATTCCCTAGGTACTTGACCAGACAAAAGACTAGTATTAATAATGTTCAGAATATGTGGTCCGATGATAGGATATACCTTTTTAAGAAAACGGGGAGGAACAACGTCATTTGGAGAGCCACACGGTTTAGCATTCAACACAAGTTTCTCTAAATCAGATAAAACAATTGGTAGAAAAGCAGAGAACAGACTTGAGCAAGAACCATGCATGGCTGGGTCAGCAATAGGTAGAGTCTCAAACTAGCAACCTTATCCACAAAATAATTAAGAAACTTATTGCACATAACCGCAGAAGAGTGCAAAAGAATATAGCCTTCCGGATTAAGTACAGAATTTATAGTGTTATATAGAACATGAGGGTTATGCGAGCTGGCAGCAATAAGTTGAGAAAAATAGGAGTGCTTGGCAGCCTTTACTGCTCTCTGATAGACTTTCCAGCTAGTCTTAAGAGCTTCCATAGAGACGCACAGCCTATCTTTTTTCCACTGTCTTTCACATCTTCTACATTCTTTTCTAGCGGCTCTGGTAAAATCAGTTAGCCAAGGACTAGCCTTTGGCTTGCATTGTCTGAATATAAAAGGAGCGACAGCGTCGAGGACAGATTTACAAGCAGAATCCAAACAAGAAACTAATCCATCTGAGGTGGACAACTCAGGAGGATAAGAAATAAATTGGTCAAACAATATGGAAAACCGCTCGGCAGTATCTGAGCCAAAAGCACGATAACATCGAGCAGGTACAGCAAGCTTAAGAACAGGATTAAAAAGAACAATATCACATAAAATAGGCATATGGTCAGAGAACACCGCATCCTCGACAAGTAAACACTTTTTCAATGGGTTTTAAAGTCTTACTGAATCTAGTGTGATGTTACTTTTGTTTCTTCCATTTGGACAGAAATAGATAATAAATGAGACTGTTCTTTAGTCTGTGGCTAACCTGTGATTAACAAGTTAGCTTGCTCTGTCTTTTTATCCTTGGGTAGGTCCACCCCTTGCTTGGGAAGTCACGTTTCAAAGAACCAAAACAACCAATGGTTAAAAGTGCTTAATTTCCATCTTTAGAAGGGCCCCTAATAGGTCAAATGACATTCCTGTTTTTTTAGTGAAACTTTTATGTTGGGTTGCAATTAAAATGTAAATAAAATGCAGATATCCCTCCTCATGATGGCTTGCATTAAGTCCAGATACCATAACTTTTCTTATGTTTGAACTCTGCATTTAATCAATACTTATTATTAATCTCTGGTTCACCTCCACAGTGTGTCTTTTACCCTGCTGTCCTTCCCTCATCCACAGCCGGTGGCAGCAGATAGCTACTCCACCCTGAGCCTGGTTCTGCCAGAGGTTTCTTCCTGTTAAAAGGACATTTTCCCTTCCCACTGTTACCAAGTGCTTGCTCAAACTGGGTTCTTTAATTTACAATATAAAGCACCTTGAGGCAACTGCTGTTGTGATTTGGCGCTTCAGCATAAATTTATTTGAATTATTTTGTTTATCTTTTGGACCTACAGGTTGTATGATCTTATTGTAGTCCTAATTATTTAACAATTTCTATCTAATAGAATCTATCTTACTTATTTGTACTTAGATATTACTTAGTATGTAGTGTGTGGCAGCTCATGCTTTGCACAGCACACTGAAATGTGTTGTATGAATAAAGTTTGACTTGCTTGCTAGGGAGCGTGTCTTCATACCTTAACCCTGCTAATTAATTTTAATGACTCTTGGATCTTGTTCTTTTTTTTTGTTTTCACTAACTAGCTTTGGCTAAAAACTGCGTACATATATGCATTAAACGCAACAGTAACTCAGGCGGTAAACACGACAAACCTACCTGCTGAACATCAGCACAGCCACTGTGAGTGTTCTGATATTTATATTTCACTATAAGTGAGGAAGATGGCAGAAGTGTGGCATCATTTTCAGTTTGTGCTGACTGACACACCGTGTCCCATCAGACAGAGTGAGAACATACTGGTATGCTGTAGCTACACGATGTAGAGGTTTTAGTTTCTGGGAAAACACTATTTTTGAGGTAGACGTGAACGTTACATCAAAATTCTTCTGAGGAGAAATGATGAAAGAAACTGTAGTGTCACTCTACAGAGAAGCGTGGAGATACAAATTGCAGTCCAACAACTTACAAGGGCAAGCACTAATGTGCCTAGTCAACATTTCATCATTTCATTCTCTTTTAAATATCACTTTCAAATTCTTTTCAAGGGAATCAAAGTGACACAGAAGGCAGAACTACAGCGTCTCCGTCAAACTGTCTTAATAGCTCTAATTAAATGAATCATAATAAAATGAAGGGCTAAACACGCAGTAACTGCTTCAAGCTGCGATGAAAAATTAACGTGGCTGCTGTGACCATAAAACGGCATAAAATGTTATGTCTAATATTTTCATGTTATATTATTCATTCTCTCTGCGGTGCCCGACTTTTCATAAAGTGCTAGATAAGCTGTCAAATCCTATTAAAGCAGAAGTGTCGCTGACTGAGTGAGGAGAAGCTTAAACTGAGGGAATCCAGGGCGTGTGATTGCTGATTGATAGATACGCCATGATAATAGGACACTCGATATGGGATTCAGATTTTTTGAGAAGTTATTAGAAGTTTACTGATATGTGCAAATACTTTTTTTTTCTTTGAAAAGAGACATTGATCTGGACTCCTTGGGAATTCAAGTAGTTCTTTTGTTCCTCAACTCTGACTCAGACTGAAGACTTGATGGAAAAATCCACCCTTGGATAGACTTACACTGATATGTATCATCAATCTGTAATGTTTTGTGGATGCCAGAAGCGCAGATCTGATGTAAATTGTCTTTCGGGTACCGAACTTCCCTCAAATTGCCACATCTGCTTTGACATCAGCTAGTGATTTCCTGCATTTCCCTGTATGCCTTTTGACGAGCGCCAGGGAGTTGAGGGTCAGGTTGCTTGATTCAGCTGCAGTAGGTAGGTGGAGAGTAAAAATAAAAATAATAAAAAACAAGACATGACTTGTCATGACGCTGCATTGCATTGTGGTCTATTGAGGCGGCTGTCAACTGGAGAAATTGGTTTCTCTGCTTCTTCTAAAATGAATTTCTCTTTTATGATGGATTGTTGAATGCCTGTGTAAAATTGTGGGCCAATCTTTCACAGTGTCTGACACCAAAACTAGATGTACCCCCCTGGAGTTATAGCAATGTGGAAACGTTGAAGCACATGAAAGAGTTCAAACAAAATGAGTCCTGAAAAGAAAAGTACATTCCTCAATACCAGAGTATTACACCTACTTTAGGAAGTAAATCCTTCAAGGCGTTTGTATTAATTGCTCAGATAAGGCTGAAAAGAGACACAGCCTTCGGTTTATTAGGCTGGCCTTGCAAGAAAAATGATTGTCCTCTGATGAAACACCGGAGCATGACTACAGCCGAGGCACCAAAACAACATTGTGCTACTGATCGGTGCTGTTAATAGACACAGGATTACAACTGGTTTACACTGAGAACAAATGTGTAAATGGTGTGCGAAGAGGTTTGCTGGATCATGAAGCATGTAAGCAGCTAGTGGATGGGACTGATAACACTGGAAGAAACGAATACTAGGTAAATTACAGAAATGCTTTAGCTTCGTTTTGCTAGCAAAAGCTGACAGCTAACAAGCTAAGCTAAGATGACGAGCATAGTAAACACTTTCACGCACAGTTAGACTCAAATTGACTAAGAAATCAATTTTAACTAAAGCAGCTAATGCTACACCTCATAATAAACCCAGATAGCTGAACTATGTTGATCACATCCAGATGAAATTGACCGTGTCAGAACAAAAACACTCGGACAGAGCGCCTGATTAAGTAATTTTTCAGACACAGAGATGTTTTTGAGGAGGATTTATCTGCCACACCTGTACTGAATATGAATCAACAGACAGCAGCCAGTTAGCACTCTTACAATGACAGAACTGCACAGTGTGAATCCTTCTTGGTAAATGGACTGGTTGTTATAAAGCGCTTTTTTACTCCAACTGAGCACTCAAAGTGCTTTTCTACAACTTGCCTCATTCACCCATTCATACTAGCACTTTTTTTTCTATGTAAGTGCTTTCTATGTAACATTCACACCATTGGAGAGAGCAACTTGAGGTTAGCGTCTTGCCCAATTAGTAGGTGACCGGCTCTACCTCCTGAGCCACAGCCTCCCCAGGATGAAAGTCTGGAATGGGTGTTGGCTGTACAGTGAGGCAAGTCGTCTAATCCAGAGCTGTGCCATTTTATTCAACATCATAATATCACGGCAAAGGTGACCTTTGATCTTGTGGACAGGAAATGCCTTTTTTTTTAAAATTCTGTTAGATATTTGATGAAAAATGAGTTCACAATTAGCATATTTTGTAGACAAAAACATTGTTTTGTTGGGTCACAGTTACCTTTCACCACCCAATTCTAAACAGATCACCCTCGAGTCCAACAGGACGTTTGTTCCAAATTTAAAGAAACCCTCAAGGTGTTCAAGAGAATGACACAGACGGATGAGCCACAAATGCAATGCCTCAGCTGTAGCCAGCAAGGAAGCGTAAAGAATAACCCAGCACACAACACTCAAAGACAGAAGGACACAGCTCGGGCTTATGCGTGGGGTACAAGTGAAGTACAAAGAAAGCAACAACAACAAAAAAAAAGAAATGACAAATTATGTTATTCTGTCAGTAAGACTTTAGCTGAGAAAGAGCTTTGCTCACAAGAAATTGACTCTGCTGTTATTTTATTACAGGAATTTGTTATTTTGGGTGGGTGAGGTAGCAACACAGTGGCGTACAAGATACTGTATCTTAGAGAAACACACACAAAAACACACAGTAGGCTGTATATTAGAACATGTATAGCAGCATCCACTATGTAACAGCATGAATTTAACACAAAAATCGTGAATAATTTAAAAAAAAGAATGTGAAATTGTTTATTTGAAACATTCATTTGGTCAACAACAGCGTGAGCATTAAAAAAAAGACAAAGTACATTAAATTGATATAAGAGGCGCGGCCTTA
This sequence comes from Copadichromis virginalis, assembly GCF_057382275.1. Taxonomy (NCBI): domain Eukaryota; kingdom Metazoa; phylum Chordata; class Actinopteri; order Cichliformes; family Cichlidae; genus Copadichromis; species Copadichromis virginalis. Next base: position 13,289,316 of record NC_140629.1, read on the forward strand.
GGGAGCATCAACAGGAGCCTGTTTTTCCTCCTCCGCCACCCACCAACTCTTCACACAGACTGATCTTTCACCTTTTTCCTGCCCTGCAGGTTTTGCTGTTGAAGAATTTTAATCAGAGTTGCAATAATGGATTTTTTCTTTCCAGAGAAGAGAGGGGAAATATGTTAGAAATGATGTTAAGATTTAGTAATATTCTTTTTCCAACCAATTACTCGTTTATATTTTGGGCTCCCCCATGAATCTCAAAAGCAGAGGAGGAGGCGCAAGATCCTCTGCCTCCATGGAAAGAGACTCCTCTGATCAAAACATACTTCTAATTAATCACTACTTAATGGAAAAAATGGTCTTGAACAAAAAAAAAAAAAGAAGAAGTTTAATATCGCATTAAATATTCATCATGGTTTGTGTGTGGCTCCAGGAGGGGAGGACCACTGGAGATTGTGTGATGGGGAGGGATGAATTAGTCTGATTTATCTCTGTGGTCTTTTCATTTACTCCCAAATTAGTTTGTGCAAAAAAAGGGGGGCTTCTAATTCCATTTCAAAACTTCCCATTCTTTGTTTCATTACAACATACGTCTCAGTCATGCCAAAGTAGTACCAAATCAACCAATTTGCTCACACAAGACATTTCATCTTAGGGTTAAATGAAGGACTAGGTTATCATGTAATATCAAGTGCATATCACAATTAATGATGTTGTCAATCAGCGCTGGCCTCAATTAAAAATGAAGGTGTGAAGGTCAACAAAATGATGGCTTTCATTTAGTTTTCCTCGGCAGAACGATGTGGGCTCAGAGGAGACTCCCACTTCTCTGGCTTTAAAGCTTTTGCAGGGATCTTTAATGATTAGCCAGAGACACAAACAGCAGTTCGTCGCATGTGTTCTGTAAATAAGTACATCTAACCCAGAGTGAAATTCAATATTGTCTGTGTTGGAGCGTGGAGGAGGAACATCATATTTTCCGCTTGTGCCAGCTTAAGCTATTAGCTGGCTGAGACATGTGCTATTAGCACATCATAATGAGAGTAATAAAATCACGAAAACATCAATCGGATGAAAGAAGAGATGCTAAGATTAATTATGAAACAACACAACTGCCGTATTCATTTTAACAGTCCATGTTAGACTGCAAGCTATTATTACACAGATCTCACGTTGCCTCGACTTGCTGCTAAGTATTCTTCTTTTTTTTTTTGTAATGTATTCCACCTCCTCACCCGAGCAGACATCACACCTCCAAGAGGAACATCTGTCAAAAGTCTGAATCATACATATCGCAGAGTATGTTTATTTGGAGATCTCACCCCACACACACAGCAGCCTGAGAGGTGCTTTACTAAAGATAAGTCTGAGGTCTGATTATGTGCATTTTTGCTAATGAATCCCACTGCAACATTGTAACTCGGTTTGAAATCACAACCTTGACTGGAACGAGGTGGGATATGCTGCATATTTGAGGCTGGTATGAAGTCTCTAAGTAAATGCAGAATGAGGTACGTTTGCAGCTAACAGTGAAGTAAGAACGGGTTCGTTTGAGAAATGCTTTTAACGTTTTAGGCAGACATTTGTTTTGATGATGGCTTGGTTTAGCATAAACACTGAGTATTATTTGTTGGGACTCTACGTTTGTCAAGCATCCAGAGTTTGGAAATATATGTATATGTAAATATGTAGTCTGGTATAGTCTTTTTAGCAAAAGAAAAATTAAAAATGATCTGTATTTACTTTGTTTCATTTATAGATATCTGACACCTTACCTTCTTTGCTATAATGATTGTAGTGTATCTATATAAGTCTGTATGTACTCTCACCTTAACAGGTGGGCCAATCTGAACAAAAGTTTGCACAAACATTGCCATACATAGATTATTTACCATTATTAACATCTATATTTTCATCTATATTATAAATTCTTGGGGTTTTTTTTATATCTACATTGTAGAAACAAACAGAAAACATCAAATATATGAAGCAAGATATATGGAATTATGTTACAAAGAAAAAATTGATAAATAACTCTAAAGATTTTTATATTGTAGATTCACAGCTGTGCCTTGTCAGGGTTCATTTGTGGATTTTCTTACCTTCTTAATGGTTGGGACCATTAGTTGTGTTGTGCAGAAGTCAGGCTGGTACACAGCTGACAGCCCTATTTGACAACTGTTAGATTTCCTATTATGGCAAGAACCAATCAGCTAAGTAAAGAGAAACGAGAGTCCATCATTACTTTAAGGACTGAAGGTCAGTCAGTCTAAAACTTTGAATGTGTTCCCAAGTGCAGTTGCAAAAACCATCAAGCACTACGACAAAACTGTCTCACATGAGAACCGCCCCAGGAAAGGAAGACTAAGAGTCACCTCTGCTGCCGAGGATAAATTCATCCGAGTCACCAGCCTCAGAAAGTTAACAGCACCTCAGATTAGAGGCCAGATAAATGCCACACAGAATTCCAGTAGCAGACACATCTCGCAGCAGGACCCGACGGCATCCCAGGTCGTATCCTCAGAGACTGCACATACCAGCTAGCTCCTGTGTTCACTGAGATATTCAACATCTCTTTATCTCAGTCGGTCATCCCCACATGCTTTAAAGAGTCCATCATTGTTCCTGTCCCGAAGAAACCCCACCCTGCTTCTCTCAATGACTATCGCCCTGTAGCCCTCACCTCAGTAGTGATGAAGTGCTTTGAACGCCTGGTCAGAGACTTCATCATTTCTTCACTACCAGACACACTGGACCCACTACAGTTCGCTTACCGTCCAAATCGTTCCACAGACGATGCCATCTCTCATCTCCTCCACACATCACTCACTCACTTGGACACTAGAAGGGGGAATTATGTTAAAATGCTCTTCATAGACTACAGCTCTGCATTTAATACCATAATTCCCTCCACCTCACCACCAAGCTGGAGCATCTGGGACTCAGCTCATCTATGTGTCAGTGGATCTCCAACTTCCTAACTGGCAGACCACAGGCAGTAAGGATGGGCGGGCGGACATGTCTCAGCCTCCACCACTCTCAGCACTGGAGCCCCCCAGGGGTGTGTTCTGAGCCCCCTGCTGTACTCTTTGTACACATATGACCATGTGGCCACTACCAGCTCCACCACCATCATCAAGTTTGCTGACGACACCGTTGTGGTGGGCCTGATCTCTGATAACAACGAGACGGCCTACCTGAAGGAGATTAGGAATCTGGAGAACTGGTGCCAGAGGAACAACCTCCTTCTAAACGTCAGTAAGACAAAGGAGCTGATAGTGGACTTCAGCACTAAGCAGGAGAGGAACTACCAGACCCCCCGTCATCAACGAGTGCCCAGTGGAGAGAGCGGACAGCTTCAAATACCTCGGAGTTCACATCACGCAGGACCTGTCATGGTCCTGTCACATCAACACCGTGGTGAAAAAGGCCCGTCAGCGTCTCTACCACCTCAGACGCTTGAGAGACTTCCAACTGCCCTCCAAGGTGCTCAGGAACTTTTACTCGTGCACCATAGAGAGCATCCTGGCGGGAAACATCTTAACCTGGTTCGGGAACAGCACCATGCAGGACAGATGAGCTCTACAGAGGGTTGTGCGGTCAGCTGAGCGCACCATCCGCTCCGAGCTCCCTGACCTGCACTCAATCTACAGCAGGCGGTGCTGGACCAAGGCCAGGAAGATCGTGAAGGACCTCAGCCATCCCAACAACGGACTGTTCTCTCTGTTGAGGTCAGGAAAGCGATTCCGCTCCCTGAAGACCAACACAGAGAGACTGAGGAGGAGCTTCTTCCCGCAGGCGATACGGTCTCTCAATCACACCACCACACAGTACATTAAATGAGAAGGTTTGGTTGATCTGGAATAGCTCTGACTAGTACTTTATATTACTGTAACTTTTATTGTTTACTGATTACTGTTACTGTAATCACATTATATTTTTCGTAACACAGTAATGTCATGCATTGCATAGCAGCCAGAGCCTGACCTTCAGCAGGTAACAAAGGCAGTGAGGGGCAGTCAAGCTTGTAGGATTGAAGCCTGTGCGTGTTCCTATAGTAGAATGTCAGTGGAGCTTTCTTTAAAGTCTCTCTTTGAGCTGGTTTTCAACTTTTCTTTGTGTTGTCGGCTTTGTGTTCAAATGCTGAAACATTGAAAGAAAGGTCGTATGTATGTCCTCATTAGGAAAGAGATTTGTGTCAGTGTGTGGGACTGTAGCCTAAGGGTTATATTGTTAACTAGTGATTATGTGACAGTGTATTTCAGACCATCTTATGGAGTAACATGAAAGTAAAGTAATGAGAAGTGTAACACATTTTTTTTTCGCCGGGGAGTAATTAAGTAAGGTAAAGCATTACTTTTTAAGAAAAAACACTGGTGTTTAGTTCCAGCTTGATTTTAGGAGACTATTAAATGTAACAAAGATTAAAAGCCACTGTACCCTTTTTCATCCTGAGCTCACACTGCACAGTCCTAACAGCCTTCAATAATAAAGTAGGGCTGCCTGTACGCAGCCTGAAAGGGTAGAAGCATGATAGAGAAAGTCTACATCTGCTTGCTAACCTTATTGCTTTAAGCACAGCGAAACTACAAGTGACTCAGACTATGACAGAAACAATGTTCGGAGATCATTCTGAAATATGAAAATGAAAGCGTATGCAGCGGTACCATCCATATTATGAAGCTCCCTGATGTCAAGTATCCTTTAAACATGAAAATATTTGTATTCTGTTGTGTTTCAATGCAATTAATTTGTCTTATCTTAGCAATAAAAATATTTTTAAAAAATTTAAAAACCCTATGTATTTTTATAGAATTATATGTAATTATATTCCTTATATGCACACGAGATAAACATGCAATGTGTATATGTATACAGTATTAAAATGTAACACCTCAAATCTGCTTAATATTCTTGATCATACACAGAAGTCTTTCTTTCTTTTTTTAACATCACCACAGGCCACTGAAAAATTATGTTGTATAATAGCCATTACAGCCAATTCACTTAATAGTCTGTTTCTTCCTGCATTTTGCTGCAGTTGAGTTTTAATGGAGCTGACTGGAGTCCATTTTTCACAAAATCATCAGGTATGATAAAAGCGAAGCAGTGTACTTCTGTGTGTCCGTGGATCATTGCCACCCAGTCTTGCAGGTACAGTAATTTTCAATTCTACCAAACAAGAAGACAACTGAGCAAAATAAAAATTAATGGCATAAAGAGACTTTTTTTTAAGGAAAAGACCCCCCCCAAAACACATTTCATTTGCTATACTGCACGTGCCTTATTTTTCAGTGTTGTATTGTGTTGTCTATTGTGTGAGAGGTTTAGATCAGTGTGCACAGTCGGGTGTGCACTCACTGATGTAAACCCTCAAAGTTCTTTATCCCTTAGGATTATAATAATGTATGCATTGATTACTCACTAAATATGGCCTGATCTTCATCTAAATCACAATTATAAACAAACACAATTTGACTAAACTAATAACGCACAAAATCAAAGTCTTTAAGGAACACATTCGGGAATAATTCACTAGAAACAATAAGTAACCTCGTTATTAATGACTCCTCCACTTCCATTAAGGAGATTGGATTTGAAGTGTGGGTTGTGGAGGTTCCTATCTCTAAAAATATGGCCATTCTAAGACTGCTTACTGACAAAGTCTGCACTGAAGACAGACTGGTTGGTGTGAGCTGTTCCTCGATCACAACAACTTTCAGTGGATCTTAGAAGAAGCATTATAAAGATGCACGAAGCCGTTAAAAGGTTACAAAACCAATTCTAAAGACCTGGGTGGTCATCAATCCACAGACAGACAAATTGTCTAGATAATGGAGGAAAGTCAGGACTTTTTTGGCTCTCGCTAAGGGTCCTGCAAAGATCACAGCAAGAGCACAACATGCAATCCTGAAAGATGTGAAAAGAGATCTAAGGTTAAAAGCAAAGCACCTGCAGAATTGTTTACAAGTGGCAAGGTCTTTATTCATGTGTCCACTATAGGAAAAACACTGAATAAGAATGAAACACACCACAGAATGAAACCACTGATCTACAAAGCTGTAGTTTGTTACACACTTTTTGTTGTCTGGACAAATAACACAAAAGTTGAAACTTTTTTTGGCTGCATGTGTGATTGTATGGATCAACAAAATTAAGGATTTTTAAAGAAGACGCTGTAAAATTAAGACACTGTGTCCCCAAGTACGCATGACTTGAATAGGGCCGTGTAATCAGATGAACTGAAACAGTTTTTAAAACAGGTGGAATCACCCAACGTCATCCTCACTGTGGAGCAACTCTCATCAGCATTAATCACAAAGGTCTAATGGAACTTGTTATTGCTAAATGAACCTCTGCACACTCACTTTTTCACCCAACACTGTAGAGGATTTTTCTGTGTGTTCAATAAAGACAGGAAAAGCGTTCCAGTCATATTAGTTAAGTAGTCAAATTTCATTTGTCTGTAACTGTGACTTAGATGAAGTGAACACCTTATTTCATGACTAATCAATGCAGGAATCCAAAGGATTTCTTGCACCTGTAGTTTGCTAAGTGATGTGTTAAAAAAAATGACACACACTTTTTTTTTACTGGTCCATTTTACTGATGTCTGTAGCCTTTATTTGGAAACAAATACCAAAGACTGTCAAAACTCTCTTCACTTGACGGCAGCCAGCCTTCTGTGCATTTACGCAGAGATGAAGTGCAAGCTGCCATCTTGGCAAGTAGAGACAGTGTATGTTTATCATCCATCATGCTTGATACTTATTTCTGACATTTCGAAGGCCAGGCTCGTATTATGGTGTCCACAAATTAAACAAATGTTTGCTGAACAAAATGCACCCCCAGATACAGAGTTCGTCCCAGGAAAACACTGATTAGGTCCACAGGAGCCATTAGTTTTTAATATAACCAGGAGGGGGACACTCTAACTGCAAATGCGAGGAAAGGAAAAAGGAACAACTTCATGCATGAATGAAGCTTGTGCTGGCCTCGAACGCATCAGAATGTTGACAAACCCTGCCAGCTGGAAAATTAGTTGATTTTTAAAAGTAATTATTTAGGCTTGTCTTTTGGACAACAGTGGTGTCAGTCCGTCGCACCGGCAAGTTCTTTTTCCTCACTTCACTTGCCTTTTTCACAGGCCACATTAATTATCTCTGAGCAGGATCTCCTCACCTTATTAAGGCTTCCACCCTAGTACAAGAATTGCCTTTGGCTGAGACGGTGGGATTCTCACCATAATATTTTCTGAAATAACTTTGCAGGGGATTATCTGTGGGTGGACAGCTACCACTGCAGCTGCTCTATGAGCTCAGAAGTGGATAGCATACAAGGAAGAGAGAGGGTTTTTATTTATTTTTTTAAATTTTTAAATAGTGTGCCACAGGAAGACCACAGAATCGCACGGTTCAAAGTGTTCATCAAAATTCACAGCCTGCGAGTTCAGTTCGCAGTGTCGAAGCCAACCTGCTGAGCTGTGCTGGAGTAAATCTATAGAAACAAATTAACTCCACGTCTGTTGGTCTGGGCATGTGCAGAAGATAACAGGCTTCAATTACAAAGCTCTTTCTCCTAATTGAAAATGCAGCTAATAGCTTAAGTGCTTGCTATCTGGAATAGCTAAAATAATGTGCGGGGAGTGCAGCGGATTCTGGCGTTTACAATACACTCCTGAGAAGAAGGTTTGAGCCCTCGGGCAGCCTTTTACAGCATCTCTCCCACGTTCATCTCACTTGCCACTTTGCACTCTGTGGCTCTTAATAAAAACTGAAAAATGAATTCTCGTGTGTCAGAAGAGACTTTGCCTGCACTGTGATGCAAATAGCCCAAGACACTATTGATGAGCACGATGGCAGCAACGTTCATAGCTAATGCACACGACGATCTAGTGGGCACATTTTTACAGCAACTTAAACAAGCACGACAAACCTGCAGGTGGTTTCACAGGTGTCCGGCTCTAGCATGTGTTCTTACATTGCATTGCTGTGTTTGGCATGAAATGTAACACGCACAGAGGTAACAAAAAAATGGAAAAGAAAAAAAATCCCATTACATTTTTAACAACTCATGCTGCTCCCTTGAGCTGTAGAGGGCAAGGAATAACAAAGCTGAGGGAAGTCTCGGCTCCTTACCTCTGATGGGCTATTAGTTATTCCAGCTAGCAGAAGCCCCATTAGGTCTGCCATTTAATGCTCCCACGCCACATTCGCACATGAAAGCTACAAGATTGATAAGCCGACCATCTCACCTCCAGCTTCCCTTGCGCTTGAGAAATGCTCTGCCACAGATAATCTGACAAAGAGCTGATTTAGCTACCCGCGCACCTTGTACCAAGTGACATTTCTGAAAACAATGAAACATATGTGTGCGGGCCTTTTTACAGTGACTTGAGTAAAGGGCACAGCAAGAACCTAACTGGTGCTACAGCACAATCCACTGACATGAAACATCTTATAAAATGCTTTACATGGTGTATGTAGAGTATAGAAAATGAGCTGTGCTGCAGCGAGATAAAACTTTGTCTCTGAGCTGCGCTGACACAGACAACGGAGAAGAAAGATGTCTCCCGTACTAAACAGCATGTCTGGTTATTCTGACAAAAAGGTGCTCGCAAAGATTCCAGCGACTCCACATCTTTCCCAGCACAACATGTTCTGTTAATCACACTTAACCACACTGCCAAATGAAAAAGAAGAAAAAAGAAAAGCTGCTGGACAAAAGAAGACAGATACAGAGCATTTGGAGAGAAAATAAAGAATACATGGGCAAAAAAAGTGCCTAATTAAACACGAGCAAATTGATTAGCCTTTCTGTCTCGATCCCTTAGTGCCACGCAGGGGGCTCACAATCTGTCACGTGGAGGAAGTCTGGTTTTAGTGCAAGAATTTTAAAGCCAATTCCATGAGTAAAAGTTTCACAGGAGTAAACAGTTTCTTTATAATGCTGAGATTAAACAAAAGTAGCATAATGCAGTCCCCTCCTGCAGCGTTACACAAAAACCGGGAAAAATGCAAGCCCAAATGCATAATTTATCTTTTATTTGGCTGCAGGCCTTCATAGTGTTCCCCAGCCTGTGGTGACTGTTTGAACTTTGTAAGTTAAACTAATGAGGAAAAAAACCTAAGCACACAATTGCTAAAGGCTAGGGGGGAAAAAAGCAAAGAAAATGAGATTTACAATCAGCTGGTGTGATTGTAAATATTGGCACACTTCAGACATTCGCAAACAAACATCAAGACTCACACGATTTGCACGTTTGCCGCTACAGCTGTGGCAGCAAGCACACAGGATAGGAGAGGACCATCTGCACAGTGACTTGATCCAATCGGTTTACACCGGTTCGTTCAGGACGGCAAGCAGTTTTGGGAAAATAAAAAGTCTGAGAATACACAGATTCATCAATGAGATGTTTTGTGTCAGGAGTGAAAGATGGAGCCACTTTGCGTGTAATGCATCTTACTGTAAGTTACCAATGAGGAGGAGCTGCCGCTGCACTCGCAGCTAATGGGTATCATATTTTAGCAATAATATTGCATGACTCAAAACAACAGCTGGGTAATCGAATGGAACTGAACAAACCCAGCATAATGCAAAACAAGTCACCATGCACTGCCCTTTGCGTCCTTATCCTATTACAGACAGAAGCAGAGGAGAAAACAATTTTTTTTCACCCTGCAGATCATTAGAAAATTTACCTCTTATGCCTCGCAGTGGAAATGGATTTTTGGAGGGCAACGGTCATACCTCACATTCCCTGGAGCCTGAGATGGTGTATGTGTAAGGTCCTGTCCCATTAACCAGCACATCCATAGTCTCTGAGTGTGAAGGCTTGTAGTCCACATAGTACTCTTGCAGTGGTGAATTAAAGGAGCGCTCGGTCTCCCGTGCCTTTTTCTGGCGCTTCTTAACCGCAGAGCGCTGCTGAAGCTGTTTGATGCTGCTGGGATAGCGCTTCCACGACACATAGATAACCAGCAGAATTATAGCCACAGATAAGAAGAGGGCCACGCTACCGGCTATGATCTTGTGGAAGGACACATACTCGGTGTCTGGTAATGGGATAGTGGGGGAGGCCTCGGAAGGAGTTGGAGAGGCTGTCCTGTTCCAGGTTAGCTTTTTATCCACCGCAGACTGCGTGGGGAGAGGTTTCAGCTCAGGCTGAAACGCCGTTGTGAGGGGCAATGTCGTTGAGGGGATAGGGGTCGGAGTTGCAGTACAGATGTTGTAGGTCTCCACCACATCTGTAACTTTCTCTCCTTGTGCCTCCTTAGGGCTGGTACATATCATTGTAAACTCCTTGTTACCCTTGAAGGCTTTGAGCCAGGACACCAGAGGGCAAACGTTGGGGTTACAGTACCACAAATTACCGGCCAAACTGATGGTTGTGAGGGAGATCCAAGCATCCACTGTCTGCTGAGAGACATTAGTGAGCTTGTTGGAGTCCAGGTTGAGAGTCTGAAGGTTAGGCAGGCATTGAAATGTGCTTGGATCCAACACTTGGAGCTCATTTCCTGAGAGGTCCAACTTCTGCAAGGAAGTCCACATCCATGGCAGGCCCTGCGTTAGCAGTTTGATGCGGTTCCACTGCAGATAGAGAGCCCGCAGGTTAGTCAGGCGAGGGAAATGAGCGAAATTTATCTTAGAAAACTGGTTGTGCTCCAAATGGAGCTCGATGAGCTTCAGGAGTCCCGCAAAGGCATTACGTGTGAGGCTTCTCAACCTGTTGTAGCCAATATCGAGGAACTCCAGGTTACGGCAGTCGAGGAAAACGCGCATCGGGACTGTTTTTAGGGAGTTTGACCTCAAGTGTAAACTGAGTAGCTTCCGTAAACCCCAGAACTGATTAGGCTGGAGGACCTGCAGTTTGTTGTAGGAAAGGTCTAGGTTACGCAAATTCGGGACGTCGTGGAAAGTGTTGTTTTTCAGCTGCGTGATCTTATTGGAGCTGAGAATCAGTTCTTTGAGCCTCCTTATCCCGTGGAAAGCCTGGCCATCCACGGCATTGATGTAGTTGTGGTCAAGATAGAGCCAAACTAGTTGACTGAGGCCCGCAAACTGGTGGGCTCTAAGGCTCACCAGGCTGTTATAACGCAAAGACAGGCCCTGTGTGCCGACAGACACGTTGTTTGGCACGTCACGGAAGGCATTGGACTCGCAGTATATTATTTTCCCATCACATCGACAGCTCTGGGGGCAGGGACGCTCACGGATGCCGCTTGGAACAGCAAGCAGCCAGGAGGGCACCACCACAGTGAACACAAGCCATCTGAAAAGCACAAAAAGTCCTGCAGACACACAGGAAAGTGAGAGGTTTATGAGTACAGAACATGTATCACACAGAACCATGTAGACTACACGGACTAGAAGGGAATAAAAGAGATGAAAATAGAATGTGCACAATTTTTGAGTCGAGCAACTGAATATGTTCTGAGACATTTGCAGGGGGGGATTTTCCTGCCTACTTAATTTGCACTGGAGCATTCATGGCGCGCGCGCACACACACACACACACACACACACACACACACACACACACACTTATGTTCAGCCAAAGTCATGCTCTTGGAAAGGTGATTGATAAACCACACGCATGATGCACAATGTGACAAACAGTTGCTGAGAGAAAAGCCTCCTTTCGGATTCCCCTGCCTGCAGTCATCAGTCATAAACCGCAGGGGGGGCACAGACGCCAGCGACACCAGCTCTAAGTGAATTGTAGTTAGGCAAAAGACAAAAAAGACTGCGCAGGAATGAACCCTTTAAGCACCCTGCGGAACAGATTTTGGCTATACATACCCATATTTGCTCGGTGTCGGCTCTTCCTCTTGCTCAGGGATCTCTGTTGCATGCGTCTCCGGTGCACATGTTTAGACGCACTCGGCGTTTTGCCCAAATAGTTGGACACTTAACCAGGACGCCCGTCTGCGCGGATAAAACGGACACTTTGCGCCGAAGCCGGATCCGCTCTACTTGCAATCGCACACCTGTCGGAGATAAGAGCAGCTCCAAAAGGTGTGCATCAGCCTCCCTGTCTGTAGTTTCCTACATTACCGCACAACATCAGCTCGATAACGCGTATTTTTTTTCTCCCGAAAGCCCTCGGATGGATGCGCTCAAGCTCGTATCCTCATGAGAGTGACAGTTTAGCGCCTGTCGTGGGAGGCTATTAAAAAAACAGTCTAAACACCGAGTCGCCAATTGTTGAATCTAGGTTAAGTGGCAGAGCGAGAGAGACGGGGAGAAAAAACACTGGAAAACGACCAAGTGAAGAAATCTGAGAGGGATAAACTGTGGTCCAAAGCCGATAAGTTGGTTATATCCCGCTTCAGGCGTGGACAGTGGAGAGAGAGAGGGGGGGGGGAGAAGCAGGCTGCTGTGGATTAGAGCCGTTAACCGTCGCATTAAAAATAAATCAATTGTACAGCAACAGGAATGATGTTGGTGTTAGATTATTACGGAGCTCGCCGGTGCTCGGTTTCAGGACTTGAGATGCCCTCTTCTGGTCGCAGAGTGGCACTCCGCAACCGGAAAAACCTAAAGTAGACTTCATTGTTATCACAAACGCAGCCTGCATATCAATTATAGAGGGAATGGGAAGCCTGTTAGCTTTTTGTGTGGATATTTGTGAAGATGTGCCGCAAGATGTGCGTTCATTAGAATTAAACCCCACCAAATTTAAGATTATAATGAGCGAAGAAATATTATGTAACTTTAATGCCCTGATTTTCTTTCTCTTTTTTGGGGGGCACATATGAATCTTAAGAGGCATAGGCAGAGGCAGTCATTATACAGCACAGTCCTGTTTAATATTCCATTATCTTTTGCTTGAATATTATTGCTATTTAAGAACCATTTGGCCGCTGGAGGTAGTTAATTTAAACCTTTATACTACTTAGTTTTCTTTGTAAGTCTGCACATATTTTGAGGTTCGCCACGTGTGTTTCTTTCAAGTAGATGATTAAGAAACAGAGGACGGAGGAGCAGGAGGGGTTCTGGGATAAATATCCAAGGAAAATGCGAGGACCTCAAACGCAAACTTCATTATTTTGGCGAAGTCCACGCACAGATTGTTTTCCTCACCGGTAATTAAGTGGAATTATGCAGTGAGTTTTACTCTATCTGAGCCTGCATCGAAGGGTCTATTGGCAAAATCTGTTAATGTGGGTTTTTAATTAGGACTTCGGCAGGTGGGCCTGTAACAAAAAGGTCAGCTTGTTAAGAAGTTGTTAAGGAGTTGGTGGTAAAATAAATCACACATGCAGCCTGCAGTCTGCCTTGTACAGGTAGGATGCAGGTTTTAGATCATATCTGTTAAACATTTCTCAATCTCCATATCACTTTTGTTATTTATTTTCTGAATTAATGTATTTTGCAATGAAGGTTTTGTTGACATTTGCTACATTAGCATTCCAAATGCTCTCTTTTAGTCTTATGATACATTTATGAGCAAGAAAAAGTGTAAAAAATTAAGTAGGAGCTCACTAGGAACTCTTTATTGGTAGTGATACTGAAATACATCATGCGTAAACAAAGGATGCTCTCAAGGCTTCATAATGGGACTTTGAGTCCGGGTCAAAGTCATCATTTCTAATGGGTCCCTCTGCCCCTGCACTTAATGAGCAGCGTAATTACCAGTAATGGACATTAATGAATATTTGAGCTCAAATCACAAATAGTTTGTGACAAAGAAATTGCTTAAACTAAAATAAAACGGATGCATGTAGCACTTCGCCATCAGTCACTGATTTAATTTCCAGTGTTAGATCGATAAGCTAACTGGAGGTGAAGGGCAGGGCATTAATCTAAAGACACACACACACACACATACACAATCACTTTCTCTGGCATGGGCACATATGTAACTGAAGGAGTGGCAGTGACGGTAGCAGAGCTTTTACCCTTCAGTGTGCTGTGCAGTCACCTCACAATCATCTGTGTGTTTAGAACCATCTGATGGTGCTTCCAAACTTTCATTTCTGAAATGTTTATGTATTCTTAAGCAGACGTGTAACACCGTGTGGTGCAAAACAGTAATATAAGCAGACAGCTCTCGAACGTGTACACGTGTAAAGCAGGGTTATACGTAGGGTTTGTTATCTGGGGAATGATTTGTGACAGCAGTGGTTCTATTTATTTGATTAGTGCAGCAGCACTGACCCAGTTTTGCAGTAATTTGAATTTAAAAGGATGGAAATAAACTTAAATCAAAAACTTTTGTGTGTATGCATTTTTTACACACCAGTAATGTTCAGACTTGGTGCTTTTTTTATTATGGATTACCAACTTTTTCTGTTATATAGTTTTTATGCTCTTGGATTTACTTAAATGTATTTATCTTGAATATATATTGTGCATATTAAGAGCAAATATATCCTTTCAGCTTATATGAAGTCTGCTTCTTGGAGGTTTTAGACGTACTCTAACTGGTCACTGTATTAGTTATATCTTTTTTACAGTTGCAATCTTTTAAATAAGGTGGTGCATGAGATTTTAGTCCATATTGACATGACAGCATCACACAGTTGCTGCAGATTTGTCAGCTGCACATACATGATGTGAATCTCCTGTTGTGAATGATGTGAATCTCAAATGTTCTCTATTGGATTGAGATCTGGTGACTATGGAGGCCATTTGAGTACAGTGTTCAAAATACCAGTTTGAGATGATCTGAGCTTTGTGACATGTTGTTCTGCTGGAGATGACTGTGGTTATAAAGGGATGGACACGGGCAACAATACTCAGACAGGCTGTATGTTTTAACAATGCATATTTGGCACCAAAGTATGCCAGAAAAATATCCCAAACAGTATTACACCACCACTAGCAGCCAGAACAGTTGATATAAGGCAGGACGGATACATGTTTTTATGTTGTTTATGCCTAATTCTGACCCTACCATCCAAATGTCACAGCAGAAATTGAGACATTTTGTGTGTTCAGAGATTCTCTTCTGCATCTGTTGGTTGTAACAAGTGGTTATTTGAGTTACTGTTGCCTTCCTATCAGCTCGAAGCAGTCATTCTCCTCTGACCTCAGTCATCAACGAGACATTTTTCCCAGAGAACTGCCACTCACTGGATATCTTCTCTTCTCAGACCATCCTCTGTAAACTCTAGGGATGGTTGTGAGGGAAAATCCCAACATATCAGCACTTTCTGGAAAACTCCAACCAGCCAACAGCCAGGCACCAACAACCTTCATCATCCCATTCAGTTTGCAGTTAGCAGGTCATCTTCCCCATGTCTGCATGCCTAAATGCATCAAGTTGTTGCCATGCAATTGGTTTATTAGATATTTGTATTAACAAGCAGTTGTTAGCTAACAAAGTGGCCAATGAGTGTACAGTAACTTTAAGATTAGGAACATTGTTTTCTTAGCAGACTGCAGTGCATGAATAAGAATGTGGAACTACGTCTATCCCTTGAGATTGGCCATGAAAGTCTGCTAAGAGAAGCAGTAAGGACATGAAAAGAGTGATTCCCTGTCATCCATTTATTCACTTCTATACATTATAAAGACAAAATTAAAAGACACATTGATTTTTAATATCTATTTTATGGTGGATGGAAATAAAGTGGAGAAGAGTAATATTAGCAATATAATATCACAAGATCTCTCCCCATTGTTGGTGGCCCACTTTTGTGTCAAGTAATTTAAATCCAGAGTAAAACTGCACGTGTCTGAGGTGAAATGTACCGCACCGTTCTAGTTGGTCTGTGAGGTCGATCCCCTTGGGGTCTCTTTTGTCCTCATACACAAACATCTCAAAAGTTTTTTCCACATATGGATGTATGGAATAGGAAGAAATTTTGATGTTTATGGTGGAAAAAGCTGTTATATCCTGTATTCCTATCCCTATTTTTTATTTTTTTTAAATCACAGCACGTCCCTGCTGTATAACCATCCCAAGCCGGGTTCCTTTAAATCCCCTGTGGTCTGTGCATCACTTCTTATTTATGTTGTTGAACAAATCTAACATGACCCACTTTCACATTTCATTCAGCTTTTTCTGGAATCTGCGAGAACTGGCATATGCAAGGAATAATTGAGTTTCACAGTACATTTATAGGCAACTTTTACACTGAAAGGAACGAGTCTACCTCAACTCCTTTAAGCCTTTCTCACTTGCATGTTTGCTTTGTGCTTATTCTTGCTTTCAAGCTGAAATCCATCTGCTTGCCAAACTGAGACAATCACGTGGGTTTCTCTGCTGCTGGATAATGGCACCTCAGGAGTCATCGGGAACAAGTTAACACCATAAGAGACCAGAAGAATGGCTTTCTTTTGACTTTAAACAGCACAGAGAGCAGGGGCATAAACAACAAAAAGGTATATGCACTCACCTCACTTTGCAAATGCCTCAGCCACCAAACTGCTTACTATGAAACTTTAATGACTGTCTGTGACTGACTGAACCCTGAATAATAGAGCATGGGCGGAACTGCTTTTTTGCAGCATAATGAATCCCACTGAAACGGGATTTAGAAATGTATAGTAAAATAATTAGCACAAAGCAGATTCAAACAGATTTAATTTGCGCTGACCCTGACTTCTAAATTTGAAGTTTTAATTACCTCCTGAACATTAAAAAAACATCCTAGCAGCAAGTAAATATTTCTGAGAAAGAAGCCTGGTCCCAAAACATCTGCCACTCTACCCCCTGCTGCTCCTGTGACTCAAACAGCATGCTTGTTTCTGCCATTTAATACACCAGAGAGAGCGTGTGCCGACTGATTGCTGTATACGAAAGCTGATTCCTCCAAAACCGATCCTCATCCTAACACAGCTCACTGGTCGCACCATCGTGCAGCCACTTTTCATTAACAGTTTTGAAGTTACGTGCTGATTTGAAGTTGCAAAGTCATTCATCTCACCTGGGCTTATACTCACTTTTACATCTTTCTCAAGCTGAAACGTCAGCAGCTGTAACACTGATGCATTTAACGAGGGGGCGGGGAAGCTGGTTAAACAGTCGTTAAAATGCTTAAAACAAAACTCTTCGGCTTCGTTTCTCCAGCAAAAGATCATTAAAGCATCTCTCTATATTCTAAGTCTACCTTTTCAAACTCTGCTCTCATGCATAAGATAAACTTCTCCTTCTGCGAGGAGGCCTGTGAGGATCGGTTGGTAATGCATTATAGAGATGATGGTAATGGGCTTGTGCATTCGAATCCTGAGTCAAACAACCATAATGTTCCAAATGAGCCTTTCCTTGCACCGCAAATATCAAGGTGCTGCTTTTAAAAATGGTTTATGTTGCTTTCATTTGTGTATTTCCTCATACATAATGCAGCGTACATAGAAAAGCTCTGCACACACGAGACAGCTGGGCAACAAGGATTCCCTATCATCAACAACCACAACAAAAAAAGCCGACAATGTAACGGTCCTACTTCCAACTGGGGACTGAAAAGACAACTTGAGTAGGCAACAGGCTTCGCTGTTTTATAAAGTATTAATATAAATATAAAAGAAAACAAAGGGCTGTGCTCTAGCTCACAAATGATTTGTGTTATTGTAGGTGATGCGACAAAGCAAATCCAGTCAGTGAGGAGAAACAGTGACTCTGTTCCTGTTTATCATCTTATCAGGGACCTGTAGAGGCCAGCCGAACAGCTGATCTCCCTACAACAGCAATTCTTCCTCATATACTTAATCATAGAGTAAAACCAGGGTGACCATTTTAAAACAAGATATTTCAGTAAAAGAAGCTTGGTATTTCAATATGTGGTCTATATTTGGCAATATGACTGGTATGAATGGTGGAGACAGGTTGCAAAGAAGTTTGCATACGTGTACAGGCTAAAGCAGTTAAAATTTTCTGGCTGGATGTGCTGAAGGGCATCAGCTGAGCCATCACCAGATGTGGCCAAGCATCGAGGTTAGCTGATTTGGCGGGATTGCGGCTGAGCTTTACAGCTTTTCAGGCATGTCTCAAATGACAATATGCTCAATATCTGTATTTGTCAGGGTTGGCAGGACCAGATTCTATTTCGAGTATGTATTCTCTAAACAAATAAAAAAGATAAAATGAGAAAATGTCTGTAAATAATGAGCAGTTGAGGATCTCAGTCACTTAGATGTTTGTTTTTCCACTGTGTACTGTTTACCTTTTTCATTTTGTTCCCAATTGCGATAAAAGTGCTATATAGTTGTTTAAACCTTACGTGCAAATAAAATTTTAATGAACCTGCTGCTTTAGAGTGACTGAGAGTCATTTGTTTGCATGAGCAATGAGACGTTGTGGCCTACCTCTTCGCGCAACCGCTGAATACCTGGGCATCAAATTCATTTCAATGCAGTTTGAGATATAGCAGTAAAAGCTGTCAAATACTAAAAGAAGGCCTGAAAAGTGCAACAGAAACTCAGTTTCTTTCTGCAGAGTCTCCCTCCTGTGGATTTCAATATGTGCAGCAGCAGTCACGTAAAGGCAAATTAGCCATCAAGTTATCTCTGTGATGCATGTGATGCTGTAACAGAAGGCAACTACATTCAAACATCTACCCATCTACTTCTGCTTATCCAGTTCCAGGTCTTGGGGGGGAATTCCTCCCATCTGTCATAGGACGAGTTATGAGGGGTGCACCCTGGACAGGTTGCCAATCTGCTGAAGGGCACAAAATTATCATGAGAGGCAATTTTGAGAATATAAACATGGTTGATAATTTGTGGCCTAGTGAGAAGAGTGAAATGTCAGAGAAAGTTGACTGAGTGGGTGATTAAATCCATCCACCTGTGAGCACCAGATGTGCGTTATATTGACAACAATATGTGACTGCATGCAACTCGCTGTGCAGTCCACATGTGGCACAGTGCAGGCTCTTAACAAGTCAGTTCAGACACAAACTTATGCCTGTAAAGCCCAACTTTTCTTCATCTTCCACGCTGTAACATCCTGTTTATTAGCATCATTTTGAAAAGGCGGGCTCGCATTTTTGATCTCTGAGAATGGGCCCAGAGGAGGATTCGTCTGCTGTCACTGGCAGTTAAGAGATAGCGGTTGTCACATCTGATGACATCCACAATTATACTGTCAATACAGAAGATGGAGTCGGCGTGCATACGGAGTCATTTGCCATATACAAAGTGAGTTCCGGTTGATAACCTGTTTGTGGAAGCTGACACCATCACTGACAAACAGCACAGCTCACACCCTTAGCTGAGAGCAGGTTTCGTTTTCTCTATAGTATTTATGTAGAAACTGGCACTTCTTCCACCTTAATGTTACAAATTGTCAAGCAAGCAGTTTGCCCCCTAAATGAAAAGTAATCTATGAGTTGAATAAATGCATTTAAATGACATTTAATTACAAAGTGTGCCACTATAGACATAATCAACCCTCTCTTTAAAGAGCAGAAATACATTTCTCTTTAATGCGCTCCACAGGGATGGCAGGAAATATTGCTTTCCCAGTAATATTACAAATATGAATATGAATTCATCAGCTTGCTCTGGTTACCCACAAGTGATCTGGTTGGTTACCTATCTCTCTCCAGTCTTCGCTGAACTGGTGAATTTCCAGGTCTCTGCAAGCCATACGCTTCCCTCCGCGTGCACAAGGGGTTGCTGTTACCACACCTTACAACTCAAGACTCTCTGACTGCTGTGCATTTTCCACGCTGTTGTGTCCAATGAGGTGAGTGCGTGCTCTAAGCAGATTTAGCAGAGTATGAAAGATGAGCGTGAAACAACCACAAAATTAGAGGTACCCTCATCCCCTCCCACTTCCAGTATGTTTTGTTTCCCCTTTTGTTCCTCTGCCGTCTGTTGAGTGCACACTTCATAAAGGCCATTTATAATCCCGCTGTCTGGAACATTTCTAGCCAGCAAGAGGTGCTGACTGTTTATCTGCGTTAAAGTGTCAACATCACACTTAAGCTGTTAGAATAATTAGCATTTTTGACAAGCTACTCATCACACGTTTTCTGTCACTACTTGGGGTTTTTTTCTGTTTTCCTGAATGAATGATTGCAAGTGCTGAATGAATGGTGGATGTGGATCACAGCCCCCCACCTCCACCACCAGCCCAGAGTTTGTTGTTTTGATTACCCGCACCCCCGCCCCCGTTTGTTATCTCTGTCATCATCATGTTCGGCACTCATCAGGACACCGGTGCAAGTAAACGAGGTGAAATCTTACTATAAATAAATACAAATAAAATACCTAAAATTTAAAAAAAATGCGAAGCTTGGTTTCAAAGCTAATTTTTAGAATTAATTTTAGGTAGCTTTTAATTCAACCCAGGTTAAAAAAAAATACGAGCAATTAATAGATAAAAAATGCTAATACTTTGCTTTAATTAATTCATTAATTAATAGCTGGTTTAGGCATGCGTGGCTGGAGGTGAGTTTATATACTGTATGTGTGTTTGGAGACGCCTACGCCTCTGAGGGGAGAGAGAGAGGGGGGAGAGAGAGAGCACAGAGTGGAGGATTGTGCATCAGTCTGTTGGCGCTCAAATGGGTAATTGCGCACACAGCCGACTGGACTATAGTGGCGACTCCAAGTACGACCCAGGTGTGAAGGCGTCCTATTTCTGAGCGGCATGCAGGGATCAGGGGGTTTGGACCGCTACGGAAAACTTGCTTCTGCTGCTCAAGTCATGCTCAATGTGCAACTCTGAAGCCGCATAAACTGCGACTGAGAGCAGTTTAACGCGTCTCTTATCGTTCTTTTTTTTAACCCCCCCTAGAGGATTACTCCTTCCCTCGGTAACCATGGGTAAGTCATTATGTTCCTCACAATTTAGTGACACAGTTTCTCCCTCCTGAGGCTCCTCGTAGCCAAGACGACGGCAGTGATCAGTTTTTAATGGCAGATCATTATTATTAATTATTATTATTTCTGTTTAGTTCCTAAACTGAATTTTGCTTTTATTTATTTATTTATTTATTTATTTATTTATTTATTTATTTAATTATTACCTAATGATGGAGGAGGATTTTACGTGTCTGGTCTTTGAAAAGCTAATAATAATTACTGTTATTTGCTTTTCTCTTTATGTGAATATGATCACATATGCATACCTTAAAAATAGCTGACGTCAGACTGTTATCAATTCTTCATGAAGCAGGTCTGGAGTCTGAGACATCAGACCTCAAGCTGCTCCTCTCTCCATGATCTCCTGTTTGAAGGATGAATTCTTTGCCTTTACTTATTTGAGCGTCCTTGAGCAGGCATTTTCTTAAACCATGTCATCTCTTTGATTGCTTGTGCTCCACTCTACCCCCAACAGGTTCTGTGATGTTGGACTGGCGGTTATCATGTCTTCTTCTGCAGGCAGCCGTTTTGCTGCTGCTCAGCAAGGGGGAGAGGATGTGCCCCGTGAGTTGTCGCTGCGAGGGAAAGATCGTTTATTGTGAGTCGGGCATCTTCCACGACGTTCCAGAAAACATCACCACGGGATGCCAAGGTCTGTCTCTGCGTTACAACAACCTGCAGGTTCTGCTGCCGTACCACTTCGCTCATCTTGGTCAGCTTGTGTGGCTTTACTTGGACCACAACTCAATCAATGCCATAGATGCTTTAGCTTTCCACGGGGTGCGCAGGCTGAAAGAACTGATCCTGAGCTCAAACAAAATATCCCATCTGCACAACAACACATTCAGTGCCATACCAAACCTGAGGAATCTGGACTTATCCTATAATCAGCTGCAGTCTCTCCATCCCGGACATTTCTACGGGCTGCGCAAGCTACAGAATCTCCACTTCAGGTCCAATGGACTGAAACAGATCCTCGTTCGTACTTTTTTGGATTGCCGCAGCCTGGAGTTCCTCGACCTGGGTTATAACCGCTTGCGGAGCCTCACCCGCACCGCGTTTTTGGGGCTGTTCAAGTTGAGGGAACTTCATTTAGAGCACAATCAATTTACCAGGATTAATTTCTTTATTTTCCCACGCCTCAGCAACCTCCAGGCTCTTTATTTGCAATGGAACCGCATACGATTCATCAATCAAGGTGTGCCGTGGACTTGGCAGAAACTTCAGAAACTGGACCTCTCGGGGAATGAAATCCAAATCTTGGATCCCGCTGTTTTCCAGTGCATGCCAAACTTACAGATACTGAACCTCGAATCAAACAAGCTGAGTAGCGTGCCTGTGGAGGCTGTGGCAGCATGGACTTCGCTGACCACCATCAGCCTGGCAGGTAACGCCTGGGACTGCAGCCCCAGCATCTGCCCTCTCATGACATGGCTGAGAACCTTCAAAGACTCCAAAGAAATCAGCATGATATGCAGCAGTCCCAAGTCTGTGCAGGGCGAAAGAGTGGTGGACGTAGTGAGAAACCACTCAGTATGCATAGACATGTTAAATGTGTTCTCGACCACTTTCATCATTAGGGGTTCAGCTGAAATTGTGAACATCACAGCTCCCCCGTCTCCCTCTGATGTTACAGACCTGGCTGCACAGACATCCACTGCTTCACCTGACCAGCCTGGCAGGACAGACAGAGAGACAACAGAGTCCATAACTATGAGCTCTACAGCTCACAATTCCCCCGAAACACCTACATCATTTATCCCTGAGCTACAGTTTGAACATATGGCTTTCCATAAAATCATTGCGGGCAGCGTAGCCCTGTTCTTGTCAGTGTCATTGATTCTGCTGGTTATTTATGTCTCGTGGAGGCGCTACCCCAACACCATGAGGCAGCTGCAGCAGCACTCAGTCAACCATAAGCGCAGAAAAAAGGCCCGCAAGCAGGAACAGGACCTTAACTCTCAGTTGCAAGAGTACTATCTGAGCTACCACTCAAACTCGGAGACAATGGACTCCTTGGTGAACGAGCCAAGGCCGTGCACGTGCACTATATCAGGATCAATAGAATGCGAGGTCTGAGCTGCCCACTAAAACACGAGATATAAAGTGCAATTGCTAAGCAGAGGTAGATAGGCTTTGTTTCCCCTCCAAAAAAAAAGATTAAGTGGTTTTTATCTCTAATATGAGATGATAGATTCTGCAGCAGTGAATAAAATACTGGGGGGCATAGTACAATATAATTATATGCAGAGAAAAGAAGATTGGAATGGAGAAATATATTTGGAGAGTTAATTATCGCCCTGACTGACACAAGAACAGTGGCAGGGTCAGTCGGGTTAGCTGTGTCTGACCTTACAAAAAGACTGGATCTTTGCTAACGCGAAAGTCAGCTCCACAGAGAGACTGACCTTATTCTTAGTCAGAGTATATTGCCATAGAACATACGAGCCAACAAAGCCACTTTTTACTTGCAACTGTTTTGTTTTTTTTATTTTATTTATTACTATTATATAGCTTGTAAAGCATTTTGGATAAATGTCAGTACCTTTGAGTGTATGTGTGTATATGAGTGTACTATGGGGATGAACTAATAGGACTGCACCTTATTCTCACAGATAGTTTTTGTCCAGTTAAATTATTTTTGCATTGGGCCCCACAGTATAGCAGTAGCACTACCATAAAAATGGACGAGGGTGGGGGGCAATCACAGAGAACAATCTTGTCCTGAGATCATATGCATGAGGCCGTTCTCTTTACTTTAGATGCTTCTTTCTCCTGTAAAAGGATCCGTCCTGACTACAGAAAAAAAGAGAAAAAATATGTGTGCAATTTGATTTGCTGTGAGAAAAGCCACACAGATGAACAGTATTTAAATACCCATGAGTCTGAATCTCAGGACTGACGTTTTCCAAGCTGTACAAATCTGTCAGGTCCAACAGAAGGCCTTGTGTGTGTGTGTGTGTTAAGAAGTAACAATGTTGACTTTCAACATATTTTGTATTGATTACCGCTGTCATTGTATGGACTGTTTGTGTAAAGACGTAATAATGTGGATACTAGGAATTCTATGTGACTGTATAATTAAAAGAAACACTGACAACTGATGAAAAAAAAGAGAGAAGAAAATGTGTGTGTGATGAGAATGCTGACATCTGACGCGGCGCATGGCGAAAAAAAAATCTCTTGAAATCCATGCATTGTGATGTGGATGTTTCACATCTCATTGGATTTGCAGCTGCACGCGAGGGGGAGCTGACATATTTCCACGTGTCTCGTTTTCCTGCTGTCTTCTCTTACACCCTCTCCCGGCACTACAGCATTGATTGTATCTGGGTTAACACCTCAAACAGAGGGTAGGGGGACCGTGTCAGTCCCTGGGATATAGCTGATCTTGTTTTAAAAAAAAAAAGAGGAGAGGAGTATTATACTCTGTTTTACTGCGGAAAGGTTTGGTTTAAGTGGAGCCCAAGTAGGCGATGCCATTCTTTGAGACAAAGAGACATTTTTGGTCCCTGAAACCAGAAAGAGATTAAGAATCTCTGCTTTATATAACCATGTATTCACTGTCAGTTTGAAAATACAGCTCTGGTGCAGTGAAAGGAAGGACAGAATAGAGGCAGGCCACTGAGGGACAGTGGGTGTTACAGGTCAAGGCAGTTATGCTATTATGAAGCTATCAGCTGCACTGGTCTGCTTTTTTCCCCATCTCCTCCCTTACGTATTCTCTTTGTGTGTGTGTGTGTGTGTGTGTGTGGTTTGTTTACTGTGTTGACAGAAAAATGAACCTGTGCCAGGAGACATGCAAATGTTCACACGTTGAGCAAGACACACAGGCAGCACTAGTGTTAGCATATATGAACAATAAAAAGGGGTATTCGTCCCAACGCGAGAGATTCCGCTGAAAAACGGCATCCTACAGTCTCTCCCTCGCAGCTGTCACATTTTTTTTGCTGTCTGCTTTTTTTCTTTCCACCTGTTGTGTTTTGAAGTAAATGCACGCTTGAATCCCTCCTATTATCTGCTATTAGCCCGTTCGCATGTGTCGTGTGCTAAACGTGGAAACTTTCTGACAGGTCAAAGGTTGTTTAGATGTGGATTTATGATCGCTCAAAATCCACTTTCCTTATCCTCCAGGCAGGCGTCGAGGCACGCTGCCAACAGAATTTATATCCATAAATCTGGTTTCTAGCTTGCATATATGATGAATTTCTTCTTGTGGGCCTGTGGGAAAAATGTGAGGCCGCACAAAGAAAAAATACATAATATGAACAGGACAAACGATTTGTTGATCTAATTTCCGCAGCTATTGTAATTAGTGTTTGATTTGTCGTGTAGTGATTGATGAAAAGCAATTCCTTGTGTTTTGAAATGTTTTGGTGTTGTGTGGCTAAGAAAGGAATACTGATTAGAGAGCTGCGGCCTGCATCCTTCAGATCGCTATTGGAGGATATCTGTGCGGATGAAAGATGCTAGGAATGCGCTGCTTCAGCTTCAAGCAACATTGCACAAGTAGAATCACATTTCGCTGGTGAACTCTGTAAAAAGCTAAACCTTTACATACTAAATATCTAATACCTCTGTGAAGTTCAGCTCAACAAGGCCAGAAATGCTCACTTGCTCGCCCCTCCCTGGTGGTCATGAAGTTTTGATTTACAGCAGTCACTGGGGATTTTTCCAAGGTAATGCATGTAACTCTTTGCACAAGGTGTATGCTGGTTATTTGAAAGGTAAGCACACTAATCCTAACGCAGCAGTGATGGTATTTTATCCCCTCAAACACATAATTTTCTTTTTATCTGGCTGCCTGATTTCTATTTTCGAGGGAGGTAATTTAAAGTAATCACTCAAAATTTGGGCAATAGCATATTAGCATTCATGCCAAGAGTTTGATGAGAAAATTGATAACACTCCTGTGTTTTTCTGGTAAATATAAGGCAACAGCCAGCAGCCAGTTAGCTCAACTTTGCATGAAGAATGAAAATGAGGAAACTAGCCTTGGTTTGTCCAAAGGTAACAATCGCCACCCAACGTCATCGCTAAAGCTCGGTAGTTAACATCCCATTTGTTTAATCCTTAAACAAGCCAAAGGATTAAGACTGTCATATGTAGTGGGTTACATCGCTGATGTAACTTCCTGAAGGATCAGGTGGTTAGCTGACACCTCGTATAGTTAAGGCTTTATCTCATTGTTTTTAATTGTTGTTGTTTTGTACATATCTAAGATACATGGTGTGTGTTTTTACTGATCGTGGCTACATTATCAACCTGTGTACCGTTAGCTACATGGTGTAGAGGTTGCCGAACATATAAAAACTCCCTGGTTAGAGACCAGAAGGAAATACCAACCCGGTCTCAGAGAAGTCACAAGCTAGTGTACTCCCAGTGCTGGTCCAAAGCCTAGATAAATGGTGTTGTTGTGTCAGGAAGGGAATCCAGTGTAAAATTACAGTGCAGCCCTCCTGAGCCAGGTTCTGCCAGAGGTTTGTTCTTGTTAAAGGGATTTTTTTCCTTCCCACTGTTGCCAAGGGCTTGCTCATAGGGGGTCGTCTCTGTATTACTGCAGGGTCTTTACCTTACAATACAAAGCACCATATGATGGCTGTGGTCATGATTATGTTGTGCTATATAAACTGAAATGAACTGAAATTGAAAATCTGTTGTGGCAACCTCTTATAGGAAGTAAAGGAGTGTCTGAAAGTACTGATAGTAATATGTGCTGGTTTGTCGACTTTGTTTTCCTTTTGACAAAGCAGTGGGAGGTTTTTACGTTGGGCCCAGGTGGGAAATTCCAGTATTTAAAAACAGGCATGATCTTGATATTGAGGGTACAGGCAGAAAAAAAGTGACATCTTTTAATCCACCTCTCGGCAAGCAAGTGAATTTCTCAATTAAATCAAAGACATGAAAAAACAACTACAAGTTATTTATATATGCAAATGACTGATAAATTCTTTCTCTTTTCCTTAAGCATATTTACCATCTTTAATAGCATGGCTGTTTCTGCTTTCACCTTGTGTATTTGTGTGTGTCGTGGTGACTGTCTAATGGGAACAACCGCAAATGCATTTAGGATTTCTGCAGACATATTTTGTCAGCTGAATGCAGCTGTGAGGCTTCAAATGTGTGTATTTGACTTCAAAATTAAGGTCAAGTCCAGAGGATGAGTGCGGTGAAACTATTGGCTACTCATATGATAATGCAGTAATGACTGCTGAGTGCGCACAGTTTAGAATATTAACATGTCAATGGGTGCCACAGCTGTAGGGTCCCATTGCAAAAGGGTCTTTCATTCAATATTGTGTTTTCTATTGCATTTGTGCCAGGCTTCCATCCAGTGGAAAGGATTTCTTCAAGGATGATTGAGTCATCCAAGTCTTTTATTGGACAAATGTGCTCAGCAGACAGGGAATTTCCTTTATTTCTTTCTCCTTTAAAACAGCGAGCATCACATCCACTCCTACATGCAATTTAGGACCAAGGCTCAGGACCTTTAAGCTAGCATGTCGAGACTTTTACGCTAATATATTCAAATGATTACAATCAGTCCAAAATAGAGTCACTGAAGTATGAAAGGCTTCAAAGGCAGTTGTCACACTCTGGGGAGACAGAATTGCCCTGTCTCTAGTGTGCCACAACTAGATTCCTTTGTTACTTCACCTTTTGTGCACTGTATGTCACCTGTAAAATTCATTTCAATACTAATGCCTAACAGCTTTTGTCACATGTCCCAGTAGGTGCTTTGAGCCCCCCCCCCCCCCCCCAAAAAAAAAAATTCTCTCGCTGCTGCTTTTTATTTTTTATGTGATCATGTGAAAGTGGTGATAGTCAGAGAGACCTTTCAGCGTTCAGTAAAGGCACGCTGTTTTTCGTTCAAACAAGACGACATTACTGAGCGAATTGCTGCAAAGAATTTTAAGATAACTTCAGAGAAAATGACTTTTTGCCATAATCTATTCCCTCACTTTCATCTTTCCGCTTCATCACTCAGTGTAAACTTAAACATATACTGGAAATTTAATGAAAAAAATCACAAAATTTTGATTTTCTCTGCCGTTTGTCCTGAAGCAGTAGGACGTAGAAACTTTCTTCGCAGATATAGACACAGATATATTCATTGTGTGATCTTCTCTGAACAGTGTAGACTAACGGCCTCTTTATTAAGTACAGATTATAAATATCTCATCAGTCAGTCACATGGAAGCAACTCAACTCATTTAGGCATGTAGACATGGTCAGTACAACCTGCTGAAGTTCAAACCGAGCATCTGAATGGAGAAGGAAGGTGATTTAAGTGACATTAAATGTGGGATGGTTCTTGTTGGTAGATGGGCTGGTCTGAGTAATTCACAAACTGCTGATCTAACAGGATTTCCTCACACAACTATCTCTAGCGTGGTCTAAAAAAAGAGCAAATATCCAGTCAGGGGCAGTTCTCTGGAGGAAAATACCTTGTTGATGTTAGAGTTCAGAGAAGAATGGGCAGACTGCTTTAAGCTGATAGGAAGGCGACAGTAAGTCAGACCGCTATTTGTTACAACCAGGTCTAAAGAAGCAGTAGCAGAAGACCACGCTGCAAGCAGCTCAACAAAATCAGATGAAAGAAGACTGGAAAAATGTTCCCTGATGCGATGGTGAGGTCTTGATTTCTGACGTTACATTCAGATTGTGAGCTAACAATTTGGCGTAAACGACCTGAAAAAATAGTTCCATCCTGCCTCGTATCAACAGCTCGGGCTGCTGGGGGATTTTTTCCTGGAAGCCTCTTTGACCCAACTGGGCATTGTTTAAACATTACATCCGACCGGAGTATAAAGAATTAACCCAGTACTAGCAAAGGGTACCTAATAAAGTGACTGGTAAGTGTACTTGTATATGAGCACTGATCTGTGCTCCTAATCATTCCCATGTATACTAAACAGTTAGTCAGTACAGTAAAATCTTTCCAGCAGTGAGTTTTGATATTAGAGACGCTTGAAGTGAAAATGTTGTTCCAGGCACGGAGTATAGTATATTACGTTTTACGAGTTACTTTCTTATCCATGGAAAGTGATCCCAGAGCAGCTTTAGTTTACATAACATTAGGAAATCATTTCAGGCAGAAACCCAATTAACAGCCTGACCTTTATAGCTGCATTTCCACTTCCCTTTGACAACACGTCTGCTTCATTTAGAGTCTGAAGCAGTATTTATACATCTTGTTGCCACATACTTAGAACTCAGATTCAATTATTTTGTATCTAACATGCTGTACATACAGACTGTATGATGTAACAGTAATATAGCGCATTCTTTTGAGGTGTCACCTCATTGTTTCACTGATTTATTTCCCCTGATTCTCCACCAGTTCTTCCTCCCACACCGGGGGAAATCAACCAAAAGCCAACAACAATTAAATGTATAAGATTTATAAGCGCCGGGCCTAGTCATATTATTGTTCCCTGAGAAATCCAACATCACCATGGAAACTCTAATAAAGAAGCAGTGGCCACAGAGGATTCATTTTGGGGCTAAAAAAATGTCACTTAGAATTGTGAAAGAAATTTTCACTTTCAGGTAGCCTTGCATGAGAGCACACACACACACACACACACACACACACACACACACACACCGTACGCATGATTCAAACCCTCCTTTTCAAGACCGTGGTGATACGGCAGCTGCTTATGTGACTGACAGACAAGCTGACTTAACAAAACTCAAACAAAAACAAAAAATGACAATCATAAATAAAATATGTGATATACGTACACATCCTGCCTGTCCATCTTCCCTTCACTGTCATTGCTACTGTTACTGGAAAGGAGAGGAGCTGAAAGTAAATGCAGTCTGACTGGTTATGTGGAAGCAGGTTAGGTATTAAACTGTGTGAAAACAGGTCATATTCAAATTTCCAAGTTCACTGAATCCAGCATACTGAGTATGACAGCAGAGCTGCAAACAATGCCTGGCAGCTGTAAAATTTTGCTTCTAATAAAAAATATTTTCTGTGCAGGAAGTAATTTTAGCCAAAGTCCCTGAAGAATTCCAAATACCAAATGCACATTTTCAGCAAATGCAGTGACTAGTTAAGCTGACAGGTCTATGTAAAAAGGCCAGCGCCTAACTCGTTATTTATTATATTTTTTTTAAATGATAAAGTCCTGTCCAGGGGGTATCCTGCTCCTCTCCACCCTATGGCAGCTGAGATAGGCTCCAGGCCCTGTAAGACCCTGAATTGGATAAGTACAAGACAATAGATGGATGGATGGATGATAAAGTCCTCACAAGTATAGAGTCGTACAGTTCTGCTTTATCGTTGGCACAACCTCAGTATCGTCAGTCTTCTCTTTTAGGGGAAAAACATAATCAGAGTCATGTTTGTGCATGTTACAGACAGAACTAGGCTGAGCTTTATGGCCTCCTGCATATGTACGGTGTAAGCTGTACCCCAGCGCTGTAGTACAGTACAATTTAGTGTGGGGAACATTGTCTCATGAGGATAATCTAGAGCACAGAATGCTTAATACAGATGCAGGGATACGGAAAAGTGAGGCCTGACCTTCGGCCTACACCTATACACCTGTCGACTAAATTAGTCTGTGTGTTTGATGGAAAGGTTCGTATTTAGCTCTTACCCTCAAGCTCAGTGCTGTGGGCTTCTCTGCTACTGCATGAATGATGGCAGCATTAGTGCAGCAGAGGCATACTACAGTGCCATGACACTTTAAAACATCCTAATAAAGATAAAAAAGTAGCTACCGAGCCCATCTTTATCTCTACAGAGGCTTCACAGTGAAGGCTGTTAAAGGGAGGAAAGAAACAAGTTACATAGAAACGAATGGGCAGCGGATTGTCCTTATGAAGTTTGACTGCCTTTAACAACTTGAACTTTAAAGCTGCAGTAGGCAGAAATAACTCCCCCCACCTCCCCCTTTTGTACTAGGCCCCTCCCACCAGACCTGCTGAGGCTTCTATACAGTCCCCTTATTAAACCACTGAACCGCCACTAACCTATGTGGAGTTTTGTGCTTTCCTTACTACTTTATACACTCAACTAATTAGGTTTTAAAGGAGCTAAAGCCTGAAAACCAAACCCAGAGATAACTAGTTCTTCTGGTCAGGTCACTCTTAATAAAATGTTATGAAAGGTTATTATTATAAAACAGCAGCACTTTTGCACTTCACTCATGTGTAGCACAGACATATAAGGTTAATTTATCTTGTTATTCTTAAGATTTTTTTTGCCACTGTGTGTAGCCAGAAAAAAAAAACATCATTGTTTATAAATTCTTAAATATATACACTTATATGTGTCTTTAACTTGTTATTTTAAGAGCGACATTAATGGGACATAGTACATGCGCTGATTTCTAAGGTCATTAATTTAAGATCTTAATTGTAATGCAGATTGTATCCTAGTAGATTCTCATCTTCGTTGCCTAAATTTACCTACAGGCTGATCATTTAACCTCAAATTACAGCTTTAATAGTAATATATCTATAAATTCAATTAATCGCTCGATCTATATATCTGTATACACTGTATATAATATAGAAATGACGAACAACACTCAAAAACTAATTTAATTTGGAAAAAGTTTTCTAAAGTTTAAAGTATATAAAAGTTTTGGGCGTCCTAACAGTCGATAAAAAGCGTCTTAAGCTTTCAGCTTCACCAGAATTAATTGTTAAGCTACAATGTCTCTGATATTTAAGGACTGTAGTTCTGATTCTTCATTCTATATTTAGTGGTGAGTTGAACAAAATTCCTTCGCAATTATAGACCGGTAATATAATATACTAAAATCAAAAGAACTGGGATGTATAATAAATGGGGGTTTTTTTTGTTGTTGTTGTTTTTAAATATAGAGATGTTAATAATTGCTGTATGTGTCAGGATGTTCATGGATTGGTCCACTTCTTATGAAGGAGATACATAAATACATACATAAGCTACAATCATCCAAGATGACTTTCAAATTACAGCGTTTACTTTTGCTCTAGTTTAACCATTTCATATTTGATATCTGTGTCATTGATCAAAGCTGACAAGCTATATACCTTGAAATATGTGCACAGCAGCTCTTAAGACTCTGGATGGTGTCTTCCGTATTATCTTCTATGTGGTTTGAACATTTCCTATTTGCTGTCTATGTTGGTCTTTTTTTTCTTAGGTGATTTTTATTTATTTATTGTGTATTCTATTTGAAGACCTCAAAGTGAGCTAATTTGCTAGGCAAACAAGGGCAAACAATTCAAGTGTTTTGTGGTGAAAATCCTCGTGAGCGCTGGAAAGTGAACAAAATGTTTGCTTGCTGCAAATAAAGGATTGTTTTTGGTGGGTATAAAAAGTATAGTTTTGTTTCAGTATGCAGTTTTGTTTGAATATAAAACTGTGTTATTAGCCTAGCCCAGGTCTTTCTTACTGAAGCTAGAATAATGCTAAGGTTAGCTGGCATGTTATAGCATTCTTTGGCTACTTGTCTCAGGCTGCCTGCTTGCTTTTGTAGCTATATATTAAATAAACAGTTATTAAATGCTAACTTAAATAACATATCTTCCTGTTTAAGGTATCTAGTAGATATAAAATGTTCACAATATTAACTTCGTAGTATATACTGTTAGATAGTTTCATGCTTATCGTATAAATCTACCTGTGTTTATTGTCTACAAATAAAGTTAATTTTTGTGTGTGTGTCAAAGTGGAAATGGGCAGTATCATGACAGCCTTTCATTGATTTCTCAGCTCTTATGGTGCATTTATGAATAGAGCACTTCTTTATGGAGCATCAGTTTAAAAGTTGGCCATCTTTCTAGCTGAGGATGCTACAATTATAGATTTTTGTCCAATGAGACAAAAATATGTTGCCTACCTCAGCTTTAAATCAACTGGAGTTCTTTACTCAGAGGTCCCTCCTTGTTTTCACTGCAGCAGATTCTTCTTCACTTGTTTATAAAGTGTCATTAAGTAATCTGTGGCAACTATCGACCTCTCTTGGCAGCCACAGAGCTGTGACAACATCAGCATTGGCCTGGCACAGCTCACATTGTGGCATAAAAAATAAAGCCACATTTGCAGCAGAGCTTGTTGACTAATTAGAGCAAAGATCCATCAGCAGAAGTGGATGTGTATTACAATATGTACAATAGAAAGAAGTACCATCATAATCCTGTATTTAATGTGACATTTTTTTGGCTTATGAATCAAACCTCTGGGTTGTAAACAGCGTCTTCCAATTATCCATCTGTTAAGGTATTGCTGATTTTGGCCAAAAATACATCTCAGCCTTCCACAGAATGAAAATCGACTGTCACTGAACACAACAATAAGAATTTTTGTACTCTTTACTTGTAGACAGCATATGTTTTGGCTAATATAGAGATTTGTTTTACATAATAAGCCAGGTAGCACACGAGTATGTCTGTTTAAATCAAGCTTTTATTTTAATTTAAGATTAAATTAGGAGCCAACCTCTGGGGCAAAAAACGGCAGTTTCTTTAATTGTCCCTTAAGGCCGGCGCCAAAATTAGAAAATCCCTAAAGACTCCCATGTCGTATTATCCACAATTAATGATCAAACTACCTGGTAGCAAAAAAATGCAGTTTTCATTTCTAAAGCTAATTTCCAGTTTCACAACAAACAAGTAAAGACACGAATAAATATGGTTATCCCAGCTGGACATTTGTCAAAGCTGGGAAGGCACCTAAAGAAAGCTCCAGCCGATCCAGGAGAGAAGGACAACTGCTCCCTAAGCGAAAACCCGTAGTGATCCCGTATGTGTCAGGAGTATCGGAACAGTTGAGACTCGTTTTTTTTCTAAATACCACGTCTCTGTGGCTTTTAAACCCCAAAACACGCTGTGCCAAAAATTGGTCCACCCCAAGCATCAGGTCCGCTGACACAAACAGAGTAATATAGTGTAATAATAATAATAATGGATTGCATTTATATAGCGCTTTTCAAGGCCCTCAAAGCACATTACAATTCCACTATTCATTCACTCTCACATTCACACACTGGTGGAGGCAAGCTGTTAAGTGCCAGGAGGATTGCCATGATTTTTACATCGGGGAAACCAAACAACCTCTGGCAAAGTGGATGGCACAACACAGAAGAGCTAACTCGTCAGGACTCTGCAGTCTATTTACACTTACAGGTCAATGGACACTCTTTCAATGATGAGGATGTACACATCCTGGACAGGGAGGAATGCTGGTTTGAGTCAAGGGGGTCATTTATGTGAAAAGGGAAAGACCATCTCTGAATCAAGGAGGGTACATCTTTTGCCATCTTACGATGCTGTGACCGCAGCCATTCCCCAACTCTATGTGAATGGTCTTCATGGCCATTGATCAGTGGGCTTTGATCAGTGGTTGTTGATCAATGGTCATGAGAATTTGCATATTAATGATCAAGGAACTGACCTCACAGCCCATTGTTCATTCAGTGAGCTGGTTTCAGTTATTGTGCAAATGTACTATAAGGTTGGGGAAACCTTCAATCGGCTGAGACTGAAGAAGTCACTTGGATGAGTCATGAAACATTTCTCCCACTGAAAACACTTCGTCCAGATGAACAGAATCAACTTTTTGGGGTTATGGCTTAAAGTTAGGAGTATGTTGCGATTGGGCAGCTGTAGCGTGGAGTAAAATTCTAGTTCTTTTTTTTAAACTTACTTAGAACTGACAGTCTATCTACTGACAAACTATGTGTGTCAGGTAATTGCACCGATTTATTCTGTGGATGGATCCTGCTAACCAAGCTTGCTAGCATTGTTAGATAACACTCTGACCCAAATATGGTAACTCCTGGCTCCAAGAAAAGCAGCATGGCAGTTTCCAAAACACCAAAGTTGAAGCTTCAAAATGCCAGAAACAAATGGATTGCCATTTTTTTTATCTTTTATAGCCTGAAACTTGTAACTTAACCATTAACTTAGAATGAGGCTAATTAAATCCATGCTGCCCGCTAAGAAACACCTGAACTTGCCAACATATTCCCACATAGGCCCCTTCATATTTGTCGTTATAGGATGAGATGTGAACTCTTTCTCATTGATTTTACAATTAGTTTTTCCTGAATTTCAAAATGTCGTCTTTACTTTAGCCCGGTTCACATTAGTGCTGCTGTTCCTGCATGACACCCCCACGCCACTACAGCTGAGAATGTGAAATGACCCGCATCAAAGTGGCAGCCATGATAAGAACAGGCTGGCCCCTCTAAACACTAAGGAAAGGTGCCTGAGTATGTCATTTCTTACTTTTTTACTCCTCAGCTGTAAAAGGCTGATGGGGTATTGTCGTCAACCCACCGGGCAGGTGCGCGGTTGGCGGGGACACCAAGGTTTGTGAATGCAATAAGTTGAGAACGAGGCAAATTCACACCAAAGGTGGATCTACAAAAGATCTCAGATGAGTTCAAATCCCGGTGGTCTTGATGTCAAGAGGTCAAGTTCTCTGATAATCTTGTGAATGCGATAACGTGAGAACGAGGTGACACGGGATTTTGAAATTGATGCCATGGATGTGATATGAATGATTGCATTTCTCATCTTACGCTATAACTTGCTAATATGCTGATACATTTTGGACTTTCAACAATGAATCAATCACACTGGGAAATCCTGCTGCATAATGTGCAAGTTATAAAGCTACAAGTGACCCTGAAACGATCAAAGTCAGCAGGACTGTAGCTTAAGTCAGATTGTACTGGTTATGTTCTCACATATTATAACCCTTTAGGATCATCACTAATTAACTTTACTTCAGGCCAAGCAGTAATCAAAGCAAGAGTTAAACTCAGCAGGAGCAGAAAATAAGAATGAATATGAATGCAGCCATTTTATTTTACATTCCAGCCACATGGTAAAAGAGCACGGGTCATTGAATTCTCCCTAGCATCTTTTCTCTTATCTCAGGGATCTGATGTTTTCTATTAAGGTCAGAGAAAAGCATTTCACAGAAGACATGAGATGATGGGTTTTTTTTGTTTTGGTTTGTTTTTTCACCATTTGTCCACAACCTGAATCTACATAGCACATTACCCACAAGTCTATGTTAATACATCCTCCGAATGCAGTCTCGATTGAAACCGTTGGCGTGACAGTCCAATCAAACACTCCCAGTCATCATGCATCACAGGCATTGTTGTCAAAGACCCACCCTCTTGGAGCTGATTTAAATTACCTGCTGCTGTTTTTAGATTCTCTTGGTAAGGGCAGAACATGCTTCAAATATTGATCTTTTTTGGTTCGGGTACATGTAAAGAGCTCCAGTCATCAGTTGACAACACAGATTTTGTTCTGGTCTGTTTCAAAATGTCACACGCACAAAAAGAGATGTCACCGTATGTCATCCGTAGAGTACAATGACTTCTTTTCACTTCAGTAGTTTATTTGCATCCAGTCTGGTAGCAATAATGATCGGAAGTAATGCTTCTGCGTTTCTGCAGTCTAGTCTACAGCTTGTGAGTGACATTCCTGTGTCACAGAAGCAAACCTCTGCAGATCGCCACGTGTAGTGATTACTGCAGCTTCAATTCATTAGCGGCTAGCTGATGAGAATATATTTTTGTTGGCCTCAGAGCCATGATTGTTCTTGAAATAATATATTTCTTCAGTGTTAAAGAATTATTATTTTTTTGGTAGGGTGCAATTATCATGATTTCCATTTTAATATCTTATGAAATATGTAAATATCTTTAATAAAATACATGACTGTAATATTCATGCACCCTATTCTCAGTGCAGTCAGCTCTGTGATGTTATGATAATTTATGTAGCCATGTACAACGGGTGTTGTCATAGCAAATAGCTTTGCCTGGTTGACCAGGAGGAAATGTTTAACATTTTAAACAGACTTTATTTATTTATTTATTTTAAACCGTGCTTGGAAAAATGCATGCATGCATGCCGGAAGAGAATTAGACTGAGCTCACTTAGAGATTGTAGCTGGAAATGTGTGTTTCACATGTCAGTGGCACCAAAAGAAGACTATGGTGTCTGTGAGTTTTGTGGAATTGTGGAAACATCTATATGACATGTGCAGTGTGCATTTGAATTTCAAAACCAACATGCTACCACCTAAAACACGCTCATGTAGTAATCCACTGCAAGCAAACTAATCTGCATGTTTACAGAAGTGTCTTATTAATAATTAGAAGATGTTTAATAGATGTTTTTTGGCTGGTGATATTTACATTTTTGTTGTGTGCAAAGCTGAGGTTAGCAGAGTTGACTCTTTTTTTTCATGAAGTTAAACAAAATATCTGACAAAATTCAATCTGCATCTGATGACGGACCAGATAAAAAGATCTGTACTCAGTTTTATGGCAAATCATGTTAAGACATTTTACCCAAAAGCAGAAATAACCAGGCACAAGAAGAAAAATCACAAAACTCGTTAACATTGATCCCCTATTTCCTGTAATTTATTCACTTGCTGTCTGACAAATTGACCAAGAGACACCCATGCCTGTAGCATAGCTAAAAAGGCCAAATAATTACCTTAATCTGCTTGGCACTGTCAATTTTCTATTAAATGTTACTTCTTATTGGAAACTATTTTTTGCTGCAGATTCAGAGCTCTGTGCCAAGAAGATTGTGTATGTATGACTGACTCAAAATAAACCACAGCACCCATGTTTAAATAAGTTAAGTGGGGTTTCACAAAAATGAACCATTATACAGGAATTATACAGGTATTTTTGTACGTAATTTCCCATTTTCAGAGCCTCAAAAGTAATTGGACAATTGACTGCTAATGTGACAGAGGACTGATGTAAGAGGATGAACTGTGAAGTGTACGTGGCCGTACTCTCTGCTCAGATTCAGCTACACGCTGAAAAATCAGACAGTGCTTCACCATCCAAATGGATAATGAGCCAAAAGAGCCCAAGAGTTACTTAAGACAAAAAAAATAGGATATTCTTCAATGGCCAAGTCAGTTACCTGAACTCAGCCCAGTAGAGCGTGCTTTTCATTTAGTAAATACAAAACTGGAGGCAGAAAGATCCACAGACAAGCAGCAAATGATGGCTGGAGTAAAGGCCTAGAAGAGGATCTCAAGGGAGGAAACACAGCATTTGGTGATGTCCATGTAGGCTATTCTTCAGGTAGTCACTGACTGCAAAGGATTTACATCGGAGTATTAAAAGCAATTCTTACATTTAAAATAATGTTAGTTTTTCTGATTACTTTCGAGCCTCTGAAACTGGGGGACGATGTATAAAAACGTCTTTAATTCCTAAACAGTTGTTGCAAAATGAATGCTAAACTCCTTGAATTAAAGCTGAAAGTCAGCACTTCAATCGCATCCTGATTGTTTGATTTAAATTCCACTGTGGTAGTATGGAGCCGAAATTAAAAATGTAAAAAAAAAAATACTCCATATACTTATAAGCTGAAAGGTACCTGGGGTCCTAAAGTATGTAACTTCTTGCTCAGATTAAAATTTGAGCATCGTTTATCGAGTCTATATTAGCAAAAGTTGAAGGATCAAAGTTTTTCAGTGGGATAAACACTGTGACATTCAACAGGACGTCTCTATAAGTCGATAACCTTATCACATCCTCTCAGCTCATTTTGTGCCGTGAATCATTAAAACGCTCATTAAAACTCTTGATGAGGACCGACCCATGCAAATGCGAGTGTACAGTACTTTATCACACCACCACAGTGGATATTGAACTTCATTGCAACAATGTTTATAGAGCCAGATAATAAATAAGAGCTCGTATTCTTACCGGAACCTGCTTTATTTGAAGCAAGACACAGCCAGACTATTAATTGTGGTGCAGATGATAGTCTATAGTCTGATATTAATGACAAAGAGCACAGCTATTAGGAAGGGGGGATTTTTTTGTGTGTGTATGTGTCTGCATATTTATCTTCAGGCATTGTTGTTGATTTTGTAACTTTGGAGAACAAGCTAACATCTTGAGAAACTTCTTGCCATATTTTTTTGTGTCTCTTATTGTTAGCCCGCATTGTTGTTTCTAATTTATCAGAACAGCACAGAGAAACTGCTCAGACCAGATGGTGCAGCTCACTTAATCTTTATCGAATTGTGTGCAATTCGGCATCTGTGTGTCTTAAAAAGCAATAGCTGGTGTCAAAACACTTTTTTTCCCTCTTTTCTCTCTTTTCTGCGGAAATGAGCTGCTCAGTTCCGAGTGGGCAATCTCACTCATCACACTTTCATCTGGAAAGCCCTGTGGGGGAGTGTACACGTATGTGAGAGAGTCCTGATCTTCACACAAGCGTAATGTGAGGCCATTCTATATATGTCATTTCTTCCTAACAAGCTCGTTTATAGATCATCAGTTAGAGCCAGGGTTAGGCTTGGTTCAGATTAAGGGCCATGGCGGACAAATGGATAGGCTTCTGATCAATATTTTATAATAGCAACGGATGAAATCATTATGTGTAATGGCAAAGGTTACTTTCTGTGTAACAAACTAAACAAACACAGAATTATCACCGGACTTGGCTTCTCTCCAGGCTTCCATTGTTAGCATCTTTAAGGTCACTGCTTTCATTTTACAAAGTGCAACTTCACCGTTTTGGGTCATTCCCACCATAATTATCAAAACAGCCACAGCTACTCTGAAAACAGCTCCAAAAACCTGTACCTGCATCAATCCAGGATTCTTCAGACATTTAAATCAGTTGTGTGGTTGCAGGCTAGATTTTTGATATTAATAGCATTTATTTGTATAGGGATAAGATAACATGAACCACACCACACGCCACAGCTTTTATAGGTTAGACTCATTTGCAAAGCCCATCCCTAGATGAGCTTTTAAAATGCATACAACTGAGCAGCACTTACACTAGCGCTAGTAGGATTCACAAGTTATACACTAAAAAAAAAACTGTATTCAGACAACTACACAATGTGCAAACTGCAATGTAATACAGCACCAGAAGACAGGAAACAGTAGATCATTCATGATATCATTTAAATCGGTTTTAGTTGAAAACAATTCAATTCAGGAAGCCAAACCCAACCTCTGACTGGTAATGGATCAACATTTACATAGTCACATTTTAACTGCACATTCAGACAGTGCATTGTGTACCTCCTCACATACAGGAAGAAGCAGGAGCACAACCATGCTGGCACAGAGAGGGTTCGAGCCAGGAACCTTCTTGCTGTGAGGTGACAGTGCTAACAACTGTACCACTGGTGGATTTAATGAAGTCGGAGAACACATGCAGAGCTTAATGCGCTGATGTCTTGTGATAACCCAGTCATAGTGGGTCCCACAAGCCAGTGTGCTCCTGGTGCTGGTCCCAAGCTTGGTTAAATGAGGAGGGCTGTGTCAGGAAGCATATCCCCTTTATTGTCATTGTACATTTACAATGAAATTGTGGAAATTGCTTGCTATCCATAATGAACACTGACCACTTCTGGTGCTGTTGGCCAACAGAGTACCAGTGGAAACAGTGCTACTGTTGGCCAAATGCAAATGGAGATGAGCTGAGGTGTATCCTCTAGACAGAGGCAAGCAGACAAGGAGACTTGGTGGAATTACAAAGTACGGGAAAGTTTTCAAAGGAAGAGGTCAGCAAAGAAAAGTGGGATAATCGGGTAGATGAAGAAAGTAGAAGGACGTGCTGGGAGGCTAGGCATACAGCAAAGAGAGATGTGGCAAACGCTAATGAAAGGGCATATAGTGAGTTGTATGTTAGACTGGACACTAAAGAAGGAGAAATGGACCTGTATTAATTGGCTGCACAGAGAGATCGAGCTGGAAAGGATGTGCAGCAGATTATGGTGATTAAGGGTAGAGATGGAAATGTACTAAAGAGTGAAGAGAGTTCGTTGAGTAGGATGTAGGAGTAGGTTGAGAACGGGTCATTGGAATCTGCTCTGAGCCCTTTCTTGTTTGCAGTGGTGGTGGACAGATACCACAGGCAGATGAGGTCAGGCAGAATTGTCCGTGGACTGTGACGTTTGCAGACGACATCTGTAGTGAAAGTAGGGAGCAAGTAGAAGAGAGCCTCGAGAGTTGGAGGTATACATTGCTGGGAAGAGGAATGACAGTCAGTGAAAGAGAGAGAGAGAGAAGTGGAAAGGTGAAGGAGTAAAAGTAGTGAAAATAGATGAGTTTAAATATCTGTGGCCAGACAAGGTAAAGAAAAGAGAGTGGGCGGAAACGAGAGTCTGGGTGATTTGTGACAGACTGAAAGGGAAGGTTTACAAGATGGTAGCACTAACAAGAAGACAGGTGGCAAAGCTGAAGATGTTTCAATTTTAACTGGCAGTGACCAGAATGAACACTGGTAGAAAGGAGTACATCAGAGGAGACAGAGTTGGAGAGGCAAAACTGAGATGGTTTGAACGTGTGCAGAGGAGTGATAGTGGATGAACTAAACATACAATGCTGGATATGAAGCTGCCAAGCAGGGAAAAAAGAGGAAGACTACAGAGAAGATTCATGGATGGAATGAAAGAGGACACACAGAGGGCTGGTGTGACAGAGGACGGTGATAGCGATAGTGAGGAATTTGCATTTTGCTGGTGAGCATTAGATGACAGGATTATGGTAATACCTATTTCATGTCTGTGGTAAAGTAGGTAGGTAAGTAATTTCCTGTCTCATAAATATCAAACCAAAGCCAGCAGTCAGTTAGCTCAGCTATGCACAAAGACTGACACCTCCAAAAAAAAATCACCAATAAACACTTAATATCTTATTAGATCTGAAATCAAAGCGTAGGAGAAGAATTTGTGGATTTATGAGGGATTACTTTTGTTTTAGACTCTGAAGGCATGTAAGTTAATAGAGGGTGGCTGTCTGGTTAGGAGTTAGAGCAGGTTGTTCATTAATCACAGAGTTGGGGGTTTAATCTGCAGCTCCTCCTTTCCACATGTCAAAGTGTCCTTGGGCGAGAGACCGAACCCCAAATTGCTCCTGATGGTCAGGTCTTGCATGGTTCGTTGCCACTGATGGCATGTCCGTGTGTGTGTGTGTGTGTGTGTGTGTGTGTGTGTGTGTGTGTGTGTGTGTGTGTGTGTGTGTGTTAAGCTGTTATAATGTCTAAGGCCAAACTTGTTTTAGATCAAGACTAAGATTGAATTTGTAATACGGAAGGTTAAGTTGCACAGAAGCAGTTTGTAGATGATAACAGTGGATAGAGTGTCCTACCAAATTGTGAAATATATGCATGAGCACTTGTGTAATCGTTGCATGAGTCTTGTGTTTTCTAAAGCACGCTTGTATTACTACCAAGCAACCGAACAAAGCCGGGTTCACTCGTTTGTAGCTGTGACAGGGAACGAGGGCAAACAGCATCAAACGGATGCAAATTTTACTCCTCAAACTGTTAGCTGTTTAACAGAAAATTGCCATTGCAGTTGTTTTCTCATTTTAAACATTTGCAGAATGTGTATATAAATCCATTCAAATGATATTCATTTCAGCAGAAAGCATTTTTTTCCCAAATGAATACATTTCTTTTCTTTATTTGACCCAGGGAAAGGGTGCACATGAAAGAAATTGAGGCCTGGTCGTATCTGCTGGGATGAGCCCAGGTCAGGTCAGTAAGGGATGATTTCATATGAATGCAGGAGCACACACACACAGAGGGGGCCGGTAAGAGACGGACAGGGCTGGTGAAAACTTTATGGATTTTTTGACAGTCCACCAATGCAACGGTCCACTGGGATTTTCCAAGTATGCCTGGAGGCTAGTACACCACTGACTGAAGATACAACAGCATAACATCATTCTCAACAGCCTTCCTTCCAACACAGTTGTTATATGAGGCTGTTATTCGAGGAACATTTCCCTTAATTGGTCATTTTAGAGAAAA
The DNA here is from genome assembly GCF_057382275.1 of Copadichromis virginalis. Taxonomy (NCBI): domain Eukaryota; kingdom Metazoa; phylum Chordata; class Actinopteri; order Cichliformes; family Cichlidae; genus Copadichromis; species Copadichromis virginalis. The sequence continues at coordinate 13,331,871 of NC_140629.1, forward strand.
GGAAATTTCAGGATTAAAGTACATCATTATATCATAATTCCCCAGTGTGTGCGGGGAAAATGAGCTATCACAGAAGCAAAGAGGGCAGAGACAGATCTGAAGTTCTTTATCAGAGAATACAGTTTCCATCCTACTCCTGCAAGCGAGGCTTAGGGGACTCTGGTCTCTGTGGACTTTCTCTGTGTGCCAGACTTCACTGGGTTTAGCACAAGAAGCACAACTTATTGGATTATGGTGTCCAGCGTTTATGCTCATATTGCTAGAGGCTGTGTGTGTGTGTGTGTGTGTGTGTGTGTGTGTGTGTGTGTGTGTGTGTGTGTGTGTGTGTGTGTGTGTGTGTGTGCGCGCGCACGCCATTGCTGTATGTGGGTGGGCAGCTTGTGAAGATAGAGATGGAACAGTAAATACACGACAAACTCCCGTTTACTTTCCCATTTTATAGGTGGGATTTCTTTATGGAGCCCTGCCTTTTCATGTTCACAGGTTAGCCGGTAAACAATCCAGAGGGGGGCCGTACTGTAAATGAAACGGGACTGTTAAGGCTTTTCTTGTTTCACGTGGATTTAACCGCACCTGTCTAATTTCATTCCTCGAGAAGTTTTGTGTCTGCCTGGACAGGATAAGGTTTTTGGCACTCGTCCTCAGTTAGATAGACTCTGGGGCTGCTGATAGAATGCTGCATAATTGTGCACATGCAGATTTGCAGTGGAAGTGATTTACTGGTACACTCTCTGTGTCTGTGGTGCCTGTAATTGCTGTAGCATCGCATTGCATAAATGTTCTGTGTTTATGATGCCTGCTTGATAAATGAGTCCATAATTTTATCTAATAAATAGATCTATAAAATACTTTTGTTCTACTTGTAGAATGCCTTTTGTTTCATGGTTGATTCATCTTTTTTGTTTTCATGCTGTGCACTGTATCACTAGTTGATGCATAGATGGAACTGCATCCTTTTAGACTGCTATAAAAATTAGTTATATACCACAAGATTCCCAGTAAATCTCCAGTAAATCATCTTTATGGTTAATTGCTGTAATGTGCATTACATTCTATGATAACACAGTGAGTTATTGTATGTTTTGAAACTGCACTAATATCGTCTTAACGTATTAGCAGCGCTGTGCTCATTCTTAAATACAGTTCCCACAGTGTGAATAAGGCACGGGCACATCAGAGTAAAACAATGTTGCTAAGGAACTGACCATGTCTATCTAGTTATGAAGAGAGTTATGGTGCTTATTCAGTGTAGTAACCCTGCTCTGCTTTAACAGATTACAGCCTAGGTAGGGATTTTGTATCATTAAGGCTGAAGTTAATCCTAATCTTATTTTTTTTCTCTTTTGCTCTAAACCACTTTCTGCTTTATATCCTCTTTCAGTGTGTCATGACCTCGCTCACAGCTCCATAAAAGTTCAAATGCAGGGAAGACATAAGAAAAACACAACCAGAGGATGATCAGTGTAAGCAGCAACAGAGACAGCGTGGCAAGGCCATGATCATAGTATCAAAATGTATCTAGATTTTCCCTACATTTTGATACCATCTATCCCATTTCCTCAAATAGTTGGCAGTGGGAGGTGGTTTCAGGAAGTTGCTAGTAGTTGCTTATGTGAAATTTATGTATATTTACTGCACGTATGGTACCAAGAAAGATGTGGATTCACTGATTTGTTGCTAGCAGTTGTTAGTATGAAATTGATCACAAAGAAAGTGAGTGTTTGTGGGGAGTACAAGGTTTCCAAATACCTTGCAGGTGAATGTTCTCTGTAAGTGGTTTGAGTCACTTTTTCAATGTTCACTATTTGCTTGGATAGCCAATGACAAGTGTTTGCAGACAAACTGGCATATTTCCATGCAAAGTACTGTCAACTTCAGCAACCAAAGCAATCACAAAGAGGTTTTTGGTATATCCCCTGATAGATTTCACCCAGCCACCAAACTCCAGCAATCACTCACCGACCTCTTGGAGATTATAATTTTTTTTTTCTAGTGACTGGAGGTTTCCAGAGAATTGCCAGCTGGTTTCTAGGCCTGTATGACTGAGGCCTTAGGCAATGAAACCCATGCACCACAGAAAGATATGCAGTACCACTGCACAGCCAGTACAGGTTGCAGAGGGCCATAACAAATGCAAGAGACATAAAAATAATGGTAATACTGTCTGCACCAGTTTCAAAATCATAAATATATGAGAATGAAAGCATAGCAGATAACTGATGGGATTTCATCCTGCTGTGTATAATGCCATTCAAGTACGCTCTGATGGTAGATATGCCCTTTCCTTAGTGAGTTACTTATTGAGAGGATGAATCACAGATGCTGGGAGGAATCCTTGCATTTCCCTTTTTATTATTTATTCGGCAGCATGGCACAAGGAAAGCATGCGGTGCTGGAGCAACAGGGGGAAAAAAACTGCTTGGAGAGCGGGACTAATCATGCCAGTTTCACAGCATAACAAGACAACAGTTAGAATTGGATGACGACTGGAAACCTTAAAAGCAATGCTAGCTCTGGTCCCATTACTGCACAGCCTAACGAACACCAGCCGGGCTGTAGAGTGTATTTATGATCTGCAGGACATCTGCAAATACAGACTGATTGGTATAAAAGAAAAAGACCAAAAAAAAAAATCAATTTCACTGTCAGAGTGGACATTTAATTGCTGAGTTTCAGGAGGTCATGAATAAAGTGTGTGGCCCAGATTGTGCTGGCTGTATTCCACTCACGTTGCTCTTTGAGGGGTTGAGTGACTGCTCCCCTCTGCCAGAAGCGCCATCCTTGTCCCAGTGGCGTTCCACCTTAAAAAGAGGAATATGTGTGCCCAACTGGCTCCCTGACATTGACACACCGTGAGTCACGCTGCTGTGCTATTTCAGTATGGCTGCTGGCAAGCCAAGCCTTTCTGTAGCCTCTCCCCTCCCTGCTTTGGTCATTTGTTTGCCTCCCCTGCTATGCTGTTTTCTTGTAATTTGGACATCTGTCAAGGTGGTTTGTTTGCAACCCTGTGGTGTGATTAGGCTACCTGTGCCAAATCTGGTAAGAGAGATGTGGGTTGAAGCGAGCCTTGGCTCTAAAGACAGAGCCACAGCATGGCTGCTCCACATCTACCAAGTTTAGCGGGATAATTACAAAAGCACTGGGCGATCAAGATGCTGTGAAAGAGATGCAACAAGTCGAGAACATTCAGGTCAGTGATCACAAATGTATTCATCATGCTTGTCTACACGCTCTCCTGCAGTGTTAATGGTGGTCTTGTCAGTGTCCTAGTACTGTCTGTTCAGTCCCGCCTCGCCCTGTCACACAGCTTGCTCAACTCAGAGCCAGTGCCAGAACCTCCTCTTACACCAGGGGGAGGAAGTGGGGCAATTAACCACCTGCTGATAAAGGAGCCATACCGCACAGCCTCACACATACCCCGATATTTGGTGGATCACTCATGGACACATTCAAACCCAGACTTATGGGTGTGGTGTCACTCAGGCGCACTGCGTGAAGCTCTAGCAGAAAGCTTGCAAACATACAGTGAGCACCAAATGAGAACAGGGTTGTGCTGATTTCAGATTTGCTTTCTGATCATGTTTCATACTGAGCGTTACTAATTTGTTCATCTCTTTAATGAACATTATTGGCAGGATCACATTAACCCAGCACTTAAGTTTCCTAATGGTTAAGGTCACGCTCCGCGCTCACATCATACTGTACGATGTCATTCAGTCAGTACTGAATGATTCCAACGGCACATCTCACTTCATTGAAAAGATCTTTTTTTTTATTTTTACATCATTAGCCAGACAGATATATTGCATGTTAAAACAAAGTAAATAAACCATAATGAGCCTCCATTATGCTTTTTCCTTATTTTCTGTGATATATTTGCTCTGTTACTCGTCCATGCTCATACACTATATTGCCAGAAGTGTTCGCTCATCTGCCTTCACAGGAATGCTCATCTTAATCCATAGGGTTTAATGTGTCGTCGGACCACCCTTTGCAGCTATAATAGCTTCAACTCTCCTGTGGAGGCTGTCCTCAAGGTTTAGGAGTGTTTATGAGAATTTTTGACCATTCTTCCAGGTCAGACACTGACGTTGGATGAAAAGGTCTAGCTCACAGTCTCCACTCTAATTCATCCCAAAGCTGTTCTGTCAGGTTGAAATCAGGACTCTATGCATGCCAGTCTAGTTATTCCACATTGACCTCGCTCATCCATGTCTTTATGGACCTTCCTTTGTGCACTGGTGTGCAGTCAGTGACCCATTCTTTCACAAATTCTTGTAGAAGTAGTCTGCATGCCCCGGTTGATTTCCTACACTTGTGGGCAGGGAAGTGATTTGAACACCTGAATTCAATTATTTGAATAGGTGAGTGAATACTTTTGGTAATATAGTGTATTAAACACGTGCAAACTTTCAAATAATGAGATCAGCTTGTGTATAAGGAACTTAGTGTGAGCCAACAGCTCAAGCTTTAGTCTAGAACATTTGGTTTCAGAAGGATTTTTTCGGTCTTAGAAGTCACTGAGGGTGGAAATTCCTAATATGGTCATTGCAGGCTGTGAGCACAGGACTGTGTACCTGCTGCTCAAACTTTCTGTTTACTAAGAGCATGCAATCAGAAGTAAGATGGCTCAAAGAAATGGGGAAAAAGCTAAAATAGCATTTTTCAGATGGTGGATGAACTGAGGAGCACCAGGATAAGAAAAATAACACATTTATGAACTGAAAATCATAAAAGATGCCACAGTTGAGACAGAAAAATAAAAGGAATTGATTTCTGGCCTAAATCAAAACTTTGTGTTTTGGTAAATCATTCATAGCTGATAAGCCATTTCAACCTCACTAACAGCATGAACGGCAGTGGCAGCTGCCGCACTGCGCTTTGCCGCTCTGTCACGTTAAGTTGTCTTTTAGTCCCAAATCAGCATGGATCTCACTATGTGCCCTGTGTGGCAGAGCAACAAAAACCAGTCAGTGTATGTTCATGGGAGTGTCAGGAAGACGGGTTACACAAGGGCTGGCAACATTTTTTTCTGGCCCATTCGGTCTTAAACAAGTATCATAACTTTCCTCTTACCTTAAAAATAAGCATACCACAAAGAACTCTACAGCATGCAGCAGACTTATCATACCGTAGTTTTAGGAAGAGAGAGAATTTGCATTGTTATGAAATAACAGATGATAGATGTGATAAATAGATGATAGATAAAACTGTGAAAAAAGCAAGATGTAGGTGTTTATTAAACTGTTTTCAGCCAAGACACACACAGAGACTGGAAACCTAAACTAGCAAAAGTCTCTTTTCACATTTTTTGATTATCTTTTATTCAAACAAGAAAAAATAAAAACAAGTATGAAGGGGGCTTGGCGTGTTTCCAATTCTAGGAGTGGCCAACAGGTGCACTATGGACAGAGAGGGTGTGGCCATAGTTACTGCACCTGAGTTTCACCCGAGGACAAAATAAGCCTGCTACACCTGTACTGTCACACCGGTTAGCCTTCAAGGACACACTTTTGTTGTGGATTGTGTCTTCACTTTAAGGTATGTCGGAGCTGTTATTTTTATTCTTCCCTTTATAGCGTTTATCGATCAACATTTGATTTTCTTGGTAGTTTGTACAGACAAACACACACACACACACAAAATAAACCGTCACGACTGAGTTCTCAGGTGATGTAAGTTTATAGATAAACAACTAAGCAAAAGTGATAAAGGCTCTGGGGGAGAGGTAAATGACGCCAGACATCTTTGCTTTTTGATGCCAAATACAAGCCTTTAGATTAAAACTCTTATTTTCCTGATAGTGTGTTTGCTCTCAGGTTGAAAATGGAGCCAGCATTCACGAGCGTCAGGCTAAAGGTGGCTGTGCTGTTTCTGGTGACAATTCAGCTGAGAACAGGTGAGTGTGGGGTTTTTCTTTCTTTTTGATTACATCTAAGGAGTTTGTTTCAGGTTTCTGAGCATGTTGAATCAGGGAACACAACGATCACCAGCAGAAGAGTTGTTTTTCTTAGGAATTCTGAACCTGAATCTGATTTGTGATCCACACAGCAGATACAGTTCACTGTAACTCAGCTGATGATCTGACCATTTCACGTACTCACTGAAGGGTGCGTTTGTAGTGGGGATGGCTGAGAAGTACCCTGCATATCATTCATACCTTAAATTATTGTGGCTGAGGGTCAAACAGCTATGTGCATTTGCAAAGCGCGACCCTGATGGATTTTATTGTGACCAGGGGAGTAATTAGCCTCGGGCCCCCATCCAAGCTGTCTGTATTAAATATAAGAGCAGCATAAAAATGCAAAAAAAAAAATTACATCAAATACGCCCAGAAAAAACCCTCAAACCTCAACGTCCCCTTCATTATTCAGATAATGCTTCCTAATTAGACCAAAAGTTCACCGCCTTATATAAAGAGCCACGACTGATTCTTTCGGCTCTATCGTGACTATTTGAGGAAAGCACCTGGGCGTGTGCATTTCCATTCACAGGAGAAATAAACAACATTAATGATGGCAGTATTCCAACCATCATTTTATTTACGATGAGAGACATCCAGGGTTTAGCATTGTACGTGGCAATTCCTTTAAATTCCTCTGCATCATTGATGTAAACACTTCTACGTCTGCTTCTGCTGTTATGACGAGTCAAAAAATTATTCCAGAGAAGAAGTAGGGGTGAGCAGGAGGAAACACACACAAAAAAAAACAAAAACTGTGAGGCACCTTTGTATTTGCCAATGAGGGGAGGGCACAGGGATGTGCATGTTTGTACTGAGCTCAGTGGCTGAACCTACTGGCAAGTTAGCTCAGTGGCCTCTTCACGTGGAAATCGCATCTTCTTTAGATCCCAGTGTTTTGCCCTTGGGGGGTGCTGGGAGTTGGGGAGGGCGGCTTTCACGGTGTAAACATTTGACTGACTAATTTGTTTTTTTCCACACTCACTTCATCACATCTGCCATTGTGTACGCTTTCATAAATACCCCTGACATCCTCTGCTTTGTTGTGGTGCCACTAAAGTGCATTCTGAGTGCTTTCAGAGGGTTATAGTGGATTTAATGATGAGCGATGTCAAAACAGAGGCTGATTTGATTTGAGCTCCATTTAGATATTTTCTGAAGGTTGGACACCCGAACAAAGGGGGAGGGATGGCGAGAAGATAGAGTCGAACATTATCGAGATAAATAACTCTGATCTGTTGAAATGTGTCACCACGCTATCAGTGTTGACTCTGGCAACAGTTGAATAAAAATCTAAGGCCAAAAAGAGTGAGTTAGCGGGGAGTGTGTGTCAACTCAGAGACGGCTCGTAACTAGCTCATGTGTTCAGCTTTCATCATTATTTGCCGATATATTTCAGACAATTAATAAGCCTCCAGAGTTTAATAAGTTAAATTGAATATGCAACCCCAACCCAAAAATCTAAATAAACTTTTACTTTAATTCATGTCCAAGCCCTCAAAATCTTCAGTTTGACTTAAAAGGCCTATTAGTCTCACATCAGCACTTCTTCTCCTCCCTGAGACGGCACAGGAGCGCAGGCCCAGAGCTTGAATGCCATTAAGTGGGAGAAATATTAATACGTTTGAGAGCGAAATTCATTTTATTCTGTCTTCTTTCTGTCTCTTAACTTGGGTACACGACTGTAAGAATCCAATGGAGAAAGAAAGCATTGTTCTAAGTTAGACGGAGCTTAATAGAATTTTTGGTTTCATCCCATGTTAACAGAGGCGATGCAGATAACATCCACGGGGCCGCAGACCATTCAGTATGCAACGGGAACGACTGTTAAACTGGGATGCACCTATACTCCAGCCGCAGCAGACACAGGACCGCTGGATATTGAGTGGTCCAACGTCAGTCCGGACATGACACAGAAGGACACAGTGGTATGTTGCATGTGTGATGACAGAGAGGAATTATAGAAAGACAGAGAAAATATTGCATTTAGGCTCAGTTAGCTGGAAAACCTGAATCAAAAAATAAGACATTACTCAGTGCAAATCTTGCCTCTCAGATCTTATCATATTCAGGTGGCCAGACCCACTACACGGACAACAGCGTCTCCAAAAGGTTCAGTTTCACAGGGAACCCCGACCAGGGAGATGCTTCGATCTCTATCACTGGTGTGACAGTCTCAGACACCGCCACATACCAGTGTAAAGTCAAGAAGCTCCCAGGCATTGACATGAGAAAAATCACACTGGTTGTGTTGGGTGAGGACAAATTGCTTTTTTTGTTTTGCTTCTTTCTTTTTTTTTAACCGGTCTAACTTGTTTCATTTCTCAGCCGTCTGCTTTTAAATGTGCTCATTCACATGGAATGCAAAGGCTCCTCCATTCTTTCTGTCTCAGTAGATTACCTCACTGCAGCCATACCCAGATGCTTCAGTGTTGAATCAGAGCATTGCACTAAAATAGTTTTTGTGCCATATGGGTTGTTTCTTTCTTTTTTTTCATTAGTTCCCCCATCAACGCCAAAGTGTTGGGTTGAAGGTGGTGAGGAGAAAGGAAGCACAGTCTCCCTCCGCTGCGTATCCCGTCAAGGATCCTCTCCCATCAGCTATGTGTGGACGAGAGAAAACGGAGCTGCAATTCCATCCACTGCTACTCAAAGTAAGCAACTTAGCACCAGGATGCCTTTTTCTAAGAATGCTCTTCTCTAAACACTAATGTGGCTGTGTTTGTGTAGGTAATGTGCTTGTACTCAGTGCTGTCTTCTTTCATTAAGACCAACAGAGTGGGGAGCTTCTGATAAAGAACCATACAGACAGCAACACTGGAACTTATGTCTGCGAGGCAGCAAACGCTGTGGGCAAAGGGCAGTGTAAATACGTACTGCGTGCATACAACCGTAAGTCTACAATATCATCATCTTATTTTCAGTTTAACAGCTCTGAACACTCATATCCTGAAGGTACCTTTTTTGACTTGCTTTTATGCAAAATCACATATAATCCTCTTGTTGGATTTGGAATTCAAGAAGGTGAGCTGCACACGTTTGATTTCTAAGCAATACATTGCCTCTTCCAGCTACCAATAAAGCAGGTGTGATAGCTGGCGCTGTGATAGGCGCTCTGCTGCTTCTGCTGCTCCTCCTGCTTCTCATCTGGCTTCTCATCTGCTGCTGCCACAAGCGTCGCTACCAGAAGGAGGTCACGAATGAAATAAGGTATTTTATGGCCGTTTGAGGCATCTGTCAAACGATCTCAGATTGGTGCAGCAGCTTAACTGAGAACCTGCATGGCTCTACTTTCCCAGGGAGGATGCGCAGGCCCCGGAGAGCAGGCCCCCGAGCAGGAACTCCAGTATGCACTCCAGCCGGCACTCCAGCCTCCGCTCAGTGATGGGATACCGCACTCACCACGGCGTCATCTACAGTTCCGTAAGGGGCAATCTGCCTACGGTCAATGAATCGGGCCCAATCTTCACAAATGGAAGCAATGGGTCGACCACAGGCGGGGAGATACCCGCTCACCTCACATATGACCCTAAATATGGATACGCCGTGTGACCACAAACCTCAAGCCTAACAGGCTCTTAATTTTATTTTTAGTGCTCAACTACACTTTATGATAAAAAAAAAAAAGACTCAACACCTTTTAAATAATATTCTGTGTCTGAAGTATATAAGGGCCAAGAGTTGCAATAATATATACATGTTTTTTAAACCAGGGAACAATGGGAGTGTTTGCATAGCTACTGACTCATAAAATCCTACCCTCATGTGACATATTATATGTATCAGCTGACTTTCATGAAGCACTTTAGCACATCACTGCTAGTGTAAAGCAAACAGAAGAACAGGTTTTCATAATCACAAATAAGATTTGCTTTGTTTTTTTTAAAACTGTATGTAAAATGTATATAGCAAAGCAATTATTTTTTATTATGGTGCTTTTTTTCCTTCTTGTTATTTTTTTATTTTGTACAGTTTAATGTTTTAATTGGCAAGTCAAGGCGAACAACAAATGTAAATGGCATTCGGGTGTTTGTGTTGTCGGTCCACATGGGTCACATGTGTACAAATGTAACTTAATTAGAGAGATTAACGAATGAAGAATCCATTAAAATAAATATCTAGTGCAAAGTTCTTGTTTAAAAAAAAAACTCAAAATCTTGGTCATTTAATATGCTCGATGTGTTCTCACAGCTTTCACAGTTGCTGCTATTTTCAGGGGTGTAAGTGGCTCGATAATTGGGGACACTTTAGAATAGTTAGCTTTACCTCTGACCCTCTTTATGGCAGTTTGCTTTCTGGTAAAAAAAATATATATAATAATTTGTAGAGCAAAACGAAGCAGAATTGCCTCGTTCATGTCCTGTGCAGGGATGCATGTCTGATCTTTTTGGGGAGGGGGTAGGAAGAAGGTAAACTAGCTCTTAAACTAGCGGTACTGACCTGCAGCTGACACCTTCAGTAAGCAGAGTCAGCACTGTGCCTGCAGCCCCACCTCTCTTCAAAAGATCCCATCTTCAAAAGGTGCGTATATTGAATGAATACGAGCTGCTGGTAGTGGTGTGGCTTGGTCAGTAATTCTGTTTCCAGTCCCCTTCAGGGCAAGGGGCACCCCATCCCAACCCACCACACAGCTACACCAACAGACTGGCATAACACAGTGTTTAATGTGCCTCTGCTGTGCTTGACTTTGTCGTTTGTTTGCTTCCCAAGAAGACAAACACATCCTCTGTGGGTCCGTGTTAATGTCTGTGACTTTCTGTTTGCTCTAACCAGTATTTTTTCCCCCTTTCTTTCCCAGTAAATGCACATCCGTCAAGCTTTCTCATGTGCTCACACGTTAGCCTGTCCTTTGATCCATGCAAGAAGCAGGAAAACGGATACAATAATTAATTACAAATACTGTTCTGGAAGCCTCGTTGGAAAATCGCAGTCTTGCTTTGGAGGGCAGAAGTTTTAACAGGGTTGGCATAGTAAAAGAAATTGTATTATTATTATTTTTAGAAAAAAGAAAAGGCTACCACCGCAGTCTGCTTTCAAAGAGCTTTTGTATGGAAAACTGCTTTTTAATGCTCTTGTGCAACAAAAAGGCAGAATCTGTCCCTGAAATTTGGCTTAAGGTGATTTTTTTTTTTTTTTTTATAAAGAAAAGTGTGACTGCAGACTGTTGGGAAAGCCATACTGTGTGCTTATGAAATCAGCATCTTGCTTGTTTTGACTGGATAAATGGAGTAAACAAGAAATCTAAATAGAGTTGAACTATAATTTTAAGTCAGCACCTCATTAAAAAGAAAGTTGGGGTGCTCCACAGCACAAGCTAAAGTGATAAGGTGCTGCATGAGCACGGCTTGTGAAGGTGACTTAAAGGTGATTTGCTGTTCTTATCAGGTAAATGGGCGTGTGGGCGGTTTGGTGTTTGTAAATATGTGGCGGACAGCAGGAATAAGTATTTGCATGCGGCGCGTGTTGGATTGTGGTTTGTGGATTGGCTGAGCTGCTGTGCTGCACTGACAGACGTACAGTAAAGTCATTGGATATCAATATGCACTGCTCAAAAAAAAATGGAAGGACTTTTTAATCAGAGTGCAGCCTCAAGTCAATTAAACTTGTGGGATATTGATCTGGTCAGTTAAGTCGCAGAGGGGGTTGTTAATCAGTTTCAGCTGCTTTGTTGGTCATGAAATGAAACGAGAGGGGCAACAATGAGACAATACCCAAAACAGGAATTTTTCCCAGAACCAGTTTTACAGGTGGAGGCCACTGACATTTTTCCTTCCTCGTCTTTTCTGACTGTTTTTTCACTAGTTTTGAATTTGAAGTCAGTGTTATTATTGGCAGCATGAGGTGCCAAGGTTTGCTGTGTCTCCCAGCACAGTCTCAAGAGAATGGAGGAGACTCTTTGAGACAGCCAGTTACTTAAGGAGAGCTGGACAGGGTCATAAAAGGTTCTTCCCGTATCAGTAGGACTGGTATCTGGAGGAATAGCATGGGCACTGCCAGAGCTAAAAAAAATGGCCTCCAGCAGGCTGCTGGTGTGAATGTCTCTTACCAAACAACCAGAAATAGGCTTCATGATGCCCAGTACTGTGCAGCTCGATTGGAATTTCCCATAGAATCCCAGAATTGGCAGGTCCACCGCTGGCACCCTGTGCTTTTCACGAATGAAAGTAGGTTCACCCTGAGTACTTGTGACAGACGTGAAAAAGTCTTGATAAGCTGTGGAGAATGTTATGCTGCCTGTAACATCATTCAGCATCATAGGTTTAGTGATGGTTCAGTGATGGTTTGGGAAGGCATTTCAATCAGGGACACACAGACCTCTACAAGCTTGACAACAGTGCCCTAACTGCCTTTAGGTATCTGGATTAAAGTTCCTTCGGGTGATGTGATGACAGTATGCAGGCAGTTCTATGACAATGAAAGAATTGATACCCCTGAATGGATGCAAATCTCTGGGACATTGTGTTTTGGTCCATACAATGCTGCCAGGTTGCAGCTCAGACTGTCCAGAAGCTCATCGATTCCCATTGAGATCTGATGTTTTCAAATTGTCCCTTTATTTATTTATTTATTTTTTTGATCTGTGTATAATGAGCACATATCCTGTCCACCTCATGTCAATGCAAACCAGCTGTCGCCACTACCTGTGGTCAGGGATGATGCAAATCGTACCCAATGTGAAAATATAAATCCCCATGAAAAGAAAACTTAGATCCAAGACTTTCACCTTGCGTGTGCATCCTGCAGACAACTCCAGGCAAGGATTAATGCTTGAATAAACAAAACAAAACAAAGGATTCCTCAGCTGCTACCAAAGTTATTGAGCCAGACCGGGTATTGTCACGACTAACAGGCAAAGAGAACGTAAGCAGAAACCTTCAGTTGGATTCACGGCAATAAAAAACACAATATCTGACCCAGGTGAGCTTCGCTAGTGTAGGAATTTCCTACACTAATTACTCTAACCTTCTTACCTCACTTGTTCGCTTTGCATGTGACCACCTTAAATTTCAGAATTGGCATAAAATTCGAACATTGACCAAAGATTTTAATGGGGCCTATTTGTATCTGTTTAATGAATTTCAAATGCTAAATGTGTGAATCTTTTCCTCGGGCCCTTCTGACAAGCTATGACTGATTCAATTCTGTGACAGAAATGAAGAATCATCTGATTTTTGAGTGTGTGTATATAATTTATTATTCCTCTTCCCCCCCTTCTTGTCATCTCTTTGAACGCAGCAAAACCAAAGCACTTCAGAAGCCCACACAGACTGCTGAGTGTTGCACGGAGACTTAAAGACTACGGTATCCTTGTTAAAGTTTACGGCACAGAAGAGTTTGGGGTTATGTTTGTGTTAATTAAATATCCCCTCTGGGTAATGACGGGTGTGCTGGGCATCACCACTGTCTTTTTTAATTCCTATATCTCTTTGATGAGTGTGTTGAACTACAAGGAGAAAAAGCAGTGGACGCCTTGTGAAACTATCACCATGGCTCTGTCGGTGGCCAGTATTGCTCACCAGATGACTTGCTACTTCTGGATGACCATGGATGAGATGGACAGTAACTGCCAGATTGCCCAGATAGGCTACGCTATCCTGCTGGTGCTTACCTTCAGCTTCAAGTTCATCATCATGTGGAACAGCAGCTTTCTCACTTTCTACTACAGCACCAAACTGGTTCACGAACCCAACCACTGCTACACACATGCCCAAGATGTCATCGTCAAGCACGTGACCATAGCTGTGATTCTCATCCCTCTGTTTGGTTTTGGCACCTGTTTGCCAATGCTTGTGTTGTTTAACGCTGGCAACCCAGCAGCTGCTGGAAACGCGGTTGGCAACATCACCTACAAAGCAAATGGAGACTGTGGACTTGTATTCTCTGACACCACTTCTGTGAAGGTTTATCAAGTCATGTACTTGCTCCTCTCTGATGTATTTCCAGGGGTGGTCATGGTGAAATGCTGCATCTCCATCTCTGTTCACCTGGCCATCCATCTCCAGCACATGAAAGCTAGCACCAATGGAACCCACCCTCCAAAGCTGGGCACTCAGATAAGGGTCATCGAAATGGCTCTTGGTCTAGTGGCCAACTTCCTTGTCCTGCTCGTGGTAGACCTGTATGTCAACTACAAAATTGTGGCGCACCAAGAGAGCACCCTCTATCTCACAATCTTTTTCACATCGCTCTACACGACCGTTGCTGCCGTGGTGCTCATCTACGGCAAGAGGACTCTTTGGAAAACGCTGATACATGATTTTAACTTCTGGCTTAGTGAATAACTGTATTTGTCTTGTCTGAAGGTGCCCGAACAAAAGACTCAAGCCAGCCTTCCTTCAAAAGTTAAAAACTGGGGGACAAAAAAAAGCCAATTTGCTTTCTGCTGGAGGTCTTTGTGCTGAAATCAATTGGTCATTGTCTGAACTTATTAAAAAACTTTGAAGTATTCTTTTATCTTTTGTGCTAGCAATTTCAGTAATGACTACTGTCCTGCTGCATCACCATTAATTACAGTTTCTTGCATCAGAATGGGATTTTAGCTGTGCTGGCCACTTAGAGCTCTGCAAGTGAACGCACACCGGGGCCATATAACCAGCTGACCAGGCCAGTACCTATGAATATTAATATTTCAGTAGTACAAATAATAAGTTAGGCCTGTAAAACAGATCCCAAAGCATGCGTGCTTAGACATGATGTAACTCGGGGCCCATCTGAAAACGTTAAAAAATACATGTGACTGAGGTAAGAGTACAGAGCATATTAATAAAACAGGAACGTATGCAGAACCTGGCTTTAAGAGTTTTTCCCCCCTCACTCAGGTTGCAGATAGTTTAAGCTGCACACAGGGACTGGAGTAACCTGCACGTTAGCTGGAAGGATGCCAGGCCAAATCCCTGCACCATATGAGGGGGAAAAAACACAAACCCGATGAAGAGAAGCCCCCCCCCCCAACATCCTCCTTTTTAGTATATGTGTTCGCTGGCCCTCGACAGAATCGTGTATACCTGCACTCGACAGCTCCCAGGTGTGACTTTATGTAGCTGTTGCTGAGAGTGTGGATATGAAGCTGGTGTTCCTGAAAAGTGCACTCATGCCCAGCAAACCTACTCTGAGTAAATAGAGGGACTTTTTTATAAAAAGGAAAAAATGAAAAAAAAAAATGCAGCAGACCTCCTTGCAATGCTACATTAGTTCACACCCTCTGGCACCACCTAGTGAGGTTCAAAGCAGAGATACAATAGTGCAGCTAATCCCACTACACACAGAGACTCGGGATCCCTCCAGCTGTTAAACGGACAAAGTAAGAAAGGGCGTATTATCCTTTGATGCAGGGGAGTTAAGTCGTACCAAGGCCTCCGCTTCCATTCCTGTCGTCTTCCCCTCTCCCTGTTGGAGGGAGTTGGATTCAACATAACAGGGGCAAGTTAGGTTAAAGATGAGGCCAAGAACAGCTCAATACAATAAAAGGAACCAAAAAATAAAAGCGCTAATATGGCTACAAATGGCCATTTCTTCAGTGATTAACTGAAAGAAATGGCTACAGTTGTAGCTGCTCAAACTGGACCCAGTCTTAACTACCATATGCACATACGGTAGACTAAAGCTGTTTTATTGATCACTTTTGGACTTTTTCCTTTGACAGTTAAAGCAATAAATAAATAAATAAATAAATAAATAAATACTTGTGTTTTTTAAAACTACACTGCATTTAGTGGAAGATAAAAAAAAGATGCAAATTAAGACTTAAAAGACAAAAGGCAATAAATGCGATAATTATCATTTTAAATGAGTGAAATTATAACAAACAGGGGTGGCATAGTGGTGCAGTGGCTAGCACAGAAGGTGCTGGGTTTGAATCCAGGCTGGGACCTTTCCATATGGAGTTTACATGATCCCTCTCTGCAGGTACTCAATCTGCAGTCCAAACATATGCATGGGGTTGAGTTAACTGGTGATTCCTAAATTGGCCACAAGTGTGAATGTGTGCAACAGATCGATGACCTGTTCCAGGGTGTACCCTGTGTCCTGCCCTGTGGATAGGCTCCAGCAACCCCAAATCAGATGGATGGATGAAAAATAAATATTCCACCTGGAACTTATATGTTGTCTACGAACTAAGGAGGACAGTATGTCTTATTTTGTATTCACAGCTTGTTTCTGCTGACCCCAAGTGACCAAAAAAATCCTGCAGGTTGAAAAATAAAATAAATTATTGAATTTTATATCGAATTTTATACCGGAAATTAATTTATAATGACTTGTAAATATTCTGAAAAGCAGCCGCCCAAGCTTCCGCAGTAAGATCTAAATTAAAATACAGTGGACTGGAATAAAAGAATTAAAGTAGCAGAAATATCTAAGAGAAGTATCTCAGAATTGTACTTAAGTACTTTGTTATGTCTGATAAATGAAGTGTAAGAGTTTGCAACTGTGTTGTGGAAAAAATGTTTCAAACTTCGACTGAGTGCTGTCTCAAGGAAATGGAAATTGTGTGAGTGACCTCAGACTGTGGAATGACTCAGACACTCCGATGTGCCACTGGCTTGTAAGTCAGCTGAGAGGAGACTGGAAAGACGTCTGCAACAGAAAGGAACAATGCTGTTGTGATTTCTGCCCTTGGAATTGTTACAGCATTAAGCCGCAAACCTCTTACACTATGAGGTTGTTTCCATGGAGATGTTCCCGAGTATCCAGCTAAAGTTGGCAGTTATTACGTTGCTTCCTTTGCATGAGTGAACATCCCTTTAAATGTCCACTACCCATGAGACTTGAAGGGAGAAAGATACCCCCGCACCTCACTATCCAACAGGAAGGAAGAGGCCATTAACAATACAGATTAGCAACACCAGCACCATCCCACAATTCCTAGAAGAATTGCGTAAAGTCCTCCCTGCTTTCACACGAAAAGCCTCTCCAGCCTATGCACCAGTGAGCTAAAGCAAAGTATCGTTTACCTACACCAACTCTAATTGTGTTTGAAATGCATAGGTCACCACTTCTGTGTCTAGTTTGTTGATGTTTTGAGCTTGAGTGGGTAATTTTTTTTCACGCCATCAACAGCATCCCGATAACTGTCTGTGTGAGTGCTGCGTTTCCACCGAGGGTACAGAGGGTAATCTGTATTCTGTATGGAGGCAAGATTGCAGCTAAAAGGCTTTTTTTTTTTTTTTTCAAATAATCATAGTCATCAAAAAAAGGGAAAAAAATAGGGAGTCTGCAGGCATTTCAGAAACTGCTTTATTTCTGTTAAGTCAACAACAGCTTGTTCATAAAAAAGATCATCATATATCTCTTGAGGCATTGTTTGTATAAAATGTCTTTGATGCACGTTAAGGAATTTCCACTGTACAAAAGAAGTTAATCCCTTGTAAAAACAATGTAAATTTAATAAAACACTGGCAAATTAACAAAAGATTCAACTCTATCATTCTTAAAGCACTTTTACATGCAGAGATTTTGCACATACTGTTTCTTTTAGAACATTTTGACAGCGCACAGGAAAAAGTGTATATTGAAATCATACTAAAAATTTACACTGCACTCAAAATAAACAATCTCTGTACACACTGGGTGTGCAAAACTAAGGAAATACTCAATTCAACGAATAGCAATAATTTACTTGAAAATTAATTGATAAAAAAGAAAATCTACCCACACCTGAAATATCAAACTAAAGTGAACTCCAGAGGTATTTATGCTTGTAGCACATAGCGTTTAGGGTTCTTTAAAGGACCAGTTAGAAAGTTTGGAAAATTTACTCTCTCGACAAGAGAAAGAGACTATACCACTTACATCATTGTCTAAATGATGACTCCATAACCTACAGTTAGCTTAGCATTAGGACTGAAAACAGCTGCCGACTGGAAACAATTCAGATCTCATGATTTCCTCTGGGATTAATAAAATATCCTAATTTGTTCACAAAAGAGGGAAACGTTGTGTTTTACATGTGGCAGAATGAGTATCTCTTGGCCAAGAGCAGTAACTTTCTGATCTTATTTCTGATTGCCACACAATGTCATCTTTAAACTAAAGGTTTCTTATAGTTTCGTGATTTGATTTATTAAGTGAGCTTTGCAGATGGCAGGTGTATTTTTGTGTCTTCTATGTCTAATGCTAAGCTAAGCTAACCTTTTGGCTTAAATTCAAGCAACAACCTGGAAGTGCAAAAAACACAGATCACCTGAAGCTGGCTCCAAAAGTGAGTCAGTCCCCATAGACTCTTGTGTAAAAATACCCAGAGATGAAGTGAATGTTTATAGCCAGGTACAATACTTGTTTTGGGATTGTATGTATAATTAGCTTCAGTCATGGTTCAAAGTTAAGGTCATTTGAACTGTTACAAAAATGAAACCATCTGATCCAAGAAGAGTTGGCCAAAACTGAAACAAACAAATCTGTTTATGTCAGCTGATCTATTAGAATATAAGATCACCAAATGTTGCCATTAGTCTATATCTGCTGGGCACCAATGCAAACATGGACCTGCTGTTGCTGTTTTTTTTGTTTTTTTTTACTGGAATTTCCTGGAATAGTTTCATCTTACCCATGGATGCAGCTTAGCTGAAAACTTAGCACTACACTCAGTGGCCTAAATATGGTCACTTCCTGTTCCAGAAATGCAAGCTGTCATGATTTTAGCTAAATTGGAGGCTTCAAAAATACAGAAATCACAAACCAATCAGTGATGTCATTCGTCTTTTATACACAGTCTGTGCTCCATGCTACATGCCCACTAAAAAGGTACAAGAGTGGCATCTATGATCTTGTCTCCTAACCAATGCAAATATGCAGATTTTCCAAAACGTCCTTTCACTGAACCTCACCATCAACATGATGTAGTTTAGTTTGGATGCACGGGTTACAGTATTCAGTTCATCATCAACATCAAAACAAACGCATAATCTGCAGCACATTCAATAATGCCATCCAGTGTCTCTGAAACATTGTGGTTTAGACACCGTCAACAAACAATAACTACATTCTGTACATTGTTTTCCCTGCTCTCAATCAAGTTCGAAATGAATCTAATGCAGCTTTTTACTGTTCAAAAATGGAATGCTGGTAAACAGCTAGAGGGGAAATGAGTCATCCAGTGTCACTCTATAAGCACACACACTGTTCAGCCACAACATTAAAACCACCAGCTCTGAGTAGGTTCCCCTCATGACACTCGGACACAGGCCACTGATAGGGGACCACACAGAATGTCTTGTGCTGTCTGGGACTGGGACATCGGGAGCAGATCCTTTGTCCCCTGAGGGTTTGGTGCATTTTGTGGAAGCATCATAGGACTGAAATCTGGGAAGTTTGGAGGCCAGGTCAATGCTTTGGGCTGTTTTGGATGCTTTCAAGTAGGTCTTGAGCAGTTTTTTGTGGTGTAGGAAAAGAGCCTGTTGCTACCAGCTGCTTTTCCCATGGGTAGCTGTGCTTGGTCTGCAGCAGCTTTAGCAGGTGTTTGTGGTTAAATTAACATCCACACGAAAGACCAAACTTCCCAGGACGATGCTGGATTATAATGAGATGATCAGTGTTCGTTTCTCCTGTGTGTGGTTTAAATGTTGTGGCTGATTAGTCTACAAATAAAATATAACATTACAACATTGATCATTCCTTGTTCACCACATTCGCTTTGTGTTAAGAAAAAAAAAGTATCTTTTCTAAAAAGAGAATTAAAATCTGTACCTGAAAATCATATATCCATTTTTTGCACGTTAGTACCCTTATTGACAGTCTATTGACAGAAATCCCAAACCTAAACTTCCTCGCAGCTTAACAACAAAATTAAAAGGACTGCTTGGAACTATAATCAACTTGCATCAGAAATATGCTTCCCATTGAAAATCTGATGGTCCTGCAATCTGTACCTTGCTGTGGGGTTTCCACTCTGCCACAAATGAAGCTATGTTTATAAATCACAGCCAAATCATAGAATTAGGGGGGTAATAATCTTACTGGGGGGGGTGCTCATAGGACGGGAACATTGACTTCCGTGCCTTTGGAGGCGGTGGAGGAGGCTTGCTCTCAATTTTCATCGGGAGTGGAGGCGAAAACTTCGGGGAAAAAGAGAAGAGTGCTCGTGTTAGGACTTCAAATAAAAATAAAAACAGAATATTTTAGCGTTTACATGACATTAAATATGTATTTGTAAGGGGGTGTGTGAGATTTTCTCTGAGCAGACATACCTCTGTAGAAAACCCGGAGTTGTCAATCTCATGCGGGTGTTTCTTTGGTGGCATAGGTGGAGGAGTCCCTGGAGTGTCAATGGTTCTGACATCATTGTCAGTGAGAAGTGATGAATAACCTATGACAGGAGAGAGGAAATAAAAGCTTTTCAGGCCACATGCATCAGTGAATACGAGGTGTGTGTGTGACCTGATTAGGGCTTCAGACCAGAATGTGCTTACACAACGGAGCCCTCCTGTTTCTGCGTGTGTAAGGCATAACTTTAAGAGAAAATAAAACGATGACATGCAGTGTTTGACTTTTTTTGGAGGTGGGGGGGGTAACATACTGGAGCTGCGTGGTGTTTGCGGTGTGTGTGGAGAGGCAGGTAGAGGGCTGAGCGGGTTAGACAAGCTGAGCTGAGATGAAACCCCCTGAAACAGGGAGAGGGTAAGCCGGCGATCTCCCAGCTGTAAACTCTTGGGCCTCTGCTGCTTCTCTGGAGGAGTCTAGAATGAAAGTGGAAAACACAACAATGCAAAACCATTTAAGCACAACGGGACTGCTCCCAATTCACAGTTAAAACACTTGACACAATAACAACACGGCCTTTTTAAGTACCTTTGTTTAGTGCATGTTACAGGGGAATAAGAATAACAGAAGAAATATGAAGTGTGTAAACAGTTCTTGGGCATAAGGCCTTACCTCATCTCCATCTGACTGCCTCTCAAGGAGGTTCTGGGATTTGCTCACACTCCACTCCTTTCTGTTCTTTCTAGCAATCCTATTGTCTTCATCGGAGCGGGACAGAACAGACGCCCTGCGATCTCTGGGACGGGACAACAAGGAACTGTTTGTGAATGAAGCAGATATAGAATCAGATGCATAGACGGTGCATTTTTTTTTTCCCAAACAAGGAAAACAAAAGTCTTTTTTTTAAAGTAAGCAATGTCTAGACAGGATGGAAAGGTAGATAAAATAAGCAGCACAAGGATGCTGGGACTAACTCTTGGGAGGAAAGGCAGGAGGGCCCGTCTGAGGAAGCAGAGCCGCTGGAGAGGCCCGAGGAGGCGTTGGAGATGGTTGAGATAGTGGACATGCGACGCAGGGTGGAGGGCAGGATGTAGGGCATCACCACCGAGCCCACGCGACTCTTCTTCTGCTCAGTGAGAGAGCAGGGCTGGGACACACAAATGGGATTAAGCGTCACTGGGGGGAGGAGAGGAGATCTTGGCAGGGGAGGAGCACAATGACAGGCAAAACACAGGTCGCAATAGATTGGTTAAAGGAAGATTTATGGTCCTGCACTAATATAATGTACACTCTGCTTTGAATGAGAACCATTTGATAGGAAGGCAAGAGGGCCAATAGCTTAAGTTGGCACCCTCTTACATTAAATTGAGTTTTTGAGCTGGCAACACACCAAAGTTATGACGCCATATTGCTTCTCCACTTTCTCCCGAAGGTCTTGGAAGCAAGTGACCAGGCGGTTGTGCAAGGGTTTCAGCTGCTCCGTTGTCCTCTCCTCGTGGACGCGAATTCCGTCTGCCAGGAGGGGGATCTGGAGGGGGGAGAGGAGTACCTAAGTGTTTTAGAAGGCTGCTATCATGGATACCGTGGCAATGACAAGCGAAGGATTTACCTGCAGGGCGATGAGGCGTTTAAGTTCCTCAATGCGTTGACGGTCCTCTGGGTGTGCTTGGATGTAGGCGTTTGTGAAGAAAGCCTGCAGAGAATGGAACCAGAATGAAAATTGGACAACTTGGGGTCTTTTTGTGTTGTTAAAGCCTTGTCACTTAAAATACAGCTACTGGCTACATTGAATAGAGCTCCAAAGAGTGGCAAAGAGGCCACAGTGGTATACTTATGAATACAATCAAGTAGCTCATAACAAGCAACAGGCCAGCCAGAAGTTTTGAGTGGGGGAGAAAAAAAAAGGATTTAGAAATTATAATTCACCATTATTGTTTGGAGTTGAATTAATTATGTTTTATTAGAGGGCTTTGGCAGTAGTTGGTCGATTGAATGCTTTATATTCTGGCTCAAAAAAAAAGTTAAGAGCTGTGCAAGCGACATGAAACCAATTCAGCAAACAATGCAGTCTGCAAGGAGAAGCAGTGAGACACTGTTCTACTATAGTTTAATAGATGTAAAGGGTGGCTTCTAGTGTGCACTGTACATATTCAATTTGAAAAAGAAAAAAAGGAGCCTTTTTTCCCATTTGTACAATTTACATTGCTGTTGTCGCAGTAAATGATCAATTCATACAGCCTGCCAAACACTTGGCATGTCCACATGTCCATATGCAGTATTTCTACACCACCACCTACACCAGAAATACAAAAAACGCAGGTGAATTCAAAAGATCATTTTTGGTATGAAGTTCTGTTCGCTGTCATCTGGGTCACGGATGACTTTGTTGTTCTTTGTTTGTTCCCATGGTGAAAATCTTCAAGAGTTCTTATGCGACTAAAGCCACAATGACAAAGCTTATTTCCATCTACTGACTTCTCATTTGATGATGTGATATCAGGAATGCTCAAAAACACACAGAAATAATTACCCTTTCGTGCAGAGATGAGCCTAACAATGAGAAGTATTGTAACAAGGTGAAATGCATCAAAATCCATGTTTTCTCAGAGGACAGTATGTTCTCTGTGATCTCTGTGTGCTCCATGAGCACTGCTGTTCCTTTAATTCAATCATCAGATTAGAGTTTGAATCTGTCCGTTACTTTAGTTAATGACCGTATAACTGCATTCACAGTACTGCACGAGCAGTGTTGGTCAAGTTACTTGAAAAAAGTAATCAGTAACTAATTACTGATTACTTCCCCAAAAAAGTAATCCCGTTACTTTACTGATTACTTATTTTCAAACGTAATTAATTACTTAGTTACTTAGTTACTTTTTAAAATCACAATTTACAACCTGAAGAGGTGATAAAGCGATAGATCTTTCAGCCCAATTCTACTTTTTCTACATAATCCATCATACAAAATGTAATCAAATGGAAAAGTCTCTCTTTTTTAACTTGTTTTATCAGTTTTAATCTTTTAACTTTATGCATCAAACAAAAATTTAATTACATGCAACATTCTCTGACTGGAAGAAATTTGTTTAATATTTAAACCTATTTTCTGCACATTCCAGCACATAAAATAATTTTTGTGTGTTTACACTCACTCTTTCAAATAGATGCAAGTAAAACACAGCAGAAAATAAATAAAGTCAAAGACTAGCGGTCCTTTTGCTCTATTTTCACCTGTAAAGCGGGAGTGTGGTAGGCGGAGGTCAGTTGAAGAATCCGCGAGTTTCTCTGTGAGCTTCCCATTACGTCGTTGCGCACTCGATGCTTGCTTGGAAGTTTAGGGTTTTTTTTCGCTGTAAAAAGAAGTTTTCTTCCCACGCACGATGGACGCTAATGTTTTTGTCACTTTTTATGGAATCAAACTCAAAGTAAGGTCAGTACTTCCACGCTTTAAACGCTGCACGCTCATACTCTCTCCCACAATCGATATGTGATCCATTGTTGATCTGCACACAGCTGTTGTCACTAACGGCGCACTCGCTTACGTCACTGTCGTGAGACATTCTCGCAAAAAATCACAGTTTTAGTAACGCAGTAACGCAGCGTTCCTACGGGAAAGTAACGGTAATCTAATTACCGTTTTTGCAATAGTAATCCCTTACTTTACTCGTTACTTGAAAAAAGTAATCAGATTACAGTAACGCGTTACAAGTAATGCGTTACTGCCCATCTCTGTGCACGAGCTGTTCTTTGAAATCCATGCCAAAAGTTACTATCCCTATACACACTGGTATAATTGAAACAAAAATGAGTGAATGTGTGTTGAGGACGTCTTTGTCGGGAATCAGCATTTCACTGTGAAGCGTGAGATTTTTTTTTTATCTGCTTGTTGTCCAGAAACCATTTTTGTTTGCTTTGAGAACTTCCACAAAGCTTCCAGCCTAATAAGATGACCCAATTACAAAAAAAATCCCTTTTAAATTATTTGTCTGTTAAAAAAAAAAAAAAAAAAAGCAATCTGAAGAGAAAATGTCATATTAGTTTTTTTTTTTAAATGACCTTTTCATAGTTGGAGAAGCCACCCATGACTGCGGGGTCAACTATGCCATTGAGCATCATGGACAGTGGGTTGACGGACAGTGAGCGATCACATGCTTGCTGTTGCACAAGGTTACTCAGCTTTTCGTTGGTTTTTTCCATGGTTTCTACGGCGTTTTTCAAAGGACTGATTTCCTCCTGCACATTAAAAAGACACACATTAAAAATAAAGTGTATTTTAGGACAGATTTTAGTGAACCAAACGATGCGACGTAAGAAAACACAGAGTGTGAGCATCAAGGCTTAGTCCAGTGTTCTTACCATTGAGACAGATTTGACTTCAAACCATTTGAGAATCCCTGGGAAGTGATAGGCTGTAATGTATGTTGTTCTCTCGATCCACATGGTCTATAGGGCAGAATAAATAACAATAAAATATAAAGGCTGACGTTTTCATGTCTTCATCAATCTTTGAGGTGCGGCATGTGCCTACACAGGGTTTTTTTCTGCCTTCTTTTAATTTATGAGTGTATGCTTACATATGAGTCATTGCTTTAAAGTAAATTTAAAAAGTCCTAACCGCAAATTCATTGTCTGGGTCCTTTTCACCTTTCCTGAAGGGCCTGGAATACTGGAATTGGTCCACTTCATTGGTTCTGTAATAGCTGGAAAAGAACAGGGAAGGACACCATTGAGTTAGCGCTTTGCCCAGGGAACCATAAATCCCAGGATAGCCACGGGAAAATAAATCAGCCTTTAAGTGTTCTGTTACGCACTTTAATATCTGCTCTGGAACCCCCTTGTCTTTAAACTGCTTCGGCAAAGTGAGAACAGGCTTGACAGTAAAGCACTGGATGTCTGAAGTTCAGCTAAGGATAAGACGAGGGACAATATGAAAAAGCAGAGACAACAAACACAAGTCAAACTCAGTATGGTTTTAAGAGTTTCCTTAATTGGCAAATAAAAGCAAGTGCCTTCTTATTTTTTAAAATTGTACTCCTGAGGTAAGAAAAGAACTCTCACAGTGCTGGTGCTAACATACTCTCTTAGCATGCTAATATGTGCTAACTAGCCATGGACCAAAGCTAAAGCTAAAGCTTTAATGAAGGTATCAGACATACACAATGGTTCTTACATCTGCATTGGTCTGTGAATCTTCAGCTAGACCTGCTTTGATCTTTTGGGGGGTTGGGGTTTTTTGTTACAGAAATACAGAATAGATACAGTGAGGCAAAAAATTGTTTGCACATTCACTCTCTTAGACAAGCTTTCGTAAAATAGTAAAATAGTTCTCCTTTTCTTTGGATTTTACTGCCTTTTGTTCTCTGTCAAAACGATCCCACACTGCTTCACTAATATTGGGATATTGAGGCTGGGACTCTGAGGAGGCCAATCTATGAAGATTTTTGCACTTACTTAATTGATAGTTTATTTTAGATCATTTCCATGCTAAAAAATGATGCCGTTCCTGTTCTGATGAAACTTTTCTGCATTCATAATTTCATCAATGTTAACTAGATCCTCACAACCAAGGGCTGAAATCAAGCCCCGCAATAATGGTTCATGAGTTAGGTGGCATTTTTTTTATGCCTAAATAATTCATAGGTTAAGTAGCTTAACTAGCATTCCTCTGAAAAGGGTCAGATACAAGAACTGGACTGTAATGGGTGAAAAAGCAGCCAATTTCCAAAGAAAAAACTTTGAAAGACATCTATAAGGCCTGCAGAACTATGGCTGAAGACCACATAAAAGAAAGGAAAAGAAAAGAGAAAAAGAAAATCACAAGCAAGTCTGGCTTCTTGGAAGCAAAATATGAAGAAATAAGGGGTGGGTCACAATACTCCATGTCCAAAAATGCTGACATATGATTTAAAAGCATTTTCTTATCATTAAAGGATACACTGTCCTGGGGAGTTGCTAATGTTTTCTTCGGGGGGTGCTGTGCTGGTCATCCGCACGGCATTTGGAAACCGAGAGAGCAGCTTTAAGCTGAAGTCCTCGAGCCACTCATACTCTTTGCCTCTGTAGATGAACATTTTATTCTGCAGCAGAAAGTGTAATTGTGTAACACATCAAATGAAAGTCAATAAGCAGCAAGAATTATGATCAACCTCATTTTCCATGATATACGAGAGGTGTGCATGTGTGATGCTGTATTTGTGCTGACATTCGCTCGTGTCATCAGAAAGCTAATAACCTTTATCGGCATTATTGCACATTGCCCCGAGACATTTTTCAAAAAGCCAGCTCACTGCATAAGCAACGGGTACATAAGGGTTTTTCCTAAGTCTCTATTTATTGAGATAGGTGTTCATTTTCTTACCCTGAGGAAGGACGGGAATCCAAGGCCATAATATCCAACAGCAAAATACTCGGGCTGCGGCCGCATCGCATGCATTATTTTCTCATAGAACTCAGCTTGCTTTTTCTGTAACACAAGCCAAACAAGATTGTAAATACAGTTCAAAGACAGTATTTTGAAATTAAACTAACAGCAGTTACAAAAATAAAACCATTTATAACAGTATTCAAAAAAAGAAATCACTGCAACAAAACTTTCATTATCTTTTACCTAATTTCAAGAAAAGACTTCTGAAGCACAAATATACAAAATGACTAACGCTGAGAGACTTTATAACTAGACTGCACATAATCAAATTAAACTCCACACTATCAGCAGACGCTGTCGGAGTGAAAATGAGCTCAGCAAAAGGTTACCGCACACACTCTCTTCTCTCCTTCCCAGAGAACCGGCTGCAGCCTCGAACGAGCTGGCACATAATTCTTGTCATCACGCTCATTTAAATTAGTATTAATGAGGCCATAAACAATGAGAGTCTGCACTTTATATCAGTTGTTTTCCCTATCTGTTTATGAAGGTGACTTTCTCTGAGGTTTCAGTAATCACAGTGCTTTATTTGCAGTACTCAATTCTAAAGCATCTCTTCTTACCAGTAGCTGGCTCAGCTCCATGAAGTCAAACATGTGGCTCTCGTGCATCTTGGCCAGCTGTTTGCCCAGCTCAATGGCCTTTTCCCACATCTGAGAAGACACATGCACCACTCGGTCATAAGAGGGACTACTGTAAACATAACACAAGGTATACTTCGCCATCTGGTTCCCCCTGCTGTTCTCGGTAAAAACCCCTACCTCACAGCTTCGGGGGATAACAGTTGATGCTTCATGCGCTAACTACTGAGAAGCCTAAACGCTGTCACAACTCAAGAGTCTTGTGGCTGGGTCTGTGTTTTTGTTGCTTTTGCAACTTCCTGAGAAGTTTGCCAATGTTGACTTACAGAACAGACATTCTCTGGAGTGGTTTAAGCCTCATGCTAAGACAACAGCTCACATGTAGAGCAGCTAATAATCACCTTGCCCTTGTCCAAGTAACATATAATATCCTGGAAGAGCCTCTCTTTCAGCTCCTGCTGGGTCCACACATGCTCCCCGTCTCCCCGAGGTATCAGATGAGCTGCGCAAGGTTTGTCGGACCACTGCGTTAAAGCAAATAACCATAAATAAGCATTCAGTTCACCATTTAGAAGCACACTTGAAAAAGATTAAACAGCTCAGACTTTAAAAAAAAGATCTCTCTGTCAAAAAAAAAAAAAAAAAAAAAAAAGGCTTTGATGTGTCAGAGACCTCCAGTAATTCGGCATGCAGCAGCAGAGTATAGGCTGCCTCTGTGTAGTTCTCACAGTCCAGGTGCAAATCTCGCAGCTTGTACAAGTACCTGTTACAAGAGCACAGCGGTTAGACACAGCTCGCCCATTAGCCTGCAAACCAATAGGCTTTACGTCTCAATCTGACACACCTAATGTAAATGTCCTCCCTCTTCTTCTCTTTGTAGAAATTCTGCAGGAAGGAAAAAAAAAAAAAAAAAAAAAGAGGGAAAATTTGATGCTTTTTCTTTAAACATTTTCTTTCAAGCTATTTGCATAGGTGATTGCTTTATATTGCAAATAGCATTACACCTTTGGTTAATATAGGCAGAGGGCATACCAGCACATTGACGGTGCAGCTCATGCGGTGCTCGGGGCTCTCATCATGTGTGATGGTGCGGTACGCCAGTAGATTCTCCAGCAGGCTGCTCAGCAGCAGAGCCAGCTCTTCTCCTGACTGGGACAGGTATCTGTGGCGTCTGCAGTGCTCCAATAATCTACACATACCCAACAAAACAAAAGTCATTTATAGACCACTCTTCAATTGTAAAGGTAAATTTCTAGTTCATCACTTTGCTAAAGCCCGACTTTCTTTCTGACAAACACAATAAAATTTGCTTTATTATTCCAGAATGGTACATTCTGTCCCTGAGAGACATCGCTTTATTAGACACTGCTTACAATTCTAACAGACTACCTCGCTCTTCTGGCTCCTTGAGAGCCGAATCAAAATACAATCAGAAAGGCCTTTGTATTATTTTTTGAAGCAATCCTATGCGAATCCCTTTTTGAGAAAGAATCAGTGCTTTTCATCAGTGCGGTGTACTCCTTAAACAGATTCGGGTAAAAGAAATCTTTGCTGTTTGATCTGCTCCTCTGGCTTACGTTTTCTCCAGCAGGACTTTGTACTGCTCATCCCCTCGTCCTCCCTCTACCTCTTGATCCAATTTTGTTATCAATTCATTTTCAAACTGCAAAGATGAAAAGAAAATTTAAAAAATAAATAAAGTAACCAAGGCCACCATCACACAAGCATCACAAATGTCATATTTAGCCAAGAGCAGCTTTCGCAGAATTCAAACAAAAACCACCAAAGTGGCGAACTTCTGAGGCAGATTTTCACCGTTTCAAACGTGTGTCCAGGGCTGAAGTTGTGCTCGCACTGCATCATATCAAAGAAGATTGGGATGGTGGCTTTCCTCAGTTCGGGCTCAGGCACTAATGTGACCTCCAGAATGGGTCCGACCATAGCTGGGATGAACTTCATTTTGTGGGGGCCTGAGGGACAACGAACATTATCACACAGAAACATCATAGTGTTATTTGAGGAGGCAATAAACCACATCTTCATTCTCAACAAAGAGAGGACAAATCTAATAATGTGGCAAACAAAACAACAACAAAATATGAAGCCGGACAATAAAAAAATATTGTCTTGTTATTCCCCTTGCATTACTTGCAGGGAATGAATACACAGTTCCACAAACTCTGTGATAACAGAAGCATTACCAGATGGTCCAGCACACTCACCGAGATTATACCACATATCTCTGATCTTAAATCCAATAGTCTTCCTCATGTCTCCGTATCTGCAGCAAAATTCAATCAAAGCGTTGTTAAAATATGCTCTACAACCACAACAAAAGTGGCATAAGAGGTGTGCAAATGGGAAATGATGACAAAATGCAGTCATTTGCATATGATTTAAATCTTATATTTAACTGCAGAAAGGAAAACAAAAAATAGAACAAATAATTATC
This sequence comes from Copadichromis virginalis, assembly GCF_057382275.1. Taxonomy (NCBI): domain Eukaryota; kingdom Metazoa; phylum Chordata; class Actinopteri; order Cichliformes; family Cichlidae; genus Copadichromis; species Copadichromis virginalis. The sequence continues at coordinate 13,361,489 of NC_140629.1, forward strand.
AGACCACATCCTACCTCGTAGTACCATATCACCCATATAGAGCAGCTCACTTGCTTGCTAGAGTATTTAAAAGTAAAATGGGAGGCAGAGCCTTCAGCTTTCAGCCACCTCTTCAGCTTCCAGTTTGGATTCGGTAGATCATAAAGGGCCATCTGATTGCTGGGTCTGTATTACTGTATGGTCTGTACAATGTAAAGCACCTTTAGGCCACTGTTGCTATTATTTGCGCTATATCAATAAAATTGAATCAAAAACTCTCTTGTTCTTTTAGTTTGAGAAGCTGGCAGATAAGGACCTGTGAGGTATCTGTCAAACTCCTGTAGGTACTCTGGCTTCCCACTAAAACCAGTTTGTTTAAATGGAGTGGTACATACTGTTGAATTACCAGGATACCCTTTATTTCTTAGAACTTGAGAAGAACATTAGATTTCAATTTTTTTGGTCCATTTTAACACTATAATTTGACCCGCAGAGCCTGATTCTCCACCCGCTCCACTAACCAAATTTACCACTTCTTTAATCAATGCAACAGCGGACATAATAGGAATGGGGTTTTCAAATGATTAATCAGTCTTTTAATGTGATGAACTTGAGTTCGGTAGCACAATGTGCCACAGGAGAACAGAAGTAATGGTTGCTAACGAGGCCCAATGTATGCCTTTGTAGATACTCCATTAAAAAATTCATAAATGATTTATGATGAATTATTCCATTAATCATTATTTGCCATTTACAAGATTTCCAATCAATTTCAGGTTACATTAGAAGAAAACAAATGTGCTTTCAAAAATAAGGACTTTTCAAAACAAAAGTGATGCCAGTCTTTTTTTTCTTGTATTGTGTATTAAAAATAAAAATGAAAACACATTTATTCTTCAGCATTTAATATGCTTTTCTTCCATATTTAGCCAATTATAAAACGCACTCTATTTTTGTTTACATTCTACACAACGCACAATCTGTTTGTTATCTTTAATAACCTGTCTGATGAATAGTAAATGGTCTCACTTGTTCAGTATCTTGTTTCGTTTTTCTTGAGAGAAGGACTCCAGCTGCAGCGTCTTGTGAGTGAGAAACGCCACGGTCAAATGAAAGTAGTTATTCCACAGCTGCGAGGGGAAGCAGGGTTTTCAAATATTAATACCATAATTAACCGATTTCGAGTTTGTGTTTAATAAAGAATGTAACCTCTACTGAAGCAGGAGGAGGACGAGACTAACCTGGAGTTCAAAATGCGCCTTGTCCAGGAAAAACTTGTTAAGGACGTCTGAGTACAGGTTAATGGCCCTGAGGAAGACTCCCATCTGCACCAGGTTCATGACCATCCAGTCAGCGGGGAAGACATTTCCCATGAGGTCTTTAAACATGATGAATGTCTCCATGAGGAAGTCCTTGGGTCAAAAGTACAATAAAATCATTACTGCATGGGTTTACTCTCCAGCCCTTTAAAGAAATATAATAAAACCTGCCAAAAATTCACAGCACTGCAACTACACGTCAGTCAGGCATAATGGTCCCACGGCTTAATTAAGGCCCACGGACATCCTCATCATGCGTGCTTAATCCACTGCATGAAATGTCTAGAATCAATATTCTCTTAAGGAGCAGTAAGTGGCCTGGGTGGTTTAAAGCCCATTATTGATGAGATGCTTCAGGACAAGCTGTAGCCAAGAGGGGAGGAACCAAGACACTTACAATGATATCCTGTCTCGTCTTGAAGGTGCTGATGTAGTGGGAGTAATGCATGTCGTCCATTTGTTTGAGGATCGCCGTCATGCAGGCGAGATAGTGACCCTGCCACAAGAGAGAGACAGTCAAATATCTTTAAAGTAAAAAAAAAAAAGACACTTTCAGCACATATTTTACATATTCAGCTATATATATATAGCCATTGTTCATGTCAGTGCCATTAATATTAAAACCAATGCTGACAATGTGGTTGTCAAGGACACATTTCAGCTGTAATATGAGTGTGTCTTACAATGAGAGGAGATGATCGGTCCATGCTGATGACAGTGCGATTAACCCTGCGAAGAAGCCTCTCCATTATCAGCTGAACGTGCCCCCTGGTTGGACCCTGCGCAGACAGAACAGCTTCAGGCACCGTTACCAGCGACGTAGACGTGCTGTCACAGACTGACAGAATCCCTTTTTGTTAAACTGTTAACAGGGGCGCTTTCATTATTTTTGAAATACTCAGCTTTGACAGTATTTGTCCCCGTGGAGATGAATGAAATTCCCTTTGCGGTGCCCACAGTATTTAATTTTAAAATAGACACACACGCACACATACACACATAAAATATAATAACTCAATCAATTAGTGGATTGATTCACTAATTCCAGTTGTCAAGCATTTCTGTATCAGAAACTGTCATGTCTGGATTTTAGTCATATTAGAGTAAAAATTCAAGAGAAAAATTGTGGTCGTCCACCCCCCCCCATTTCTGACTAACAAGTAGTTGTGGCAACTAACTGCTCCTCAGGTGGTTGAGAGTGCAACAACCTCAACCTCTGTGTGACCTCTGGTTTCCTGGTGGAATCCGTCTCTAAACCATCACGGCCTGATTCGTGCTGACTGCAATCACTCTCAGACAAACTGGCGAAGGCTTGTAAATAATAGCAGACTGCTGCCGCACGTTCCAGCTAATCACAGTCATTCTGTTCCAATGAGTTCAGAGTTGGAACTCAACTCAACTGGTTGCCATCGGGTTGTATTCTGGTTATAATCCTTTATATAAGAGAGGCTACGTCATTTTGCAGTTGAATTGCTGTCCTGCAGCAATTATGTCCCTGTTTGTGGGGGAATGTCTGAAATCCTGTTACAAATCCACGTGGTTCTGGCTGGATTATGAATATGAATAGTTATTGTACATTTTGTGTACATGCAGAAGGCTCCAGATTTGTGATTTTTACCAGATTGCATGAAATTGACCACATTCAGTTGCAAACTAAATTAATCAGGATTAATTTATGCTTTCTGGCAATGGAAAGAAAACTTAGAAACAATTCAAAAATACAAACAAATGTGTACAACCTATAAGAGACTGCCAGCTCTAAGGTTTTTAGCGTTTTAATGGATTCAGCTCTAAATTTACTGACACCACGTTGTCAGCTTGGCTACATTTTTGACCACAAAGCTGAGTGTAAACTCAGCAGCAGTTTGCATATCACCAAGCTACACACGAAGCCTGCTCTCTCATCTAAACAGTAAAAAGATACTGCAGTGGGATTTGTTGAATTTATTGCTTTCTACTTTATTACTCTGTCATGCTTGTGCTGAATCATCCTTTGACATAGCTCTATTTTTGGAATTCGTGAATATGGGCAGGTCGCTGGTCTGTTGTGGTCTGCTGTTTTTCTTTAGGTATAAAATAAAAGGATGAAATAATTTAATGTGTATTTTTCATATTTATCAACGTTAGAAGGTAGGCTTCACACTAGTAAATGTAGGTTTGTGGATTATCCAGACAACCTATGTGGGAAGTGATGTGACTGCCATTTTTCTTCTCACTGGAGCATCAAAGAAGGTAATTCCATTCATCTCCGGTATAATAGGGTGGGGGGGGAGAGAGGAAAAGTCACTAGAGAGCAATATTTCAAAACCTAGGCAAGTAAAAGTCAAACTGGGATAACTAGATGTTCCACTTAACCATCCATCCATCCATTTTGAACAGCTTATCTTGGATAAGCACAACAGTGGCAGCAGGGTAAGCAGAGCAGCCAAGACATTCCTATCCTTAACTACATCCTCCAGCTTCTCCAGAGGATCGCAGACTCCTCCAGGTTAGATGAGATCTATAATCCCTCCAGCATGCTATGGGTCTGCCTGAGGCTTTTTTCTCCAGTTAAAAGTACTAAGATAAAATCTAAAAATAGGCTCAATTCAATCCAACTGGCTCCTTGTGATGGTAAAGAGTAGCAGTTTTTCTTTGTGATCCCCATGGATACCTAAGCTCTTTACGCTCTCTGTGGATAAATTGAATTTTGGCAGCTCGTATCGACCACCTCATTTCTGACGAGATAATTCCTACGGTAATTTGGACGTGAACCAGTAATTGCCTCACCACGTCTTTGCGGTCCAGGTTGTCCAGCACTGTGCTGAGCAGCTGGACGCAGGCCTCGTAGTCTGGTTTAGTCGAGTGGTCGTCCAGCTGCCCACTCAGCTGATCGGTAACAAGCGGCAGAAGCACATCTCGACACTCTGAGGGAACACGGCACATTTCCCGTTAATGGATCTAACCTAATAAACTTGTACGCAAGTGTAAAAGTTGTTTTTCCTCTTTCATCTCGTACGAAATGTCATCACAGGCTTTTTTTTTTGAGCCTCAAGGACTCCTACCTGGCTGCCTGAAAAGGTCACTCTCCACCATTTTACACATGCAACCAAGCTTCTGACGCACGAGCTGAGAGTCGGGAATGCTCTCGATGAACTTCGCGAGGAGAACGCTGAAAGAAAAAGAGGCAAAAGAGCAGCTGTGACAATTTTAATGCTATTCACATTTCACATCCAGTAATTATAGTCACAGAGGACTAATGAGCCGCACACACGACGGGTTGATTTTACTGCGGCAAGAATTGAGGAAAAACGCCTCCTTTGCTCAGAAGTAAATATGACAATTTGCACGTAGACAGGCAATTATCATTTCCCGCTGTGCAAACTCTCTGGAGAGTTACCTGAGCTCCACAGGATCAAACACAGTCTGGATGTCATTAATGATGCTGGGGAGGTATTTCAATATAGCCCCCTGAAAAAAAGAAAAGAATCAGGTCTCATCAGGCTGAAGACGATTTTTATTCTCTAGTCAAACAAGCTTTTTAACTGAGCTTGTTCCTCACCTCATCGAGCCCGCCAGCAAAGAGCTCACATTATTTTGCAGTTAATTTGTACAGCTTCCTCCATAACTTGTGTACAACAGTGTAACACATTTTTCACAGCTGGATTGCTGCAGTTATTGAACAGCAGCAGCAGAAAAACAGAGACCAAAAACCAAAATAATATCTTCATAAAGTCTGACCAGCTGCATTTTAGTTCCATTGTAAAGCTAGACAAATGGCTTTTTGGTTAAAAATAAATAAATAAATACAATTATAAAATGCTTCCACATGATACATTTAGTTCCTAAACACACAAACACCTTCAATGTACCTTTATCTTTACTCCCTCATCCAGCGGTCTGTCCATGAGAGAGTTGAAAGAGAGGAAGAGGGTGCGGATGGAGTTGAAGAAAGCGTCTCCGTCCTCGCTGTTCCCATAGAACCTGCAGTAAAAACACCACCATTAAAACACAAGAAGTCACCCTCCGAATGATGGAAATGCTGAGTGGATTCTTGTGTTGCAGTGCTTCTCACACCTGAGATAGAGGACTCGGGACTGTACAATAAACCTGAACAGGTACTTGAGAGCTTTGAGTGCAGCATAGAGTCTCTCAGTCAGGCCAGGCTCTTCAGCATGGCCCACATAGTAGTTAAGCACCCCGGTTAGCTTCCTGAGAAAGTGAATCAGTTAGACATTAAGGTCTAAGGGGGTAATTATGGTGTGGGAGGAGAAGAAGAGCTGAAAGAATTAAGAATAAACAGCACAAGCTATTAAAAGTATAAATATAGAACGGGGACTCACACGTAAGCCAAGGTGGCGCTGAAGTGCTTGTTGATGTAGGTTTCCAAGACGGGGTTAAAGTGCTGGAATTTGATGTCGCCAATAAGAGTAATTATAAATACCTGGATAAAAGCAAAAGGAACAAGGAGGAAATAAAACTAAAGTCTGTGCAGATTAAAACAGTTCATAAAGGTTATCATTTTATGTAAATGAAAAGTTGTTCACTCCTCTAACGTTATAGAAAGGCTGTATCAAGTAGGCGCTAATGCAAACAGAGCATCACACAGTCACTACTTCACACGAAGTGCCAGGTTTTGGTAAAAAAGTATTAGTTCAAACAATCGGAAAAACATCAAGAGGCAAATGCGCTCAAAGCTGCTATGAATGGCCATATTTCATAAAGTCTGCCATCACAGACAAGAGGGAGGCATGATATGATTTAAATATAGAGATGACAACACACATTTTCATACAGCGCGTCCTAGAAGGCATTCACAGCGTTCCACTTAGCTGTTTGCACGAGAAGTGCCAGATTCAGTTATGTTACAAACGGAAGAAAACAGAGAGACAAGAAAGTTTTAACCCCGATTACTCTGTCACCATCGCACAGCCTGGGTGTGAAAGTCAGATTGCTGCTTTCAGGAGTCATAGTAATAATAAACAGTGGGTTCTTGCCAACCTTGGCATAAAAAAAAGAAAGTGTGTGTGTGTTTGCGGGGGTAGGGATCAATCATCTCACAAGCAGTTCTGATGGACTACGCTGGAGCATTAAACGTGTTCAAAAGCCAAAAACACTGGGTGGCTTTTAAGAAGCAGGCACAGGAACTGCATTTATCATCAAGGCTGGTGATCGCAGCAACTTTCGCACAATTTTTGTAAATTTCAGAATGAATTTAAATTTGGGAAGGAAAAAAAATTCTAAACTTGTGAAATCAGTTCAGTTTTATTATTATGACTCATTTTCATCCCTGTGAACTGATTCAGCCTGAGAGAACCCAAACTGAAACTCAACAGTAGGATTTAACACATACTGACACTGGCTGCTGTTGCATGTAAACTTTTTTTTTTTGTCAGCTGTCTTTGATGTGTTTTGATCAGCTGACTGAAAATGGGCATATATACTGTACAGTTTGTTCACTGCAACAACAACAGTGCCTGTCATTGGGTAGCCAGAGGACATTGACAGGAAGAGCTCAGCAAGACACTAATCAGGTTAAATCATTTACATTTGATTTGTTGTTTATACTGATGGGATTATGAAAAGGTTTGTTCCACACCCCTGCAATTAAGCAATGGGTTGATCCCAATTATGGAGTGTTTTAATTGTGTTTGGGCTTTTAAACTGATGAGAATCCTAATATTAGGCTATATGCAATTGTAGCTCCTGTGACTAACCAAGGCATTAAACACCGGAGTGTCAAAGGTGTCCTTTTCTGAGGTTTCCATCATGATGTTGAACAGGGCATCGAGAGTGTCCTGGAGGAACTGTGGATTAAACAAAAACCTGTTACAACAATTCCATTAAATACAGTGTTCTAAAACACTCTAGATAATTTTTGTGCATACTTTAACTATCTCGCTTCCTTCCACCTCCATGAGTCTTTGCAAAATCTGGTCAAGATCCTCAGTGTTAGACCTCCAGTTCAAAAGGCCGAGTAGATCCACTAAAGGAGAAAGGGGAGAAAACAAATGAACACACAAAAAGCAGCAGGAGCAACGTCTCCTCTGTTGCCACATCACTTAATGTAATCCACATTAAAAGGCAGAAATTTCAGCATTAATTGAATCAGAAATGCATCAGACAGCATCAACACATCAGCAAAATATTGGCAACACGGATCACTTTAATTAATTTCAAAGCCATCAGCAGGGAGGTCAAATGACAGTATGCTTAGCTATCCATCAACAAAGCTGTTTCATTTCTTAAAACACCACTTGTGACAGGACATCTTTTCATTATGACAGGCTGGAAGGGTGGCAGAAAAAATAAGAGATGAGCCAGATGGTACCATTCTGAGTGAGTTTAGTGGAGCAGGTGAGTGTGGCAAGCTGGAAGCTGTCCTTAGTCACAGGAATGACTCCTGAATGGTGGAACGGCTTTCCCGTTTGCTTCTCCTTCTCCTCCACTTCCGCCCAGGTTGCTGGCAAGGTGAGATAAACCTTAGCATCCTCTGCTTTTTTCACGTCAACCTAGGAAAAGTCAGAAACTAGGGAATGAATCATGAGGTTTCACTGATCAATGGAAATCTAATTTCATATTTATTGACTCTGGAGAGATTCATGAATAATCCATCTACCCATTGTCAGCTATTCAAGACAGGCTTTTTGCATAATTAGATAAAAGCAATAAACATTCTCTTGCTTATCTTAAAGCTCAATGAATTACCTTTAACACAGCATAAATATGTGAAAAGCATCCTGTCCTATACATCATTCCGCAACAATACCTTATAGACGATAAGATCGTGTCTGCCATCTCTCAGCGTGGTTCCGTCTCCTCTCATAAGCCGGACGAAGGCCATGCCAAAGGGCTTCTCTGACTTGTCCCTAGCTGAAGGGCACATAGGAGCATAAAGATGGGAACTCATCCAAGAACACTCACACTAGCTGTGTTTAACATGGTGGCAGCATTACACGTGGGTGTTTGTCATACAAATAAGGCACAGTCACTCACAGTCCTGGGAGGATCTGTGTCTAAACATCACCCTCAAGTGGCAGCGGCACACGTCTTCAATGGGAATCGTCACCTTGCAAGGACAAGGAAAAAAAAGGTACTGGAATTAGGAAATGTGCTAATACAGGATTATGCATATGGAACAAATGCAGTTGGGAGATTTACATATAGCGCATTCAACCAATGCAGTCCCAACAGATTATTGTATAAATTGAGCCACAGCAAATCCATTTTGAAAAGAAATCTCATTAGATAACATGACGGCACAGAGCTGCTCATGTGGGTGCTTGCTGTGAGCTTACCTTCGCTGTTTCATTCCAACAAGGCTGCTTCACCTGGTAGTAAATGACAGACTTGTACTCCGTTATGCCATCATAACCGGCTCCAGGGAATATGGCTTTCTAAAGACATTAAAGGAAGAGATTAGTTTACATGACAGGAACATCTTCAATGTTCTTTCTGCTGTTTTCAATTGTCTCTAACTTTTTTCTTTTTTGGTTAAAGTACAGCAAAGCACATAAATTGCTACATGTAATCAATACAGAGTTACAAAATGTCAGTTATCAGTTAGATAATGATGCAGCAATACGGATGGTCTCCCACCAAAGGATTTTAAGAAACAATTTAGCTTGAATAATTTGGTAGATCCCTCCTTCACATCATCCACTGCCGCTTATCTGAGTTTGGGTCATAGTTGAAGCCCCAACTTCCCTCACCCAAGCCACCTCTTCCAGCTCATCTCAAGGGACACAGAGTTGTTTCCAATCCAGCTGAGAGATATAATTTCTCTGTTGAGTCCTAGCTCTGCCCTGGGGCCTCCTCCTATTAGGACTTGCCCGAAACTAGTTGGTTTCCAAGAGGCATCCTAATCAGATGCCTAATCCACCTCAACTGGCTCCTTTCAATGTCAAGGAGCAGCAGTTCTACTCCAAGTCCCTCTCAAATGACTGAACTCTAACCCTATCACTTCAGGGAGAACCCTGCTACCCTTTGAAGCAAACTCATTTATCTGCAACCTAATTTTTTCAGTCACTACCCAGAGCTCATGACCAGAGGTGAGGGTAGCAACTTAGATTGGCCAATAAGTCGTCTGCTTTGCTTTAACAACAGATTATTACAATGTCTGCTTCACTGAGGACGTGGCGCCAATCTGTTTGTCAATCTCATGCTACACTCTCCCATCACTTTTGAACAAGACAGCAAGTGACTCAAATCCTCCATTTGGGGTAGTAATTCATCCTGGTCTAGGAGTGAGCACTCCACCCTATTTTGAGTGGCCTCAGACTTTGAAGGTGTTGATTCTCATTCCAACAGTCCCACACTTTGCTGCTAGTTATGAAGTTATCATGGATATCATTGGATTGGAAAGACAAGTCTCATTCTGGAGACACTCATATGGATCTTAAAAAGCTGCAGGTATTTATTAAACCAATGGGAAGAATTCTGCAAATAGCTGGAAGCAACAAAGCAAGCTTCAACTCCAAATTATGTTTTACAAAATCCACAATAGGGCATATTTATTGGTGAATCTCATCAATAATCTCTAACAGAGAGGTATGGGGCAACTTGAGTAAGTGAACTGTGCTTTCCAGTTTTTATAGACTAGTGTTTACTAAACAGAAAAAAAACAGAACTTCTGATTGTTGATAAGTGAAATAGAACACTTTTCTATCTTTAGGGCTGTCCACAACCACATGTATACTGTCACAATTATATGACTTATATAAAGATGCCATTCAGTAAGCTGCATTAAGATCAAATTAAATTACATTTTTTTTAAATGTCATTCACTGGTCTATTTTACCTCCATGGGATTGCCTTCATCATCGTGCACACTCAGTATGACCTCTACATTTTTGGGGGTCTTCTTTTTACCACGGTCAAATTCTCCTTGTAGCAAGGTTACATAAATATCATTCCTCACGTTTCCTGGATGAGGGATAACAGACGATCAGAAGGTTGTGTTGAGAAATTTTAAAAAAGCCCCTCACAGCTTCGTGAGCAATTAAAATGAGCATGACCGTCGTGAGAACTGCCCATCAACAAAGGCTTTAATTCACCAGGGAGGATGATTTCTGGAAAGCCCATTTTCCTGACGATAGCGGTGCTGCGGTCCACAAAGTGGGGGTAGTCCTTTCTGACTTGGGCAAGGTCCCCTGGGAGAAGCTTCATGGTCACAAACAGCCCTGCCAGCAAACATGTAAAGAAATTCAATGAGGCAGACTGCACCTTGCAGACCCCTCACACATCAATTATTTTCCTCAAAGCAAAAAAAAAGGTCAATTTAGAGCAACCCTCTAAAATCACAGGGGAACACACTGTCTGTGAGCACTTCATTTTACCCTGGCCTTTGTGATTGACCTCCCGCGTGGCAATGACTTTGTTGAAGACAGCTGTGAGGGGCTCATTCTCTCCTATGACTCGAGAAGGGATGCGCGGAGACATGATGAGCTGCCTCTGACGGATGTAGGTTTCCATAGCTATCCTAAGAAGGAAATATAGAGGTGACAATACAATGAAAGTAAAAAAAAAAAAAAAAGAATCAACTGCCAGCATCTTTGACAGGTGACAAACAAATGGACGGAAGAGCTGCGAAGGCACTGTGAGGCTTTCTGGAGTTTTTGACAACACGCACCATCTCTCCCAGATCCCTGCTGCTCTGCTCGAGTGACTACAGCAGAGAAAATCTGCTTAAAATACTAGCACTACTCTAACTTTTAATAAGACAAACACCAATGTGTATAAATTTGAAATCTCTTTATAGATTTCCAAAAAAAGAATCGATCAGTTTTGATCTTTAAAGTACTTTAAAGCCCTTGACCACATTTTTAGTTTACAGTTACACTACTATGGAAGTACTCAGCGAGGTTAGCCAAACATCTTTGTATCAGAAAACAGAATTACACAGTGCCGACGCTGTAATTACACAGAAGGGAATAATCACAAAACTCTATTGTAGTGGTTTCGTAACAAGGAACAAGGAAAGCAGAAACGTGTCAGCTAAGGTTTCACTGTCAGGTTTCTGTGTGCTGCAAAAGAATATATCACATTAAATCAATGAAATGTTGTGTTTTTACTCTTCTACAATGTTGGATTAGCTTTCAGTTCTCCAACACCATGCTATGGCTAGTCTGCTCTACCTGTGACTGCAGGTTAACACAGCAGATCGGGGTGTTAATCAAGGGCCAAAATAGGCCCAGCAAAAGGTCCCAGCTGGTCCACTGGATGGCTTTTTAAGGTGTAAAATTAGCAGAGAAAGAAAATCAATGGGTTTTTTTTGTTTTTTTGGAGGGGTTACTTTATTTTGCACCACAAAGCATGGTGTTACAGGCTGTTAAGGACGAGTCGCATCACGAGAGCTGTTGTCCAAACCATTAATTTAATCTGAGACAGAGGTCTGAATCATCATCACTTTTACAGCCTTCTTGCCGACAAAGACATCACCCAAGGCTTTTACATAATGATATTAGACTAAGACAGTTAAGCCGACACACTGTGCTGACAGCAAACTGAATGTAGAAAAACTGAGACGTGTTGTTGTAACTGCATTTTTCTTGCAGCATCTCATGCTGTTTTGTAAATGGAAAGTTTATTAAATATGAACGTTTATGTATCTATGAACGTTTTTTTTTTTATATGTTAGGTTATTATTTAGTTATTCTACTTCACCAGACCAGCTCAGATTAAACTGGGCAATGTGTGTCCCAAGATGTAAGGTGAACTCTAGAGTTTGCTACAGACAGCTTGCCAAAACTGGTGATCTCAATCGGTTCCATCTCACAGCCTTTCACCACGTTCAATGCTCAGGAGAAAAATGTAACAGTGTCTCGTTGTAGTTATTTATTTATTTATTTTTATCTTGTGTTCAATTAAAAATTTACTTACCCTGGTCTATTTATATTTACCTAATTGTTCGTACAGTGCGAAAACATTTACTCTGTTAATGAAATGAAAAAAAAAATCATTAACCTGTCAAGGCTGGAAAGCTTAAAACGCTCAGCGGTGCAATCTTTCCTTTGTATATGTCCAAACAAAAACTAATATTTATCTGAAGGCTTGCATATTTCCTGTCAGATACAAAGCACATAGGGCCAAAGTCTTTCAAGATAAGAAGGATGCCACGAATTGAAAATTTAAATCAGTATTATTTTTTGGTCTCTACCTTCTCAAAAAGACAGAGTGATCTGTTCTAGAGTGAAAAGAAAAGAAAAACTGAGGTTAAAACTTGGTAAAATTTGTACAGAAGCCAGAAATGAGTCGAGATATTTTTGGCTCTCTTCCATCTACGATCCCTGTGAACATATGACTGTCATTGTTTATCTCCCCCCTCCCCCTCCAGTTTGTAGGTGCCCTAAAAACATGATCTTGAAGCTTCTCTTTCATTTAGAACTGCAAAAAGTGTTTTGTCCTTGAAATACAGTGTAGGAAAAGTCGAACTGCAGCCTTGGAAAAAGAAAAAAAAGCAAACGTAATGGAACACAGTTGGCAGTAAGTATAACTCGAGAGCTATTCATGTTCTTATGAATTATTTGTGCTCAATTGAGTTGCGTTACAAAACAAGACCGAGCCTGTAAACAGCAAAAATATGACAACATTAGAGGACTCACTGCTGAAAGGGGATGAAATGCTGTTTGTCCTCGTCATCTATTTTGCCGTGGGCAATGTCTGTTATGTCCATAACTGCAATGACAAACACATTGACACATTCACAGTAAGGATGCAGACTGAAAAAGACGAGCTAATTAACTAGATTTGACAGCGTTTTCTAGTAAATGCCAAAACGACAGCAAAATGGGAATCACCTTTTTTCTGTTTTATTTTTTAAAGAGCTCGGAAAGTTAATTAACTTATAAGTCTGGAAAGTGTATTTTCCACGTCTGAAAAAGAAGCCGAGCCAGGTGTTGGATCTCGCTCACCTGTTGCCTGGCGCAGCAGAAAGCCAGCTTAGTAAGATATATTGAGCGGTCTTGATCTTGCCTTTGAATTGTTCATTTCACCCGGATCTTTTCCTAGAATGCTTTTTTTTTTTTTTTAAACGCTTTTTCCCTGGCTAAGAATAATATGACTTCTGAGTTGAATGTTCATTCTGACTCCGGTTTCAGTCCATTTGCTGGAACACCAGAGGAAAACCATTTCCCATCAAATCCACTAATCATCTGGCCGAAAACAAAAAGACAGTTGCTAAACCAATTTTCCTCCGACTGCCTTGCCAAGGCAGAGTGAAGGCATTTTCTAGGTCAGGAAGCAGGTGTTCCCATTTCGTTTCGACACATGGATCTTTCATTTCTCCACCTCAACAAAACTATTCATGCATCTGTACCACGAGAGAGGGCTAGCTTTTTCTTTTTTTCCTTCTTAAATTGAACTTTTATACTGCTCTTACAAATATTAGGACATAAAAAAGTCCCTCACCGGCCACACCAAACGGTCTCCTAAGTCCGCCTGTTTGTTTCTTGCCCTCTTTCAGCTCCATGCTGCCCACTCTGATGATCTGGCACACCAGGAAGAGTCGCTGCCTCATCAAGTCAGTGCTGCTCAGGTCCTGGACACAGAAGACACACAAAAGATTATTTATTATGGCACTGCGAGAGATAAGGTGCATTAGGTACAAAAGGCAGTGACTCTACTTGCCAGTCATTGTGTACACACACAGGGCTGGAGCTGAGGACCAGATGGAAAATATTTCCATGATAAAGGAGTGGAGTAAAAGCTTTAAACACATCGCCTTCCCAGCATGTTTATATGCTTATTTTTCTCAAGGTTTTTACTTTTCAAAGGACCATCCACTTGTGTGCTTTGCTATAATCTTAAACTGTACACCTTGATTAATGTGGCTTTATCACACTCCAAACCACTAGCTCCTGATGGCACACATGGAGGTTAACACAGTGACTTGATTACAGAGCACCGCTTATTAACTTAAGCAGAAGCAACATAATGGAGGCGAATGCATTCAAATTTTCAATGATGTGCTGTGAGTGAGCCATTCAGTGAAACTTTTAGTAAATTAGGAGCAATCCAGACGCTAATTGTCTTCTTTGTCACAGACTTCAGGCGGCGCTTGGATTGTTTAAATCTGAAAGAGAGGGAACGCACTGTGGTGGGTAGGGATTTGGTTACCGTGAATAGCGCTGGCAGGTTGTTGAGTTTTTCAATTTCTTTAGGCATTCCCGTACTGTCCCAGCGCACCAGGAAGTTCTCACTGCAAGAATTTAAATAAAAGTCACAGTTAGAGACGGCGTTATCTGAAACCAAAGCCAGTGATGTAAAAGCAGCATTATTTTATGTCTCACCCAATAAAATCCAAAAGTTTCCAGAAAAAAATTTCAAGTGTCTGCATATTTTAAATGCTATAATTATAAGAGCCTAGATGTCCCTGTAGGCCTTACCAAACATAGGAGGATGCAGCCATCCTAAAAGAATCATCACCAGCCGGTCATTATTGGTATTTCTGTCAGGACCATTTTAGTCAAAACAAGACTGATTCCATCTGCAGTAAATTATATTTGGCGGTACATCCCTGTTCTGGGACCTCCCCGAGAGCACACATCCCTGCATTTCCATGCACAAATATGGAAAAATGCAGGTTGGACAGCAGCGAGACACCCCCACAGAACAGAGCATCCCATAACAATGCACATGACATCAAAGCTGCATCTACACAGGAAGTGATTTGCAGCAACGTGGTGACCATAGAAAGCCAATGTCATTCAGGGTGGCTTTAAGCAATGCTGTCAACACGAAGCAGGTGGGTCATCTCCGTGGCAAGCCAGTGAAGTGAATACTAATAAGAATGCAGAATAACAGAATAGACCAGCATCACGGAACATGACATCCGAGCGGCATTGAGGAGAGTTAACACAAGGAAAGCAGCGGGACCAGACGGCATCACCGGCCGTCTGCTACGCTGCTGTGCTGACCAGCTAGCAGGTGTGTTCACTTACATCTTCAACGAGTCCCTGGCGAAGTCTGTGGTCCCCACATGTTTCAAAAGATCCACCATCATCCCTGTGCCCAAGAACAGCAAACCCTCATCCCTGAACGATTACCGGCCAGTTGCACTGACCTCGGTAGTAATGAAGGTGTTTGAGAGGCTGCTGAAGAACATCATCTCCTCCTCCATCCCAAACACCACAGATCCGATGCAGTTCGCCTACAGATCCAACAGATCCACAGAGGATGCCATCGCCCACGTCCTACACACCACTCTCAGCCACGTGGACAAGAAACAGGGTAACTATGTGCGAATGCTGTTTGTTGATTATAGTTCAGTGTTTAACACAATAGTGCCCTGCAGACTGTTCACAAAGCTGAGGGATCTGGGACTTAACAGCCGTCTGTGTGCATGGGTGTTGGACTTCCTCACTGGCAGAACTCAGGTGGTGAGGGTGGGTAGATGCGTCTCTAACAGCATCACCATCAACACAGGAGCACCTCAGGGATGTGTCCTCTCGCCACTGCTCTACTCCCTCTACACTTCAGACTGTGTGGCCACCCATGGCTCCAACACCATTGTGAACTTTGCTGATGACACAGTGGTGTTGGGTGCCATCTCCAACAACGATGAGGCGGCCTACATGGATGAAGTGAAGAATCTGGCATCATGGTGCCAGGACAACCACCTCCAGCTGAACGTCAGCAAGACCAAGGAGCTGGTGGTGGACTTCAGAAGGGGTCAGCACAGAGACTACAAGCCCATTATCATCAATAGAGCTCCAGTGGAGAGGGTGCAGTCCTTCAAGTGTCTTGGTGTCCACATCTCCTCAGACCTGACATGGGCTGCCCACATTCAGGTCCAGGCTAGGCAGCGCCTGTATCACCTACGACAACTGAGGAAGTTCAGGGTCTCTCCAAAGATCCTCAGGATTTTCTATACAGGTGCTGTGGAGAGCATCCTCACACAGAACATGACATCGTGGTTTGGGAACAGCTGTGTGAAGGACCAAAAAGCTCTCCAGAGAGTGATCCGTACAGCAGAACACTGCTGCAGGATTGCTCTCCCCCCGCTTCAGGACACCTACACCAGGAGATGCCGGACTAGAGCAGCGCAGATACTGAAGGACCCGCCCCATCCTGGCAACAAACTGTTCCAACTTCTGCAATCTGGTAGAAGGTGAACCTTGAATACTGAAGAGTGATGCATGACAGGCTACATTTTAGGACTATCTAGGCAACCGGAATTTCAACTAGCAACCAACTGTGAAGTTCAATGCAATGCTTAACATTCAAATCACTCCGTGTGTGACGGCAGCTTCAGTGAGACAAAGCACGAGTAGCATGAAACGATGGAGGTGGGTTGTAAAGCAACTTGCAGAAACAGCAATAAGAGCTTGCAGGCCAGCAGCTTAAACAGCAAACCACGAATAATATCTGCCAGCCATCTGCTGATGTAGTGAGGCACTGAGGTCAGCTGGTCAGCCTGGGTTTTCTCGCCAAGTCTGACTTCTTTCAGCTTTAGCCCTGCCAGATCTAAAGCTATTTGTTGCACTTAAAATGTTCCATCTACAAGATCTCAACGTCTGAGCGTAAAGTGAAAACAGTGTCATTTCCACTCGTTGCGTTTGTACGTGGTGGGTCAGATATGAGCATCGGCAGTATGACTGTTTCGAGGTTTTGCACCACTAATTTGTCTAACATTCAGTTAGCAAAATGTTTACTTTTTAAAGGTTGCTTTAATCACTTCCATTATTTATGCGGGTATAATGTCTAACAGCAAATAGAGACGGTAGTTTTCTACACCAGCAAGCAGATGAATGCCTAACAACGATCAGCCTTGAGTGCTAATTTAAAGCAGAGCTGTGCTGAGTTATTTGACGATAATGCACAACCTCCAGCCATTATTACATTTGTTTTCCCCCATTGCATTACATAAATAATTGCAATTCCTAATTTTTCACTTTAGCAGTTGTAGTATTGCGAGCCATTAATACTTCTTTAAAAGTTTTCTGATCAATTATATAAACATTGTGAACATTTCTATAGACTTTTAGAGGCATAGACGAGCGCAAACTATCGAACGGCAAACTTGTTTAGTTGTCGAGTTAAGAGAAAAAAACAAAAAACAAAAAAAAACAAGCTAACCTGATGAATTCAGACTGATCCGGGTCATACAGAGACATTAGCAGCTCGGCATCTTCTCCAATGTTACACACAAAGTTTTTCAAGTTCATGAACAAGCTGTAGGTGTGCACTGTACTGAAAAGAGTCTGACGCCTCATTTCCAGGTTCTGTAGCCGTGTCTGGATGAAAACAAGGCCGGAAACAGTGAGTGGACAACAACATTAAATGAAACTGACAGCCAGTGATAGTATCAACAAATCGGAACTGTGCCTTCTCCTCTTGTATCCTGTCATCAACGCTGCGGGAGGCGGTCTCATGGGCCCGGAACAGGCTGACCGTACTAGTCCTGTCAGGATTCAGCATGTTTCCCGCTTCATCCCGCACCACCAGGTCCAGACCCAGAATCCTGAGCAAGCCAGAGGATCAACACAGCATCAAATAAGTTTACAGAAGCAATTTTAAAAGGCTCACCCATACAACCTGAGGAGATTTTACAACAATAATAGTTCCTAAAGGAAAAAAAAAAAAAAAAAGGATTCATACCGGTTTCCATAATCAATCTTTGCTGTGACTTTCTTTTTGAGCTCTACAAGGTCATCCTTGGGCAGCGTTCCTGACACTATCTGAGATCGATATTCGATGAGGCTGTAGGCCATCTGCTGCACAGTCCTGAACAAAATTGTCTTGTTCTCCTGCCAGTTAAACAGGTTTTATTATAAGTAATACCTTTCTTCAGAGGAATGAAGAGCAATGAAACTTTATAACAAAAGTGTGTCAAAGGGGTGAAAAAACAGAGGTGCACGGAACTGTGTGTACAAAAGTCAAAGTGGCAGATAAAAGAAAAAAGTCTCCACATACCACATACAGCTTCTGCCATATCTGGGCCCATTCCCTCAGAGTAGCTCCGAGCTCTTGTACCAGGGGTAAATCGGCCGGAATAATTATTTCCTGCTGGCTACCAGCCACAAAAAGAGAATAGAAAGACATTGGAAAAGTGGCTCATCACTCATAGATCATGTCATATAATTTGGATAGATTCAAGTGCTTTTCTATACATGATAAATAGGTGGATGGTTTCCTTACACAGCCAAGAAAAGCATTACTGAGTCCTCACTTATGATAATTGTAAGTGCACTGCTATGTTGCTGGCAAAACACAAGGCTGGACAGCAAACCAAAAGCAGAGCAGATTATCATCAAAATGATCTGTTTACTGATATGTGATCTCACCCTATTCCCTCAACCGTAGCCTCCTTTAAGTGGATGTAGGAAGCAGGGAAAATGCCCTGAAGAAAAAGAAAAATTTCATAGTGATCAGTAAATTACACACACACATACACACCAAGACAATGATGATAATATAGCACTATTGCCCATACCTTCTGTGATTTCCTGCGTAGAGCATAGCCCCTATACCAGCCTAAGAAGACATAAATTACCCAACAAAAACGTTACACTGAGGGATAGAGCGAGATAGGAGTGATGTCAGGAGGACAATGTAATAGACTCATTTACATTACTATGCATAACACACTGAGTGCCAGTTAGTTCAACATCTCATTTAAGTTCCTGTGTCAGCTTGCTTTAGATTAGGGGAAAGAGGGATGTGTCGGGGCCTGCTGTGTGCTTATGCTTGCTCACCTTCAAATTTCTCAAGTATGTGCACCGTGTCCCCCACTTGTAGACACAGCTCCTGTTCGCCACTGGCATCATAATTGTAGATCACTGAAGGACAAAGCAGGACTGTCTCATAATGTGAATCTTACACACACACACACACACCCACACACACACACACACACACAACAAAAACTGTTAACCAAAAAAAATTAAATAAAAAGGTTCGGGCAGACAGATTGATTGACGAGTTTTGTTCCTCCTCAAGGTCCGGTGAATTACTGCAAAAACCCCAAATCCCTTTTCAATCACTTATTGCACAGAGGAGCAAGTCTGTTTTAAAAGAAGTTCTGGATCAGAGGTTTGCAGTTTCTCACTGGAAAAAAGAAACCAATTCAACCTCCATGTCACAGAGCACGCACGCGCAGCAGAGAGGATCTTGATCTTTGATTTATTCCTCATCTTATTGCGTTTTCTAAAAGCAGGCAGTGTGTTTGTGCAGCACGCCTGTGTGACTCAAACCTCTAAAGCGTTTGTGCTATTTTTAATTGAATTGGATGCCTTCGGGCTGTGATTAACGTTCCAGTAAATAGACCGCGCCGGAGCAGGTAGTTGCAGTGTCAAACGTGAGGAGTACCGCTAAAAAAGCAATAGCATCAGACTCTCCCTATATCCGATAACATGCGTGCTGTGACCTTTGGTCGGCAGTTACACTTGCAGCCTGTGTTTCTGCCAAGTGACTCACTTGCAAGCGCTGCCCCTCCCTGTGCTCATTTTTAACCTTGCAGCTTTCCTGGAGGCAGCTCCTATCTTTTCCTTTTTAGCCGTTTACCAGGACAGACATTGGAGGGGTTAATACAAGAAAATGCTTGTGCGTAAAAACATATGTACACTCACTCATATACACACACATGCGAACTGCAAAAGAGAAACCTTGGCAAACACTACTGTAGCAAAGGTCTTATTCACGACTTGAGGGAGCTGCAATAACACGCAGCCACTCATTCTCACAGTAAGATGGAGGAACTATGAGCAGAGCTCTGCCCTGACTTGCATGGTGATAATGCTTGTTGCTGGAGGCCAGATTTCACTGCACGCTCCAACTGGCTCAGCTTATCACACCTCAGTCTGAATACCAAAACTTGACAAATCACTGAATGTGACTGCTTTTCCTTCTCTTTGACTTCCTCCTCATCGGCTTTCCATAAAACACATTTTTGCTTGAGACTTTGTTTGCATTTCTGCGCAAAAAAAACTCCTGGAATATCACGTTGGCTTTTGACGGCTGTTTTGTTAGGAGCACCTGGACAGGTGTGAGGTTCTTCCTTGTGTCAACAAAATAGACAGCTAGTGCAACCTAATAATAGTTAAACTTTTCCTGCTTTTGAACATGAACATGAACAGAAGCGACAGATGTTGTTTTCCAATCCCAAATCTAAAAAAAAAAAAAAAAAAAAGATGGTGTGCAAAATGTAAATAATAACAGATTCCAATGTTTTGTAGAGCTCAGAAACACAATTCTATTTACAACAGAACAAAGTCTCAAATGTTTAAAGTGAGAAAATGTATCACTGTAAGAAAAGAAGTTGGGATGCAGAAACAAAAGGATGAAGATGTAAGGGGAAGAAAAAAAATAGCTGCTGAAACTGCAACTAAAGAGGTTAATGGGGAGAAATCTCTGTGCGCAAGGACAATGGAAGTTAGTATTGCATGCCCATGCTCTTTGGGCCCTCAGGCAGCACTGCATTAAAAACAGACATGATTCTGTCATGCAAATCACTGCATGGGCTCAGGAATACTTCCACAAGTGGCATAGACAAATGCAGGGTAAAGCTCTATTGTGCAAAGAAGAAGCTGTATGTGAACATGATCCAGAAACACTGCTGTTTACTCTGAGCCAAGTTCATTTAAAATGGACAAACTGGAAAACTGTGGTGAGACTAATCCAAATTTGAAATTCTTCTTGTAAGTCCTCCCGACTAAAAAAAAAAAGAGAGGGACGATCTGTTGCTCAGCAAAAAAGCCTGTATCTCTGACGGTCTGGGGATCCATTAGTGTCTATGGAATTGGGAGCTTTGATTATGTCTTTTGAGCCTAGGGCTTCCATTTTTCAGCAAGACAATGCAAAAACCACATACTGCATCTATTACAATAGCATGACTTAATAATAGAAGAATCCGGTTGCTGAACTGGCCTGTCTGTCGCCGAAACCTTTCACCAACTGAAAACATTTGGCCCATCATGAAATGAGAAATGGGGGACTGCTGAGCAGCTATAATCCTGTCAGACAAGAACGGGACAACATTCCTCTCCCAAAAGTCCAATAAATGGTCTCCTCAGCGCCCAGATATTTTTGACTTTTGTTAATAGAAGAGGGGACGCTATACAGTAGTAAACATGGCCCCCCTGACCCAACTTTTTTGAGACATGTTGCTGTCATCAAATTCAAATGTAACTTATTTGTTTTTCCTGAAATGGTAGATTTTCTCATTTTAAACAACTGATGTGGTTTCTATGTTCGATTGCGAATAAAATGTGTGTTTATGAGATTTGCAAATCATTGCATTCACTTTTCATTTACAGTTTACACAGTCTGAACTTTTTTGGAATCGTCTTTGTATTTAAAAAGAAGTTACAGGCATACTATGAATCACCAGGAAATTAATTATATATGCAGCCAGAATATGTGCACTGAAGAAAATGACATCTGCCTCTAGTCAAGCCAAGAGTGACAATGGGCCATTCACCAACTTGACAGTGTCCGGGCCTGGCAAGAGCCACACTGTCTAAAGCAAAAGCATCAGTCTGGGCTCTGGCAGCAAAGCTAATCTGTGCCACTCTGAGGCACCCTGTCTTCCTCTTAAACTTCAAATGCTGAGCCTGTAGCTACTGTTGTAAAGTCCAATAAAGCTCTATCGGCACAAGTTCAAGTTAATGAGCATGCTAATGTTAAATCAGAGTCAGCCTGATTCCCCCTAAATGATTTACCATAGAGGTGCACTAGCCAACAATTAAAGAACACCCCAGTCGAAGAGTTTGGGCAGCCGCTGGCAGCTCATCAAAGTTAACACAATACAATGAGAATCTATTGTTCTTAGTGCTGACTGGGCATGAAAGGACCATTGCATGACCAAGATAAAACAACACAGCATTAAAAGAAAAGAAAAAAAAAAAACAGCTTTAAATGATGAAAGAATCAATTTCTGAAAGAAATCCTTGAAAATGTTACTATACAAATCCTCTGCATTCAATGTAGAAAAGCCTTCAGTGCAGTAAAAAAAAAATAACATAAAGTCCATAATGGGATAGAAATACTAAGTGCCATGCTGCACGGGGTTTGATGCACAGGCAGCATATTCATTTATACAAAATCAAATCACTTTTCAGATGCAACTACTAAAATATTATTATTTCCTCCTATAAACTACCACTCAGTGATGTATCACATCCAGTATCTCTTGTGGCATACAAATGTCATACACTACCAAAAGCAGGGACAGGTTCAGTTAGTATCTCTCCAAAAAGCCATTAGATAAGTAAGTCTATTAAGGTTTGCTTTTGAGCCAATTCTCCCCCGGCAGCATTTCTCAAAAGGTAAAGGCCTCACAAGAAAAGCCTCGAGCCTCCCATCTCCTTGTCTAGACAGCCAGAAATGATCTTAAAACTGTGCTCCAGCTAATAAGTCTTTTTATGTTATCCATAAATCAGAAAGTTAATTCTCAAGTTCAAAGCAAAAAGTGCAAAAAAGGATAAAATTAGAGCAGCTTGGGTTCATCTTTTTATTTGGGTAGGGAAAAAAAACCCTGCTGCAACATTAAACAGAAAAAGAAAATTAAAAAAACCTTAGAAGTACAGACTTCTTTCACCAGGTTGTAAAAGAAGAAGGAGATTCATCTGCTATTACGTTTTAAAAGCAAACAGGTATTGGTTCAGTCTGTCCGAACTGAGAACGAAGGCAGCACTTATCTCCAAATCACCGGCTGCAGTTAGGTTTGACATGGCAAGATTGGCAAACTGGGGGATGTAATGACTGTGATGTATTTACGCTGCAAAGCCAGTGGATTTTGTTAATAACAACCTCCACCCCCCAACCCCGCCCGCCCCAGGCAAGCAGAGAGAACAAAAGTAAGCGGTTCATCATTTTAAAGAAAATGCTACATGCTATTTATTGCCTAATTTCATCAAGTGGAAGTTGTGGTGGCTAGAATGGCAGCTCTCTGAGGAAAACTTCAGGTAATAACAGGAGGCAGAAGTGTTGCTTGTAAGAAACTGTAAGACAGCTTTTACAATTATGACTCAATTATCACACAAGCCGCTTATTGTTACTCAGAAATGTTTATTGTTACTTCACTGGAACTGTCTCGACTTCCCTGCACTAAAGGGTGTTCATCAGCTTAAATTTGTATGTATGTGAACAAGCATAACTGTGACACAGCTATTTTCACAGTCATTGTGGGCCAACAAACTGCTTACACAAGACTGATTTGGACACCTGATGCACCCAGGGCACGTAAAACGATAGCGCACCACTCAGTTTATCGGGAGACATCACGGTTCTAATGAAACTAACTTTCACATTGTGCTTTTAAGAATTTTTAGATGGTCTATTACATTTTCTTGAAGAGTGTAAGCCCTTCTCAGACACACATTATTATTCAAGGCGATATTTTTAGGCCTCTTCAAACATTTCTGAAGGGGCCCTTTTAATGAGTACCGCCAGCGAGTAAGTGTTGTTATCAAATAATACTGTGAGCGTCGCAATGGACAGTTCTTAAAAGGGATAAGGTTCGATTTAGCACAGCCAGAAAATTCATGTTCTTATTCCAGACGACTAGTGGGAGAGGTCTGCTTTGACAAGGGTGGAGGCGCACTGATGCAGCGGTTTTGTTCTCCCCGTAGTGGTTCCTCTGTATGTATGCACGGCTAACAGGAGATACATCAGAATTTAATTGTGCAACATTTTGCAGAGGCAATAAAGGCATGCTATTCTAAATCTAAAGGAGCCTTGTGTAGACTGGCAACCAATCTACCTCCAAGCAGAGATGAGCTACAGTTTCAGAAGTCGAAGAAACTTCTTTCATGCTGCACACTATATTAGTGGATTTACCAGCCAGTGCTGATAAGACTTTGATGGATTTCATGGAAAATTCCATTATCAACATAGCTGCCTATATTCTTTAACTATGCATAGAGTAGGTATGGGGAAACAACAGATACACTCACAATACTTCACTCAAGATACAATATTATTGAGAATTTTTACCTTTTTCTTAACATTTTAACAGAATATTGCAAAGACATATGCAAATTAACAACTGCAAATTAAGCCCTCACGGTTAAACTTGGTTTTATCCAATAAGATAAAGTTATCTCACCCCAGTCTTTTTATTGTTGTAAAATGAGTCAAACGTGCCAACACTGTCACTAAAACCTGCCATAAATGTTGCCATAAGCTAGACTTCATAGACGTAAGGAGGCTAGTGTCCTATTTTCATTTGTGTGACTGAGCCATTAGCGTGCTCTGAATTAGGCGGTTGCTCTGTAAGTGTGTCCAGTGATAGATAATTTTTCACTTGAGTCAATTTAGTGTACGTCAGCTCCACTAACATTCTCTCAGTGTGGTGGTGCATTAGATGAGCCCTCTTGTTTGTAGTATTCCATGAGTATTTCCATTTACTTTATAAAACATAGATCTTTCGTGTCCCTGCATCGATAAAATATCTCCATGCAAACTATCACAGTACTACGCTGTACTGAACACACAGCATTTATACTGAAACAGGAAGAAAAAAATTATAATAGAGTCATTGTAACAACAGGGTCACTTCAAAAACTGGTCACAGTTTACAATAAAAAGGCAGGCACCAGCTGCGATGTGTCATTAGCATAAAAACAATGAAGTCAACGCTGCTCTACTGGATAAACTGTGTGAATTTCATTCGTAAAATACCCCAAGCATCTTCTCCTGCATTATATTTCCTTGTCGGCGCACATAATACACAGCATACACACCAACAGTGGCATATCTGAAGCAGGCCAATATTAGCCGGGAATTTAAATGTATTGGTCATTCTGTATTCCGTACCTCCAGGTTTTTTTCTTCTTCCTCAGACGTGAAGTCCCGACTGATGCTGACTCAACTGACATCACCTGAGGTAATTTACCGGATTTTCCAGAGCTCCCTCTGGAGCCACACATGTGTCATCACTCCCCAAGACCTGGTGATTTCAATGCCTTTGAGCCTCCAGGGCAGCGTTTCTCTTCTGGATATAAAAAATATGAAGCTATCCTATTATGACAGTGTCACAAATTCACCATTACAGCTCTTAAGCTCCTTATTATTCACATTTCCCCATTAACTAGTGTGATATAACTGATATGATCAGAACCCTTACAATCTCTTCTTTCATCCAAAAAAGTGTAGTTGCCCGTATTTGAGCACAGCCTTGGTTAACTAATCGGATTAAAAATGTAAGCCCTTGTACGGGTTTCCGATGGCATTTTAAGGATTACGTACAACGTTAGTGACTCCTGCCTTGTTTCTGGGGCAAGAAAAATAATGTCAGGAGAATGGCACCATCTACACAATATATATATATATATTCCTCGATATCAGCTGCTAAAACAAGGTCACATGCAAACCAAAAGGCAGAGTTTGTGTGCAGAGAAACACATGCGGCCTTAGAATTGTGGCTTAGAAATATTTTTAGTCACAACAGCAAATCGAGCACAGAACATTTTATTTAAAGCCAAAATAAAGTCATGGGCGGGGGATCCAGGTTAGAGAACACAGCCAAGGTATTTCAGTCCTAAGCTGTGATTCATCCAGAGAAGAAGAAAAAAAAGACACCAGATATATTCACTCTCATGTGTGTAGTACACCAGGAAGCGATATTGGTAAGTGTCTGTAGCTTAAAGCAAAAGATCCAGCAGTGACTCAGGGAAGAAACCGATGACCAGACAACCTGTGTAGGCTATAAAATCTTTACAGTAAACATCAAAGGGATTCCTAACAGAGACAACAGTTGTGCTGATTTGCCTTGAGGGCGTGGATAACTGGTACCTGATAGCACGAGCATACGTGTATGCATTCATACATGCAAAGTAAACTGCAAGCTCACACACACACAGGTGGAAGGGCCACACCTTAGTTTAACAAACTTAAGTGTAAAATACAGTCGTGAGGACCACAAACATATGCTACGTGGTCATGGTCCACTGCATTGACACATTACAGTCTTATGTAAATGTAGCCAAATGCCACTTGTCCACAAAGTTCCTCTCGTGCCTATGCAAATAACATTCCTCCACTATCTCACATGAGGCATGCAGTCACAGCAGCGGATCCCATGTGGGGGCCCGACAGGAGTCCTTGAAGGAAAGGACCTTTCAGCAAAATGACGATTCATTCAAGTTCACCTTAACTACAGCACAGCTTCAGCTCGGCGGGATTATAAACTCAAGAATGGCTGATACGTTCACTGAACTCCCGGCTCTTCCCCCATTTCTCCTCGCACATTGTAGTAACTGAACTGTAAATAATTTCTCACTTAAAACCAAACTGCACAGAGGGACAAACGGGAGAACAAGCCCCCACAGGGAAGCTTGTGAAACCCAGTTGGGCAACAGTGTGGTAACAATCACTTCAGGTCACAAACAACAACAGCAACAAAGTCGCCAGTAACTTAAGTTTCCCAACTTCCCGACTCTTGTCCCTCTTGAAGTTGGTGGAGTTTCTGGGAGTTAACGCGGAGAGTTGTTCACTAGCAAAAGAAAATAATAAAGAGGGGTGGTGGGCACGTAGTTAAATACAAACACTTACCCACTCCGTACTTCTCTTTTTTAGTAGGAATCCAGCGGGTCATAGCTGAGGGGGAAGACGTGAAGTTGGGTGGATAAATAAATAAGTATATACACTTGCTAACCGAGGGCGGGCGGTGCACTCCTGCTCGTCCCGAGATCTACAGTTCCGCCATCATAACTTGTTCACGGGGAGGGGAGAGGAGGGCACAACACGGCCGAGAGAGGAGAGAGCGGGATAGGCGTGAACCATTCACTTGACGAGCTAACCCCCAACCCCCAGCGCAATACAACGCAGGGCAGTCCCACAATACACCGCAGGGACTTATTTCATCAAGGGGAGGTAGTTGTCCCAGGCAACCTTAGTCCCAGCAGCTATTTTGCTCTCGCCATCAGTCAATCGATAACTTTAACAGTTCCTCATAAATCCTCAAATGAGCTTCAAATTGAATTCGGGGAAATTAGAGAAGACTGAACTATCTCTCGCTTTGCTCCAGTGACTCCCGATAGTGTCGGTTTCAGGAGGCCACTGCCTCACAAGTTGACAATCTTACAGAGGAATAATTAATTGAAGACAGAGTTATAAATCACTGATGAGCAATAAATAAATGATAGCCAGGTTATTGTTTTTTAATTCAAAATGAGATTGAACTGCAGAGTCCCTGCTGCAGCTGGTGGTGCTCAGCACTGTGTGATACTGCAAATGTTGGTACCAGTATCGGTATACCAATACCGAGAATGATAGTTATACCTTAAAGGCAGCTTACATGAGGGAGATCACTGTGTCATGACTTATCATCCAATTACAAGTTCTTCACACATTTGAACAATTTTATTGATTACACTTTGCTTTTTATTTTCCACAACAATTAGCACAACAAAACACACCTTTCAAATGTTCATTTATTTTTGAAACTATGTTTTTTTGGAGACGTGGAATATAAATGAGCCTGTCTTTAAAGCACTTAGGGCCAAGTTCTGTTGTTTAAATGTGTTATAGGCTATAGACATTTTAATAGTATATTTAGCATATTTTTTCATTTTCAAAAAACAAATATTTATTTATCACAATCCTGTGGGCTGCATACTGACTTTGGGAAAGAAACAAAATATCGATCCTGTCATGCTAGTATCAATACCAATATCAGCGTTGGCATTGGTACTACTGATATTTGGATTGTTCGGCCCCTCTCTAGGTATGCTGTCATAGTCAAGACTATATCTGATTTAACTGTGGCCCATTCCATGCAAGCCACAAAATTAGGAGAAGCCTATGGAGGCAATGCCAGAAAACACAACTGCTGATTTGTCCATCAGTGAGATGAGACTTCACCCTTTCCCCTCCCTTTGCCTTCCCATCCCCTACCCACTGAAGTAATTTACAGCTGTTGGCTCTGAGATCTGGTAGCCCATTCAGCCTTTTGTTTGCCCGTCATATGTGTTTATTTTTCTGCTGCCACTGGTCAACCAAATGGTGCTGTCAGTAATGTTCAGCCGTGGTGCTTTTGTTGTACCAGGACAATTTCCATTATTCTGTCCCCCATCTATTGTGATGTGTCTCTTTTTTGAACACAGCTTGTAATGAATTATTACTAATGCAGAGCAGTCTGATTAGAAGCTGTTATTTAAAAAAGGGTGGTGGTGGTGTGGGGGACTATTAAACATATGGGAACTACAAAATAGCACTTTATAAGCCTATAGAGAAAACTGTAATTAATTAAAGCCGGAAAGCATTTCTGCTCTTAGTTGATAGGATTTTGAGTGACTGTGCATGTTTTCTTTCTGCTCTAAGTTTAACCAGTTTTACAGAGCTAAATGGTTTAAGTACACTGACTGAGGCCATCCAGAATACTGGGGACCAGGGATGTATTTTGTAACTGAATTTTCAAGGTTATGACTTGAGCCGTTACAGATGATTATTGTGACCTATTTCTGGCTGAGCCGTAGGTGCTCGCTGAGTTCATTGTAGGAGGGTGTTCGCATCTGCTCGTGCCCTTTTTGCCTCTGATTCTTCTTGTGCTTTGGGCAAAATCTCTCATATGAAATGTAAAGAGTTGCTTTTGGGAAGTTATAAAGAAAACACTCAAGCTTGCAAAAAGGAATGCAACAGTGCCATCACCTGACTGCTGTCTGCTATTGCAGTACTATAGATAAGCCTCATTCTTGAGTCACATTTATGGTCTGCCATGGTATTTTTTTAATATCTACTTCTGCTCTTCCTCCATAAGGAGAAATCATGAAATTTAGATGGGTGTCTGCGTGCACTGGTGTGTTAGTGTGTGTGTTTGAAAGAGAGAGAGCGCGAGAGACCGAGTTACAAGCTGACTGAACCCCAGAGTTCACCTGAAGTTTAATGCTCCATAAGCAATAGAAGGAGACAGGCTGTTCCTTACTAGAAACCCCTTTTGCCCTCATTGTCTTATTTAGATCAGGTCAGGCAGACGCCTGCGCTAGTCTTTGACTAGGTGCAGTATTTTGATAATAAAGCCTCCTTTTTCTGGAAATAAAACAGTTTATAATCCAGCCGTGTGCACATGTGCAAAGTAAATGGAAACAGGTTGCACAAGCAGCTCAGAGCCACAACAGCTGGGACATAAACACTGTTTGTTCTCAGCTTCCTACATGAAAGCAAAGAAGTTGTCCTGGTGATGAGGATGTGCTGCTGATATGGTAGATAAAAAAAAAATCAGAGCTAGCAGTAATGTTTTTGTCTTTATTGCGGGATACACTATCCGTTTACATTGCCTCGGGCTTTCTCAGTGTATCGTCGGACAGATGAATGTGCATCTAGTATGACAGACAGCTGAAATAATAATAAATAAGCTCTCAATCCAGCGTCCACCTTGTTATTTTCTGCTGCATTTGATGAGTTTTTTTCTGCAGGGAAAAGCTTGAACGCATATGCCCGTGTGTGTGCATTTTGTTTTGTTTTTTGCGGCATGCACAAAGATGAAGCACAATGGGCATCCATATGTATGAAGTGTTATAAAGCTTGACCTGAGTTGACTTTTCCTCAGCGTCGGGAATTACTAAACTCAGTGAATTCTGATTTTCTAGTATAATGTGAGGAAAGCACGGAGGCCTCAGAGACTTCTAAGTGGAAGGGATCTGAGCACAGAGTCGCACTGCCCCCTCTGAGGGAGGGCGGTTCAGTTCCTGAAACACAAGTCGACAAAAAAGGCTTAATGGATTTATAGGTCCACAGCCAGAACCACAAGATGCCAAAGGCAAATTGGGGTTGGGCATCCACCTGGCTGTCAGGCTGCAGATACAGGTAATTGCTCAGTCCAGCAGCTCTTTGAGGATAGGTCAATGCCCTGCCAGTGCATGACAACTCTACATCCTGGGGCACCGGCTCCTGTTGACTTTCTCTGTTGTTTCTTTTTCTGAGACATTTGTAGTTTTGAAAAAAAAAAAAAAGCTTCTGTTTCTCATGTTTGCTGCATGCTTTTGAAGCCTGCTGACGTGTCACCACATTTCCTGTGCAAAGATCCTAATTAGATAAACAGTGTTATTTCCACAGGACGATAAATGTAGCCCTCACATGACTTAAGAAAATATACAGTGTCAATATATGTGATCACACCCTCCACTTTCACAGGTATAGTCCAAGCAAGCTTCAGCACATTTGTATCCACATGCCTAACATCTCATTTTCAGGTTGTGATGCAAGAGAAGGGATGCACCCTGAGGCTTTCCCATTTGTCTCCATCTGACTCACTGAAGCATTCTTTGTAGCACTGAAAGTGGGTGCATGAGGCCATCTGAAAATTGAAGCTAAGCTGTATGTACACATGAGAATCTATTTATAGAACTGGAGTTTGCAACCTCTTTAAATGAAATGGTCTCTGCCTGCTGCCTTCCAGGCCAGCGTGAGGGCTCTTTTGACACAGGCTTTTTAATTAGACCATTCTCTCAGATCAGCAGAGGGAGCTGCAACTCTTATCCAGATTTCCGTGTTTAACATCCATCCAAAAAAAAGAGAAAAAGACAGACTGCAGTGCCACCACAATCACTGTCTGGACCAGAGCCTGGGAGCACATGCCCGCCCACCCACAATTTAAAACCCATAATCTGGACGACAAGTGCTGCTTTCAAGGTGAAAACACCATCTTTCCAAAGACATGGAAAGCATTCATTCCTGCAGTGTTTTTTAAAAAAAAAAGAGTTCATGCTCATGTTTTCTTATGCATGTACACCAGAGTGTATCAAAGTGCAGCTTTTTGTTTTAACAAAACAACTTAATTAATATTCCATAAAAGACCACAAAAGATTAGTAATGCTGGGATTCTGCTTTGTAGATTAGTGCTGTGCCAGACTGCACATTTTGGTCATATCAGTCACCCTAGTATTGAGCCGATACCAATATCGGCATTGATATTGAAATTATCGATACTTTCATGATATTTGTAACAATCTACAAACCACTATTACTCCTGAGATTTTTACCCTTTGGAAATTATAATGATAGTGATCATAACAGAAGGTCTATATTCAATTTTTAATGTTGACTATGTCAAATGATCCAGGGTGTTTACACGGGAGTGGATGTATATCTATTGACAAGTAATTTCTTTCTAAATCTGACACAAAGTTGAATCAGTTAATTTCATCTACATCATAAAACAAGAGTTTACACTTACTGTACAATCCTGACACTTTTTTTAGCTTGGTTTTTGTCAATATCTCCTGCTGCACCTCCAGCTCTTTGTTTTCTCTCTCTCTCTCTCTCTCTCTCTCTCTCTTTTTTTCATCAAAGGGATGTAACTCTTGGAGGTCTCCGGTGGGCCCCGGTGATAGGCCTCCCTGCCTCTAACATAGTGTTATGCCCAGAAGAGGAAGAGGGCCATAAGATTTATACACCAGTCCGTTCACAGCCCAAATGTGACAGATGAAACACGAGCTGAAAGTCAGTATCTGAGAGATGAAATGTGATAAAAAATAATACAGCCTTGCTTTGATATGCTGCATTTACAGGGGATCTGTGCCCCACTGTGCCCTGAGCTGCTTCACACAAGCTGTAGGCACATACATGCACAAAACCTTGCGAGGCTCCCTAGCTGTATGGAAGGCAAGTGGGAGAATACATCCTACTGGTGGTTTACTATTTCTGCTCCGAGGAGCCTTATACCCTTTTCAGCATTCTATGTGCAGCGTGGTTTGTGTGTTATAATCCACCCAGTGGTATGTAATTAGTGGTCTTTTAATCCAGTAAAAAAAACATTTGCTGTATTGCTCTGTCTGAGTGGTGAAAGGTGTGTGTAACACAAAGCCAAATTCACTCTAAAGTGGAATTTCTAATAATTAAACGGAGTGCTCCTCTGGACCGACTCTACTGTGGCAACCAAGAGCAACATAACGAGGAGGATGGCGGTGTGTGTAGCAACGAGTGAGGTAAATTGAGGACATGGGGGATGGCGAGAGAGTGGCAAAAGATACTGCACAGTGTTTAGGGCATTGCCTTTATACATGCGACACTGAGTAGCAGTGTTGGTCAAGTTACTTGAAAAAAGTAATCAGTAACTAATTACTGATTACTCCCCCAAAAAAGTAATCCCGTTACTTTACTGATTACTTATTTTCAAAAGTAATTAATTACTTAGTTACTTAGTTACTTAGTTACTTTTTAAAAACACGATTTACAACCTGAAGAGGTGATAAAGTGATAGATCTTTCAGCCCAATTCTACTTTTTCTACATAATCCATCATACAAAATGTAATCAAATGGAAAAGTCTCTTTTTTTAACTTGTTTTATCAGTTTTAATCTTTTAACTTTATGCATCAAGCAAAACATTTAATTATATGCAACATTCTCTGACTTGAATAAATTAGTTTAACATTTAAACCTATTTTCTACACATTCCAGCACATAAAATAAAATATTTTTTGTGTTTTCACTCAGTCTTTCAAATAGATGCAAGTAAAACACAGCAGAAAATAAATAAAGTCAAAGACTCAGCGGTCCTTTTGCTCTATTTTCACCTGTAAAGCAGGAGCAGGGTAGGCGGAGGGTTACCCTGGTGCAGGTGTGCTGCGGTCAGTTGAAGAATCCGCGCGAGTGTCTCTGTGAGTTTCCCATCACGTCGTAGCTACTCGGTGCTTGCTCGGAAGTTTAGGGGTTTTTTTTCGCTGTAAAAAGAAGTTTTCTTCCCACGCACGATGGACGCTAATGTTTTTGTCACTTTTTATGGAATCAAACTCAAAGTAAGGTCAGTACTTCCACACTTTAAACGCTGCACGCTCATACTCTCTCCCGCACTCGATATATTATCCATTGTTGATCTGCACACAGCTGCTGTCACCAACGTCGCACTTGCTTACGTCACTGTCATGAGACATTCTCGCAAAAAAAATCACGGTTTTAGTAACGCAGTAACGCAGCGTTCCTACGGGAAAGTAACGGTAATCTAATTACTGATTTTGCAATAGTAATCCCTTACTTTACTCGTTACTTGAAAAAAGTAATCAGATTACAGTAACGCGTTACAAGTAACGCGTTACTGCCCATCTCTGCTGAGTAGGAAATCTGCTGAATGAATTAAAAGGGCCATTATGTGCTTAAAATTATATGATGCAGCACTTCTAACCATTTGTGTGTCCCATTTGTGTGTGTGTGTGTGTGTGTTTGGGGTTTACTTAAGTGATAAGAACTGCATCTCTGCAAATGCCTAAAGGAAGCCCTGAAATCCTCCACCTATTTGCTGGATAAAGACAGTCTGTCCTCTGTCAAGGTTTTAGTGCAGCAAGCTATTCCAATGCCCCCACCCCCCGAGTCCACACTCAATCTGTCTGTCTTTCTCCCTAATGAAATAATGAAATTGCTCTCTCTTTTTCCTCCACTCCTCGCTGTTCTGCATGAGCTGACACTTTGCCAGATTCTTTGGTGCAGCAGACTAGCTGAGTCATAAAGGTTTCAGGGCGCCCTGATTTATGGACAGTGATGTGGATGAGGGTGAGGCAGCAGGGAAAAAAACACCGGTGTCAGCTCGCTGATCAAACACAGACGGGACAGCGGACGACCTGCTGACTTAAAAAGCCTAAAACGCCAGCTTAACACAATTCGTTAACACCAGCCTTTGGTTTCACAAGTTACTGGAAATCTAAGGAGACTTTATTGGCTTTGTCATGTTGAAAAGCTAAAAGATTAATGCTTGCCCAATACACTGAAAATTTATTGTGTCGTGTGTTGTTTTTCATGCATTTTAATTGTGGACTGGTGTGTGTTTCTTTTCTTTTTTTTTGCTGAATAAGACCTAAGATGATCCAGACTTGCTGACCGTGCTGGTTTGCTGCAGCCCTCCTCCTCTCAGTCAGTTGTGAGCTGATTTATCGTGGTGAACAGAAGCAAGGCCCTCTGGCTGCCATTTCTGTACTTTTCCATTAACCTCCATTAACATTCTAGTGCAATAGTAGCATTTTGCTTTAAGACTCTGAATGAAAGAAAAAGAAGCTCAGGGGCTAATTAGGAAGGAAAAATTTCCATCCTGACATGTGCAAGTGAGTCACAGGACTTGGACACTGAATATGATTTTCTTTTTATGCGTTTTATTTATGCTAAATGTGACTCGATTTAACACACCATTGCAAATTATTTTTGTATGGAAAAATGAAAATCCAGGAGATAGCTTCTGGTTAAGAAGGCTTCAAGGCTTTATTGGAGTTTAATGCAGCACACGATGGACTTGAAGGCTATTGCACATACAAGGCAGTTACATAAGCATATTTTGGTTAAGGTAAAGCACCAGCAAACATTTCTCCACCAAGCAGAATTCCTACTCCTGACACATCCTGTCTTTGTAAATACATATTTTTTTTAAATCTTTTGCAGAGTGTACCTGTGCATACATGCTTTCAGGTACAAGCTTTCACTCGTGTCGACCACACAGAGGTGAAGGTCACCAGTACTTTTTTAAGATATTTTCATTTGGTTTGAATGAGACATCAGAGCAAATAGGAGCACCAGAGGATTTGGAACATCCTTTTAGCTACAGGCTAGCACTTTGTTTTTAAAATGAGTAAAGTTAGACTTTTTTATCTGTTGTTTTCCTATTTTTCTCTTCAGCCTCTGCTTCCTCTTCTTTTACAGTTTCTTCCTCCTTCTCACCCTCTTCATCGCCCTCTGTTTCTTTCTGTTCGGCATCTTCCTCATCTTCAGGCTGGCCGTCCTCTCCTCCTTCCTCCTCATCTTCTTTTTCTCCATCCTCTGCTTCAGCCTCTTCACAATGAAAATGAGGTGAAGAAAGATAAAAGGTCACATTAGTTTCCCACTACATACACACAGGGACACGCACAGGGGCATACATGGAAATTTACCACACTAACCTTCTGCATCTGCCTCTTCCTCCTTCTCTCCCTCTTCTTCTTCTCCTTCCTTCTCTGCTGTCTCCTCCTCCTCTTCTTCCCCCCCTTCCTCCTGCTCTGCCTCTTCTTCCTCCTTTTCTTCTTCTTCAGCTTTCTCTTCCTCTTCCACCTGCTCTTCTTCCTCCTCTTCGGGAGGGCTAGCCTCTGCCTGCTGTGCTTGGCTTGCAGATATTGTCTCCTCTGTGGGCAGCGATGTAGTATACAGGCGGGAGCTCAGCAGGTATGGAGCTGCAGAGCTCAGCTGAGAATGCATGGAGATCTGCGTTCTTCCATAGGACGGAGCAGAAAACATGGCTTGGGAGTACCCAGTGACAGAAATCGGTCCTGCCACATTCAAACGATTCTCTTCTCCCTCAAGAAGCTTCCTGATAGGATAAAGCACACATTACAAGAAGATGAAATGCCTAATTACCCATTTTATTGTGTATTCCACAATTACCATCCAGTATATAAGACAGTGGGACACTATGTATAAGACACTTACCTGTATGCAGCAATTTCGATATCCAGTGCCATCTTCACATTCAGAAGGTCCTGGTAATCTTTCAAGTAGCGAGCCATGTCATTTTTGTTTGCCCTCAGCTCTTCTTCCAGTTCACATATTGTATCCTGTACAAAGAGAAATGTTATATGTACATAAGTTAAATATCTGCTCTGTGACTCCTCTGAGTAACAGAAAATAACAAAGGATCACTTCTTCTTTTTTTTTTATCACAGGAAAGAGACAGAGGTCACTGCACTTCCTTTGTTTCTGTGCCTCACCTGCAGTGCAGCAATCTCACCACTCTGTTTCTCCTCCACTTCCTGTAGTTGGTTTTCCAGAGCTTGGTTCATCTCGCGGCAGGCATCAATCTCCAGCATTTTGGCTTTAAGCAACCGGCGGTACTCTCCAACTTCATCTTTGGCACTGCGTGCAGTCTCCGTGGTGCGAGTGGCGCCCACTGTCATGACATTCATCTTGTTGCAGAACCATTCTTCGGCTGACTGCAGGTTGCGCTGTGCCAGCTTCTCGTACTGCACTCGGATGTCACGGAGGGCAGCAGACAGGTCCGGTTTGGCAACCTCCATCTCCACTGACACCTCTGCGCTGTACTGGATTTGGGCCTGCAGCTCCGCAATCTCACTCTCACAGAGACGCTTCAGGAAGGTCAGCTCCTCCAGCAGGGTCTCGACTCGTTTCTCAAGCTCGGCCTGGCCCAGTGTGGCTTCATCTGCTCCCTTCCTGGCATCCATGAGCCTGCCCTCGGCCTCCTCTCTGCCAAGCACTTCCTCCTCATACTGTTTCTGCAGGTTCCTCAGCACATCCTCCATCTGATCCCTGTGGTCCTGGGCTGCTTGCTTCTCATGGCGGGCCTCTTCCACAGCTACGCGGAGCTGGCGGATCTCATGCTCATACAGGGCCCGAATGTTGGATGGCTCCGTCTGCCTTTGCCTAAGCAGCAGGAGCTCAGTCTCCAGCAACTTGTTCTGCTGCTCAAGTTCATGGACCCTCTCAATAAAGCTTGCAAAGCGGTCATTCAGGTCTTGCAGCTGAGCCTTCTCCTGGGTCCTTACTGCTTTGAACTCAGAGCTGACTTGGGCTGCTTGGTCAAGGCGTAGCTCAGGAGCAGGTGCAAGCACAGGAGCAGAAAGAATGGTGGAGTAGCTGGAAGTAGCTCGGGCGTATGCAGGATAACTTCTGCGTGAAGATGCATAGGAAGTTACTGGGGCAGAGTGGGTGGAGTAGACAGACCTAGCTGCTCCCCCTCCACCAGTCCCATATCCTCCGCTGCGCACAACTCCCCTCTTCTTGTAAGCAGAAGAAAAGTAAGGGTCAAAGCCTGCGGAAGCCATGACTAGTGAGACGGGCTGCTCTGTGTCTGTGAATGTTGCCGGGCCGACTGCACAGTGAATCTGCATCACTCTGACTTTTATAGGGCCAGTAATGACTGTGACGTAAGCTTTTTTTTTTTCTTTTTTTTTTTTTTGTTGCAGGCATGCTGACAGAAAGAATTGATAATAGTGCCAGCCAGCCGGTCTCAGCCAAGGAAGAGATGGGGTGGGTGAGGATGAGTGTAGGGATGGAGAAGGCGGGGGAGAAGCAATGAAAGAGCAACAAGGGACTGCAACACACAGGGTCAGTGAGGACAAAGATGATATACTGTTACACCTAGAAGCTGCAGTTTTCTTGCAGTTCGTCATCAGAAACCCTGACAAAGACCTCATCTCTCTATCACATATCTGTGCAAACTACAGAAGAAAGGGGAAACCATCTTTTAGCCACTGCTTTGCATAATTTTATACAATTTGTCAGCAGTGTCTGAAAAGGTATCAGTGAAATTTCTATTATGATCCAACTATCACAGCAAACGTTTGCTAAGGTAATCAGCTCAGCATCTTGGGGTGCTGAAAAAAGGGTGAAACCCCCCCCCACACACACACACTGGATCTTCTCATGATTATAGATAAAAGTTTGCCCTCTAGTGGTTGATTGTTTCCCATGCATGTCACAATGTTGATCACAATGTTCAATTTCCAGAACTTCATTTAGACCCTGATCCACGCCTTTAAAAAAAACCCGAGTCACTCGAATGGTTCTTAGTACGTGAGGAAAGTTCCCATGATGGAAACAGGGTTATAAATATTTAAGCACTAATGTATAACAAAC
Source organism: Copadichromis virginalis (assembly GCF_057382275.1). Taxonomy (NCBI): domain Eukaryota; kingdom Metazoa; phylum Chordata; class Actinopteri; order Cichliformes; family Cichlidae; genus Copadichromis; species Copadichromis virginalis. The sequence continues at coordinate 13,399,248 of NC_140629.1, forward strand.
GTTCACGTTTACACCTTGTTATCTCCTGATTTAGGCTGCTGGGGGATTCCCATGATGCATTGAGTTTTTCCTTTCCAGTCACCTTTCTCACTCACTATGTGTTAATAGACCTCTCTGCATTGAATCATATTTGTTATTAACCTCTGTCTCTCTTCCACAGCATGTCTTTTATCCTGTCTTCCTTCTCTCACCCCAACCGGTCGCAGCAGATGGCCGCCCCTCCCTGAGCCTGGTTCTGCCGGAGGTTTCTTCCTGTTAAAAGGGAGTTTTTCCTTCCCACTGTCGCCAAAGTGCTTGCTCATAGGGGGTCATATGATTGTTGGGTTTTTCTCTGTATCTATGAAGCGCCTTGAGGCGACTTTTGTTGTGATTTGGCGCTATATAAATAAAATTGAATTGAATTGAATTGAATTGATTTAGCCAATATGAACTGTATATTTGGTGAATAAATATATATATTATAAATTAATTCAATAATACTCATCGACTGTATGTGGTTGGTGTTACATTCAAAATGAAGCGATATTTTTCATAAAACAACATGTCTCAGTTTCAACATTTTATATGTTATGCACACGTGCTGCTTATGCTGCAACATCCACGCTTTCCAGGAAACGGTTGCATTTTTATCTTGTAAATATGGGGAATTGGATTCTCAAGAACATATGCACGTCCATCCATGGGCAGTCAGCTTTATAGTGCACAGGCCGAACTACAGAACCGGTCTAAAGACGTACTTGGAAAAAAATATGAGATGGCTATGTATTTTACTACAAACTTTGCGTGTATTTCTGTTAGTTTTGCAGTTTACATACAGTTTTGGAGTGTCGCAAATCAAGAAAAAATATTTAATTAATAAATGTTGCCATTATTAATGCATAATTGATAAGTTATGAATGGTGCAGGAGAAACACAACATTTTGCTTAGACATTTTTTTGTCTGATTGTACACAGTTGTTTGAAGATTTAATAGCTTGGACTTTGATGAGAACAAGTAAATGTACAAACAAACAGGTACAAGGCTACTGGTTTTCTGCTCAAAGTATTTGTTGCAATAGGATGTTCCCAAATCCCTCGGTGTTATCTTTACCAAATCTGTGCACTTGCTTACCTATCTAACTGTGGACCATGACACTAGTACACACTAACGAATGGACCTCTGCGCAGACTTGACATACTACTGTTAGCCTAGCTTCTGATGAAGTTATTTTAACTTTGGTCAAGAGGGGATAAGCATATCTCTGCATATTAAAAGTTCATATTCGTTTTTAGGAAGCTGGCACAGGTATTGTAACGAGCCACTCATGCACATCGTGCTGTTTAAATAGCCTGCTGCCCCAGTGAGGCTTTAAGACCGCAGAGGGGCTTTTTAATGGGCTACTTGCTGAGAAAACCGGTCTATTCAATTAGTATGATTGATGATCAATGATAGTATAATTACCAGCAACAGGATAATTTCTTCCCATTTTAATTAACCACTAAAATATACGCACGACACTATTATAAAGATATAATGTTATTTCGCGGAGCATCCACATTTGGAAAATAAAGATATAACCAATAACAAGTGCGCATCCCTCTGACCGACCTGATTTTGCCCCAAACTTTAATTTGCAATTTTATATATAGAGGTTCCTGATTGGTCACCGATGTAGTTTAAAATAACACTATGCAAGAGTACGCATTTGGCAGGTTGGGTTTCTGTTGCACAGATTAGGATAATATACAATATTCTTTTTAATTCCAACAATTGGGCCACCTTAGTGTATTCCTTGGGTAAGGTGTAGCTATGTAATAAATGCTCTTTCAGTCGGCGTGCTCTTTTCCTTGTCGGAACTCAGGATATCCGACACTTCAAATGCCTTGTCGCGCTGCCCCTCCGGCAGGCGTACGGCGATGTAGTAATAAAGCGAACCCAGACGGTGTCACCCAATATCATACAGTATCGTTGGTCATAAGAGTACGCCCACTGGGTATTGACCAATCAGTGACCACGTTACTGATTGGCGGGTGGCAAATGTCATCCAGTGACGCAAACATTCTCAGGGTCTCATCCATATTTGACAACAACAAAGGATGATGTATAGGTTAAGTTTCTAAATTGCTTCGTAGCCGCGGAGTTTTCAGGGTTTGTTATGTTGCTCGAGTACCTGAAACTTTACAGGTGCAGTTTAATTGAGAATGAATGGTAAGTCGCTGAGCTCTGGAAGTGACGGTCGTCCGGCGGACCACAAGCTACAGTTAGCTCACAAACGTCTCTGCTAATTTCGGCTAGCTGGAGAAACTGTGAGCTACGTTTAGCATCTACTCTCCAGAGTTCTGTATATTTGCTAAGAGCGAAATATCGTTTACAGAGAGCTAAGTTAACCAGATTTGGTTTTGAATGGCGTGTCGGTAATGTGAGCTAGTCGGTCCCAAGTGGTCGTAATCTCCTCTTTAAAGAGCAAATACGTGGCGTGATAGAAACGCCGGCTCGCATTGCTTTTCTGTGTTGTAGGTTGTGTACGCCCAAAGCTCTCACATACACGCAAATGAATAGATAACAGTAAATGGAAAAGACACAGAGGACATACTAAATGGCTTTGCAGTGTATTTTTTGTTTTTCTTGCATTCAACGAAATCTGCGAACCGTGAAGGCAGAAGAGCTGCTTTTCAAATATTAAAATGGTAAGACCTTGAATCACAGCGTCAGCTACATCCTCACTGTAACTGCGCACACTCCCTTGCCTAAGACAGATTACTGCATGGTAAAGCGTTTTCTCTCTGCCCTTTTACACAGATTCGCATAGCAGCACTAAATGCTGCTTCGGCAGCTGCAGACGAGTCTCAAGATCCCCTGAGAAACAGCAAGAGTCAGACAAAAGAGGCTCAAGTAGGCTACATACTATATGCTGATGAATAAGCAATATTAGTTCTATCTGCTGATGCAGTCGTTCATCTCTGTACATCCCATTAAGTCAGTTGTATTCCCCCGTTTGTTTCTGTCAATAGGAAGCAGAGGCATTCGCTTTATATCACAAAGCTTTGGATCTGCAGAAACATGATAAATTTGAGGAGTCCGCCAAGGCCTACCATGAGCTTCTCAAAACTCCACTGCTCAAAGAGGTAAACACACCAACACAAACTAATAATATGGTTGCACAGAACAGCCCATCTATCCATTCTTTTACACTTTTCAGGGTTGTGGGGGTGGGTGGGCTATCCCAGGGCGAGAGTCAGGGTAAACCCTGAACAGGTCAGCAATCTATCGCAGGGCTAACACATTGAGACGGTCTCTGGCAGGAAGCCGGAGTAACTGGAGAGAACCCACAAAAACATGGGGAGAACATGCAAACGCAACACAGCTTTCCCCCAATCAGATGGTGGATTCGTAATTAGGACGTAGTAGCTGTGAGGCAACAGTGCTAACAACTGTGGCGCTCCTTAAATTAAAGCTGTTCTAAAATTAGCGCATTACCTATAGAGGTCATTTATTTTTTTCTATAATTCCACCATCCAGTCAACAGTGCGCCGGTATTCTCATCACTGACAGCCATCTCACCCAAGATCCTTGTCTGTTTCCATTCTGTCAGTCTCCATGACTGATTGAATGTGGTGAAACCGGCATCAGTGGATGTGTGCACGCACAGAAGTCCATCGCTTGGTCAAGGATGACCACAGGAGACATAAAGAATGAAGCAGACGCTGCCTCACTTGCTCCGTTGGCTCTCTACGCTGTGATGTTTCTCTTTAAAGAGCTGGAGAAAATCAATTTATCAGCAGCGCAGACCTTAACAACAGCTTTTATAAAGGCAGCGAAGGAGACCCCGAACCTACCCAGGATGCTGTTATCAAAATGTTGGAAAAGGAAAAACTTAAAAATGAACTATTAAGAGGCTATAATTTGCATGGCTGCAGATGATATGGAGGAGTTGATAATTGACAGGAAAGTGCCAAAATTCCAGGAGCTGAATGAAAGGGCTCAAGCTCTGAAACTCATCCTAAGCACCCTACCTGATGAGCTCATCCTGCATCCCATGTTTGTGAATTGCAATGAGACCAGTGCAGTGCATTTAGCATTCAAACTGAAACGCCACACGTAGCCAGCTTGGAGGCTCATTTGATCATGAGGACTAAAGTGGTGATCTGTGATATTTAAAGTTTCACACATTGTTGCAGATTTTCTTCCATTTGTGTTTCTCAGGACATACATTTTCATACTTTGTGTCATTATGAACATATCATGTTAACCATTTTCTGTGTAGAATTCAGTTTCACTGCGTAAATAAAATTGGCCATGTTGACATTATTTACCTTGCTTGATCTTATCAAGACCCCATGGGTTTGGTGTTGAATCTAATGTATCCTCTTAATATTTCAGGCCATGCCCTCTGATGATCAGAGAGTGGGCCTCAAGCACCCCGGATTGATGCTGAAATATTCAACTTTTAAAAATCTGGCTAGTATGGCTGCGTTACGGGATGACCTGGAGACCGCTATGGAGTTTTACTTAGAGGTAATGTGTCACTTTAACTTGATTAAATTCAATGACCGAATGAATAACGCTGGCAGGTGTTCTTACTATAAATTCTGCTCTGCTCTGTTCTCAGGCTGTCATGTTGGATTCCACTGATGTGAACATGTGGTACAAAATTGGTCAGGTGGCTGTGCGACTGGTGCGCATTCCTCTGGCTCGTCATGCATTCCAGGAAGGATTGCACTGTAACCCTGACCACTGGCCCTGCCTGGACAACCTCATAACTATACTCTATACACTCAGTGACTACAGCTGTATGTAACATGTCATCATAAGCTTTTCACGGTCAGGTTAAGAGCTCATGTATGGGGGGGAAAGTAGCTAACATTTCTCTATGTATTTCCAGGCTGTTTGTACTTCATTTCCAAAGCCCTAGAGAAGGACCATTGTTACACCAAAGGTCTGGTGTTGAAGGAAAAAATATTTGAGGAACAACCTTGTCTGAAGAGGGATACGATGCAGATGTTCATGAAATGGTAAAGGCAACTTTCTTTTAAGTTCTTAATCTGTTTACGAGTTGCACCATACTTTTCCATGACTGACAAACTTGTCTCCGTCTTTTTTTTTTTTTTTTTTTTTAACTTTTCTCAGTGATATTTCTATTCACTATGTGGAAGTAGAAGAAGAGGAACGCAAATCCATTATGGAAGAGGCACTAGAGATAAGGAGGCGCAGGCAGGCTCTCTCTCTTTCTGAACCAAAACCTGACCTTGTACTCATTCAGCCCATCCACAGCTTCTCGTGAGTGCTCTGCTGTTGTTGCTGTCTGCGTCATTTCATCACACAGTCAGCATTTAACCATAGATTATTTGTTTTAATGAGAACAGATTATTGTTAATTATTACAATGCTATGGTTTACATCAGCAGAAAATGCAGAATCTGTTAGATTTGTATTGTTTATTGTCATTTATGCTTAGAAAAATTAGTCATATATGCTTAGAAGTATATAATCATTTGTAGATTGAAAGAATGTCTCATCCTAGGAGGTCTGTAACAACTCTGTGTAGCATGAAGAGGGGGGTGCGTTCACTCCTCTACAGAGTGTTCTGGCATAGATCACACACCTCCTAGGAGAGGTCATATCTTCTCTTGGTGATATATGGTATAGCAAACACACGTATATCTGTTTGAGTGTAAGAGCCTTTTGTTTAGATGGACCGCTAGACTCCTGGCACCAGCTTTGGGGAGTCGCATCTTGACCCCACACACGCACACACACATACTTATGCAACGCACAGGCAAGGTACTCTTTGTGTGTATGTAGACGTCTTATGTTAATGAACCTATGTATATTCATGTGAGCTCAATAAAAGAACAATGTTATGGGGGAGCGGACGAGAGCGACTGGGGTCAAGCGAAGGAACGGCGCTTGTTGTGGTTCTCTCCCTCATGCATGAGTAACACAAAGAATTTTGCCTACTTGTGTCTTGCTTTTGCTGTGTAGTAAATTGTCCTTAACGTTCCAGCGAATAGGTTTATGCTACAAACCTATCACCGGACCAAATTTTTTGCTATATCTTCTGTATTTATTGCAGATGGAAACATCTGGGTGAAAGTCTCCTTGCAATGTACAGACATCAGACCACGTGTGAGCTACCACGCCCAAGTCTTGGCCGCAGAATTGACTTGTCAGAGTACCGTGACCCAAATGTCCTCCAGAACATCCCCCAGCCAAGCAGCCCTGTCAGTATGGGCCAGACCACAGTGCTAAGCAGCAGCCCCAGTTCATCCCTGCCTCCAGTGGTCTTCACTGAGCCAGCAGTGATGGCTCAATCTGGCAATCAACCTCAAATTGCCACCAGTCAGTCCACTGTAGAGGTCAACACCTTTGTTCCACCTGTTGGTCAGTGCTGTTTGTCTTGCCTCTCAATGTGATTATTTGTATCAATTAAAAGTATTATTGTTGTTGTTATTGTAGCCATTTAAATGTTCTCAAATCTTCACAGCTACAGCAATGGAAGTGTCGCTCACAGATAAGGTGAAGAAAGCGCCGAAACGGAAACGCGTGGTAGAAGATAGCGGGGAAACGGCAAAGCGGCGCTCTGCACGTGTTCGAAACACTAAATGCAAGAAGGAGGAGAAGATTGATTTTCAGGAACTGCTTTTTAAATACCTACCTTCTAGGTAGCCGCTCTTTACTGAACCTTATGTAGAATGCGTAAATCTTACAGGTCTATTATAGTTTTGTTGATGTAAAAGTATTTTTCTGGTTTCTCTTAGGCTAAAGAAATTTGATCCTGATAATGACGATGAGAGCCTCAGTAATCTCGAGACACAGTGTGATGGCAAGGATGACATACAGCCTCTGCATGGGAGTTGCTTACCTGTGGACTCAGTTGAATACATGAAGTCTGGTATGTGGTGCATCCTAAATGTGTATTCACAATATCATATCTCATTTTGGTGTTTCCATCATATTAACACACTGTCCACTCCTTCCTCCAGAACAACAAGATGTCCACAACTTCCTACTTGACAATATGGCCAATGGTGGTATACTGGACCTGATGATGCGCTATCTGAAAGCAGTGGGTCAGAAATTCATGGAGGAGTGGCCCCGGGGCTTGACTGCTGTGGTCTTGGAGGTCTATCAGACCTGGAGGAAGCACAGTAACGGTCTTCCTAATCCTCTCCTTCGGGACTGCAGCAACCAACATATCCGGGTAAATGAAAGTTGGTTAATTTTATGGTTGCTTGAATGTCTTTTATCATCATGCTTATGGCTTAACATTAATTTACTTTAAGCCCTTTAAGGCTTTTCTCTAAGGATCTAGTTTTGTTTTTTTGTTTTTTTAACGTATGCAGGGGATGTTGACAATGAGCTTGGCCTGTATGGAACTGCAGTTGGAGCAATGGTTACACAGCAAAGGGAAGGCTGGTAAGTCTGAGTGAGCTTCATAATTTTTCTCATAGCCTAGTAGATTTTGAAAAGATCAATTTGGACAAATAACACTACTGAGCAAAGCATTCAAGAGCCTGAATGTGAGAAATGTGTTGCCATTTATCTAGCATTTTAAATTTGGCTTAATGATCTAAAAGGTGTTGGAGTCACTGTTGAAGTTGAACATGATGATATGTAGTATTTGTTTTACAATGGAAATTCATTGTTTATTTTTGGCTTGCATTCATATTTTAATTCCTTCTCCAGTTACTCCTAGAAGAAGCAGCTGTGGCTCTGGAAACAATACCACTGACTCAGAATTTCCTGGGCAGCACTTCCAGGGTGATTTATTACTTCTCGCTCTTGGTGCATCTCAAAGAGATCTGTTTGAGGATGACTGGCTGGATGTCATGGTGCGAGTATACTGGCTAAAGGCACGATTCCTGGCCCTGCAGGTAAAGTTTATATGTCTATTTATATTTTACTTGATTATTATTGAGTTATTTTTTTCACTCAGTAACAGTGCATTTCTTGTTTTGACAGGGGGACATGGAATTGGCTCTGGAGAGCTATGATGTCTGTGTAGGCCTTTTGCAGAGCAAATCAAAGAGCCCAGATGGGAAACAGTACACAATCAACCTGCCTAACCTTCGTGTAGATGCAGCAATCTCTGTAGAGGAGGTTTGTGTGCTGGCCAGTATATATATTTTCTCTTTTATTAATATATTTCCCATTTCTCTCTTATGGGGTTTATCAGAATCAAAATACTTAATTATGTAATATATAAATGTATGTATATATGGCGTATGTAAAAGAGAGAGGGGAATTTTTAAGCATTCATTTCTTTCATAGCAATTTAAGCTTGAAAATATCGAAGTGCTTATTTTGTAGATGTTTTGACTGTGTTTTTGGTGGGTTTTCTCTGTTCCCACACACAGATTGACAAAAGGCTAAAGTGTCTGGAGCGCTGTCAATCTTTGGAAGAGATCCAGCGCCTCTTTGAGTCATCGGACTTCGACTCAGTGGTGCGTCTGCTGCAGCCCACCCTTAATTATGGGAGCAGGAGCAAACCTCTGGAGTTTGTGAGCTCAACACCTGAGCGTCCCGCACAGTTGACGTTACTACAGGTTAGACAAACTACAGTCATATCAGTGGAATCGCTAAACGATTTGAAATGCGTAATTATTTCTAACCCTGTGTCCTAGAACTCACTATTGAAGCTGCAGGACTACCAGCAGTGTTTGGAGTGCAGCGAGCTGGCCTTGAATGAAGCCCTCCAGCAGCTCAACTCTGCTCCAAGCAGCTCTCCACCTAGCAAGGAGGAGTGGGTTAGCACCATTGTGAAGTTGCTAGATGGCATCGAGGTCTGCTTCAATAAAGAGGCAGAGCTTCTGAGCAATGTCCCCCACTTCTCTAGTATGGCTCGACTGGCAAACAACCTAATCCAGGTTCAAAGAGAGTTTCTGTTCGCCTTAAGTAATGCTTTAATTCACGCAACATTAAGGTACCGATACACTTAATTTTTAGATTGCTAATTTATTGTGCTGTCGGTTTGCGTTTCAGCTGATTGATCTTAGCATGACCATTTCTGATGATCCCAAGGAGCCATTTTTCTTCTCAGTCCTGCCTTGGATTATCCTGTATCGCATTATCAAGCACGAAGAGGCTGCCTTTGACTGTATGCTTCGACAGCATATGTCTGTAGGGGATGATGAAGGTTTGTTGATATCTTGCTTTTATGCTTTTTAGTTTTCCTTCAGTGTACTGTATATGCCATGTCAGTTGTTACACTGAGTGACACTGTCAAGTCTTAATTTTTAGAGGACTCAGACACCCCCATGCTGCCCTCCTCCCTGATGCTTCTAAACACGGCCCACGAGTATCTTGGCCGTCGGTCCTTGTGCTGCAGCTCAGACGGAGCCCTTCTCAAATTTTTTGTAAGTTTGTTTGCTCTCTGCAAATGCTACATCAACACCAAAAAAAACAAAACAAAGTAATGTACAGCCTGACATGTAGGCTGTACATTACTTCGTTTTTTTGTTCTTTTTTTCAAAAACATATGAAAATGTTTTTAAATATTTGTTTTTGTTGGTTTAGGTGCGAGTTTTGGAAAAAGAATTTGCAGCCTCTACTAGCAGTGACTCTCACCCCTACAAGGAGGAGTTGGAAATGGCCCTGGAACAGTGCTTTTTCTGTTTATATGCCTACCCCAGTAAGAAGAGCAAGGCCCGCTACCTTGAAGATCATTCATCTCCACAGGTTATAGATGCTTAAACACTCTGCTTGATTTAACGTGTTATAGTTTGGTGTTTGATCTACAAGCGGCTCTGCCAAGCAGAAGTTAATTAATTTAATGACATAGTCCAAAAGTCAATACCTGAAGAACAGGCAGAATTGCTGAGAGGTAACTTAAGGTCGGACTATTTTGTGTGATTTCCCAGTGGTACTGACAAACCTGCATAAATAGTGAGTTGTTTAGCTGAGGGCTGATGACTCAGACAGGCCCTCATGACACACAGAAAAAGTCTGTTATATCCATTAATGTTGTTTTGCTGGTGAGGAATACACTTCTGATGTCACTGAAATAAATTGCACCGGTGAAATAGCGTTAATGGCACTGATTCAGTGTGTGAGGAAAAATGCAACCACATTTAGATTAACGACTTACCAGCAGAATTGTGGTTTGTGGGCTTTTAGACTTTTACCGTAATTTAGTGAAATTGTCTTTGAGTAACTCACAAGATAATGAAATATTTAGTATATAACAGCATGCTTCCTTTATTGCTTTGTCACTATAGGAGATGCTTGACAGAGTTCTCTGTAAATAGTTACATTTGATTGAAGATAAAGAGTCAAAGGGAGCGAAAAAGGTAAACTCGTGTTATATTATAAGAGATAAAGTGACTCAGCAGGAGGTTTGTGTGTAAAGTACCCAATCTCTTGTATTTTTGTAGTACTTGCGTTTAGCCACGAGGTGGGGGTCATTCCCACAGTTGTATGTCATTGGTTTTCAGTGGCTGGAGTCCTAACTGTACACTGTAACTAATGAAAGAATAGTCTTATTGGGACCTTTTAGCAGTAATTGCTGTAGCCATGTATGTTACACAGGTATTAATTTCCCGTGGTATTACTCTGCTTTAAGGTTGAGCTTCTGTGGAGCGATGCCCTCTTCATGTTTCAGTATTTCAAACCAAAGTCGCTGCCTGAGTTTGACAGCTATAAGACGAGTACAGTGTCTGCAGAATTGGCCAATTTGCTGAGGAGGTTTGCAAGCATCGCCCCCCCAAGTGACACTCCCGTCCTCACAATGGATGAAGTGGCAGCCTACATTGAGGACATGACAGAAAAGGTCAGTTTGTGGGGCCATGGTGAAGAAGTGAGAAGCACTAAGTGACTTGGACGTTATAAACAGGGTCTTCCTTGCTATAATATTTATATATATTTAATATATTTTTTAAAAGCCTTGAAGTCAGTAACAGTCTCGTCTAATTAAGATTTTTTTGTTTCTCTCTTTAAGGCTCCATGCCTTCCCGAGGGCAGTGCTCCTGCACCTCCGATCATCAATGAGATCTACTACCTTGTGGCGGACTATCATTTTAAGAACAAGGAGCAATCCAAAGCCATCAAGTTCTATATGCATGACATATGTGTTTGTCCTAACAGGTAGCTCATTGCACACAGTAATCAATTTTTTGTTCTTAATGTTTTAAAGTTAAGGTTTACTGTAATTTTTGTTTGAAAAAAGCACAAATTTGGATGTGCAGAGGAATTGTTTGTATTTGTTTGTTTTTATAAAGTAACATAGTGTACTTTTAAATGCAGTGAGAATACTGAAGTGTTTTTCCTCGTCTTGCTTTAGGTTTGACTCCTGGGCAGGTATGGCTTTAGCGAGGGCCAGCCGTATCCAAGACAAGCTCAACTCCAATGAGCTGAAAAGCGACGTTCCCATATGGAAGCACTCCCAAGCAGTGCTTAACTGCTTTAAGAGGGCTCTGGAGATCGACAGCTCCAATCTGTCATTGTGGATAGAGTATGGTACCATGTCATATGCGCTGCATTCGTTTGCTTCACGGCAGCTCAAACAGTGGCGCAGTGAGCTTCCCCCTGAGGTGGTTAAACAGGTGAGGCATGCTCTGACATATAACTCACCTGTGTTTCCTATCCGTTCACCTTTTTTTTTTTTTTAAAGACATTAACTCACCGATTGCATTGGGCCACTTCTTGCTCATTCCATACTGGCAGTCTTTATAGAGTCAATTAATCTACCCCCTTGAGCTACAACGTTCATGATGTTTCCAACATGTGCATGTTTGTGTGTCTGTGGTGTTTCAGATGGAAGAAAGGAGAGACTCCATGTTGGAGACGGCCTTTCAGTGTTTTCAGGGCGCCTCCCGTTGTGAGGGTGACAGTGACGAAGAAGAGTGGCTGATTCACTACATGCTGGGAAAGATAGCAGAGAAACGTAGACAGCCTCCGGCGGGATATCTGCAGCTTTATAAAAAGGTGAAGTGGTTTGGTGACAAGAAGCTAGACCAGTGGTTCTCCCATTTTGTAAAAAAAAAATTTAAAATATAAATCGCTAACGTTCAATACGATTTATCAATGTTCCATCAGAAAATCTTACCATTAGGGCTGCTCGATTATGGCAAAAATGATAATCACGATTATTTTCACTGAAATTGAGATCTCGATTATTTGACGATATTTATTTAACCCTTTAAGACCTACTATAGAACCAAGTCCGCCAGAGCTTATATTATTTTTTTACATGTTGTAGTGCCATTTATGGGAGCATTTCAAGTTGCTATACAACTGTTATAGCCCATATTTTAATAATATGTATGCATTAAGTCCATAGTAACTACATTAATTGCAAAAAAGTGCAATAAACTACAAAAAAAAATTTAAAATCGTTTTTGTTTGTTTTTTTTTACATATATTACTTGGAGAAATTTAAGAGGTTTATCCCTCAAAACTTTAAATACAAAAAAGTTGCAAAAAATAGTTTACAACAACAGGAAATTTATTTTGAGTGTCTTCATAGTTTTATTTTGGAGATACACCAATTTTTATATACTGCAGGAAAAACAAAAAGCAATCCTATGATGCAAATTGCAAAGAAAACAGCAGGTGCATCAAAATAAACTATTTCCAGCAGTGCAATTCGAGCTCTAAGCATCCCAGCAACTATTCAGAAAAGTCAAACGTGACCAGTATAGGCTTTTAAGGCCTACAAGTAAAAAACTACATTTCCGCGAAAATGACGTCACTTCCGGAAGTGTTAAGAACAGCTGATCGGCGAAGCATGTTTCTGGAATATTATGCTTTTGTTCCTGCAAGCACTTTTAATGCAATTTTTGCAAAGCTTTTTGTGGAAGGAAACCGTGACCGAGGACAAGCTGATGGCATCAGATGTAAGTACAACTCCTCCGGTTTCATATGCAAAACAAATTATTGCGCTAGCTTACGCGGTTCCGGTTCTACAGGGATTTAAAAATAGTTACACAAAACGGAGCGTGCTGCTCTGACCGGCTTTAAAGGGTTAACAATGACTTTAAAAAATAATATAAAATAGTGTGCAACACCACTGAAGTTTTTTTTTTTACCTCTCTTTTCAACCAACGGCAGTCACTCTCCTCTCCAAATAACTCCTGCTTAGCTTTCCGAGCTTCCCTCGGGTCCTCTTAATCAGCGGTCTCCAACCTTTTATGCGCCACGACCGGTTTATGCCCGACAATATTTTCACGGACCGGCCTTTAAGGTGTCGCGGATAAACGAGGGAGGGGCTAATAATCGGCTCAGTCATTTTTAATGATCGTTGAAAGCCCAGATCGTAATCGTGATTAAAATTCGATTCATTGAGCAGCCCTACTTACCATCATATTTTCCCCTGGTTTTGCCCCACCAGGGTTGCTTACCCCACAGTTTGAGTATCACAGGGCTAGACACATTGTTTAAATCAGGGGTGTCAAACTCAAATACACAGTGGGCCAAAATTCAAAAGTGGCTCAAACTCGCGGGCTAACATTAATATTCATTGAAAAAAAAAATCTTCCTCCAAATATAACAAGGAATAATTTCTTATGGACTCAAACAAGTTTTGCTGAAAAACTGAATATGGAACAAGCAAAGCTTAATACTAAACAATATATATAACTTATATAAATGTATATATAACTTAATATTGCACACATGCAAAATCAAAATTCCAATTAAATAATACATCAGTGGAATTAATTTCTTAAATAAAAATTGTATTTGCAGCCTTCTGAATTAAATTGTATCATTTTATCATTTATCAACTTTTCATCATATTCTCCCACCTGTCCAGAAAGCTCCTGTTTTCTGACTTTCTTTTTGCCATTTTGGGATAGGTAGCATGGCAGTATTTGCATGGTTGCTATGACTATGGTCAACAGAGGAGAGGGTGCTAATGGGTCCTGTCATGACTGACGTGCCAAAACACCAACAGAGCATTCTGGGAATTGTATTATTAGCAGTACATGCACTGTATAATACTGGCAGGCCAGCTCTAATGGTAATTTTGTATGGCTTCGCAGGCCAAATGTAATTAGGCTGCGGGCCAGAGTTTGACACCTATGGTTTAAATGATCCTACATACTGTGTGTGTCAGGAACTCTTTAAATAATTGATGTTTAATAATAAACATTGGTATTGAGGTGTGACTTGCCTGGAACTTTTCTAAGGATAGCACAACGTTAAATGTATTCCTTTCAGTTTCATTAGATATTAGTTAAATAATAACACAAAAACCACGAGGACTGTTCCAGTCATTGTAATCAACCTTTGATTGCCGATGTATTCTTTTTTTTCTTCTCTCTGGTGTTGTTTCATAATCCACCTACAGAAGCAAAGATCACTGCCCTTCCACTCCCGCAAGATGTTTCCTTCTTTTCTTTTTCTTGTCTCTTTCTTCCCTTTGGCAGAACAGTTAGTCATAACTGTGTTGTTCTGATTAGATTGTTGGAAGCACATGAACTGTATGACCCGTGATTTCAGCAGGCATTTTTTTTATGCGTTTAGGAGTTAATTTCATTTGGCAGATGATTGTCAGGTTGGTGACTCTCACCTTTTCTGTGTTTATAGGCAGCAAACTATCTGCACGAAGAAGCTGCCAGATACCCCCGTAAAATCCATTACCATAATCCTCCTGACCTGGCCATGGAAGCCCTGGAGGTATGCTATCTGTGACATGTGGCTCCCAATAGTTTCTAGTTGTGTTACATCAGTGCTGTGTTATGTAAGATTACTGCCTGGAAACATTCACATTTTAAAGACATTCTCTGCATATATTAAACTTCTTCTAGCTGCATTTCCGTTTGAGTGCCACCATCCTGAAACTACTAGAGGCTGATGAGCCAGATCTGGAACACGAGCTCTTGTTTAACTTACTGGTTGAAGCAGCTACAGGACCATTTGCGAGGGGAGAAGAGAAAAGTATGCCAAGCATGCCAAGGGCCCATGAGAAGTAAGTTATAAAAAATACAACACAAGAAGTGTGATATAAAAGTCAAATTTAAAAAAATCATGCAGAAGAACTTATTCTTGTTTTTGATTTATTTCAGGGAGAAACCGCCCTCTATGATGGATGAAGACTTTAACTGTCCCTCAGTCTGTATAGGGAATGTCCTTAACTCATCCATTCCATCAGTTGTCACCCCAGGTCTGACATCACCTCCTTATGTGGCCACGCCGTTTGACCACGATTACGCCAAACGCAAAACACTCCGAAGGCAACAGTGGCAGCAGCAGCGGCATGAGGAGCGGCAGGCTGATGGTACAGTCCCAGTCCTAGACACTGTCTCAGGGGTCGGGCTCTTTGGAGCTCTTTCTGCGCTGGGACAGGACGCCCACTGGGGAGTGTTCCGATTGCTAATCACCATGCTTAATTGCTTTGGTTTCAGTTACAATGATTCCTGTGCACTGGGTGATTGGGATGTGGTGAAATGGGCAATATGGCTACTGATTATTTGACTAATTTGCAGCAGCAGTGTGGAAAGAGACAGATTTCAAGGTTGGGTATGACAGAGCATTAAGGCCTGTGGGTTTGCATATATCTGTGTGTAGGTGTATTGGTGGCATATCCTTCTCTTGTGGCTCTTTATTGCTGGCACCATGTTCTTTCCTAACTATCACTTTGCCCCTCCTAATATGTAATAGTTGTTGTTGTGTTGCAACTTCCTCAGGCTTTTAACATCCAGCATTTGTTCTGTTGCTGATATAGGGGTTGCATACATGAGCTGCTGTTTATCACACCAAGAAAAGCTGAAAATTCTCAGTGATCTGGATTTTTATTAAGACTTGTGACTGGTACTTGTTCAAAGTCTGCTGCTAAGCATAACCAGTTAGTTTACTTTAACCTGGTAGATTCTTGAATTTAAAGTCCTATAAATATTTATGCATGCCTTGCACAGCTCAGAAGTGAAAGGTTAGATTGATTAAGTTGGATGATGTATTTGAGGGTTTTTTATCTGTAATTAAGTGCATTTAGTATTAAATAAATAAATGGAAGTTCAGTATTTATACACACACATTTTTAGACGGCAGAGGTCAGATTAGTTCGGTCTGCAGGTAGAAAAACTTGATGGTGTTTGGATTTTATTATGCAGATAAAAATCTAGTTTAACATGTTCAGAACGCTCGATGTGCTCGACATGTCAGCGCTGATAAACAGAATTGTTTTTGTGAAATGTGATTTTTCTCATGAAGCTGGAAATGAAAGTAGAAAATTTTAATTCTTAAAAAAAAAAAAATTTGATAGTTCTATGTAGTAATGTGCTAATAGCACAATATTGCTTTCAGCAATGTAAATATACTACCGCGTGTACAGTTAACATTATAAGAGACCTTACTGACTCACGCGAACTAACCATCTGTTATGTTCTTGCGGTGTGCACTGTAAGCCTAACTGCCTTTCTTTTAAATTAAGGGACAACACTTTAAGTATTGCAAGATGGGCTGTTTTTTTTTGTTTGTTTGTTTGTTTGTTTTTTTATTCCAGTGGTTGTTGCATACTTACACAATGACTGTGCAGCAGAGCTGATTTCAATTTCCTGAACTGTAAAGGCCGAGTGCTGTTTGGACCAAAGAGTCTTGGACATTGTTTCCATGTGACAAGAACTGTGACATCTGTCCACCCACCCCATGTATCATGTTGAGCTTGAATGTGCAAATAACGCAGCCATATTGCCCATGTTGCCAGTTTTGTCACCCTTTCCAGATTCCTTCCTACCTACCTACCTACCTGCCTGCTACCTCTTTGCCTGCTTGCTTTTACCACCTGCTTTGCCATTTATATGCATGTAGTTCTAATGGGGTGAATGCCTTCACAACTGGACAAAGTCCGTCCTTTTATCACAATCCACTAAATTGTCTGGTGTATCATATGGTCACATTTTTATGTGGGCTCAGTGTGGGGGGTAATTTTGCAGAAAGTCAAACTTCTGGGAGAGATTTCAAAACCTTGCGTGAGTCATGTTTGCTATTTACCACTAATTGGATCTAATTTCTAATTATGGCCAATTAGTGTGAAAATGTCAAGTCAGAAAGAATGTGGCTGCCCTGTTATTGGCACTCAAAACTGAGACTGAAGCCAGAAAATGCCCCACTATGCACATTGCTGCTTGCAGGTGTCCAATTTCTCTGTCTTGAGTCCTGCTTAAAGTGCATCAGCGTGGTAAAACCGCAGGACCAGATTCAGACATGCATTTATGAAATCTTTATGTTCATTATTGACTCTTCGACACTTTTCGAAGAATTCTTCCTGGACTACTCCCATGATTTGATTTGATTTTTAAAATTCTAATAGTAAAATGGGAGAAAATTTATTCTTGGTTTTATTCATATTGCAGATTCTGGACTTAGTTTGTAACCTGCAGATTTTCTTATAGAAAGAAATGTGTGTCTGAATCAGGTTCTACACTTTTAAGGGGAGTGGCATTAAATTTGCATTCAGTTGTCTAGAAGCATAAATGACTGATTTTTCTCTTTCTTTTTTTAATAATCTTTTCTATAAATTAAGAGGTGCAATATTTGCTTGATTATATCTTAAAACCAGCTCCCCGTATCTTCAACAGCCTCACCAGAGTTTGACCATGATTACTGCCTGCCCAGGTCTTCAATATGGCTGGCTTCCCTGAATGGTACTGCTCTTCAAACCCACCAAACCTTTTAAGAGGCTATATTTTGAATCTAGAGTGAAGTGCTTTCTTGTAGGAAGCACTGAATGCACAGCTGTCAGTTTACACAAATTTTACAGTACCATAGTAACTTGGCTGTTGACTCATGACTGAATCTTTTGAAAAGTCCTTTGTGTGCATTATTCTCTGAAATAGCTAAAGCTTGTTGCCCTCTTGATTCTTATTTACAGTTCTCAGCCCAGGATTATTTTTTCCTGAGACTGCAGAACGTAATTAGGAGGAACTGTAGCATTTAAAAACCAAAACAAAAAACTGTTTTACTTACAAAAACAGACCATCTCTCTTTGTGCGATGCACTAATAAGAATTTCTGGCTCATGAGTTGTTGTTTTTTTTCTCCTAAATATGTATATACCCCCCCTCCTCCCCACATTACAACAGGAAATGTTTGTCACATTACCACCAATTCCAAAAAGGCATCCACAGCATGCTGTTACATATAATGAATTATTATGAAAGTTTTCACTGTACAGTATTTTCACTTGATCTTTATGAAAGATCACTTCACCAGAATTACCTTTTTGTACACAAAAACTCACAAATATGAATAATTCTCCATTTTTATCCCAAATACTGAAGTTATCTGTCTGCGGCCATGCAACTGGCAGCATAACCCTTGTTTTCTTTTCTTTTTTTCCTTTCCTCCCCCCTCTTTGTTTGTTTTGCCAGAACGCAGTCAGGACAGTGAGGTTGTCTTGCTTTCTGACTCCAACTCCACTCAGGATGCCTTCACAGACCCTGCTAGCTCACAAGACAGCAGCCACAAACTCGCCTCCGGGAAAGCAAGCTCATCGTCATCAGAGAGTACAACCCCGGTAAAGGATGGCCAGCCAGCATCTGAGGACACAGGTAATCAGAGATTAAATGAGCCTTTTATTGCTTCAGGCACATGTTGGCCCGTTCCTCCGTAAAGTAGCATTTTGAAGATTTTTATTCAATTAAATGAATGTAGTTAAGGTTCCCAAATGAGGGAACACAAACTTAGTGTTTGATATGAAATAAATTTTATTTGAAAGTTGTTTTCTCTTGCCGTTGTTTAAATAGATCATAACATCACTTAAAAATGACATCTTCCTTCTCTCACTTCGAGCCAACAGCCTGTGGACTTTCAGTGAGAAAGAGTTGAATTTGCTATAAAATTCAGCCAGAATCCAAAGGAAGCAACACTTATGCCCTGAACATTGCAGAGTTCCCAAAAGGCTCTGCTCTTCCACTTCACTCATTTCACCTCAGATAAAGCAGGAAGTGAAGGGGTGGGACTTTTTAGGTCAAAGCCTATTGGTTATCTGCTTTTGACATTGCAAGAGGGGGAAATTCTTTCTAGCTTGTGAAGGTTTTAGGTTATGTAGGTGTTTCTGGGTAGAAAGAATTTTGATATTTTCCCCTTCAAGTTCATAAACATGTCAGAAACTACAACATGGATACTTAACTGCTGGATTTTTTTAATTTCCGTAATCTCAGTTTAGAGGTAAACAAATGCAAACAAACGGCAGGACTGTGAATGTCTTTGAACACTGAAAGCTTGTTGTTTTGAGACTCATAATAAAGAAAAATGCTAATAATTGGCCAGTTTATTTATTAAAACAATCAAAGTTTAGTTTCCTGCCCAAAGAATTGTGTAACCCAAGCATTAAAACCACATTTGTTTCTATCAACATTGACCTAACCAAATGCCCCACAACTGAAATCTTTGAGACTTTTGCGCTGAATTCAGGGTCTAAAGTTTTGATTTTGTGCTGTATCTTAGCCTCACGTGGTGAGCACACTGGCATCCAGACAGAAGAGAAAGTAATCCAGGAAGAAGTCGAAGCAGTGGTGGTGGTTGTGTCTGAGGGTTCAGCTCCCAAAGTCTCTTCGGACCCCTGTCCTAACCTGATGCCTGTGCCAGCCACACCTCCAAAGCCAGCATCTTCTCAGCAGGCCACCCCCCAGACCCCGGCCAGCGAGGGTAAGAAGAAGCCCGAGCCCCCTGCTGAGGTGATAGAAGTGCCCAAAGCCCTGCCTCCAGATCATCCTGATCAGAAACGAATGCTGGTGGAGATGTGTGTCCGGGCTCTGTTTCTCTGTCTGGGGCGCTTCCCTCAGCACTACAAGAGTCTCTACCGCCTGGCCTTCTTCTATGCAAACAGCAAGACCCATCAGGTCAGTCCAGCCCTGTTAACTGATGGCCAAGCCACATGCCTGTTCCAACAGTTTTGACAGATACTGTCATGTGATTTCAATCGTGAGCCCTTCCGTTCCTTCTCTAGGGAGATATTCTTTTCTTCTGCTCATTCTGATCCTATAATCTAGTCTCATCTGTCAAAAATAATATTATTCCAGTCTAATTTGGCTGTTAATTTCTTGATCTTTAACAGTTATTTACAACTTGAGGTTAACCTTGTGCTATTTACATTCATAAAAGGGTTAGGGTCCTTTTGACTGTTCAGTATTATTCTACTACCTCTTCAAGAATGTGCCTGATTTGGTCTTGTAACAGAGAACTGCGCCTTAGTTGTCTTTATATCTTTGGCGGTCTTCCAGGTTCTACTAAGACATCTCATGTCACTGATAGGCTTGTTTTGTTTTTTTCATTTGGATGGCTGCCTTCACCTGAATAGACACCATGTTTTAACATGTTCTTGTGAAAATCAGTGAATGCAACTTCAGCATTTCAAGCCAACACCATGAAATGTCAATAAAACATACCAGGTTTGAAAGTGAAGCTGCTTTGTCCAGTAAGCCTGTGGGAAAACGTGGGACTCAGGAAAAGATGTCACAGACAACACAGCTGTAATTAAAGATGACACTAAAATGAAATGAAAATGAAAAAATGAGGTTCCTCTCCAATTACTTATGTATTTATCTGTATTTCTATAGTAATTACTCCAGAGCTTTCCATTTCTTTGGTTTTCTTTGGTTTTCTTGTGGGACTGTGAGCTCTGCAGTGATACATGAGCTGCTGAAACAGCTTGTGTTGGCTATGAGGCTTTGTGGGCAGAGGTGTGTGTGGGTGGTGCGCAGTGCTCTCTCAGCCAGTTTGGCACAAGGAGACTGCAATGAGCTTTACTTGAGATGGCAACCTTCTGTTACCACTTTAGTTTTTGTTTTCTTAAATAAATACAGTCTTTCCCCAAACTGAATAAAGGTAAATTGGGTGTGGTAAAGTGTTAGGTGTTTTCTATATCCTCATTTGACCTCGGTAGTCTAAACAAGCACTGAAATCAAGTTCAGTAAAGGAAATTTCCATTAGACTCAGTTTAGTGTACAATAACTTTTGATTGAGGCTTACCTAGTTAGTATTAGGCTCAAGGAAACCGTTGGTAAGGTTTCCTTGAGGTTTAACATGGAGGAAAGCAAATGTACCCCGGCACTGAGTGGATGACAGTCACTTGATGCTGTTGCCACAGGTTGCTTAGACACCTCCACAACGTGACACACTGAGTATTAAAAGCCTCTGTTCCATTTACATTGGCTGGTCATTTTTATTCTCACATTTCAAACTTGGAAAGAGGGGAAGCCTGTTAATTTTATGCTATGGGCAGTGGGATTGTGACAGGTAGCATGAAGTGGTGGTGGTTTCCAATCTTGTTTTCAACAGGGCACTGGTTAGGCACTGCTTAGTTTGTGAGTCATCTCGATATGAAAAGATGTTTACATTGCAAATGTTTTTCATGCGTTATTCATATATGTATGTGTGTGTGTGCGTGTGTGTGTGCGTGTGTGTGTGTGTGTGTGTGTGTATATATATATTTTAAAAAAACAGATAAATGTTGTACATTCGAATGTATGTTGTTGCTTTTTTCCCCGACACAGAACCTACAGTGGGCTAGAGATGTGTTGCTAGGAAGCAGTGTCCCATGGCAACAGCTGAAGCACATGCCAGCACAAGGACTTTTCTGTGAAAGAAACAAGACAAACCTGTTCAATGTAAGTCAGAGTTCACTAAACACACACACACACACACACACACACACACACACACACACACACACACACACACACACACTTCCTCCTTTAATATGTCATTAAGCCACTACATGTTTAATGTGTTTTTGAACAGCCATTTCATCACTCGATATATTGCCAACCATCAAGCATTTGCACCAAAGACTTTTTTATTTTATTTTAAAGTTAAAATATTTTACGTGAGTCATGGCTATCAAGGCCAATATTGCATAAATAATGGGGCCGGGTTATGACTGTACAAGCATGCCGAAATTAATTTAGTGAATATTCCACATCGTATTCTAATAAATATAACCTAAAATTTTGAACAACCCACAAAATTTACAGTCATTATCTTTTACAATATTTACAAATGAAAAGGAAAAACTTGAGTGCTATAAACACATCAGAGAAATACGAAACAGACTTCTCCAAGATGCTTTTCAGACTGTAGCACCTGTGTGTAGCTGTAGATTATATACAAACAATGGCCATATCTACCACTAATACTCCATTTTGAACACTTGGCATTTAGTTGTTGTCTTTTGCTGAATGTGAGCATGTTTTATAAGAGGGTTATTATTATGCCATTAAAACAAGCAGCAGCCTCTGGAACTGAAAACACAGAAGTGCAAAAAACTGCAGTTCTTGTTGTGGCCACGTAAGACTTGCTCCAAAAACGAGTCAAGAATCATGTCACATAAGAGATCCCAAATTACTTGCATGCATACCCAGGTGGTTGTTGTCTCATCTGTATAAAGTTTAGCCTCAGCATAAGAACGTAAGAACATTTATTGACATTAAGTGTTCAGATCATTTGGGACTCGGTGATCTGTGCAGCTTGCTGTGAATAATTGGCATTCCATAGTTAGGTTTACACACACGAATCAATTGGATTTACAAAAATCAGCCCTATATATGGATCACTAAAGACAAGCACTACTATAATCTGAGTCACACAGTGGGCCATCACTGCATTATCTGCCTTTCAGAATTATGAGACCTCTGTTGGGTACCAGAGGAGGAGATTACTGTCAGAATCTGTCATCTGTTCTGCATGTCAGTCTGTTTACCTCTTTTCACTTGAAGCACATACTATGCCTTCTCAGCATGTGCAGAAAAAAGGTTACTTTTTTATTTGCTCTTTGTGTGATTTGTCAAAGCGTAAAGACTCTCACTAACATGCCAGATAATACAAACAGAATGTTACATCATGTCAGCACCTTGTATCATTCAGTTGTCAGGCACGTTTTAGCAGTGAACCTTATTTTGGACATAATTGGTTGTGTGGGCTGTAGAGTCAAATGTCGGCTACAGAATGTTAACTGACTGGAAACGATGAGGGCCAGGTCTGAGCTAGAGGAAAGCTTTGCTGCTCTTTGGCTCCCACTGGGTTGTTTCAGAGCCCCTTCTGTAGGCAAACCTGCCACCCTAGCATACCAACTGTTGGAGCTTTACTGTTCACTTTGAACCAAGCACTCTGTATCTGCCATAAGACAATCTAAACCTTTCTAAATATGAATGAGAAATGCCTGTTTTCCCCTAGTCTTTAAGTTTAGGCGCGCACAGATTTGCTGGCTTGAAGTGGATTTGAACCGTTCAGGAAAACTATACCTTTAGGTGAGTAATTTTCAGCAGACAGTCAACAGCTGCATTTGAGACAAACTAATCACTTAGTGTGACTTTTTCTTAAATATTCTCTGTGTGTTCAACTCATGTCTTCATCTGCAGCAGGTCTGATGTGCTAGTGTGATTACATCAAACATGTGGCATGGCGCCTCTTGATGTCAAAGAGACTTGACTCTCAGCTGAGTACACACCTCATTGAGCCTGTTGGTGAATACTAAGTTCCCTAATGTAGGTCATGATGCCCTACTTTTCCCTCTCGCATTGGCAGGGTTACATTAACTGCACAAAGTAACCTACATACTGCTGTAAAGAAATGATCCAGATGAAGTTATGCTGCATAATTTATCAGTGTGGTTGTCAGCACAAGTGAACCAGTATAAGGTGGGATGTGATTATGACATTAAAGTAATTGTGATAGAAAGAAAAGAAGAAGCAAAACACATTAATAAAGCACATCCATCTGCAGAAAGAAGCATACATAAGAAGCATAAATGTCTGTCTAGACAGATTCTCTTTTATTTATTCATTTATTTTTAACAGAGCACTTCTCTCAGGCTGCAGCTTTACTTGTGGTTCCTAGGATATTGAAAAGTAGAATGGGAGGCAGAGCATTGAGCTTTCAGGCCCCTCTTCAGCTCCCAGTTTGGATTTGGGAGATGAACACCCTACTTTTAAGATGAGGCTTAAAGCTTTCCATTTGTTAAAGCTTACAGTTAGAGCTGGATCAGGTGACCCTGAATCCTCCCTTAGTTATTCTGCAATAGACCTAGACTGATGGGGGATTCCCATGATGCACTAACTCACCTCACCTCTGTGTTTATACACCACTCTGCATTTAATCATTAATTATTCATCTCTGGCTCTTTTACTCTTCTCCTCAGCAGAACCAGGCTCAGGGAGTGGAGGTTTCTTCCTGTTAAAAGGAAGTTTTTCCTTCCCACTGTCGCCAAGTGCTTGCTCAGAGAATGTCGTTTGATTGTTGGGGTTTTCTCTGTATTACTGTAGAGTCTTTACTTTACAATATAAAAAGCCTTGGGACGACTGGTGTTGCTGGCGCTGTATAAATTAAATTAAACTAATTTTTAAAATGTTTGGCTTTTCAGATGCAGGGAATAGATGTAAAATGCAGTTTGGTTTTAAGGGAGCAACACGTACACTTTGTTTTGACTAAGTCCCATGTCAGTTTTATTGGGTTTGAAAATATTATTAGCCCAAACGCATTGCTCGGAAGCTTCATTCAAACAAGGAGTATAACATACTATATGTTTTTGTTGAATAATGATTAAACTTGGTAGCAGATACCAATATATAATTTAGCTTTACATTATTGATGTGTGTATTGTCACACTTCATACAAAGCAGAAATGTTTCCTCTTTAGTCTGCAATTTGTTATTTATGACCCAAGTGATGTCACATGTTTATAATCCAGTGAGCATGTTATAAACTCAGACTCGGCTGCCACCAAAGACTCATTAGTAACAGGATTCAGTATATCGTATTTCAGCCCTTTAAACTATACAGATAATGTGATGTAACATCAACATCACATACTGATTTTTCTGAATTTCCAAATCACCCTGTTTGGTTTCAGTGTCGTCATTACAGGCATGTAGTGGGATTATTGTAGCCATTATTTCCACAGTGGTTTACAGAGTGAGAAAACTGAGTTGTAATGATATTTCTTGTAATGCTGTTGTAACAGCAGGCGGCTTTAGCTACAAGACTACTGTTGAGTAGTCGTGAGGAGTCCCTGAGTATTCACTCAGGCACATTTACCACCTCCTTCCTTCCCCCGCCACACACACGCACTCATCTTACTTGAATATTCTTCCACCCACTCACGTAGCTCCAGAGAAAATGGGCGTGCTTGTTGCTATATTTCAGACAGACGTAACTCCGCTTCTGTCATGTTTTGAAATGATACCCTTTTTTGTGCGTGTGTGTCGGGTGAGCATTCACGTTTAATTCAACCACTTGAATCTAACTTTGTTTATGGGTGAGCTTCGCTGTCTTGTTATATTATAGGGTAACACAGTTGAGTCAGTTGACGTATGACTCAAACATTTGTGTGTTCAGCTGTGCAGCGTGCTGTAGGTGGAGCCTCACTTAGGAGAACCTTGTTGTGTTTTTTTTTTTTTCTGCCTCTCTTAGAGGAGGCGTGTTGGCCCAATGAATTCATTTTGTACAAGTTGATATTTGGATTTGCATGTTGGAGGGTTAACTCTGGCTGCAAGTCTGTTTTTCATTGCCTTCTCCTGCTCTGTAATTGAGTGAGCTCGATATTTTTCAGCACTTCTTTTTACACTCACAACAGGAAGCGGGAAAAACAAGGTGTGTTTCCTTAGTATGTTTTTGGTGGCCAGCTGGAGAGAGACGACCAGAGTTAAAGGAGAGGAAAACAAGAAGGTGAGGGCTGCTGTTGCTGTGCTGCTGGCTGACTGAGGAAATATGTGTACACAACACAGTCTGTTCAGGCAGCACCGTTCTTCACACTGTTTTGTGTGGCTGATTGCGGGGGGAGGGCTTTACTTACACAAACCTTGAGGGACTTTTTTTTTCTGCTAGTTTTGCCTTTCCTTTCTCACTATTGGTTTGTCATCCTCTTGATGCATCACACTACACAGATGAGGTAGCACTGAATTCATTTTTCAGCCAGTTTATGTTCTTTTGTTCTTTTCCTGTTGCTCTGTCTTCAGGCTGATCACGCTCTACCCCTCCCCCTGGCTCTTTTTCACTCTACTCAACTCCTCACTCTATTGCTCTGCTTCCTCATTACTCTCTCTCTCTCTCTGGCACTCCCCTGTTTGTGTGTATTGTGTGGGTGTGCACTAATGGGCGGGAGTTTCTCCACCAGCCTCCAATTGGCTGGCGTAGACCTACGAGGATTGGATGTATGCTGTGTAGAGTGAGAGAGAGAGTGAGTGAGAGAAGGGGAGGGGGGGGGTGGAGAACTCCAGCAGGCTGGGGTCAGGGGGAAAGCGGAGATGGAGTGCGTGGGTGTTTTTGTTTTGAGATGGCAGGGTTTGAAATCAGGAGAAGAACGAGTCAGCTCTACTGTCAGTGGCGTACTGAGCTTATAGACTCCGGCACAGTCTCTCCTCTTGCCATTCTTTCTCTTTTCCTGTTCTGCCATGTGCAGCTGTGCTTCCCTCTTCTCCTCTTCTGCAGCTCTTGCTGCCCTAGCACCCAAATGCAGCCCACCCCTGGCTCTGAGAGCGTGAGCCTCTTTCAGGGTGGAGGCACTGCTGGTGCTGCCACCACCAACAGGAAACTGTCCAAAAGAATACTAACACAGGCGTCGTGGAGTAGCTTTCTTTGGTGATGGTGAGTTGCCTCCTCTCGTTCCTTCTGACTTTTTTTTTTCTTTTCAAAATCGAGCGCAAATTTGTGTTTATAGTAGCTGTACCTTGGAGTAGAGCTGTTTTTAAATCTGTGATGTTTCTGTTAGATTGCACAGAACTGTAAAGGACACTCCTGGAGTCTTTTATTCTTTAGATTCTTCAGATTTCTGCATGTCAGGACTAATGCAGAGAAGAATTTAGGAAGATATAAAATTACACCAACAACCTGCCAAATGCTCATGGCTTTAGCAGGAGACCAGCCATCTTGGATCCCCCCCACCCCTCGAAATCGTACAATCTAAAGTTGTAGTTGGTTATAGTGAAACTGTAGTTGATGTAACATGGGATAGCGTTGCTTTAAGACACAGCAACGCTTAATTTGTGCAACTTTCCTGCCTTTTTACTTTCTTTTTTCATGCCTTTCCTTGTCCATGGCATGTTTACACATGAGAAGATGAAGTAGATAAGACAGCCAGTTTTTTTTAATTTGGCTTGCAAACAAAGAATTCCCCAGTTCAGTATAACTGTAAAGTCCAATAGCTGTTTTTTTGCCTTTTTTCTGCTTTTCCCTTTTAACCAGCTTATTATTTAATTGGAAAAACACATCTAAAGTATGAGTTTGTCTGCTGTGCGTCTTACCCCTTGCCTGATTCTTACGTGATCTACTGGCCACGTCTGGGCTTAAGCTCCAGATATCAAGCAGTGTTCATATTTTCTGCAGCAAAAAGGGGGAAAAAAGATGCTTAAAATTATTGCAGTTAAAGTCTTACAAATCTGCTTTAGATGCTGTGCTGCTTCATAATCTGTGTAAACCCATGGCTCTGCTTCCCTAAACAGATTTGCTGCGGTTGGATGCTACTGTAAAGAACAACTCTTCTCCATGAAATGTTGGAGGCTTATTGAAAGGTTAAAAACCTTCCCAAGCCTGGCCTGATTGCGTCGCATGACATCATAAATAAATCTTCTTGTCTTTGTGCAGACATTTGAGCAATGTTCGTGGGATTTCTTTCCTGACCTCTGTTTTTTTGGGTTTTTTTTTAATTATCATCACAAAAGTTGCTTAAAAAACAGTACAAAAAGATTCCTATGTACAACAAAAATACTAACAGAAATTAGGAATGCTTAAAAACAACATGTATCAGGTTTTCTGGGATTCATTTGCATTTCATTTAATTTTCTAGGTTAAAAGGCTCTAGGTGCATCTTCAAGCATGGATTTTGTTTTGATAGGTTTATCTCTCCTGCTTTGTTCCTCTCCGGTGGATTTGAAAATGTCATCTGACAATCTGGAGCGGTCTGTTAGGAGGAGCGCCATGCTCCCCATGCCTCCAGCAGCTGATAGAGCCATCTCATTTGTTTTTGTTCCATCCTGATATGTTCATCTTTATTTGTCTCTCTCACTCTCTCTCACACACACACACACACACACACACACACACACACACACACACACACACACACACACACACACACACACACACACACACACACACACAGAGTCTGTAACTGTACTATGTGCCATGTGCTTTGCGACTGAAGCCTGTGTGCTGCCTAGGCCACCATCTGCACTCGCATCAGTAGCTTCAGAGTGCAGATCCTCTCCTCAGTTTACCTGCTGAGTGGACATGTGCTCACTGAAAAGGTGGAGTGCTCCATTTAAAAAAACAAAAAAGAAGGGGGGGGGAAGAGGACGTTGTTTGTTGGCAGCTAGTCTGTTGGTCTGTTTCATTGCTTGGACAGAACTGAGCACTAATGAGACTGCCCATCATGTGCACCCAGAGAGAAAGCCCCCCTCTCTCTTAATATCTCCTACATGGCAAGCTAGACCGCTAGATCTCTCCTGCAGCCTTTCCATCCCCTCATTAGGGCTTTCTTCTTTGAAAGCCATGTGTTTCAGTCACATTAATTTTTCTTGCTTTCCCCACTACCTTCTTTCCTTTCAGCTTTTCCACATGTCCCCGTTAATTGTTTCCGTTGTGTCATGCCCTCCACATGCCTCTGAGAACTTAGAATAGCAGCAGAGAACATTTATAAAAACACAAACTTTCAGAATTTTACAAATTGGACTTTTGGAATATTGAGCGGTAACTTTTGTTTGAGCTGCTGGAGATCATTTGGCTTCACTGGGAAGTTTGAAATACTCTTGGGTAACTGCACTGTCTCTTTTGACTGTTCCTACTCCAACTGCTAGCAACAATGATGAGTAAAATAGTCAAACCTAACTGTGCATTTTCCTTTGTTTTCTCCTTGTCTTGTCCAGGGCATCTGGCGTATTCCAGTAGATGAGATTGATCGCCCGGGTAGTTTTGCATCTCATATGAACCGATCCATTGTCCTCTTGCTGGAGGTGCTGTCTCAGCTCAAGGATCACGATACTCTGCTGAAAGTCTCTTTTATGCTGCAGAGAACCCCTGACCAGGGAAAGTAAGCACCACGTTCTGTGTGATGATGTTAATTCTGTCATATGTCTTTTATTCGTTCCATGACATCTCTATTCCTTCTTTCTGAAGGAAGTATTTACGGGATGTTGATCGCCAGGTTTTGGCCAAGAGAGCATTTTTCCTAACTGTAAAAGTCCTGGAGGACAATCTGAACAGTCTCACTGGGGTAAGACTACTACAGCCCACTGTGCACATGCACGGCCGAGAGCCACTCAGTGTTTTACACATCTGGCATGCACCCACTTCATGTTTTGACAGGTTCTGTTCTTTTTCAGGTGTCTGAGCAGCTTCAGAAAGCGCCTGCGCCCTCCATGGGGGAGATGACCACAACAGACACATCCAACAAGCCCAGTTCAGATGACAGCAAACACACCGTGCCTAAGAAGCCTGGACTCACAGAGGGCGCCTGTGCTACTGATCCAGGTCCAAGAGAAGCCTCCCAGGCGCAACTCACCCCATCACCACTACCGTCAATAGATAAAGGGAGTAAGGTTCAGGAGGGCTACCCTGGGAAGGCAGAGACTCCTGGGAATGAGGGGCATAAAGCAGGGCCTGCAGAACCCATGGACCTGGACATCTGCCACTGGAGGAAACCCTCTAATGCCACAGATTCTCAGGGCACCCAAACACAGGCTGAGACCTCAGTGAGTGGCACTGAGCCTCAGCAGAAAGTCACTGACATCAGCCGGACACCAGAACTTTCCCTGGAGGAGCTAAGTATCAGTTCCAGACAGCAGCAGCTTCAAGCCTCAGCACCCAAAATCACCGTGGCAGCGAGTGGGACTGATCAGGGGTTACTACGAAAGCCAAACAGGAAGAGGAAACTTCTAGAGGATGTAGAGTCTGGAAAAACCCTCCTGCTTGATGCCTACAGAGTGTGGCAACAAGGCCAGAAAGTCATGACCTACGACCTGGGGCGCATTGAAAAGATAATGTCAGAGACTTATATGCTCATAAAACAGGTAAACCTCTTGCAGATGTGCCACACCACATGTCTTCACTGTGCACATATAGGTAACATTATTGTTGCAATAACCGCACTGCATTTTTTTTAAATGATATTTTGCAAAGTCATACATTCTTAATGAGAATCCTCCTAAAATAATTTGGACTCGGGAAACCCCTTTTCTAACTGAATTAGTAACAGTACTCCTATTGACAATCAGGGACTTTCCCACTTTGAGTTTTCGAGCTCTGCAGCAAATACAGCTCAAGGTGCGGTTGTTTTTACTCTGAGTAACCCAAATTCAACCTCGGTGTGTCCCGTCCTTTTGCTGTTATTTCTAAAATAGATTGCTGACTCTAAATGTAGTTTGGTATTTTTAAATAGGAATAGCCATATTTTCTCTCTTTCGCTTGTCTCTCTCTCTCTCTCATGATATATATATCCACCTCTAAAGCATGCAAAAACCACTTTGGCTCAGTCACTGCTGATTTAAAGATACAGTGAAATTTATCACTACATTTCACTTTATGAATTCCTGTGATTGGCCTCTTAACTTTTCACATTGATATATATTGATATCAGGTTCTGCACTGAAAAGCAAATTGTTTTCTCATGTCAGCCCCGGCTAGTTTTTGCCATCAAAGTATAATTGATAATGAAAGATTGTTTTTACACTGCCAGCACAACTGATGCAAAGTGTGCCGTGACAAAGTGCATACACAGAAATGGAAACTTTGTAGGATATTTCTAGAAACAGAAAGCTTCTTTTAATGAATTATGTTAAGATAGTTAAAATAGAATAGCCATGTGGTTTCCATTGGAAAAATATAAACTTTGAAAATACAGCAAGAATGAGATAAAAAATTGAATGGAGTGGTTTACTGTCTGCATCGTTTGCTTGGTTTTTCTGGGCGCTTAGCTTTGCAGCAAGATCCTTTTTCCTGTGCTTTTTAAGAAACAGCTTAGAGAATAATTTTCTCAGAGCCGTACCTAAAAGCCAGAGCCAGGCGCAACATGTTTCCTGTCACCAAATCACGCAATTAATAAGCCTGGACATTTTCCAAAGCCATCTTGTGGTTGTGTACCTACTTACACAAACTACAAATGCTTTGTTTTCTCTTTTCTTTTTTCCCCCCCAAAACACACCTGCACATGGTTATATTTTAAATCTGTACCTTTTGATTTTTTTTTTCATTTTTGTTTATGTCAGCAGTGCTGCATATCACACTCAAGACATTTTTCAGTCTCTAACCTCTCTGCTGAGGTGTTAAAACAAAAACCCACTAAGTGTGTATGTAGATTGAGCATTTCCTGCCATCAAAGTATTTCAGCTTGACGAGAATACTGGTTGCTCATTACTACCTCAAAAAAGATCCTCAAATGCGCATCATCATGTGAACATTGCGTTGGTTCAGAATTTGTTCAAATGCTCAATTGTTTACAAACACTGTCTGTTAATGATGCCATTACAGTTCTCTAGAAAGTGGCGTTGGTCCTCCATACCTGTCAGATATTTTTTGGGCTTTTTTGTGGGGTTTTTTATTGGGGGGGGGAGTTTGCAAGGGATTTTTGAGAAGTTCTAACTGGCAAATAAGCATGCACACACATGCATCCTTGTGTGTTTGTGGGGAGGAAGTTCAACAAGTAAAGAGTTTGCAGAGAGCTACAGATGAAAGCAGAGGGCTGTCCTCTGTGACATGTTGAAGCTTGACTCAATCTGTTTCTACAATAAGCAGTTTGAAAACTCGATTGAGGATGCTGTAAATTCCCTCCCTTTGGGGGTCCCTGAATTGCTGCAGACAGCGAACGTCGCTGTAAACATGCTCACGCAGCTGTTAAAGCTGCCACAGACAAAAATTCGATAGAGGAAAAATAAAGTCCCCCTAAATATTTGTCCTCTCACAGGCCTTACGCCCACTCCTCTGGGTGGAAGTTGTATGCTTAACTCATACAGACAACTATGTCTCGCAGTCACGGAGGACCTTTAACACATGCCTATAAACTGGAAAACATTTGGACAACAAAGACCTGTGATTGCCTAAATTCTCCAATCGGGGTTTAATTTTCTAAAACCTGAAAACAATCAGTGGTAGATTCTAGATCTTTCTCAGAGTACTTGAGTTACAATATGCTGAAAGGTTATTATCCAATTTGTGTCCCCGAAGATGCCAAAACCTGGCTGCCTACTCCAGCTTCGAGTGTGCGGTGTTGTTCTCTAGCTAAGCTTGCCAACTCCCACACATCCACCAGCTGAACTACGCCTTTCTTTACTTGTGCTAATGATCAGATGCGAAAGCTGAGGAGAGAAAAAATCGTGCTGGCTCAGAATCAGATTAAGTTGTTGTCGGTTTGGCGTTGGTGTATGAGGATTAATTAACACTGTATGTTTCTCAGGACAGGTCACTTCAGAAATCTGATGAATTTGTGGTGCTATAATCATTGCTTCTGTATTTATACTGCACGGAAACGTATGTGAACAAGTTGACATCGTGGAATCTGATTATCTGTAGATACACTGCGTTCCTCTGCTCGAAAATCCTTATTCTGCCTTTTCTCCTGTCTCAGGTTGATGAGGATGTGGCTCTGGACCAGGCTGTGAAGTTCTGTCAGATACAGTTGGCCACTTCTGCCCAAAGACAGGTAAACCTTTGTAACTCAGCATGTTCATCTGCCACCTTTCTGCTACACCCACACCTTCACATTTTCCCTCATCCTTGTGGTGTAGCTCCCTGTAGCACATGCTTAACTATGGGTCTATTCCTTCATTATAAAAGATGATGCAAAAAAAAAAGAAAGATCCTGGGATGTGCGTTGCATAGCAAAACACAAATTTTAAGGTTTTCTTTCAAAACAAATTAACAGGACACCAGAAATGTCTTATAAACTACAATCGTCTAGCTCACCCATCTGGCGAATCCAGGAAGTTTAATTCTAGTGTTACATGTCTGCTGATTTAGCTCATAATAGCACTTGTTATAATATATGTTCTGTGTTATGTGTGGGGTTAAGTGTGCAGCATCTGTAGTAAAATGTGCTAAAGTGATGACTAACTTGGTAATTCCCAGACTTCAAGTCTAACCTGCTCCTGCCTGCCAGTGCTAAATATAGCCCAAAGCGTGGTGTGAATGCTCCCTGTTGTCCCTTCAGCCTCACTCAGTCGCTGCCAAACTTGTCATCATTTTCAGCGTGACACTGATATTCAGGTTGTTTATTTGCACAGGCAATATGCATATGATGTCTTTCATTTTTTAAGATAAAGTGAAAGAAATGAGTAAATACTTAGTATTTGTGTAATCGCAGACAATCAGCTAGTGCCTAAGCACGTTATCTCAGTTTTGTCTCCAGTACACGGATTCCTCATCGAATCATTACTTGCTCTGCCTCACTCTGGTTCAGTGTCTCTCTTCCCCCCCCCTCTCATCCCTCCTCCTGCCCACACAGTCATCAAGGGTCTCTCTGCCCACATCCTGTTGTCACGGTGATGTTCCCTGAACTTCAGGCTCATGTGTACCACAGTTGTAAGCAAAATAAATCTGTGGGTTTTTTTTCCCCAGTTCAGCGATCGCACCATCTTATTTTCTGCATGATTCCTTTTGTTCATCTTGGTCTTTTTATTCGTTTGTCTACTTTCCACGCGACGCTTGACTCATAGATGATTGCAGAGAGCTGGAAGACGCCATGTGTAAAAACTACAGTTGTTAATTAGTAGCAGTAAATTATATTTTTGTTTTTATCTACATGTATTTAATTTCACATTATTTTGTTTATCTTCTTTTTACCTTAAAGAGGCTAATTATAATGTGCATAAAGAAGTGAATTCCTTATTTAACTTATACTGGGCCTTTGTGCAGCCACCTCAGTTCACCATCTGTCTTTAACTAGGGATCCTCTCCCTTTAAGACCAATGTCCCTTTAAGACATTTTTATTTCTGATTTGCTGCACTTCATAAACAGCATGCCACAGAAATTCAATTTCGCTGACATCACACAGAGCCAGGAGTAGAAAAAACGCTGTAAAGAGCCTTTAGCTCACTTCGGGGACTGTATGCTGACTTATGTTATTTCAGTTTAGAATAATTTAAATGTGAGAAAATTGAAATGATGTCTAAATAATGCCATTATTACGGTTGCAGAAGCCTAAACCCAGATGCATCCACACTCAAAAAGAATTTAAATTTGACCACTTTATTTCATCATGATCATTTATATTGGATGACTAATACTTAACAGCTCATACATGGATTCTTAACAAGACACAGTCATGCCGCCTGACTGCCAGAGCCAAAGGAAAATCACCAGCATTGTAATTTATTTTTTTAACCACCTTCTCAGATTTTTTCCCATATAAGCTAATACAGACGTATTGCCTTTACTATGTGCATAGTCATCTGCCCAAAGGCCCATTGTGAGCCAGGAAAATCAGTGGATTACTCTGATAGGTGGCCTGTATGCACTGGTGAGTGTCCTTGCATGCCCAGGATGTGACAAACGGAGGGTGCTTTTCTACATCAAAGCTCATTCTGTAGTCTTATCTAACTGCTGTTAATGTGTAATTATTGTGGCACCAATACCTGTCATGGTTTGCATTTGCTTACATTTGTATGTGGTGGGTAATGTAGATTGTAGCTTGAGGAATTTTTTTTTTTTCCCTGTCGCTTGCAGATTCACACATTTCCTTCAAGCCCCCACAAATAGAGGGGGAGGGAGAGGGAGTCCTTTGAGTGCTGAGCTGGAAAATCAGCTGTGTTGTCCTCTGTCTTGTTTTCACTGGAGGAGTCCATACAATTTGCTGTCAACTGGTGAATGTGAACTGAGGGGCTATACAAAAGCCCAGGATAAGTTAAATAAGGATAACACTGAATTGGTGGAGGTATTTTATTAA
The DNA here is from genome assembly GCF_057382275.1 of Copadichromis virginalis. Lineage (NCBI taxonomy): Eukaryota > Metazoa > Chordata > Actinopteri > Cichliformes > Cichlidae > Copadichromis > Copadichromis virginalis. The sequence goes on from NC_140629.1 coordinate 13,434,031, forward strand.
AAACACTCCTGTATTTGAGCTGGAACATTATGGGTTTACTTCAGTAAATACGTTTTGTTTGCTTCACAGTGAAATGCCAGTATTGCTTCATTTTTGGAGGGCAGTTTAATGGAAAAAGTTTGTTTCCTCTGTGTTGGAAAGATCTGCCGCGGCTCTAATCTGATCGACAGCCCGATCTGTGATGACAGAGAACAGTCTTTCGGTTCATTGTTGGACCTCGACCACACGGGAACGCTCAACCCTGAATACTGGCTTCATGCTACGTACTGCAATCTAATGTTTTTCTAAGCGCACAGTCCAGCTGACTTGTTGGTGTCTCTATTGGGGATGTTTAATTCATGAGATATGAATCATCAAAGCCGGCTACGGAGCTGCTGCTTGCTTTAAGCTACTGTGCTGCTCTGCGTTGGGCTGGAGGATCTTTTGCTCTCCAAGCTTTGGGAAGGCTACTCTGCTTGTTTAATTTTGCCTGTTCTCTGCTGTGTGAATCCCATGGGAAGCTTCACTGCACGCAGCTGTGAAGCCGAGCACAATTTGACTTCATCTCCCTGCAGACACCCAGGGAGAACTGGGACGAGAGCTCTGTTATTGCCAAATTTTCTTGAGCTAACGTACTATATCTGTCAAAGGCCACTTGTCATGACAGAATATATACTATGACCCTAGATGTCTTAACAGAGCTGTAGCAGATGCAGTTTAGCTTTGACAGATTCTTTTGCAAGTATGAAGTCATATTTGCCTCTTTTCCATCCCTGCATAATTAATGCTGTACATGTCGGTGTAGCCTTCTAGTCAATATGAAATGAATTCATTCCTGAATGTCTCACATTTTGGCTCGGTTTGCACAATAGACCGAGCATCTTGTGTGTCATGTGCTTAGAAAAGCTGTTTTTCATCCAACTTTTTATCCATTTAGATATAAAAACTAGAGGAGAAGGTGTATTCATTCCTTTTAACTGTGCTCCTCTGTGTTGCCATGACAGCGGCTGTGGGAGCAGGGCGGCTGTTGTCATAGGTTGTTTGTGCAGCTCTTGTGTTTATAAGTGGTCCTCAAAAGGACATCCACCAAAGTGGCTCAGATCTGAGCTCACCATAACCCAACACACAGTCCAGCGGGCAAGTGCTGCCAGCCCGTGAAACCCCGAGGAGCGGCATCGAAACTCTGTAAAGGATTCATTACTTGTTGTGTGAAAGAGGCAAAACTAGCACGGCTGATGTGTGTTTGAAAAGTGCAGAAATATCGACTCTGCTTCTCTGAGTCTCGCAGCAGTTCTGTCTCAAGGGGAGAGGATGTACAGTACTCAGAAGTCTGCCGGTGCAGGGGGTGGTTAGCCAAGGTCAGTCACACCTCCTCATGAATGCTGCTTTGTCTTTTTTTTTTTTTTTTTCTGTCTTCAGCAGGCTTCGAGCGATGCCCCGACCACACCTAAGTACACAAAGGAGCAACGAGACCTCTTCTTCCCCGCCTCCCTACCGACGCCCGTCCTGGTCAGCCACTCCACCTGCCACCCGCTGTCCACCCAGGACAGCCAAGCCAAGGTGGTGTACGAGCCCCTGAGCAAGCTGCCCAGACCTCAGACCTCAAGCTTCCACGATCAGCCACAGCACAGGAGAGGAGCCAGCCACTCTTCTGCAGCCATGGCCTTCCTGCCACAGACAGGTACAGCGGCCTCCTCCCACACACATCAAATGTTGCGACGTCCTCTGATTCTGCAGACAAAAATCAATGCAGTTTTTCCATTAAATTCTGCTGCTTTAAGTGGAGCTCCAGTTTCTAATGATACTACAGTGTCCATGTGACCAGCAGAGGGCGCCTGTGGGTTTCAGCAGCTCAGTTACATAACAGCAAGCTCTGGCCTGGTTATGTTTTGCCTTTTGGGTTTTGTCAGTCCACCAACAAGAGTTTGAGAAATTCACATCCTCCAGATTGTGACTCTGTGTGCCTACGTGAGCTCCTCGAAGGCTTTGGCTTAATCACCGCAGATCTCATAATGAATATTCAGCTTATCTCGTGTTTGCTATCAAAACATGTCATTCTTTCCTCTTTAGGTTTTTAGGATGAGTAGAACTGACATTTCTAAAGGCTGAGAGCTTGAATCTGTAGTATGCAAATTCAGTGTGTGAACCTTTTCTTTGTGGTCAGTAGATTTAGCATCAGTTAGTTAGAATAATCATTTGACGACATTTGACGACGGTCATGATGTTGTTGACGAAGTTTTGGGTTTTTTTTGTTTTCTTTTGCCTTTCTTACCTGTTTCTACTCTTAAGACACAGAAAGGTAGTTTAAACGAACCTTTTATTTTCAAGGGGCAAGCTCCCTCAGGGTTACTACACAGGTAGAATAACAGACATGGATACATGGATACATAGAAAATGAATACACATAGGGATGTTTAAGTTGCATTGACAGACATGAATGAAACATTTGATCATTCATTAGCTGTTAACCAGGCGGTAGTGAAGGAGGCTGCCAGTCAGTCACAGGAAAGACCATTATTCACACTCACATTCACACCTGCAGGCAGCTTAGAACCAGTGAATCTTTCATGTGTGTCTGTGTACAGAGAAGAAAACACATGTGGCCAAACCAACTCACAGTGGGAGTTATATTTTCTTAACCATGAACGCAATAACGGAAATATAAAAAGACAAAGGCAACTTGCAGTTTAGTAGTTTTTTAGGGTTTTTTATGTTTGACTAATAAAGCTGCATTAAGTCTCAGAATACCGGGTATTACACTTCTACCACCATCACAGATTTCAGATCAGGGTTCTTTGTGTGTCTCGTCTCTCTGTCATGCCTGGCATTTTGATGAACATTGCTTCCCATCATTGTCCAACCATTTGCAGCAGACAGCTGCCCCTCCCTGAACCTGCTTCTACAGGAGGTCTCTTCCTGTTCTTCCCCACAGAGAATTAGAAATTGTCCTTGAAGTACAAATATCTCTTGCCGTGACACACTGGTGATTATTATTATTACTTATTGAATTGCATTCATCATTCATTTAGCGAGAGCGTAACCAGGAGCTGCATATTATGAAGTTGTATAGCTTCATGTCCATTTCCTAAACTTGCATGACCTTTGAAGTCTGAAAACACATGCAAAAGTGTGTTTGCATGTGCGTGCAAACACACACTGGTCGGTATGAAGCAGCACTGCACTGATGTGTGTTATGTAACGGTTTCCTAGGCAACATTATGGGTGAAGACTGAAAACGTATTAGATAATTTTTGTTTTCATATTTGTGTCCGTGTCTGAGCTGCAGGGGGAATTTTTGCAGTTAGTGTTAGCAGCAGTGTTCCTGCATTCATTACAAATGCTTGTCTAATGAATGAGGCTGTGAGGTCCCAATCAAAGGGAAACTTGTTACTGTCAATTGTCTGCTAATAAATGCCAAATATAAGGAGATTTATTACGAAATAATCCCCTCATTCATCGGCGACCTGTAAACAATCAGTCGCTTGTGAGTGTTCCTGATGACTTTCATGGGACCCCTAGTCAAAAACACATTTCTCTGCGTGTGCGTGCGTGTGTGTGTGTGTGTGCGCGTGTGTGTGTGTGCGTGCGCAGCCTCTAGTCGTGCTAAAGAAGGAAAGCAGAGAGGAAGTGAAATGGTACGCAACGCAACTTTAAATCAAAAGCACTGGAAACCATTCTGAAAAGAAATGTTTCTTGTCAGTGTCCAAATGATTTGCTATAAAAGCTGACATTTTACAATTTGCTGCAATATTTATTCTTTTTATACACTGATTTATTTGTTTTGTTTTGTAAATTGAAAGCACAGTTTTTGCGCACTTGCAAAGTTTTTTGTTGGGTCGAATCGATCCCTAACATGTTATTTGTTGCTCGCAGAGGAGCGGGAGGAGCCTGCAGAGGGACTTTTGTACCGACAGCAGGAGTCGCACCTTTGCCAGCAGATGAAACTCGCCACTGTGTCCCAGCAGGGGCAGGAATCAGCAGCAGGCTGGTTTCAGGGGGAAACTGCCACATGTAGCACAATACAACCTTGCCCAGGTCATTACCTAAGAATCAAAGTGTCTTACAAAAACATGCGTAGATTGGATTCAACAGATAATGCACATAACAGCACCGTTAGTGACTGTGCACGCCTTCTTTCTTTTTCTTCCACGCTCTTTCTCTCAGACCAGCAGCAGTATGCCAGCAATGACCAGTCGAAGCTTCCAGACCCCAGCCGAATCCGCTCCCGAGTCCCGCCCAACATGCCAAAGCTTTTCATCCCTTCCACCGTTACCAAGTTCCCGCCAGAAATCACAGTAACGCCTCCGACCCCCACGCTTCTCTCCCCCAAAGGCAGCATCTCAGAGGAAACCAAACAGAGACTTAAGGTAAGCACTCTCAATTACCACGCATACGGCTCTCTGTTGTCCCAGCACTCAACAGTGACCCCTGCTGTCTGCTCCTGTACAGAACGTCATCCTGTCGTCCCAGTCCGCAGCCACAGTCAAAAAGGACACTCTGACCCAGCCGGCACTGGAGGTGCAGGAGACATCCAGCCAGGAGTCGTCTCTGGAGAGCGAGTCGGACGAGGAGGACGACTACATGGACATCTGAGCCTCGGAAGGCCTCTGAACTCATGACACATCCAGGCCTGACTTTGCCAAACTCCACTTCCCCCAATTCTTAAAAGCAACAACAAAAAAAACAGGATGTTCATACCTCTGCAGCTGTCTGTGTTGATGCTCTTGTCCCCTCACGTGCATTGCAAAACAAAAACAAAAAACCCCGCACTCCCACTGCAGTATTCTCATCGGCTGTCATGTCGCAGTGTTGCTCTGGTGATGATATATATGACAGACAATGATGGCTTTCGTCTCACAGCATGTCTGTAATGTGCCATTTATGCATATCACTCTTTAGCTTTTTGAGCTCTCCTGTGACAACTTGGGGAAAAAGGAAAAAAAAAATCAGCCTTTAAAGCAAGCCAGTCCCGTGTTTATGCATCTTCTCGTATGTTGTGTGCTAACTATATCGCCAAGCTGCAGCTTTCCAGTTGTCTCACGAGCCCATCGAACTGAGGCGCCTCGGTCTGGATGGGCGCTCAGCAGCATGCACCTGCTGTCCTCCACTCTGATAGTTTACTTGGGCATGAGATGTTCATCTCCAGGACACAATGCATTGCTACATGAAATATTTCAAAGGACACAAGAACAATCGGCTGCGTTTGATGTTCGCCCGTGGAGACAACGAGCCACGCGGCCTCATGACATGTAGCAGGTTGAAAATGTTTACACTTAACATTCGGGATGTTTTTCAGTTTGCACTTAACTTTGCGCTATTTTTGTACTCACTGTATTCCTTGTACTATTTTTTTCTTTCTTTCCTTTCATGTGCATTTGTAGCTAAGAGGAACAGTTCTTACCAGGATGGACCTCCATGTCACCAGCATTGATCTGTATTCATATGGGAAGGGGTTATTGGAAATTAGCTTTTTTTTTTTTTTTGGTACGTATCAAAATCCAAGTATCTTTCTGACATGTTTTGGCTTTCAGCGGTCAACTCTTAAGCTCGAGAAGCACTTTTCGTGATCTTTCCCGATCTTTGGCGCGTCCCGAGGAGGACTCTCTAATCCCGATGCCTTTCCATTGAAACCATTTTGGTAAATTTGTCACAATCTAGCTTAACTCAGAGGAAGACAACAGAATGTTTTTTTAAAGATTGTTTTGTTTTCTATACAAGATGTTAAAGAAAGTTATTTACTGATTATGTTTCTTGAAAGTTGTCTAAAACATAATTTTTCAAAGAAAGCGTACAAGTGAATAATTGTAAACTATCACCCTTGATAAAAGAAGAAACGTTTTGTATTTTATTTCACGATTATTTTTTGGTGTAAGATAGTTTTTCTATTGTTCTGCCGAGCTTCTGGGAATGTAACGCGGCTAAAGAGGGCGAGCGGGTCAAAGGCTTGAGCTCGAGCTTCGCCCAGCTCCCCTCTGGTGCAGGCTGCTGAAGTGGAACTGTTCTCTGTGTCTGGACTGAATGCATTATAGATGTCAAACCAAAAATATATTTGAGAAACACACGATCTGCACTGTGTGTGCTGTTTGTTATCAGGTGCAATGTGTGCATCAAATTAGATGGTTTGTTTGGGGAAACCAGCTGTAACTTACAAGAGTCGTGGATGCAGACTGATATGGTGCGGATGGAGATTCTCATCATACAGTGTAAGTACTTACATGCTGTTGCTTGACTTCACTTGATTGCTGCAAAAGTTGTGACGTCAGAAATGTTGGGATGCTGTGTAAAATGTAAATAAAAGCTGAATGGAATTAATTTTTAAAATTAATTTTTTTTGTAATTTGCCAGCACCCTGGGGGAGACGGTAGCATGTTGACCGCTCTGTTGCATCACCTGTTCTTTTGTTCTTTTAACACTGCTGACATATTTTCCAACTTTTGCATCATAATGTTTCAGGCTTCAGAGCGTCCTTTGTTCTATCTTTAATTTCTTAAGGCACCAAATGTTTTCACTGGCTGACTGGTCTAGTCTGCAGACAGCCCAGTTTAGCACTCAAGCATGCTGCTGTGACATGTGCAGACTGTGCTTTGGCGTTGGCTTGCTGAAATAAACGATGATTTCCCTGAAAGCAGTCTGCATAATAGAATGTGTCACTCCTAGTCTTGTAAATATTAATGGTGCCTTCTCAAACCTGCTGCTTACGTTCAAGTTTTACCCACATGAACTCTGAGCAGTGAACTCCCCACGTTTATCTCTGAAAGACTCGGCCTGTCTTATGTTCTTTTTATACCCAATCATGTTACTAATTAACCTTATTCATTCTGAGATGCTTTTTCAGGTGATTTCTCAGTGTTAACTCTTGATGTGTTTTCTTTATAATATAAACAGTTTTATTTCTTTTTTTATCATATGCCTTTTGCATTTTACACAGCACCCCAACATTTTTTTGAAACTGTACGTTAGTTTTATTTCCAAGTATAAACACTCATTGTCCACTATGTTACCTACACCTTGCTAGTACTGGTTTGGACCTTCATGGCACAGATTCAACAAGATGCTGGAATCCTTCCTCAGAGTTTGGTTCATATTAACATCCCAGATGTTTTCTGTCGAGTTAATATTTAGTGTCTGTGGAGACCATTGGAGTACACGACAACTCATTGTCATGTTCAAGAAACCAGCTCGAGATGATCCGAGCTTTGTGACATGGTGTGCTATCCTCTTAGACGATGGGTGCACTGTGGTCATAAAGGGATGGATATGGTCAGCAGCAATAGGATGTGGGGTTTCAGCGGCATGTCAGTTGGTACTAAGGGCTCAAAACTGTGCTAACAAAATTTCCTCCACATCATCACGCCACCAGCAGCAGCCTGAGTCACTGACACAAGGCAGGATGGATCCATGCTTTCATGTTGTTTACACCACATTTTGACCCTGCGCACTGAAGCTGCAGCAGATATTAAGACTCGTAAGAGCAGGCAGCGTTTTTCCAGCCTACTGTTGCCCGGTTTCAGTGAGCCCCAGCGAACTGTAGCCTCAGTTTTCTGTTCTAAGCTGACAGGAGTGGCACCTGTTGCACTCCTGTGCTGCTGTAGCACATCTGCTTCAAGGTTTAACATGCATTCAGAGATGCTCTTCTACCTTCAATGTAACAAGTGGTTATTTGAGTTGCTGTTGCCTCACTGCTCAAAGCATTCTCCTCAGACCTCTGACATCATCAAGGCATCTTTCTCCCTAAAAACTGACGATTCTCTGTAAACTCTACAGATGGTTGGGTGTTAAAATCCCAGCAGATTTTCTGGCAACAACAACAACTATGCCACATTCAAAGTCACTTAAATCACCTTTCGTCCTCATTCTGATGCTCAGTTTGAGCTTCAGCGGGTCATCTTGACCACATTCACTTGCTGCTATGTGAGTAGCTGATTAGATATTGGTGCGAGCAAGCTGCTGTACCTAATGAAATGGCATATGAGTGTCCTTTTAATAATACATTTACAATAGATTACATAAGCATTTATTATTCATGTCAGACAAAGTAACACATTTAGCAAACTGTATTGTAACAAAGTCACGTTTAAGCAATCTGACAACTATGAGTGCAGTTTGAGGCTGTTGCTCTAATGTTGAGTCAACTCTCTGTTTAGTCAGAGGAAAGCACCATAGAAGTGTTAAGACACCTTACAAACAACTCTCATTGGACAGTATAAATGTCCCACACTTAAAGAAAGCACAAACCTTTGGGGGGCACACATGGTGACTTGGATTTCCCACTATTTCCCGTTGTCTGCATTTTATTTTCTGTTGTGATCAAATAACTTAAAACCAAAAACTCCCAAAACTCATTTCAGGACAGCTGAAATTGTGTTCTTTTCATCTTGTGCAATGTCACACATCTGCCTTAAGGAGATTCACAACTGGGGCACTGTGCACCTCCTAAGACTCAGCTCTGGTGAAGATGGATTTCTCCTCTTTGAGTCCTCCTGCTGGTGGTGGAGCTGCACAGCCTCTGAACTCCTGCAGCCATCTGACCACACTGACTGCGGTCAAAGGGCTTGTGCACAGTGGTGTGAAATCTCTGACACAAGGGAAGCCATTAGTCTTCATTAGCAACTTCCAGGAGTTTCTTATGAAGTGCTGTGAAGTTGTCATTTGCCCTCTTTGCCAGGCAAGCTAGATGTGAGATTTGTTTTCTTATGTGGTGGACCAAATGTGAGGTCCCCCAGCCCCAAGTTTGTGTAGATGAGATCACGGCCACTCTGCATTTAGGACAGGGATGTCAGAGGGGGCATGGAAGGATCCTCTCTCCCATTTTTCCTCAACTTTTTTCTTAAAGTGACCAATCATAACACAGCACCTCCAACGATCTAAAGTAAATTGATCGTTCCTCTCATTCGTCGTGTTAGTTGCCGGCTGCTGTCTCTACAAACCACTCAATGTGGCTGATTTAGCATCAAAAGGACTACGCTGCATGGCTAATGTGAGCAAAAGGTGTGAGATTTCTCGTCATTGCACTCAAGGGGGCGTTTTATTGGGCTGCCAGAGAGCCGTCTGATCCCTCGGCCCTGGCTGTATATTGGCAGCTGTTAAATGCTGAGCACAGGGAGATCTGTGCAGTTAAAGCAAATGGCCAAAGACTGACACCTGGTAGGTAGAAGAGCTCTGCTGAAGGTGATCTGGGAGTAGGAGTCACTGCGACACAGCGTATCTCTGATAAGTCTTTTTTTGCAGCGCAAGACCCTTTCTGTCACCCTCGAACATTCTTTAGTAAAAAAGCGTTATTCATGGAGTATATTTGGGCTTTGGCAGCCTCTATCAGTCTTCTCCAGACAGGCTCCCTAATTTGTCATCCAGCCTAAATCTCCCCTGGGCTTGCTCTTACATAAGCTCTCTGTCATGGCTCTGTACACCCTGACTTTTTGTCGCCTGGCCCCGCACTGAGGCCTTTAGCAGTCACACCTGTCGCCTTCAGAACCACTGCGTAATGGGATTGACACTGCCGCTGCTGAAATGTACACCTCCGCTCTGAAGCTGACATGCTCTCCTCTGCTAAAGCTGAAGTGATCTAAAGAGAATTCAGCCCTTCGCGTTGCTGACAAACAGCCAAAAAAGTTGCGTGACCCCTTCTCTGGTCCCCTGAAACATGACCAGAGAAGAAGTGTGGAGAGTGTTAGGTATTTTAGTACCATGGGAGCATTTACTGGATATTGTTTTATAGTGACATTATGCAGGAAAACTCTGTCATTCAATAAGGCCCCTTTGTTTTAGTTATTTTTCTCTTTGACCCAAGAATTGATGTGTGAGAATCACAGGCTGGTACAAGGTTGAAATACCACAGAGATCACTCCCTCAGCTACATTAGTTTCTTAATCTTTTAGACGCCTGTTGAAGGCCAAATGGTTTGTTTCAGATTTCACTAATGTAAGAACTCTTCGTTTTGTGCCTTCAAAATATGTCGCTGAGATAATCACAATTGTAGCTGAACTAATAAACTACACAAAGGATGCTTCTTCACCCAAGGGCAGGAAGACGCTGCCTTATCTTGGTCTGTACTGGTTTAAACTGATAATCTGCTGTCTCATGAATTTTACCCTCTATATAAACTGTTGTACTTGTGAATAAAGTTGAGTCACTTTGGGAAGACAATCTAAAGCAGTCTCTGTTTTCTTGTTCTCCCAAGCTGCTCCCGAGCTCGTACTAACACGCTGAATGGCATGCTTGAATATTACTTGAGAATATATTTGACTGTGTTACAGACTAAGGTACATTCTCTGCTGATAGACGTCCACGCCTCGAAGGAAGTCGATCCACGGATTAGGCCCTGGAAACAGTTTCCTTCAATGAGCATCAGTGTATTTGTGTTTCACATAAGGTGGGGGGGGGAGGGCCAATTCCACAGAGAGAGTGGAGAGCCCTGCATCAGGGCATTTAACATAGGTAAATTATCAGACCACGATCTCTTAAGTGTATCATTAAAAGCTGAATGTCACCCCTCCTCCTTTTTTTTCTTTACTCTACATCGACCCTCCACAAAAGTCTTAAACAGGCTGCTCAATACTTTCACAGGGGAGACTTTATTTCTCGCGCCTCTTTATGCACACCCAACTGCCAATTCTGCTGTCTCATAAACCCACCTCTGTGTTTCGCTCCTCACCTGTAAAAGCCGCTCGTATATCACACGCAGTTTTGTGCCCGGAGCTGTTATCCATACAGTCACACGTGAACAAAAGACTCCTTGGTGTGTGGGAGTAAAAGGGTTTGGGCCTACAGAAGGCATTGTATGCAGCACACATACATGGGATTACAATTAGAAACCTGACTGGAAGTGATGTGTCTGTGCTAGGAAAAAGAAAAAGAGGTTCAATGAGATGTGAAACTCACTTAATTCAAATTTGTGAGTGTGTGTGTTGGTGGAGGCAAGAAGGGAAACTGTGGTTTTCTCTCTCTTTCCCTTCTATGCAAATACTTGCAGTTTTCTAATAAATTCTTTTGCCTGCAGCGAGTGGCATGATGCAGGAGGAGACGGGCCTGCGAGCAAAGACGCAGCTGTGGATTTTGTCCCGTGTGTGGAGGGCTGGAGGATGGCTGGATTGTTGTGCCAGGTCTTTATTCTCTGACCCCTCCTGTCCCATTCAAGGCTGACTTGGGCCTTTGGTGCTAACTGGCTGTTAATTGCCTGGGCTTTCTCCATGCTGCAGAAACGTGCTCATTTCAAGGGGAACCAGTTTAATGAGATTATCTATCAGGGGTTGTCTAGACACCTGAATACACATACCCCCCCCCCTTCTTTCCATGCAGTCTTCACTACCTGGCAGGCTTCACACAAAGCCCTCAGGTGAAAGTTACCTGCAGAAAGAGTGCATGTTGTCATCGTCATTATGGGTTTACATAGAGTTTCCCACCCACTGCTGTGGGTGCCTTTGATGGAAAGTGTAAAGGAGATGATGAAAAAATGTATTATATATAGAATATGAAAATACATATATGTGTGTGTATGTGTGCATTTCCAGACCAATATGTCAGATTTATGCAATGTATTTATGAGAAAAGCCTGTGTACTTTAACTAAGCTATTGAAAACACTGCTGATTTTCTGAAAAATGTAAAAAAAAAAAAAATAGACCCTACCTGTATGCACACACAGACCACAGTGCATTAACCCGTTTACACAGACCTTCAGCTGTGTTTCTCTCAGTTGTGCCAAATGAATTATAAATGGCATTTTCATGAGCAGACTCTGTGTGTGTGTGTGTGTGTGTGTGTGTGTGTGTGTGTGTGTGTGTGTGTGTGTGAGTGTGTGAGGGAAATATTTACACAGGTTTTGCTGGACTGAGTTATGTGTTCTGCAGCACAGAAGTCCATCTCTATTTGTTTTTAAAGTCTCTTAGCAGTTAATAAAGATGCATTTCTTTCACCCCCCCCCCCCCCCCCCACCCCACCTTCCTGTGGGGATGGTATCAAGCCTCTGTTAAGTCTCTTTGATTTCCAGCACTCTCCAATCACAGTTGGACTCCAACCCATCATTGTGCCACTTCAAAAGGATGGCCTCCCTGGCCCCACCCACTCCTGGGCTACCCTTAAAAGTCATGGTCATCCCATCCTGCAAGGACTCAGCATCTCTGAAACATCTGCAGCGAGGACTGATTTGACCTTCTGACTTCCTTCCTGGGCTGTTGGATTTTTCTTTTGCATGTGTGGAAAGAGACCCAGGAGACAGAGAAGAGCTGAAGACGCACTTTGGATATCACACACCTGGACTGAGTTCTCTGTCTTTTCTTTCTTTCTTTCGTTGTTTTTTTTTTTTTTTTTTTTTTAAAGCCTTTTCAGTTAAAAACATATCAAGTTTAATCCAAAGGATGCAGTCCATCAGAGGTGAGTTGATGACTACTTCTTAATATCAGCTTTGCCTCCGTAAGCACACGTGTCTTCTTCTACCAGTTTTTCCAGTAAAAAATGCTTATTCATGTTTTTCTTCTAGACTTGAAGTCCAACTTCAGTGGGCCTCCTCCGGCCCACATAGCTCCCGGACCTGATGCCTATCTCCAGGGCAATATCAGGATGTTTCTGGAGGACACTGAACTGTGGACGACCTTCCATGAAATAGGGACAGAGATGATCATCACTAAACCGGGAAGGTAGGGCAACAGAAAAATAAAATAAAATGTTAAATGTTCACACCTTGCTCCCCCACCTTTTGCAGAACTCATTCTTTCTCCCATGTTTACCAGGCGAATGTTTCCACATTGCAAAGTGAATCTATCCGGGCTTATTCCATGTGCCAAGTACGTGTTGATGGTCGACATGGTCCCAGAGGATGGTTTCAGGTATAAGGTAAGACACCAGTAGCTTTCTCCTTTGTGTATTAATGAGTCATGCATGAGAGAAAATTCACTTCCCAAGGCCTCACTAGAGTCATAGGTTTGGCTGTAGATAACCCAAAGTGGTAGCCACTAGCCCCAGACAAGACATCCCCTGTTTATCACCCACCCCCACCCCCCACACACACCCCCAACATTGTACATCAAAGGATGTTATCTCTTCCTGTTTTTCTATCCCCTGCTGTGAGCCCACTGTACTACCCCCCGCTCCCCTCCCCATCTCTGTGGGTGGTACAGGCCAGCCACCGCTCTCCAGTCTATGGTGGAAAAGGAAGGATTTGAAAATTCTTCCGCTACTCACCTTTTTCAAATTGACTGACTCATGTGTCTCTTTCCAACAGTGGAATAAAAAGAAGTGGGAGGTGGCAGGAAAAGCAGAACCTCAGCCACCCTGCAGAACCTACCTCCACCCAGACTCTCCAGCACCAGGGAGTCACTGGATGAAGCAGTCCGTCTCCTTCCTCAAGCTCAAGCTGACCAACAACACGCTCGACCAGCACGGCCATGTGAGTAAAAGCAACATCTGCAACACTTTGACGTCTTTAGACCGAACGTTTTGGCAGTGCTTTTTTTCTAACATTTGGCTGGAGGATAGTTAATTCAACAACCTTCCGATTACAGTTTCCTCCCACCGGGGATAAAAGCGGATAAAAAAGACAGCGTGGTCTTTAAGTCGACATGTCAAAAGCACACAGTAAAACCGCGTTCAAGGAAGCGAAAAATGTTCAAAAAAATGTTCCTTGTCTGCAGATCATTTTGCACTCCATGCATCGCTACCATCCGCGCTTCCACATTGTCCAGGCAGACGACCTGTTCAGTGTGCGCTGGAGTGTTTTCCAGACCTTCACCTTCCCGGAGACTTCCTTCACTGCAGTCACTGCCTACCAGAACACTAAGGTCTGTTTCTAGCACTGCAAGTATGCCGTGTGCCGAGAGACAAATCACAAAGTTTTAACTTTGACTTTGTGTCTCCCTCTCCTGCAGATTACAAAGCTGAAGATCGATCACAACCCATTTGCAAAAGGCTTCCGGGATGAAGGCACTAATAAGAAAAGGTGAGGTTAAAATGCCAACGCGAAAGCTCCAGTTTGGTCCGTTGACTTGAAAGGATCTGAGCTCATTTATTGTTCAGTGTATTGTAGTTTGTATTTGTTTTTAATATAACTGATCTACTGCTGCAGACGTGCCAACAAGGACCCATCATGCCTTGAGAAGAGGACCAAGGCATCAGACATTTTGAACTCTGAAGAAGACAGTCCACCAGGTACCGTTTTCACACTCTTCTCTCTTCATGTTGATGCTTTTTTTGTTTTGTTCTTCCTCTCATTTGATGATCTGTGGCTCCTCAGACTTCTGCCAGTCTTCGTATGAAGGTTTCGACGGAGAGGATGAAGAGCTGCCCAAAAGAAAAGAAGAGGATGGTGTCAAAGAGGAGCGCTACTCTCCTTGGGATGCTGAGAGAGAGCACAGAGTGAGGACTGACTCTCCTGTTGGGGCAGACACAAGAGATCTCTACAGCACAGAGCAGCTTGTTCCTACTCCAGCTTCCTACCAGTCATACAGGTAAACAGCGATGCAGCAGATCATATTATAATCATGTTGTTTTGATGAATGCCAATCAATATTTGTTCTTTTCTTCTTCTTTTTTTACTCCCCAGGTTCCATGAGTATGGAAAGTCCCCGTCCCCCTCCTCCAGCATCGGCAGCAGCAACAGTGGATCCGGACGCAGCAGCTTTGAGTCCAGAGTTCCCGACATAGCCACGGTCCCTGATCACGACTCCTCAAAGGCCCGTGAGGTTGGCCCTTCCAGCTGTGGCCCCCAGCACCTCCCGGGCCCCCAGGACTACACAGGGGTGCTCAACATGTCTGTGGCCCAGGCCAGCAAGCCAGGGGTCATCGGTCACCACATCTACAACCCCTACAGCACCGAGCAGCCCCTGGGCCAGTGGGGCGGCCCAGGTCCTTCCCAGTATCCCCCTCCTCATCATCTGACCACTGACTACACCACGCAAGCTGTGCATCACAGCTATCACCATGGCAACGTGACCGAGTGGAGCCAGTACCCGCTGTTCTCTTATTCGTGCTGGTGAAGGAATCTCCACCGTCAACTGAGAGTTACTTTACCGCTGCCATCTTAACAAAAAGCTGATCCCGGCACTCACAGCTGTGAGAGCGCATGACTATACAAGGCTGAGGGCCCCAACCCTGCAGCCAGAGTGAGAAAAACTGAGAGGCGAGAATAAGAAAAAGGAGTGGCTCTGTCTGCTGCCCCGACTGGCAGGATTCAAACCGGCCATTTAATGCTGAGTGCAACTCAAGTTTGTGGTTTAATTGTTTGAAAAAAGAAAAAAAAAACTATTTATTTTGCATTTCACCTCATTTCCCAGTGTAAATAAATATTTTTGTAAAAAGCTAAGAATAATAATGTAAGAGTTAATCATTTGTGTGCAATTATTGTTTGACAAATTGTGGTGTGACATAAAAAAACATAAAAAATAAATAAAAGTCTCTGGACTCGAAGTCTTGTGTGTGAAATCCATATCATTTTTACACTGATGTCTTATTAACTTGAGATACGAAAGTGTACAAAAAGAGACCAATATGAGGTATGAAACAAATATTTTTCTATCCTGAATCTCACTCTTATGCATTTTTCTTCTATTCAAACAAAACTGTGACAACAAAGGTTGTGGAGTGTCTCTAGAATCGTATCCTTTTTATTTACTTGTGACCCTTTAATTATTTCTCACACCAGCATCTGCCCGTTGACTTTGATTTCCTCCCAGTCGATGTTCACGCATGCAGCCAGTCTCCTGACTGAATGGATAAGAGTTTGTAAAAGTGCCTGAACTCCTTGGCCTTCTCCCAGTGGGTGCACATCTGCATGCTTTGTACCTGGCCACCCCTGATAAGAGCCGCAGCCTTTGGTGGTGTTTGTTTGTATTTCCTTTTTGTTGATCTAATGAGGCTATACTCTGTAGTTTCGACAAGCACAGCATGCGTTAAAGACGCTGTATTACTGCGACTCTGGGTCACCTGCTGTGGTTTACCCACCGGCACATAAAGCATCTCCACGGCCCTCGTTCTCCATGTCAATGAGCCTTAAAAAGCATGAAAAAGGGGGAGGCTGTTGGCTCCTTTTCACAACTGAAAAACACAGGCAGAACCCACTGTCTCCACCCTCAGGGGGATATGGGCTGCTAATGACTTTCGTAAAATCCAAGGGGGGTAAGAGGAAGAGTGGTTTGGGGGGGGGGGAATTATCCTTCAGGAGAAACCCAAGTCTAGTGTGGATTTTATCCAGTGCAATTCATTATCCGAGCGCTTCCCTGAACTGGCGTTGTCCACCCACAGGCTTCTCCTGCTGAACACACTTCATTTGCCCATTTTAATGAGGACGAGAAGAGGCTGATCTTTACAGGAATCTGACTGCCCGGTGAGCAGGTCGGAGCAGAGGGAGCTCAGATTCAGAGAAACAGTTTGCTTAACCTCTTCCACCCTGGGATCCGTTGTACAGGAACAGGACTGTATCTGTTTTTTGCTTTCATCACCACATTTTCTACCTCTGCCCACAATAACTAACATTTCTGTTGCATTTCAATTAATCTACAGTAGCAGCTGAGAGTTTTGCAAACAGATTCACGACTCATTGTCACAAAAGGTAACTTTTTTAAAATCTGTCTGACCTGATGATAAAGATCAGGAGACTTGCAAACTGTGCAGCTGCTTTCCATGCAGGCTTTGAGGTTTTCACACTTTAAAGGGTTGAACTAGGTGAATATAGGCTCATACTGCATGGATGAATGCACAAGGGTGATTTGTCTTCATGCCATCTACACCTGCAGGAAACCTGTGTTCTAAGCCAAAAACATGTGCTAAAATACTCGTCAGTGCATTACGTTAATTTGCTTACAGCATTACAGTGATGTCACAGCTGGTCTCCGTTCATAATATGGTCTCATAATCTGTCTAATAACATGTTAACAACAGTAAAATCCCATCTTTCATGCGTGTCATACTAATGAGACCCTCAAGTTGCATACAGTTAAGTAGGTCTGGACTACACATGTAACTTAGACATGCAAAATCAAATAAGTAAAAAAAGAGAGAAAAAATGGTCAGTTTTATTACTTTATAGAAATCTTTTCTGAGTAATTAAAGTATAAATTAATATATACATGTGAAAAAAAATACAAATTACACCTGGGAATAGTTCACGAGGAAAGTGCAAAGCAGGCCAAATGTTCAGCAACTGCATGAAAAAACTTTGTGATACAAAATACATAATACAACTTTTTGCAGGACTTCAAGCAAAAACAGGGGTTACTAAGATACTAGGGCTGGGTATCGTCACTGATTTCTAGAATCGATTCGATTCTGATTCACAAGGTCCCGAATCAATTCGATCCATGATTAGATTCAATTCGATTTGTATCTGGGAAATTTTGCCTCAGACAGTCAGAAATATTATAATTAAGATCAGTACATTTACATATTTTTGTATCTATAAAAAGGAAGCTGACACTCGCAAGACTTTATCAAAGGTGTGAGCATCACAGCAGATGCCTTTGTGTCAAAGTAGCTGAAGATAAAACACAGAAAAACCTGAAGGTGATTTTCCTGGCCTGGGATTTTATAAAAATATTCTGTAGTAGATCAAAAACGAAAGAAAACCATTAATCAACATGGACATTTCCTCTGAAGTTACAGCGGTTTTATCAGAGACACAGCTAAGCGTTTTGCATTTTGCATAATTTAAAAAAGTTTCAATTTGTTCTGTAGCCCATTGAACAGCAGAAATTAGGTTTTCTTTTCAGAAGTAAGTAAAAGGGAAAAAAAACAGCAGCCGACAGCGCTGTAAACAACGGCAGTCTTGTGCGTAACAAGCAAGCGAATAATGCAGAAAACAGATTTTTAGACGGGAAACTGTTCTTGAAGTATTGTGTTCCTGCTTTCATTCACTGTTTTAGCTGTTTGGTGGTTGTTGAAATGTTGTGAGGTTTCACCTGAGATTCTGGCATTTCAGGCAAAATAAATTTATATTAAAAAATCGATTCAGGATTTTAATGAATCGATATCACGTTATCTGAGCTAGAATTGATTTTAATCGATAAATCGATTATCAAAACCCACCCCTATTAGATACTGGTGCAAACATAAATGATAAACTCATCGTTTTATGCTCCACGATATAAAGACAAAGCCCCCCTATGGCCCCTATGACTCTATATGTCTACACTCCAGTGTAGACATATAGAAGTGAAATCGTCTGCGACACAATGATAGGCAATGTTTTGCAGGCCAGATCTTCGTCTACAGGTGACTTTCTTTGTTATCTATTGAATTGACTTCCTCCTCTCCTGCAGAGCAGGAGAAAGTAGAGGATACAAGTGGGCACTTAGCAAAATCCCCTCGGCTCATACATCCTCAACTCCACTGGGTTTAATCTGCATAACTCTACATCACAGGCTAATGTGGGCCTTTTAATTGCTCTGATAATGGTCCAGCAAAGAGCACCAGATCGACCTGCACTCAGATGTCTGTAACGGCCGCTGACGCGGTTAAGAGCGTGACTGTACGTTTTAAGTGGCCCCGAGGTGGTAGTATAGTTTTAGCACACAGAGATTTGATGCGTAAACACAAACACAGATCCTGGATGTCCAGCGCTGATGTCAGCAGATCCTGCCAGACTACTTGCTGGGGGCTGGCACAATAGTGTGAAAGAGAGGGGTGTGTGGGAGGGAGCACACACACTTAGTGCTGATGGGGGGTAACAGATGTAGATGAAACGGCCTCAGAGAGGAAAGTAGCAGTCAGCCTTCATAAAGCTGATGGAGTTTAGAGCCAAATGGAGAGGAACTGGTAGAGACTGGGAGGAATAAAAGGCAGGAGGCAGCAGTTCAAACAAGGAGCACAATCAACTGTTGGGAGCTGATGTTAGATTTATGAAATGGGCTTTAAATTAAACAAACAAAAAAAGACAAACTCAAGTCAGAGAGTTGTCGAAGCCAAAACATCTGCTTCTTAGTTACACGCCTGACAATTTCCTGTAACTTTCTCAGCAATTACTTCTTCTTTTCTTAAGGAAAAAGCAAAACAAAAACTAATATTTCTTAGAAGTCAGTTTCAGTTCCGTAGATGTTTGATTCCCAAGACATAAATGGTGCTTCCAGCTCAACGCTGGCACAAAATCCAGTCCATTGTAAAATCCATGTAACACTTTTCCCTATACAACATTCAGACGTGACAAAAGCAGGACATATATTTTTTAATCAAATTTAAAAAGTTATCTTGTTTGCATATGTTTGACAGTGTTTCCAGCAAATCATGTGGAAAAGGCGGGTACATTTACAATTACGTGGGTTCAAATGAAGCGTTAACAGTGGTTGAGTCCAGTGTGAAACAGGGTTTGCAATGAACCATGGCAACACACACTCACACTCTCTCTCACACACACACACACACACACACACACACACACACACACACACACACACACACACACACACACACACACACACACAGTGCTAAGCGATTCGGTGAAGACAAATATTCTGAAATAAACCATCATGAGGATTCCGATTAAGCTCAAGTGATGAGCGGATCAGTGAAAGGACACACATGCACAAAAATAATGGTTAATTTTCACATTTCATTTACAAATAAATGGCAACTTCAATCTGTAGACCCCTTCCTCTATCTAGCTACAGACATAAATAAATTAAATAATTATTATTTGGAATTATTCATTATTTATATGATGATATCAGAGGCACGATAGCTAAGGCTCGTCTCTGTTCAGACATACGCAGATCACATATAAACTCAGGCTAAGAGTGAATGAAAGCAAGAAAACAAGGCACGATATTTGCAAAACATAACGATCATTCAGAGGTTTGGAGAGATGATAGCTCCACTGAGCAGCTGTCTGGGGGATGGAGACAAAACCCACTTCTTGTATGCTTATTGTTGTGCACTGACAATGCAGAGAACCAGCTGAGGAATAATGAGAGCTTAACTGTGTGACCCCCGCCATTCTTTTCACAGATAAAACACGTGCTTGGGTTTTTTTTTTGTTTTTTGCAAAACTGCTTTTATAGTATTTTTGTTTTAGAAACAGGAACTGTTATTACTACAGAATACAACTTCAGTGTGTGACATTGCAGAAAATAGAAATAAGGAAGAAGTCACTTCTCCAATCTCCAAGTGGCTTTGTGACCCATTCAGCTTCAAGTTGTCACACCAGAGCACACTCTGGTCTGGGATATGCCTGGTCATAGTTTTTGCTCTCTTGTTTTGGTAGTTGTGGATTTCGGTGGAGATTCATCGTCGGGTTTTGAGTTTCTCCAGCAGTCTCGCCACAGACTTGTCCTTGCTAGCAGTGAGCAACATGTTGCTTTTATGTTTATTTAGCCACACAGTAATACTGTTCCCACAGTAATAACTCGGGGCCCCACAGTCTTAAAGGAAAAGCCCACATTCGTGTCTTTACTCCAAAGTACCATGTTATTGCATAGCTACTAATCTCGAAAGCGTCCTTTGCTCTCTGTGATAAGCGTCGCAGAAACACCGGTGGTTTTAAGGAAATTATGACGAGCGATCAGTAACAAACAGCAGCGTGAACATTTGTTCAGAGAAGAGATTCCCGGACGGGGCAAGAGTACCTAAGGTCAGATCAGAGAAATAAGAAAAAGGTCCTGAATGACACCTTTGGTTCAGAGGCACTCCGAGTTGTCAACATGCATGTGACCCCCCCAAAAAACTAAATACATCCGAAACTCAACATGCAGAGTTAAATGAAAGAAAGAAAGAGATCGCAAGGAGGTCCTTGATGATGATGGAATCCAATTAACATGGCAGCTTCAGTCCACACTTGAGTCATCCGAGCTGTCCATGTCCACTTCTTCCCACGAAGCCTTGGTGCGTTGCTCCCAGCTTCTGGCCTGGGCAATCACAGCGGGGGTCATGAGCGCTACACAGGCTGCCAGGCCGGAGACGTGCGCCTTAAACTTCGTGCCGTTTTTCCACTCGTCTTTGTCGGCGTTGTACACGTGAACGTATTTCATCCTGTTGCCTTTGTCGTGCGTACGCCCTCCCACAACGTAGATGTGACTGTCCAGCACAGCTATGCCGGGTTCTCCGTGGCCCGCAGGGAGGGGGGACATTAAAGACCAGGAGTTGGCTGTGGGGTTAAAGCACGCTACCTGAAATTGAAGAAAAAAATAAAGCAAGCAATAAATGACTTTTTATTTCATAAAAGTGCTGCAGGCAGAGCATTAAAACGTGCTGCTCTGGCTCGTACAGATTTTAATTAGCTTGAGAAGTCAAAGCTTCTGGCCTGTATTAGTATGCAAAATAATGTCAGTCTAGAAAAGGCCGTGGAATATTTTTAAATTTAAATTCATACTATAGGAGGAAAAAACAGAGGTGAGCAGGCTGAAAAAGAGGCAATACTTTAAACTGCATGAGAAGCAAAGAGCCAACGATAAACAGCTGCGATCACTCAGGACGATACCTTCAGGACATCCCTCCTGTATCCGCGCTCGTCATTACTTCCTCCAATAACGTACATGCGGCCGTTAACGGCTGCCATGCCGTGCCACGCCCGCTCCACCGGGCCCTCTGCGCACCCTGTCCAGCGATTGGCTGCTGGGTCAAAACAGCAAGTCTCTCTGAGGTACGCCACGCCTCGGCGCCCACACGTTATATAAATTTTTCCATCCACCACTGCTCCAGCATGGGCATACACCTGAAAGGGTAGACTAGTATTACAGTGGATGTAGGTCTCAGCACAAATGTGAGTAAGCAGCGCCATCATGTGGACAGTAGAAGAATCAGATGCACTCATTTTCAATCTTTCACACCTTCAGGTTTCCATACCTCTCTCTTTAGAGGAGACACAAATTCCCACGTGTCTTTGTGTGGGTCATAACGCTCCACCGACTCCAGCTCGTGGTTGTAGTCTCGTCCTCCAATGGCATAAATATGGCCGCCCACAACACAAACACAGTGGTCGGCATGCTGCTGCTGCAGAGGCTGGATGGTGTGCCACTTGTTGTGACGGGGGTCGTATCTGGAAAGAGCAGACGAGTCTCAGAACAGTGAAGAAGAACCTTATGAAAGATGAGCTCATTTGGAAGCAAAGTGGAAACTCTATTAAAACAAAACAGAACCGTTAGGCTTCTATTGATAACGTTTTAAAAATCTTTAAGGATTTAGCAGCTCTTTTGTTGTTGTTTTTTTTTTCATCTTAAAGCAACGAGCCAATCCCCTTTACTCTAACCTGTACTCAGTTCACTTCTTCAATTTCCAATGTTCATATAAAAAAAAGGCACTGGCAACATTAGTAAATGATTTTTAGTTGGGGATGTTTGTGTGCAAAGTCTCAGCATGAAGTCAACTTTCTTCCCCCCACTTCATTTCTCCACCTCCCACCAGCCCTGTCAACTGGTGTTAAAGCTCAGAAATTACGAATATTCAGCTCCATGACTTTATGATGCGGTGCACAAGTCAGTAAGACATCTGACGCCAGCAAGTAACATCAGTAATGTGTCAGCCAAAGAAACGCCTCCAGAGACCGACAGCTGCTCAGAAATCCTCCACCACAGTAACTGTGAATCAGAGAACACCCCTGGAGCGATGTATTTAGTATCTTTACACTGAATTAAAAGCATCTAAATTAAACTATATATATCAGTGTCTAGTTTACTTGAATCAAACCTGTATCCCCATTTGCATCTAATTAATGCTTGAGCCCTTTTAATGTTGGTCGCTGTTGTGGCAAACTACTAGTAAAGATAATCTTCCTCACCAGAACAGCAGTGTAAGCACATCATATTGACCATTCAGACCGGTAAACAGGAAGAGCAGGTTCGCTTACTTAAAGAACATCTCTGAAAGACCAGAGAGTTCTTTGCTCGGGCTTTCATGTGAAAGCGTCACTGAAAATAACACCTGAGTATGAGGCAGTCATTCTGCAACATAATGGAGACAGGCCGAGAGCATCAAACATCACCGGAGGTTGCTGAGCAAAAAAGGATGAAATCACAAAAGGTGTGTGATTTCAGTCATTTTCTGCTTGTCCAGAAGAAAACTCCCTCCCTGATATTTCTGCAGCTGTGTCTGCTTTCAAAGCTCCCAAATCACCACAGTATTGTGAATGCTGGAGGTGTGGATGTACCTAAACGGATGTTGTCAAAATATAAACTGTGAACACATCATTTAAAAAGCAAACACGGGGAAAAAGTTCTTTAAGATACTGAATAACTGTAACATGGAAAATCTACATTTCCATGACAACTAGGCAAACTCCATCTGCTGGCAAAGATCCTCAAACTCCTTCCTTCCTTTCCTTTTATCGTCTCGAGGATCAAATCATGCAAATGAAAGTCCAGAGCCTCCTGTAAGATTGCTTCCTGTATTTATAATTTAAAAATTCAGTAATAAACTGATTAATGAGATTAATCAGCTGCAGCTTTAACTCCACCACAAAAATGAACCATAAAGGGCGTATGATAGGCTCTCACCTCCAGCAGCGGGTCTCTGCATGAAATCCACTGGTGTTCATGTCCCCGCCAATAAGATAAACAAAGTTGTTGAGCACGGCGATGCCCTGGTTGGACATCCGGGGAGTGTGAGCTGCAGTGAGACTCCTCCACTCCCCCCAGCTTGGGTGAAACATCTGAAACAGGTGATCGGTGTATGCGAGGGAGCTGGAACTAAACATTCCCCCGAAGCCCAGTATGCAGTGGAAAGTGGACCGCGGCTGGGTGAGAGGAGTCTGGAGGACAGGCTGCAGGAGCTCCTGCTCGTGGTAACGCAGTGCAGCTGAAACAGAATCCTTCAGCGGACACTGCTTCAGTCTGTTGTGCAATCTCTGCAACATGTGCTTCTCAATCAGGCAAAATCGCACTGCGTCGAGCATCTTGAGATTGTCCTTCAGGTGAGGGAGACAGAAACATAAATGCAACACTTTAATAGAGTGTAATTAAGATGTGTGCTTTATTTAGATAGATGAGTATAAATGCAGACACACCTTTGGACTGACCTGCAAGTACACCTGGTCAGTTTCCACCTGCTCGGGACTGTAATGATAGTGAAGCGCTGCCTCGTACACCTCATTCTCGCTGTTCACCTGGAGCTCGTCGCTGCTCAGCGCACTGAACACTTCATCCTGGGGCAGCTGTCGGTACACATCTGTTCGGGACAACGTCTGAATGTTGCTGAGCATGAAGGAGTGCACTTTGGCCTTCAGCTGTTGCAGTGCGTAGAGATCGGCCAGGTGATACAGCTCTAAAATGTTGCTCTCGTCCATCCAAGAGAAAAGGAAATCACAGCAGAAGCCTATGACATTCTCGAGCTGGAAAACACAAAAGCTGCACAGGTTAACTGAAAGAATTAAAAAAAAACAAAAAAAAAAAACAGAATAAGAATAAGAAATAAGTAGGAACAACAACCTACTTGTACAAGTGTGGCAGCTATCAGGACTTCCTGCACGCACTCTGGGTCTAAGTCAATCTCTGACGTGTAGATGTAATCAAGTATTTTCTTCATGGCCATGTAGGACACTCCATGAATTGCAATCTCCTTTTGCTGTGTTTCCCGGAGGCCTCCTGCAAACATCCCCCTAGTGGAGAAGGGTAATAAAGTATTATGCTGGGTCATCCTGGTCGCCCAGTAATGATAAGACTCACAGGGAGAGATGTAGCAACTCAAAGAACGTTGAATTCAAATGTATGGGAGAAAAAGCAAAAATGGTGCCAGCAGAGGGAGAAAAGGCCTTATTTTAGGATAAGCCAACAAACTGTTTTTAATATAACTGATTATTCTATATACGCACTTTTAAGGTCATATTTACCAGTGAAATTAAATTGAATTTGACAATGCTTAATGGAAAATCATTATCTGTAAGGGGGTTAGAGGGCAACCTGTCAAGAGCAGAGCCTGGGAGTTTACTGACACGTTGCATTACCCTGAAAATATTCTGCAGTCCTGCACTGACTACAAACAAGCATTCAGAGCAAAAATGTTGCATTGACTCTTGGCTTATGCAAACTACAGGCTGACGTTTTCAGTGAAACGTCTAAAATGTTTCTCTTACAGTTTTAGTTTGAGACATGACGTAGGAAAGAAATCGCAAGTAAAAGTAAAATTCACCACAGACCTAAAACGAAACTGCAGCTATGTCACCTTACTGGTTTAACTAGCTGATGAAACATTTGGGGAGATTAAAACACAGATGCAACATTGGGCCTGATTGTATTGTCAAAATCAGGTGCAATGTTGCAATCAGCTGAACCAGCTGCCCTACATTGAGTGCGAGTGAGTCAAATCACTGCTGACTCCTCACAGCAAGAAGGTTCCTGCTTTTAACCTGCCAGCTGGTTGTGTCTGCATGTTCTCTGTGTGAATTTGTGGCTTCTTCCCACAATCCAAGGACATGCATGTTAGATTAACTATTTAATGTAGACCAGCTCCAGGTGTGAATGTATGTGTAGTTGTTTATTTCTCTTTGTGGGAGTCCTGTGACGGACTGGCAGTGTCCCCAGGGTGTATCCCGCCTGTCACCCTATGACATTTGGGACAGGCTCCAGCCCCAGAATTGGATAAGCAGTTAATAAAATGAACAGAAGGATGGGTTGACGAGTCCATCTTTTTATCTCTGCTTCACACAGACATCCGCAATGTTTCCATTGTTGTTAACATTTCCAGGCTGTTATGGAGTAACTCAAGTGAATAAGAACACTTATGCTCAAACACTGACTGTGATCTGACGAACAGATAGCCAGGAACAAATACCAACAAGTTAGGTTTTTACACGTTTTTGAATCTATAGCATTACCGCACAGTAACTATGCTCACAGTAATACACTCGAAATTATCTGGTGGTGACATTTGTATTCCAGTCACAGTAGCTCTATGGTGACCTTGTAAGCAGTGGACTTAAAGGAACAAGTGACACTGGTTTTATTACCAGTAAATGTTTTCAAGTTTTAGGCTTTAGACGGTAATAAAAACAAACCAGAGTTATATCACAGAGAAAGAACTCTTTAATTTTTTTAAAAGTTAAATCACCTCCACAGAAGTTTTGATGTGACTACAGTACGCAGGGAAAGACTAAATCACAGGTGTAATTCAAGGCCTCTGAGGGCAAAGCAATCATGTGACTGGTGGCAGAACCCAAAATATGCAAACCACTAGTATTCATATGACAATGTTGCTGAGCTTGAGGATACATTTGGTTTCAACTGGACTGTGCAAAATGCCTAGGCTGTGTCTTGTGACACGGGGGTGCCAGAGTAACTGGTCAGATTTGCTAGAGAACATATTAGCATATGTTGTGGTGTGTGTTATAGGAAACAACTTATTCATTCACTAGCCTGGAGGTGGCTGACTATTTTGATGGTCAATGGCATGCATATGAATGCTCTTGTATGATAATTTTGGATCTCTGTGGAAACAGGCACAAAAGATTGCATACAGTACTGTCGTGTGCACAGAGAGAAAACAGCAAAGTGAAGATGAAAGCAAAACAAAAAATAACTCCTGTGGGTTTTACCTGAAATAATCACAGGAGGCTGCCAATATTATACGATGGGCTTGTATTGGGCGACTTTCCACAACCAGCACAACATCAAACAAGGTCCCACTGTGTCTGAGAGACAGTAGGCCGTCCAGCAGGCTGCAGAAATGCTCTGAACTTCTGTAGGACTGTCGGCGCAGGCGGCCTGATGACCCGGCGCGTCCCCCTACTGGACTCAGAGCTCCATCCTCAGCCATGACAGCACAGCGGCGCTCGGGCTTCATCGCGTTTGTCTGCCTGATACATACATCACGCAAAGCTGCCTTCACTTTACTTCTAAAGTGGAATCATACAGCACAGCGACATGTGGTGCAAACAGGATGAAAAATGTAGCTAGAAGCTAAACACTCGGTGTGGGTGGCAATGCTCGCTTGGAAATGGCACTGCACAGTCAGTGTGAAATTACAGAATCATACCACATTAAATGTCCGATAAATACCACACGTGAACCCAAAGAACTGTTAGAAAGCATATAAATTACAAACAAATCTCCCTACCTTCGGCTAGCTGTCACTCCGCGGCAGAGCTGTTAGCTAATGTTACTTTCGTATAAAAGACAGCAACCAAAACAAGCTAGAGGCTACTTAGCGCGCCAGCTAGTGCAACGCACTCTGTATCAGCAGGATGTACGCTTAAAAACACAACCAAAGCGACTGCACAGAAAAGAGTCCTCGTATTGTTCAAAACCAGACGGGTGTCTAATACTACACGGCCTCAGGAACACCTTCACTTCTGCGAACTGAGTTGCACCTGATACATAAAAACAAAGTCTGTTTACTTTTTGGTATTTTGGCGTTAGATCAACTTCCATTGGTCATTGCTGCGCTATGTCCCACCCATTTCTGAAATCAAACCAATCAGAGAAATCTTTCACATTGCCGAGAAATAAAGCGAGAGCTCCACCTTTTCCTTTAAAATGAGTGTTCAGTGTGTAGACATGATCATTTTTACGATGGGCCACATTAAGAAAAAACAAACAAACATCATTTTGAGAATAAAGTCGAAATATCGAAATTATAGTCGAAAATCTATGTGGAGGAAAAAACAGTCGAAATGTGGAAATTACAGTTGAAAAAATGGTGCAGAAAGTTGCATCTGGTCAGACATACCCACACACAAGCCTAGAAGAGTGGATTTGTTCAAAATGAAATGGCTGGTAATGGACAGATGCGATCAATGGTCACACCTTAGTATAACAAGAGGATGTATGTTGTATCACACGACGGCTTCTTTTTCTTCACTAACTCAGCTACACAAGGCATTTTGTAGAGCAGCAGCCGTGGCAATTTGTCTCAAAACAACTGTATTCTGCACATTTCGACTTTTTTCTTGAAATTTCGACTTTATTCTTAAAATGATCAATAATATTCTTTTTTTTCTGAAAATATCTGCATTATATTAAATCTAGCCGTTTAAAAAAGAAATTAAAATGATATGAATAAAAATTTCTTTAACACTACTTTTAAAGACAAATACATGCTTGTGATATTTTCTGACACAAGATGGCGCTGCTTCCTTCTCAAACAACTTTGAAGCTTCTACCTGTCACACCTGCACCAGGGGCTAGGAATTAGCATATTTACTACTTTGTCCCACTTTTGTGTTTATTTTTGTAAGGTTATTGCTCAGGGAAAATTGTATACAATTTACTTTATTGTGTTTTGGGAACTCTTACATAGACTGACCGATTAAAAAGCAGTAGTTAGGCTACACAATGCAAAAAGATAATATAAAGCTCTTCAAGCCATATCTGTTCTTTTTTTTTTAAGCCTCCAGTATTTTTGCTCTCCTTCATCACAGATTGATTTCCCACAGTTTTAGAAGCATGTGCTACCAGATAGATTTTCCAAGGGAGCAAGTCATGATGCTTTTTTTGTTTTTAATTTATTGTGGCTTCCATGTTTCTTGGGCTTTACAGTTTCATTCATCTTCTGCTGACATTTCATTTTGCATACATCATTCCCCGACACTCAGAGCAGTTATTTTTCCCACCTGCGAAAAAAGAAAGGAAAAAAACACTGCTGGAATAATCCATCACTTGATGTATTTTTCTGTCCAATACACTGTACACAGCAGCACGGTGCACGGGGAAAATTGAGAGTGGGGCTTCTCCGAGGGGTTTCTGTCCCGGGTGTAGAAATGCCCTTTATAAACACCAAATGAATTTTTGTTTGCATATATATTTTCCATCTGGGTGAAGAAGTGCCCTCCCACAGTCCTGTCTATAATAGATCCTGCTGCCTTTGTCTGAACAGCAAGCATAGGCACCACATATACACTACTGTATTTCTGTCAGCGTCATTCTTCAACCGCTAGACCTGAAAGACTCCAGCACTCAGTTAATCAATTAGTTGTTGCAGATTTCCATTTATTTCTCTCCTGCCTTTAGGCTTTGCAGAACTGATTGGACCAAATTGATTAATCATTTCATTAGAGGTACTCTGATCTCTGATACTGTGGTATGACATCACTACAACCCCCCCTCCCCCCCACCACACACACACACACACACACACACACACACACAATAAAAATATGTCACCAGGCAATGATGTTTTTACAAAACCAATATTGCCTTTTATTTGTCCTCTGACTTCAGGCTGATAATGTACAGCAACACTAAGTCTTTTTTTTCATTTTAACTCCTAACATCAGGTGTCAAGCAGATCACACTTATCACTTCAAAGAGACAAGCATTTGCTTAATAATTTTCACATGTCTTGCGAATTGGATTTACATAATAACAGGTGGACACTGAGTAAAAAAAGAGTTTGTGGTGTGAAATATCCAAAAGCCTGCTTTTCTGTATAGTAAGTGTGGTATTACAGAAAGTACAGCATTCCAGTATACCAGCACAGCAGCATCTCCTCACATCAGGAAAAAACTAAATTAAACCGTGCAGACGACGCACATAGGAAGAGGAAGAGAAATGACAACATAATGAAAACAAAGTGGGCAACATTTACAGAATTAACTGTGGGTGTATACCACAAACACTCAGTTAGAAAGACATAAACTGGCCCAGTCCATGACCTTGAGCTTTTATTAGCAACCCTGTTACGCAAATCACGCAACTATTATTAATCTTCATCAAAATAATCCTCGAAGAAGGCATTTTATGCTGCTGTTACTGAACATTGAGCCTGTTTTGCAGTAAGGACAGGCACAGCAAAAAAGGGAAAAAGAAAAGTTAAAGTACTAGGTATGCTCCACAGCGTGGCCCCCTTATACTTTATCTGATAAGAGAAGGAGCTGGCAGACCAACAGACAATACAGCTGATTAGATTGGGACAGTGGAGCTCCAGTGGTGCCATTCATTCTACCTGCACCCCATCTAAAACAGTTTCCATGCCAACTAACTGCCATCTTCAGTCTGGCGCAGGAGATGTGAGTTGTAAAATGTGGTAGAAAAACATAAAAATAGAAGAAAAGTGAGTATTTCTTGCACACGTGACTTGAATCCATAAGAGCGGGCATCGTTAGGAACGGCTTTAAAGTTCTGATGACTGAGGGCTTATTTAGGGATCCAGCATACGGTTGAGTGCGCCACAGGAAAAATGCATCATATAAAAACATCTTGATGGTGTTTGTAATCCATTACGACTAAATCATACGTCTAGACGCAAGATGCATTTGTTAGGAAGGCTTAGGTTGCCCTGCTTCATTGTACCACACTAACTGCAGGTGAATGAAATCCACAACAGGGTAATCTTTCTTTGTCAACCTTGAGGGCACATCAGATTTTAGTGAGGACCTCTTGTGGCCAGTTGCCCATACTTTGAGAACCACAGCTGCAAAGTTTGTATGAGCTAAAACCTGTCGTAAGAGCACAAAGAATGCATGGCAAGACTGTAAAATCAGACGGCTTACAAAGGAGCAGGAGCAGTGCCAGGTGAATTGTGTGTTTTGTTCGAAAGGGTGGTTATAAACTGACAGAGGTGGCAGGTGCAATTTTCCCAGGGTTACTTGGCTGTTTGAAGCGAGGAATCAATTTTCCTCCACACCACAATCCTGCAAGACAAAACTTTTCAGGTTGTTGTTTGGTGAAGCCAATTGTCTTGGGGCGACGGCTGCTCTGTGATGCACGGCTCTCCCAGAATGATGAACAGCACAGGGTCATTTACACCGCCATGAGAATTGAACAGATCTGTGTCAGTATTTTGTTGTCGTTATGAAATCATGTGGTGAGAAATCACATTTGGACACTGTAGTGGGCTTATTTGGATACAAAGAAAAAACAACAACAATACATTTCTGAGGAATGATTAGAATTAACACAGCATGGGAAAATAGTGACCATATTAGCCGCTGAAGTCAGCTAAAGCAGTGGCACGACCTTCCTCGGGTTTGTCTGTCACTGAGGTCTGAGCCAGCTCTGGAAAAGGCAGAGATATTTCCCTGCCTCACTGGGGTAGTTAGAGAAAACTAATAATGGTGAAATATTTAAGCCTCCCAACTGTGTTTGCTGCTGTGAGTGGAAGGATTTCACTCACTCTCGATAAAAAAGAAGAAAACAGGGAGTAGAAGTCACTCAGTTTTCTGCACTGTTCACTCAGACATCGTAAAATCCAGGGCAGCAGCCTTATAGCTTATAGCGTCTTGCAGTGACAGACAGTGGGTGGATCATCGCTTTTTCACACATGGCCCACACTTGGCAGGAGCTGGGCATTTCCCTGTGGAGAACATTATACAAGACAGCAAGCAGAGGCTTGATAACTCAACTGGACTGTCCTCTGACACATGCTCTCAAAGGAGAAGCACAGCCTGTGTGTCATATTACAGTTTGCCTATACTGCTAATGGAAAATCTAAGAAATAAAAAAGTCTTTATGTCTCTGGTTTAGCATGTGTATGATATGATTTGATTGCATCATGCTGGACACAGCACAATCACACAATCAGTGATGCATGATGCTTTTAAACATTTCAGCCTCATACAGCAACACATGATGACTGGCATCCTCTCCGAATCTTGCAAAGAGGCGATGTAGCAGTGGCCAAGAACCCCCGAGTGGGCGGATGGTCATATCTGCCATGTGTCAGCAGACTCATATTGAACAAATGCTTGAGTGGATCAATAACAACTTGCTGTCCCCCGCTATCATATTATGCTGCCTCTGAATTCAGTTTTCACCTCTTGCCATTGGGGGGAGGGCTATTTTGAGGTGTGACATCTACCATTCTATTTGCAGTGACAATATTAGTGTGAATTAGGAATCCTTCACCAGCAACAAGGAACAGGGAGGCGAAAGCCAGGCGGCAAGAAAGACTGTGCATGCTGCACACAGACACGAGCTGAGCAGAATACATATGTGGCTTGAGAAAGCAGAGAGGAGATGCAGAACATTTATATGAATTACAGGAAGAGGGTCAGAGGGACTAATGCCTGCCGCTAAATGCAGCTATGATTTAATAGACCCCAATCTCGGGCTCCTCACTTGTCTATTTATTTTTCTTTTCCCTCTCAGTCTATTTGTTTTAAAATTAGGTTAGCGCATGATATGAAAAGCAATTCTATAAGTAGCTTGAATCAAAATTGAAATGAGTTTTATTTTTAGCTTGCCTTATTTGCAGACTTTCCATTATGGCTGTGGCTTGGAGACTGATAAATTAGGTGAATTAAGTAAGGGAAATACCAAAGATTAGAAGATGCAAATATACAAATATTATATGTTACGCTACATTGGGTTTAGCTAAACTGCTCTTAGCTTGAGGCTTCACAACTGACGTGGCTAACAAATTGGTGACATCACATGGATTATGTGTCTTATATACAGTGAATTTTTTATATTAGCTTAAGCTTTTTAGGTTAGCTTAAGCTAATCTGCAACTTGGCAGAAGTTCACAGCTTTATACATTCCCACTTTGTGCACTTCTGCGAAAAACTAAGCATGCCTTTAATGCTTTCATAAAACAGTAAATATCAGCCACATGCTGCATGTCATCAAGTTACTTTCACCAACTGTGAGCACTGCTATAAAAACACACATTTTGTCAGATTGCTGGTCTGGAGCTTTCAACTAATTAGCTCCAAGATCAGACCATGCAACATTCAGAGATAGACAACAGTTACATCTCACACTCTACAGGCCTCAGTCAGTATGTTAAATGTTAAAGTTCATGACAGTACAATTACTGAACAAGGACGACTTGTTTGGAAGGGTTGTCAGGAGAAAGCCTCCTCTCTCTAAAATGAGCGTGGCAGCAGCATGGATTAGGTTTGCAAAGTTGCAACAAATCACAAGACTGCTGGAACAATGTCCTTTGGATAGACCGGAGTGCAGATGCTTGGCCATAATACACAGCACCATGTTTGGTGAAAACCAAATATCAGCACAAACACCTCATATCAACTGTGAGCATAGTGGTAGAGAGGTGATGATTTGGGTTTGCTTTGCAGGTCTAGGATCTGGGCAGCTTGCAGTCATTGAGTCAACCATGAACTAAATCTTTGCTAAAATTAGGTCATGCAATAGGACAATCATCCCAGTCAGACCTGCCTACAACAGAATGACTGAAAAAGAGAAGAATCAAGATGCTGCAATAACCCAGTCAAACCACTCAAATGCTGTGGTTGTACCTTAAGAGAGCTGTGTATACCTGAATGCCTGCAAATCTCAATGAATTGAAG
The DNA here is from genome assembly GCF_057382275.1 of Copadichromis virginalis. Lineage (NCBI taxonomy): Eukaryota > Metazoa > Chordata > Actinopteri > Cichliformes > Cichlidae > Copadichromis > Copadichromis virginalis. The sequence continues at coordinate 13,467,097 of NC_140629.1, forward strand.
CAATGATGCAAAGAAGAGTGTAAAGAAGTCATACTGCTGCTAAACCTGGTTGAATAAGCTGCTGAAATGTGCACTGTCCTGAGAAAACGTTCTTCATCACATGACCGTAGGCCTATTCTGCACAGATCAGAAAATGTTATCAATGAGTTAAAAGAAACGATTCTCTTTTTAAAACAAAACAAACTATAACTGTGAAGGACAGTAACACTATATTCAAGTTTTTGTGAAAAACGTGTGGTCTCTCACCTGATTGTGAGGCATGTTTATGTTTCAATTACATTTAACAGCTCACCTTTTTCTAACTTCTAACTCTGCCTTAGCTTCCACTGACTTCCAAAGGAAGCATCAGACTGCTTCACATTTAGTTGAAATCTTTTTGTCCTTTTTAAAATATTATTTTCGCTGTCCCCGAGCAGACCAAAACCAAGGTTGATGATAATAAAGCGAAACTGTGAAAACAAAGCCGTTAGCTGGAAGACACTAACAAACTCGACAGACTTGAGGGGACCGCATGCAGAGTCAGCTGATGATTACCTGTGGGCTCATCACAACACCAGTGTGATCCATCTGTTACAACATAAATGTGTGACTTATTGAAATGCTGAACATTGTACTTGTCAGTGCTGAATAATGTGCACATCTTATATGTACCGCCCACCGTGTGCTGCTCCTTTAAGTCGCATTTTAAGCGAAGAGCACCGGGGTGAGCTCGATGTCAGATGTGATCTGTGCAACTGATGAGGGTTGTTTGTCATCGCAAGCTACCTGAGGCATTGTGGCATTTGCTCATTGCTGGGGTTATTTAAAGCCTCGGGGGATTTGTAGAACTGTGTTGCTGTGATGGTGTCAAGGATCACTTCAGCTTTATTCATGTAAGAGGCTGCGATACTGCAGGGGAGATTGTGTCACAGTTCAGACAGGAATTTAAAAGCACAGCACCCAAAAAAGGCACATTTGATTTATATGTAGTTTACTAGATGTTAGTAGACTTACAAGACGGTGCGAACAAGACAAAGGGAGCAGGCAGCGATCGGGTGTCCAATACAAACAAGCAACGACTGACATGAAAAGCAGACAATAGAGGAGAAAATTGAATATAAATAAAGGTCATGACAGAGTTTCCCTTTGTGGCTTTGACAGCAAAGTTCAAGTTTATCTAGTGTTACCATTTCATTCACATGATAAATATGTTTTTGTTTTAAAAAGTTATAATGTAGGATTGCTTTATTTAAAATATATTAATGTTGGCTATTGATTTTTAGGCCAAGGGTGTCAAACATCAGGTCCTGGGGTGTAAATGTGAAGGATACAAAATGCAAAGGAGTGGATAGACTTTAAGCTTTAAATCAGGAATGTCAAACTCATTTTATATACTGACCACTTTAAGTGGACCAGACTGGTAAAACTTTCTGTCAGTGAAAAGCAGTTCAACTTCATATTTAATATCACAGACATCTCAGTACAAGAAAAACAAGTTCACTTTCATATATCAGTAAGCCTCTACATGATAAAGAAAATGTTTTTGTAGTTAATGAAAGAAATCAGTCAGCGCAACTCTTTGGGCTTACATTGTAAGAAGTGAATGTGTAGCCTGTTGGATTACTATCCTGTAATTATAAAGCAGAAAGTTTTTGTTAATTCACAAAAGATTTATTTTATGTTATTTATTTTTACTTTGCAAAAAAAAAAAAAAAAAAAAAAGAAATCCCAGGAATTTCTATAGTGGTGAAAATGTTGCAGGATGTGGCATGGTGGAATAATTGAGAGAATCTCCCACTAAACATTGGGTTGGCATCATTTTCCATTTCAATTATTATTGGTTTGGTGTTTTTGTGGATTGGCCACACCAATGTAGGAGTGGAGTTTCCACTCTAGTCCAGCTATTTGGAGTTGAGTACAGGGAGTAGTTGATTGGTAATGGGTTTAGGCCTTATCTATAAAGGAGAAAACAGGAAGGAGTTTTTTCTGTAGGACACAGTTGCAGCAGGGAAGCTGGTTTAAATTTGGAAACTCCAGTGAGAGAAGTGAATATTTTAAAGGAAAATAGTTTTAATCTGGCCTGGAAGGTTTTGCTTTTAAAATAATCAAATGACACTGGAGGGAGGACTCGTTTTAATCAGGGTTCATGTGGATTTGTTGTCATAAAAAGACTGGATTGGAAACTGTTGGTATGCTGGGTTCAAGGAAGAAAAGCCTACTCCGGAATTGGGAGGTAACCAATGAGAGGAAATTGATCAAGACGTGTAGAGGAGGAGCTTGAGAGCTGAAGTGCCAGGATTTGATGTGGAAACCCACTCCCTAGCAAGGCAAGGTTAACAATTCTGACCGTGCCGACTGTGGGCCTTGGATTGCAGGCCAGAACTGCATCTTCAGCCACTAGTCTGCTTCAGAGGAAAAATAAATCTTGTGTACCCCATTTCCAGTTCATTTTCATTAGAACTTATTGCTTTCTTGTATGGAGGCCATTTTTATGGCCCACTTAACAAAAAATAGGAACTTTTCTGTCATTTAATTGTTTTCACTACTTTGGGTGTATTATCACTGTGGGGAAGGTCTTTATCAGAAAGACAAGCTGCAAAATTGATGAAATTACAGTGAAATGTCCAAAATTCCTCCAAAGTTTCCAAAGACGTCCAGTGGGCCGCATGGGGTCAAAATTCTTGCCCCTGAGCGTCGTGTTTGACAACCCTGTTTAAAGCTTTTCCTATTGTTAAAGTCTCCCCCCTTACTGTTGTGAGGGACCAAGCAGCCAAAGCAAAGAGGACACAGGCAAAAAAATATCTTCAAAAAGGGTTTTCTTTATTTTAACCCTCAAAAAGTCCAAAATTAACAAAATTCAAAACCATACTTAGCAGGCCCATAAAAGAGGTCAACTAAATATAACTCTACAAAAAAGAATTTCCAGAAACTTCAACAAAACAAAGTGAGACACAACTTAACTCACAAACTGACCTAATTACAAAGACACATGAGGGTAACTTTTATAATGATTTGGCCAAACCATTTGAACACAATAAGGGGGAAAAACAAAACACACACTAATATTAACTAAGCACAGAATAACCTAACTAAACCTAAAACACACCTGCTCCTGGTAAGCCCATGGTTGGTCCTGCTGAGCAGGCATTTTGTCCCCAGAGTCCTCAGCCACGCCTTTTGCCCAGACAGGAAACAGCCACCGCCCAAACCCAGGTAACTCAAAGAAAGAGAAACATAATTAATATAACAAAACATTTTAGAAAAACCACACAATGTTACTATGTGCGCGCCTCATAATACCAGTGTTAGGTTTAACCAAATGATTAATGAAGAAAACTGCAAAGCAAACTAATAAAGTGAAAAATGGACTAATTTACCCCTGTGTGGCTGATGCCATCACAACTGTTCATAGTAATTAACTAACAGATCAACAATTAAATGACAGGAAAGTCCCTGTTTTCCTTTTATTTGAAAAGTCCACAGTTTAAAATAAAAGGAACATTTTCTGGGAACTATAAAAAACTTTACATTTCATAATTACAGGACAGTCTGAGCAACAAACTAACCACTTTTCCTGTAATTTTTCACAAAAGGTTCATCATGTAGTTTGATGGGTACGACCCACTTAAGGTCACCATGATATAAGTTTGACATCCTTGTTTTAGGCCAGCACATGATTATATGTGAGATTTGCTGTATTGTTTGGCAGCTTTTATCATTTAGAATTTGCCAAAAACAAAAATTGAAAACAAAAGCAAAGTCGTGTGTAAAAACTAAATACACCCATACAAAACAAAATAAGTGTTCCAGATTATTTGCCAGTGATAAGACCCTCCTTTGGAGAGTGACAGGTGGGAGCTGACTTATCCAAATCTCTGACATCTAAGATGTGGTGTTCCCATTCTTAGTGAAGCATCTGCTGCTTTCCTACCAAAATACAGAGCTCTCTTAACACCTTAAAAATGGCAGAAGCTATGCATGAGTCTGTCAAGATGTCTAAATACTTTGAAAGAAGTCTCTCCCTTTTGAAGAAAGAAAACATTTTCTGCCAAAGTACTTTCTCAATCTGCATGTGGCAGATGCAGAAAGGTTTCAATCATCTGCCGATTTCTTTGGGACCTCTCCGTATTCAGCCGAAGAGGAGCCTCATACCAACTGTGAATCATGGTGGTGGAAATGTTATAGTTTGAGGTTTGCTTACTGCCCTCGGGGACTGGGCAGCTTGCAGTCACTGATTCAGCTAGAAATTCTGCATCATATCAAGTGTGAGGCCATCTGTTTGAAGGCTGAAGCATATCCTTACTCCTTTCATAAAAGCCGATTACATCTCTGGATATTTTTGCCCCATAAATTAGCTTTTAAAAGCCCAGTTTGCTTGTGGTTATCTTCACTTATGACACTATTATATATGAAAGTGGATCAAGTATTTCATTTCTCATAATGTCAAAACACAAAAATTAAATTTAGATGCATATAAAAAGACTGTAATTAAAAAATAGTCAGCATCCCACTTTCTCAAAAAGTTCAATTTCCCCATCTCTGAATGACAGCATGGGTAGCAGGACAGCTTTTAGTTAGTGCATAGATCACACTTTACAAAATCAGCACATACATGTATGCATAAGGTTCCTTATCACTGCCTGACATATGGATGTATTTATACTAACTAATATGTGCTGCAATATAAAATACTGGCATGGAACAATATTGCTGTAACATGAGTGACTGATCCGTTCTGTCCTGATAATTTCATGCTTACATCATAGGTGAGCTGTAAACAGGGCCATAAACTAATTCCCTAAAAGAAAGACCTTGATCTAACCTGACTGAAACGTGTGTGAAAGGTAAACATGAAGTGTTCAAATTTACGACGGTGTCACTATCAATACACGGTGTGTCTCTAGCACCTTGAGCGTCATTTGTGGAACAAACAATCATAATTCCTTTTAGTCTTACAGATTAGACAGTATCAGCACTACGAGACCGCTTACTACGCCAACAAGGTTAATAAGAATAAGGTTAATAAAGCTGAATAAAAGAAAAAGGAGACACACAGCAGTAAAGAGAGATGCTTGAAATAGCTTGGCAGTGCCAGGAGTTGCACAAACATGTAAATGGAGGTTTGTAGACCTCTATTCTGTTCTGAACACGTGCAGGCTGATTTAAGGAAACCTCTCAATTAAGCGGATTACAGTGTCACACTTATAAAAGGGTGTCTAGAAGTATGTTTGTGCACACAGCGTGCTCAAGCTGCGATTGATTTTACTCCGGGCCAGAAGAAATGCATCAGCAGTCTGTTCAAAGACTTTGACTCCCATGTGTCCCGCCAAGAATCTGCCAGATGCAAAATATCAAAGCGATAAGGACCTGGAACAACAACTTGGCCCAGAGTGGTCCAGTCACCCTCATAAATCATCACATATTCATAAGCACACTGTTAGTGATAAGCTATCGCCGAGAAATATCGGATGTCATCCTTAGCATCAGATCTTAAAATTTACATGAAACTTTATTTAGTTCTCACTCTTCTCTATATTTTGTTTAAACAAAATATAGTCCACACGCCTCCACAGGTGTGGGAGGAGTTCACTCACTGAACTCCTCCCACACCTGAGTTTTTGTTTCAGTTATAGGTGCCTGTGCGACGTTCCGGTTGGCCTTTATCTGTTAGCTCCCTCCAAGGTCCCACAGGCTAGCCAAGCCTGATAGGACTCCTTTAGCTTAATAGCTCCCTTCAGCTCTGATGTCTTGCATCTAGTTTGGAGATTACCACCACGAGAGGTACCAGCCACCTTACAATCCGTTCTTCATCTGTGTCCCTAGTCTCTTTTGGAATACTGTCCAAGTTCTCCCAGTCAGAAAGTTAAAGATTTCACAGGCTGCCAGGCATTCCCAGCAAACCCTCACTATACGTTTAGGTGTGGCAGAACATCAGACTAGCATTCTCCCACACTACCTGATGGGTCTGTCTAGCACAAACCCCTATTGCTGGAACGCCAAGACAATTCTACTATGACAGCAAAAGCAAGACGCAAGTCACCAGAGCTCTTTGTGTTACTCGTGCACGAGGGAGAGAACTGTGACGAGCGCTGTTCCTTCCGCTCAAACCCCAGTCGCTCTTGTCTGCTCCCTCGTAGCACTGCTCTTTATTGAGGTTACATGAATATGCATAAGTTCATTAACAAGTGACGTCTTACATAGGCATACATGTGAACAAAGAGTACCTTGTCTGTGTGTACGTATAGGCATGCGTGTGTGTGTGGGGTCAAGATGTGACTCTGTGAAGACTCCCCACACCTGCTGGTGCCAGAGTCCAGCAGTTCACTTAAACATAAGGCTTTTTCACTCAAACAGATATAGGTGTGTTTGCTATACCATATATCAGCAAGAGAAGATACAACCTCTCTCATGACCCTAGGAGGTGGGTGATCTATGCCAGAACACTCTGAAGAGGCGTGAACGTACTCCCCTCTTCACGCTACACAGGGTTGTTACAGACCTAGGATGAGACATTCTTTCAATATGCAATCGATTATAAAACTCTAAGCATATATGAATATATATTTCTAAGCATAAATGACAATCAACAATATAAACCTAACACTACCTGAACCAACTCCCCACCAGGTGTTCATCAGCTCCTCTTCACCTGATTGTCGTGAACATATAGTCGCAGATCTGATGATACAATTACAGACTCAATCATCAATCTGTGACCTAGGGCGTCCTGGTGCCTCGTGCACTTATAAACATCCTAATATTCGAACATTGTTTTCCATATAGACAAACTGTGATTTGCACAGAACTTGACTCGGTTCAGATCAGACAGGCTGTTCCTCCTAATCGTGCCCCTATAGGTCTTTCATCCACTGGCAAGCTGAGGGGACACGAATACCCACCCCTGCCTCCAACCTCATCATGGGCAAGTCTAAAGGAGGAGACTGGTTCCAGAGCCCAAGTCATGTGTTGAGGTGAACCCGACTATATCTCAGCCTCAGACACGAGCTCAGGTTCCTTCCCCGCCAGAGAGGTTACGTTTCATGTCCCCCTGGTCAGCATTAATAGAATTGCCAGGTCTCCGCCCTTGGCTGCTGCAAAACACACATTGTACCCAATTCCTACAGCACCTCCTGAAGGTGGTGGGCCTACAGGAGGGTGGTCTATGTCTTTTCTTCAGGCTGCATCCAGCTGGGTCCCATGGGCTAAGGCACAATCACCAGTTTGCCTTGGAGACCCTATCAGGGGCAAGCACAAAAGCCCCAAACAACACACCCCCTGGGATCACTGGAACACACAAACCCCTCCAACACAGTGAGCTGGCAATTCGACAATGGGCCTGAGCACCATTTAAAGCTCAATTAAACTCTAATTTGAACCTAAGCTGTAGTCTAATATCTTAAATTATTTTGTTAAGTTATTAAGTTTCTGATTTATGTGGGATTTTTCTAATGGTAATAAAGTGCATGTCTAAGTAATCTGTCGATGTGACTAGTTTCATTTATCAGACTGCCTTGCACAGCAGTATGACTTTCTTTCTTTCTTTCCTTACATACCTACATACAAATGCAACTGAGCAAAGTGTGACATTTCACAGCACCACCCTTCCTTCCTTGTTTTAGCTTGCTAGTGTTAAAAACTACACACACTTGTACACATACCTTATGTAATATAAGCTTTCTGTCCAAATAGGGCCCTATTTGAATCAAGTGTTGTGTACAAGCACAGGGGGACTAAATAGCAGATATTGTGTACCAACTGCAGTAAGTGATCAAAGAGTGCTTAAATCTTTTAAGTGACAGCAAGATGATGTTTCCAAAATGTTTAGAACATGTTGTCTGTTTCTTGTTCTACCTTATCATGTCATGTGAAACAAACCTCCCCCTGCTTTCTGGTTGTGTGCACTGTGAACTGCGACACCATTTTTGGCTGGAGAAGCAATGTTCCCTTATCCACTCGAAGTCTTTTTAGACTGCTCCGACTTCACCGGCCACACTTCCTTTTACCGAATCAAGCTGTCGCTTTTCAATCAAACCAACATGGTGACACATGCGGTCAGGAAACACAATTTCAAGTCATAACAGTGCACAACTGTCTAGACATTAGAGATTTGCTCCAAGAAGTGTTTTCTTCTTCTCCTTCCATCAAAACAGCTCCAGTTCAAAGAAAACTCAAAATGTGACTGACAGCAGCGCTGATTGCACAGAGAAAGGGCGACCGCGGCCAAATAATATGGCAATATTGCAGTCCTGGAGCATTTCTTTTTTTCATTTCAGCAGTCCTGCTCTCCTCTGAAAAATATGTGCATAGATTTGTCGTCTTGAGTGACTTGAAACTCGTGTCTCTATGTCGAGTAAACACCCACAGAGCTCTGGTGGCAAGTCATTACACAGTTCTGCTTCTCAGACAAACAGCTATTACTGTTGTTTCAAACAGGCTCCTCTTCATACAGGAATGTGTGGGGACAGTGTGAAGATGCAGTTAAGAATCTGTTGCACAAGCAAGGGAGGTGCAAAAAAAAAAAGGGTTTAAAATAGTTCTAGGTGTTAGCTGCAGAGGGATCAGAGCTGCGAGCTTATTCGTGATGATGCTTCAGTCGGTTTGGGTGAAGAAAAGCCTGTGATAGGTGCATATGGCAGATTCAGAGAACATTGCCCCTGGGTGGTTAGCAGATATGCAGATCTGAGACATCTCACAGACAATCACAAAGGCTGGTGATCTTTATAACTAATGGGGAAGTCAGCTTATGTCTTAATGCAGGCAGTGTCTATCAGTATTCATTATCAAACTCTGGCAGCAGATGATTTTAAGATGCGTCTCACTGGCTTTGGGGACATAACACACAGAAAGTTGTAGGCACATTAGACGCTGACATTCACATCAATCCAAAATTCATTCTGCAGAACTATAATGAGTGAAATTTGTGCCTGAATTTCTCAGTTCCATATACGGAAACAAAAGCACAATTATGATATACAGTACCGTACAAAACTCTTCAACCACCCCTCATTTATTTATAATGGGAAATAGGTGCTGTGCAGTGATTCATTGAAACGTTTGCAACATAGCATATAGGACAAAAACAGAGTTTATACAATTCTAACAAGCTTGAAAGTCAGTACTTGCTATGATCACTATTATTCTTCAACACAGCCTGAACTCTCTTAGCTACGCTTTCTTGTCATGTCTTTAAGGACTCTTCAGACATAATTCTTCAGGCTTCTTGAAGGACATTCAAAGCTCTTCTTTGGATGTTCCTGCTTTTTGTTATGTTCACTGTTGAGATGATCCAACACTCCTTCAATAATAATATGGTTCAGACTCTTGGAAAGACTAATCCATGACACTATCCATGTATGTTTTTACTGCATTAGAAGCGTTTAGAGCAGGGGTCCCCAACTCCAGGCCTCAAGGGTCTTGCAGTTTTTAGATGTGTCCGTGATGTGTCCACCGTGTTTTACAGATGCTATAGACACTTTCTTCATAAGGAGGTGACTTTCACATACTGTTTGTCTGCTGTTTTCTGTGTGTTTTACACCTGCCACTTCTTCTCCTGTCCTCCAGTTGTCAAGCTACCCCTCAAAGTTTTTAAGCACATGGTGAGATATGCCAACTTTTTTGCCTAGTTGTTATTTGTGTATTGCTTTGTTGGTGTAAAAATACTCTTTTATACCTGTCAAACTGTGTTATCACTGTCAAAGGAGCTTGCAAAGAAAAGCGTCTGGACTTCTTTAAGTTACTTGAAGACGTTTCACCTCTCATCCGAGAAGCTTTTCTTTGCAAGCTCCTTTGACTACGATGATCTGGATGACTGAGAACCTTCACAGACATGTGTTATCACTGATATATATTTTTATTCAACTAAAGAAATGGGAACAAATTACATGTTTTGTGACAGACTGCTCTCCATTAGGTACAATTTTTAAAACTACACCTTTGCTGAATTTCTTGTTATGTGTGGACAAAACACTGGTTCATCCCTTAAGTTAATCACCTTTTTTCATGCTTGAATGCTTGTAAGTCAGGGTTAAGTGAACAAAAAAGGGGGAAAAGGTCAGGAACAAGGCCTGAATTCACAAGACTGAAAAACAGCCAGTGTCCAAAGAAAAACTCTGAAATAGTCTCAGAAAGCCTGGAGAACCACTGATCAAGACCACTTTAAAGAATTAGCAGAAACTCAGGCTCCCTGGAAGCCAAACACAAAAAAAGGGACGACCGGCTCAAGACTTTTGCATAGTACTGGATTTCATTCTATACTTTATTGTTATACAGCAAGCACTGTCTGGTTTTTTAAAATGCGCTAAAAAAAAAAAATAACACGTGAATATAAATTTACTGTGATATTACGGCAATTCCTCATCTGGGAGACATGAAAGCTGACGTCGTTACGAGAAACCTCCGCGTGCCCCTTTTCCAAGAAACAAAAACGGATCATCTGATGTCACTAATACATGTCTCCAGGCTTCAGGTGGGTACGGCCAGCGTCGGTCTGGCTGAACCAAACCATATATCAAACAGCTGAATTTCCCCATTGGCCCCCGTGCGTGTGCGAGAGCGCGTGAGTGCGCGCGCCTGCGTGCGCGCGTGCCAACCACGGAGAACTTATTATGTAAGATGTTCCCAGTCGCATCTCTGCCTGCAAGTGTGAGGCATGAGGTCGCTTTAAGAGACATCTCAGCTCCTACCAGTGGTCCTGGCAGGACACCACCTACCTCCTCCTCGACCACAAACTCTCAGCTTTGTCTCACTTGATGCACAGCGGCGCGAAGAAGTCCTGGAAGAAATAAGACTCGGTAAGAAACGGTGGCTAATTAGTGTGCCATTTCCTCTGGCTTCTAACTCTTGCAGGTGGCGATGGGAGTGAGTAATTAAAATTCCCAGGACGGTTATTTATTTTTCATCATATGCTAAAAGAAAGCTCTAATGACCTTTTTCTAGGTGATGGCTCTCTGTAGGCTCGTGCGTTCTTGCGCGTAGAGTTTTTAATAACCTGATCGCTCGCGCTGGGATTGTTGATTCCCGTCGCTTGTCGGTCTCCCCAGTCCAGTGGGATTTCCTTCCTTCCCTCGAAATATTTGCCCCCCTGGTCAGACTGATCTCCAAAATGACATGCTTAAAGTCTAAGTGGAGCTTTATATTGGACATTTACCGGTTTGTGATGTGGAAATGATTGACGAGTCTCCCCCCCCCGGACAGAAAAGCAGTTGGCATCTACCAACAGAGGTCTCCTTCACCTGTCCGGAGCTGAGAAAGTCCGCCCAAGTGCGAGCAGACGCACAGCTGCAGAGAGACAGTGGATCCAGGACAGAGCTACAAAGACCGAGGGTAGGGCGCGCGCACACAATCATACTATCATACTTTTCATTGATTTATGCGTTTCAGCCTCTGTAATAATTCATGTGCTGACTTTGTGTCTTGGCAAAGTTGTTTGGTTTGGTGACAGAGCAGGGATAACAACACAGGGTGGGGGGAATCTACATTTTGCATTCATCTCTATTTCGAGATAAATCCCCACGAGATATAATTTCTCCTTCTGTGTGGTTTTTTTTTTCCCCTGCAGTGACTTCACACATTCCTCCCATTAAGACTATTTTTATTGTTTCCCCACCCAGCAGGTTTCCTACTTGTGTGTAATCTGGAAATAATCGGTATAATTTACACATTAAGGATGAAATCTAATGTCAGCTTTTAGCAAAATTTCTCGTTACTTTTGCTTCTACTCCTCCGCCTGCAGACACCGCACAATGGGAAGCACTGCATCGCTTCACAAGTCCAAATTCTGTCATAAATATTCTGCATCAAGGCTCTGAAGGATGGGTCTTGGCTACATGTCCGCCATATGCGTTGAAACAGAGTCAGACTAAGTTTGGCACCCAGAAAAAGATTGTGTACCACAAATGAATTCAAGTCATTTTAGCCTCCAAGTTCAAGTATATACCTGAGTTATTCTGGTTCTATCTGTGTACCGCAGACGAAGCGAAACATTCTAATAGGACATCAGGGCTCATTATCGAGACAGCCACGAGCAATTAATGTCCTACCTGTCAACATTTATCATTGTTAAGGAGTGCTCAATTAAAATGATAAATACTTTCCATCCTTTGGTGATTTAATCCTGTCAGCATGTTTGCAAAATTATTTTCTAGGGAACTGAGCTGTGGGCAAACATCTCAGTTAATCAGGGCTCTTTTTACTGCTGTGCATACGCACTTACGATAATTATACACATGCGGATACACACACTACTCAGAAGTCCTTGGCCTTGGTGGAGTGGAATTGTATTTCTGCTGTTTTCCAGTGCAGCCGTTTCTCGGGAACTGTAAGGACTGTGAGGCTTCTGTGAATGTCCAGTGACGATGAAAGCTGTTACGGACAGAATAAATTCCCATCACTTGATAAGAGTGATTGGAGGCGGGGTGATTGTTTCTGAAGGAGCAGTCATTATCACTGTTATTGTGATGGAAATTTGAACCAGCATGCCATTACAGCGACGCCGCAAAAACCTAGATCTGTGCTTTTTCTCTTATGATATTCCATCAGTGCATCATTTATTCTCATTGCCTGCTTGCAAAGATTTATAATTTTAAAAAAAGTGGGGGTCTGTGTTCTGCTCGTGATATCTGCATAGCGAGATTAATTATCCCCTTCATCAGTTTCTGTTTTTGTCTGCTGCGTGCGAAGTTGAATCTCCAGTACTGAACACACTCTTTTAAAAAGACACTTGTGGAATGGCATCCTGATGCGCTGCACATTTTAAAATCCTATCCTGCAGCATGGCAATCAGTTCTAATGGGTAAAATGAGCTTTTTAGCGAGCGAAGGTCAATTTCCTGTCATGCTGGTGTGTTTGTGGTTGCTACATTTAAATTTGAGCAATAAACCGAAGTCTTCATTTCTTAAAATTCCATTACTGTGAAAATAAAAAAAACTCCAATGATGGAAAATTTTGTTAAAGGTTGCACATTTCTTTTCCTGTTTTCTTTTTTCCAGGCCACAAAGGAAGACTGCTTTAAAGACTGGCTGAGCTTAAGGATTAGGGAAAACTCTTATATCATTCATAAAATAATTACAGCAGGTGCTGCAAAACAATCTGGTTCGATTGGTCCTCTGTGTTCGAAGCGAGCCTGGGAAAACTATTGCCATGGAGCTGCAGCACAGCACCTATCATAACCAAGCCTCGTGGAATTCGACCGAGGACTGCTTGCTGTCGGTGAGTGGCACCACGTTACTCATCATTGCTTACAGTACAGTCATGGCAGTGGGGCTCATTGGAAACTCCTGCCTGGTGTTTGTCATCACACGGCACAAAGAGATGCACAATGTGACCAACATCTTCATTGTCAATCTGTCCTGCTCAGACATTCTCACGTGCATTATATGCCTGCCGGTCACTATTATCTACACACTGATGGACCACTGGATCTTAGGAGAGACCCTCTGCAAGCTCACACCTTTCATCCAGTGTATATCAGTCACTGTCTCCATCTTCTCCCTCGTTCTGATCGCCATGGAGCGCTACCAGCTTATCGTCCACCCGACAGGATGGAAACCCATGGTAGCCCACTCCTACCTGGCTGTGGCTATCACCTGGATTGTGGCCTGCATAATCTCAGTGCCTTTGCTTTCCTACAACGTACTCATTTTGCCTTTTCAGAACTTCAGCACTCCACTCCCAATAAATGACAACTTTATTTGCATGGAGCAGTGGCCGTCAGTTAAGGAACGGCGAGCTTACTTCACCTCCCTGCTCGTCTTTCAGTACTTCCTCCCGCTTATCCTCATCATGGTCTGCTACCTGCATGTCTACCTTCGCCTGAGGAGGAGGAAGGACATGGTGGACCGCAGCAGGAACACCGCTCAGAAAAAGAACAAGGGCTCCACGAGGATAAATGCCATGTTAGTCGCCATAGTCGTGGCTTTCGCCCTCTCCTGGCTCCCGCTCAACGTCTTCAACACGGTGTTTGACTGGCACCACGAGCTCATCCCGTCTTGCAGCCATGACATCATCTTCTCGCTGTGCCACCTCACTGCCATGATCTCCACCTGCGTCAACCCGATCATCTACGGTTTCCTCAACAGCAATTTCCAGAAACAGCTCAAGTCCACGCTGCTGCGCTGCCGCTGCTGGGCCGTGGTGGAGAGGTACGAGAGCGTGCCGCTCTCCACCGTCAGCACAGAGGTCACCAAGGGGTCGATTTTGAGCAACGGCTCTGTCAGCAACAATACGTAAATCCATACTTTTTTTCTTTTTTTTTCTTTTTTTTTAACTGAAAGACAAAGAAAGCAGCTGGTGCTCTTCAGCCTTTATTGTGTCACTCTCCAGAGATTTTCTTTCTTTCTTGGTTTGACATTTGCAAAAGGTAGACTCTTCAGGACGGCAGTCCAGAAGGAGCAGGCTGAAGAGCCCTAAGCAGGATGGCAGGTTGTCCTCCAATCAGTATGAGTCCACATGTAAGAGGAAAGAGAACGCAGTGATGGTGCAAAGGTTGGACAGGTTTACAGGATATTTACAGTATGTATAGTCTTTTCCCCCACGTGCTGTCGCATATAAAAAAGAGGAGATGCCTTTTTACTCTGTTACACCATGTTTTCTCTCTGCAATGATCTGCTTGGAAATCATGTTTAAATGCATATTAGCACCCCAAGAGAGTGCTGGAAGGACAAAAAAGCAGGTGGGTCGTGGAGCAGCAAATGTTTTTATTTTTATTTTTATTTTATTTTTTTTTTTTTTTATCTGGTGTTAATAGTGATGACGAAAACATCGAGGGGTTGTGAACTGCAACATGTAAATGATTATCAACAGAGTAGCTTAGAATACAACCAAAGGAGGGAACATTTGTGCATTAGATGTAGCTCTAGGCGGAGGACTTACCGGCATCATTTTAATGCATTTCTTATTACCTAAACCCGCCACCGTTGTCGCTTTAATGGTCTTTTGCAGAGAACCTTGGCAAAAGATGAATGCATTTCATGCTGTTTGACACGTCCATGCTCCCGTGTGTGTGTGTGTGTGTGTGTGTGTGTGTGTGTGTGTGTATATAATACAGATGTGTAGGGGGGTCATAAAATGTGCGACACAGCCACCATTTCTCAATCGCAATAAAACAAAATAGAAGTGGCAGTAAAGGACAAGAGCGGGCTCCTTCCGTTGTATATAAGATAAAGCACAGTTTTAGCGTGTGGTGTGCAATAAAAAGCACTGTGTAGCATAGCACTATAGAAAGTATCTCTAGGAAATGTGTTGTAATATTTGCTTCATATTTAGCTCTTGTACTGACTTTTTTTTTTTTTTAACTCTTTTCTTTGTTTCTGCCTTGCTTTACATGCTGGTTTGAAGCTGTCATCTTGCAGGTCAAGTTACCCAGGAAAGTAAATGCTACCCTTTGACCAGAAGGCTGGTCATTTAGCGCTGGTTTGATATATTTTTTTGTGTTATATAGTGTACATGGGGGGACCCTCCAAACCCTTCAACTTCTAAATATTAAATATTTCAAACTCTTTGTTTCTTTCTGAGGTCAAATTCTGTGTGCTGCCTCAGTGTGCATTATTTAGAAGGGGGAAGTCTGAGATCACAACACATTTTAGATGCGCTCGTAGTGTTGAATAAATCAGTGTTGTGTTTGGTGCAATAGATGTTAAACAGCACGGGAAGGGGAGGAAAGTGTATGAGAGATCAATGGGAATTAGTGCTGAATATTCATATTCGGGGAATGCCTGCTAACGCTCATGCTTCGTCCTGTCTGAAAGGGAGATCAAAGACCAACTGCGAGAGATTTTTTTTTTTTTTTTTTTTTTTATTTTATATTTATTTTATTTTTGCTGCCAGGTGCCTTGTAGCTTTTATATTTCAGGAGGTCGAGTGTAAGATGTTTTCACACTTTACAAAGACCCAAACCTGTTCACCTGCCATGCTGTTTTCCAAAAGGCAGCTTAGCCCTGAAGAGAGCTCTCAGGTCCTTGTCAGCATAATTGACTGCATGCTTCTGCTGGCCTGTGCTGCCCTTTGCTGACTTCCAATCCCCTCTCCTTTCCCATATTTCACTCCTCTAGTCTGTTTCCTTTCAGAACACCAGCCGAGTGAAGCAGAAGTGTTCATTCCCCCCGCCCTTGCAATAAAGGACCCAAGATGCCAGAGGTAGTTGCAAACTCCAGTGGCACTTGACAACGAGTGGAACCTAAATTAGCCCCCCCCCCCCCCCCTTTTTTTTTTTTTTTATTACATTGTTACCAATTGTAACCCAGTCTACAAGCACATTACTGCACTACGAAATGAAGCTCAGCTGGAGACAAATACTTAATGAGTCCACAGGGCCAGTCTCTCCTTGTCAGTCGAGCTGTTCCAGGAAGACTGGGATCTTGGCTCTGTGCATTTTAATTTAGAGAGATTCTCTTTTTTTTTTTTCTTCTTTTTTTTCTTTTTTTTTTTTTTTAAAGGGAAAAAAAGAAAAAATCTCTCCAGATCACAGGAACAACATGAACTAGTTGGCCAGAGATTTGCTCAAGCTGTTGTTTTGAGCATTTCAATTCTCCTCAGTCATATTCTTGCTTTCCTTTCAACAGTGAGAATGATGTATAATTCATCTTGCTTTACCTTGTGTCAATATTCATAGCAAGAGGATCAATATTACAGTGGAAACCTGAGGGGTTTGTGCTGCCTGTGCCAAAGGATTTGTGAAGAATTACAATATAGATGTGCTACAGAATGATTTTTCAGCTTGTACTCTTTGCTGCAATCTCATGAGACAAAGTCAATGGCACCTCTGATCCCGGCTGAGAAAGAACTAATCTTTAGACTTTGGCAGATGAAAAGGTCAAAGGAAGACCAGCTGCTGATTTTCGAATCCCAGTCCTGGTGTTATGCAAATACCGACATCCGTTAGACATGTAGGTTGTTCATTTACAGGTCAAACACATAGATCGGCTAGGTCAATATTTTCTTGTTCCCTTATCATTCTGCTGAATTGCCCTAATGGTCACACCATGACAGCGAGAATACATGACCACCTCCAGAATACAATTCTGCGTGTCTCCGGTATTAAAATACATCTGGAAATTATTTTTTTTTCTTTGTAGACTGCAAGATATTTCTTGCCTTCATTTGCCTATGTGTCTTCTGTACTATTCAAAATAACACACACACAGTTGCTTCTTGCATAATGCAAGCAGACTTGACAGCTTGGAATAGCAACTCCCTGATTGGTGTCGGCCAGGTTGTACTCACGATTTTCTGTTGCGTGCATGAAAAGATAGATAGATAGGGTCTTGGCCTCTGCGTCCGGCCTTCCATTTTCTTTGAGGAAAAGACCACAGCCTCTTTTAGTTGCCTGGCTACAGCTTCCTCGGGGTATTCAATGGGTCTCCTTCAAGCTGACACAGAGCACCAAGCTATTAAAGTCACTTTATTAAACACTGACAGAGGAGCTGCACAAGGCGGAAGCAGTTCAGTGGACCCATGTCAGCCAAACAGTCCTACGTAAGACATGATTGCTGAGGATGCTTGATGACGCACAGCAACTTTCCTTTTGACTTGCACTGGCTTGTGATAGTTACATCACAGCAAGCAGTTTTTTTTTTCTTAAAAGAGCATTTCTGGAAGTTGTAGCAGGGAAAGCACAGGCGTGTGTAGCTACATTCATATTGGCAGTATGTCATTTGCCTGTGTCAAGGCCAGTTAATATTGCATGGTTTATTGCAAGGACACCAGGAGGAAAGGCTTTATTAAAGGAACATTTTCATATTTTGGCAAAGACACAAGAGTCAGGTTGGAAATTTCATTGCAATTCTCACGCCTGAAAAGCAAATATGAGATGGAGCCAGGAGCCGAAGACACTTTAAAATCTGATCCAGATCACCAGAGACAAAACCTTTTTGTTTCTGCTTCACAGTCAGATCACATATTAGCCATGGGTTTGGTTTTGTTTCTGCTATTTTAAATCCCTTTATTATTATTTTTTTTCCAAGAATGGATGATATTGAAGAGTTAATGTGCGTTCACAGACCATTCAGCTGGGGGAACAGTGCACCCTGGAGTAGCGCACTCCCAGCAGACAATATATAAGACCACCTGCAGAAGCTGTTTATAGCTTAAAGACTAGAACATTTAGGTCCTGTTCAAGATTGCCTGAAGTATAAAAATGACCTTTGCACAGAGTCAAGTCTTTTCCAGCCTTTATATAAAAATATAGCAGATAAAACAGAGTTAGTTTCTTTTCTAACTCTTTCCAAGGTTTTTTTTTTAAAAAAAAAGAAAGCTTACTTCACTGTAATTTCTTCGCAATACACTTTCTCTTTAGTTTCACACATAAAATTGGTCTCCAGATTCAAAGCCTACAGAGTCTGCCAGCTCCATGACTAAGGCCCCTGTTCTCTCTTATTAGTTCATCTATTCTCAGGCTGGTCTCAGTGAGACTAATTACAAGTAACCTGGTGGACCTCACAGCTGGTGGGGGGTCCATGCTCAGCAGCAAGGAGCTCGTTTCCTTGTACAGTGTGATTTAAAATCTGCTGCTGATGTTCCTCTTGAGGGAAGCAACAAGAATAATAATAGCAGAAGTTTCTTATAGTCAGTAATGTTTGACATTTCAAATGGAGGGTGGTTACTGTACACGAGGGCATTGATCTCCGGTCGATATTTCATGTCCTGCTGCGCTGTTGCGTTTCATAGATGATTCAGCCCTTATCAAAGCTCTTTAAATAAAGGACAATACTTGACCCATGTGGTGTGGACTGTATGCTCAACCAAAGTAGCAGCAATCTCATCAGTAACTACGGAGACGATTTTCTGTCGTGTGTGTGTGTGTGTGTGTGTGTGTGTGTGTGCCCCAGTAACACCAGAGTGACAGACAGATTGAACTACTGTGAGAAAAAACAAAAAACACTTTCCATTGAAGATAAGAGTGCGGCAGCCCCACTCGCTCTTCAGCGGGATATTACAGGCTGCTGTATGGATGTCAAATCGTCGTGATGAATAAACTTCGATTTCTTGTGCAGTTTGTTTAAAATTCGAAGCACACATTGGCCCGGCTGAATAATTGTGCTTATCAAACCATAAATAAGCACTTTTATAATGCAGAGGAGATTGCGGAGTGCACATGAAATGGACTGAGCGAGCAATGAGCTGTTGCGATACAGTAAATTGGCTTCGGGCACATGTCCTGTTGGAAAGCAAACACAGTAATGTACAGTAAATGTCATTAAATGGTGCTCTTGACGGGATCCGGTGCAGTAGGGAGGGGGCGGCAGTGGCGGTCCTAGCCTGTTTGGCGCCCCAGGCAAATAGGGTTTATTTCTGGGATTTCACACAACCCAGGATTCAAATCATGAATAGATAATGGGCTTGGATTTACAACATTATGAATGCAATGTGCTCTATTTGGAAGCAGCAGGTCTCCCTCCCCTTTCGACTGGTTGTGTGTGAGACTTTAAATCATCAAACTGTAAATTATAAATTTTCAATTGTTATTGATCCCTTTACCCCGAGTCCTAAAGTGTAGGCTATATTTATTTTCTTACTCTTCTTATATTTATTGTTTGTTTA